>NC_060140.1:605805804-607005804 GCF_021461385.2 Schistocerca piceifrons
TCTTATCTCCTCCCCCAGCCCAACCCTCCATACTGACATCCTCTCCCGCCTCCCCATCACCCGTTTTGGTCCTCATGCCTCCCTCACCCCTGCTCCCTCCCCATCTCCTACCCGCCAACCCCAACCCCCGCGTCGCCCGCCGACCCTCACCGCCGTGATCACTCGGCTTAGCCCGTCGATCACGGAGGAGGAGGTGCTGGCGGAGCTGAAGGCCCATCCCACCCTGGAGGTGCGGGCGGTCCGCCGCATTTTCAACGCGACCGGCCCCACCCGCCTTATGCGGGTTTTCTCTGAGGACGCCCCCTCCATTGACCGTCTCCTGAAGGAGGGTGCCCTCCTCTTCAATCAGCGGTACAAGGTCGACCCCTCCCGTTCCCCCCCTCAATCCCTGCGCTGCCAGAGATGTCTGCGCTACAATGCACATCCAACAGCAGAGTGCCGCGAGGCCCCCACCTGCCCGCATTGTCGGCAAGCGCACTTCCTCCGGCAGTGCCCCAACCTCCAATCCCCTCCCTCCTGTAATACCTGCAGCCTCCCCCACCCCACCTACTCCCAAAAGTGCAAAGCCCGACCCCCTCCCACCACTCCTGAACTCACCGTACCTGTCCGTCCCCTGGACGCCCCCACCCCTCCTGGCAATTCCCTTCGTCCCCCCCCCACTGCTGAGGACATCATCAGGTTCCTCACCATTGTCCTTCAAAACGTCCATCCCTTTCAGCGCCCCCACACCTTACAACAGATCTCCCTCGCCGCCCGTTCCATATTCCACCTTAAAATGTACGCCACCTTTTCCAATAACCAGGCCCATTTCACCTTCTCCCGCCTTGACACCCTCGTATAAGTCCTTATCATGGCGCGACAGCATCGTATCCTTTTCAACAATATCCGCTCCCTTCCCGCCAACAAGAACCTCTTCCTGCACACCCTTGCTACCCACCGTGTGGATGCCTTCCTCCTCAATGAAACCTTCCTCCAACCCCACCACTCCATCCACACCTCCCCCTATCTCCTCCTACGCTCCGATAATCCCCTCCCAGTTGCGCGTGGCGGAGTTGCCATTGGCCACCACCGCCAGATCCCCGTTCGGCTCCAGCCTCTCCTTCCCGACCCCACCGAACACCTGATCCTTAGTCTCTTCTTCCCCGGCCTTACCATTACCTGTGCCACCATCTATGTCCGCCCCAACGCCCCTCTTCCTTTCGACTTCCTCTCCCACATCGACCGTACCTTCTCCTCCTATGTGATCGCCGCCGACCTCAACATCCATAGTCGCTCCGCTGCCCAGTTACGGCGGTGGCATCGGTTCCTCTCCTCCCTTCAAGGCGACCTCATCCCCATCCCCCAGCACACTCGTCCCGAATCCAACTCCACTCCCGATGTTATCCTCTCCTCCCCCAACCTCCTTGGTCGCATTACGGTGGATGTCCTGGAGCCTATTGGTAGCGACCATCTCCCTGTCCTCCTCACCGTTTCAGACGGCCGTCGCCCCCGCCCCGACCCTCGTCATGACCCTCCCCCTAAGTACATCCATGACTATTCCCGTGCCAACTGGAATGCCTACCGGGATACCCTCTCCACTCAGGTCGATAGCCACCCTCTCGCCTACCGCCGTCCCGATGATGTCACCCATGCCGCCTCCTTTCTCCAGCAGACCTTGTCTGAGGCCGTGGAGGCCCACGTCCCTACTGTTGCCATCCACCCCCACCGTCCTACCCTACCACCACAGGCCGTCCTCCTCCTCCGTGAATCCCGTCGTCTCTACCGTGCCTTCCTCCGCACGCGTGACCCGGACACCCTACGACGCCACCGGCAACTACAGCGACACATTCGAAATTTGCTCGCGGCCAAGAAACGCCGGGACTGGCGACAGACATGCACCCGTTTAACTGCTACCCTCCCTATAAACTCGTCCAAGTTCTGGACCGCTTTCCGTCGCCTTACCGGAACTAAACCCTCCCCCTACTATCCTCTTCTCCACGATGATCACCCCTTCCCTGACGCCCTTAGTAAGGCCAATCACTTTGCCTCCTACCTGTCCGATGTGTTTTCCATCCCTGATGATCCCCAGTTCGATTACTCCCTCTTCCCAGATATCCGCGATCGAACTGACACCTCTATCCCTCCCCTCGCTCCTGGTTTCCAGTACTTGGACAACATTCCACACACGGACCTTAATGCCCCCATCACCACACAGGATCTCATCAATACACTCCGCACCAAACGCAACACCGCTCCTGGTCACGATCGTGTCACCTACCGTCACCTTCGTGAAGCTCCTGTCTCTTTTCTCTCCACCCTGGCCAGGCTCTACAATGTAGTCCTGTCCACCGGTTACTACCCCGACCTGTGGAAAACCTCCCGTATCCTCATGTTCCTCAAACCTGGCAAACCGCCGTCCGCCGTCTCCTCCTACCGTCCCATCAGCCTTACCTCGGTCTTCAGCAAGGTCCTGGAATCTATCCTCACCCGCCGCATCCACCAGCATCTCCGCCAGCACCGCCTCCTCCCCGTTACCCAGTGTGGCTTTCGGCCGTCCTTCTCTTCCGACGATCTTCTCCTTCACCTCACTCATCTCCTTTCCGAACAGCTCAATTCCCGTCGCTCCGCAATCTTCCTCTCTCTTGACCTCGAACGCGCATATGACCGCGTATGGCATTCCGGTCTCCTCTTCAAGCTCCAAACCTTCGCCCTTCCCATTAACTACGTTCGTCTGATCGGTTCCTTTCTCTCCCGCCGTCCTACCTATGTCACCATCCATAACACCGATTCCTACACCTTTTTCCCCTCCGCCGGTGTGCCCCAAGGCTCCGTCCTCTCCCCCCTTCTGTACTTGTTGTACACGGCGGACATGCCGCCGCCGTCACCCCCCGTCCACCTTCTCCAGTTTGCCGATGACACCGCCTTCCTCGCCCTTGCCCCCACCCTGCGACGCTCCCAACACCTTCTCCAATCCCATCTTGACCGGTTCACCGCTTGGTGCAACCAGTGGTTGCTCAAGGTCAATCCTTCCAAAACCCAGGCGATCATTGTAGGCAAAACCACTCCCTCCTTCCGCCTCCTTGATTTCTATCTCACCGTTTATGGCCGTCCCATCGCTCTCACCCCCACCCTTAAGTACCTTGGCGTCACCCTCGACCGTCGCCTCTCCTGGACTCCCCATCTCCAGACAATCCAAGCCAAGGCACGTTCCCGACTCCGTCTCCTCAAGCTCCTTTCCGGCCGAACGTGGGGTCTGGACCCCTCCACCATCCTCCACACCTATAAGTCCCTCATCCGCCCTATCCTCTGTTACGCCCATCCCGCCTGGATCTCCGCCCCCCCTTCCTTTTATAAATCCCTCCAAATCCTTGAACGCCATGCTCTCCGCCTTGCCTATCGCATCCGTCTGCCTTCCCCCATGCGGATCCTGTATGACCTTATCCCCTTCCCCCACCTCCTCCTCTTCCTCGAAAGGATACGAATCCTATACACCTCCCGTAAACTCGATCCTCCTCACCCGCTCGTCTCCCCGATCCTCTCCCACCCCCGCCCGCTGCCGCGCCTGTACTCCCACGTCCCACCTGGTCTCCATCTCTCCACCCTCCTTACCCTCTCCCAAGGTGGTTTCCGCCAGCTCCCTCTCCCTGATGATGTCCTCGTCCCCTCCATCTACCCCTCCTATCAACTTTGACCCTGCCCCCCCTCCCTCCTGGTGTCCTTTCCCTTCGGCACCCTCCCTCCTTTCTCTTCCCTTCCCTTCTCTTTCCTTTTCCCCCATCCCCTCCCTCCCCCCTCTTCTTCCGGGCTTCCCCTCCCCCTTCCTCTCTCCCCCCTCTTTCCCCTGCCCGTGGCGTCCCTGCTCTCCCCTCTCGCTTTCCCACTCCCCCTCCTCCTCCTCCTCCTCCTCTCTTGGCAGGTCCCCGGACTCGCACACGCCTCGTGAACTTTCGCGCGCCGGAGTTCATCGCCCTCGTTTTAGTGTCTGTGCCGTCGTGTCTGTGCCTCAGTGTTTTTCGCCGTCCACGCTCCTTCGTTCACGTGTGTCATCTACATCGTCAGTGTTTGTGCCCAGTGCCGACGGTTTTTCTTGTTTGTTTCATCAAGTGTGAACGGCTTCATGTTTTTTAACTATTGTATCTCCTGTTTTTTAAACCGCCATTCTGTTACTTGTCTGTCTCCCTTTCTTTTTTATTGTACTGCTTATGGCTGAAGAGCGGAGTACACTGTTCCGCTGCCAGCCCACCTTGTATGGGGTGTCCAAATTACAATAAAGAAAAAAAAAAAAAAAAAAAAAACACTGGTTTCTCCAGTTGTGATTCTCCAACAGAAAGGGGTTTCCACTCAATGGTAATTCAACGTTTTATAGCCGTATAACTCTATGTATTTTCATTAATGCATGTAGCCCTCTAATTAGTGCTTTGTATACATCTTGTAGGTCTGAAGATGACCACAGTAGTGGTTGAAACCGGTCACCTTATAAAATAAATCGTGATCAAGACTGTTTTTAATAGTAATTATTAATTTTTAATTACATCAAACTAACAAAATTTTTGTCATTGTGTTATCAGACTGTCTGCCCATCCACATGTCAAGAACACTTCCTCTCAGGAACACATAGATTTATCAAGTTAAGCTCCTAAATCAATGCAGTCAAAGATACAACCTTTCATGTCACAAGACACGTGCAAGTGGAATATCATTCGACTCCTGTTCCAAGATGGCCTCCGAGTAAGTGACACCAGAAACTATACCCAGAAGGTTAAGTGATTTAGACAGGAATATAATTTAGTTTAACATCGACAACAAATTAAATACATGCATTAGTGTATCGTTTAGTCTTGCCGTTAAAGGTTTCATTTATCTTTGTGTATTTTTTCAGAAAACACGAAAAGATCGTAACTTCGCGAAGTCACGTTTAGGCTTAAATTTTGTAAACCTGTTTGTTTCTTGTTTCATGGTAATTTGACTAGTTTCTCGATAACAAATAAGTAAACTATCGTAAATAGCATATAACTTCATTGTTTTAATACAGATTTCAGAAAAACAGCGTAACTTTATCAGAAACTTGCTTATATACATTTGTTTATAGGCATTATTCTCGTAACGTTTTTGGAGAATCAAACTTAAAGTATCTTGTTTAATTGTCCTTTTTTTTCATTCCATCGAGTGAAATATATAATAAATATCATATACCTCCGTTGTTTTAATACAGATCACAGAAAAATTTTAAATCAGAAACTTGCTTATATATTTGTGAATAGGCTTAATTCTTGTAACGTCTTTTTTGATTTTCAGAATTTAATTGATTTATTCTAGCTAAAGTATTATTTTTGCCATGAGTGAGAAGTGCCTGACTTGCCGTAGAATTGTTAGTTCTGGGGTTTGGTGTGATGGATGCAGTAGTTTTTTTCATTGGGGGGACTGCAGTGGCGTGGATGTTGGGAAAGTGGATCAGGCTCATCAGTGGTTATGTAGGATTTGCAGCAGAGATAGGAAGATAGTGGAACAGGAGGGGAAAATTGCTGCCCCTCAGGCTCAGCTAGATCAGGCTAGGGAAGATCTGGACAGGTTAAGGAGTGAGAAGGGCAAAGAGAGGTGGGAAGTGGCAACAGGTAACAGAAGGAACAGGTATAGAACTAAGTCTGACAGTTTTGTGGTGAATGTCAAAAATAAGTTTGACCTGTTGCTTCAGTTAGAAACTGATGAGCCTCAAGCAGAGGTGGGTGTAGACAGGACACAACAAACTTTCAATAGGAGATTGAAAAAGAATGTAGGGAAGTCATCGAAAAGGAAGAAAGTTTTGTTAGGCAGTTCTCATGCCAGAGGTGTAGGCCAACTACTGCAGGGGGAATTAGGACCAGAATACCAGGTCACAAATTTTTTCAAACCAAGTGCTAGTCTGGATCAGGTGACAGAGGATTTAGGTTCACACTGTAAAGGATTTACCAGGGAAGACACCGTGGTTTTTGTGGGAGGGCCAGGGAACAGTATCGACAGAGATCCTGGGTACAGTATAGAGAGTGACCTGGTAAAGATTGCGTCGGCATCGATACACACCAATGTTGAATTTGTATCTGTCCTGAGACGCCATGACCGGCTTCATTTGAACTCTTCTGTTGGGAGAGTTAATTTGGAGTTGGAACAGCTGCTTGGGTTGGGTGCGGGGGCTCATATTGGTGTGGTTCCTGTTGATTCACTCAGTAGGTGGGATTATACCAGGCATGGCCTACATCTCAACAGAAAAGGGAAGGGTAAACTGGCTGGGGTTATAGCAGGAAATTTACCATGAATGGTAAAATACCAGTGGTTACAGGTGTTGGAGCAGCACCTTTTTTACGATAGGTAAGACAGAAAGATGTCAAGTTCTACGAGAGGTCAGGATTGAAACAAATCTTCAGTTTAGGAAGACGCTAGGCAGTTAATGGAAGAGGCCATACCTATGCAATTTGGTAGAATTAAAATCTCACCCACTTCTCCCTCTGAAATTAAGAAAATAATAAACTTGCTTAAAAGCAAAAACTCACATGGAATTGATGGCATTTCCAGCAAAATACTAAAAGCTTGTTCTCAACAGATAAGTAAGATTCTCAGCCACCTGTGTAATAGCTCTCTGGAACAGAGCATTTTCCCTGATAGACTGAAATATGCTATTGTTATACCTTTGCATAAAAAAGGGGATAGATCTGATGTCAACAATTACCGTCCAATCTCCCTGCTAACAGTTTTATCCAAAATTTTTGAGAAAGTAATGTATTCAAGAGTAGCTTCACATATCTGTTAAAATGAAGTACTAACAAAATGTCAGTTTGGTTTCCATAAAGGTTTTTCAACAGAAAATGCCATATATGCTTTCACCAATCAAATTTTGAATGATCTGAATAACCAAACACCACCCATTGGGATTTTGTGTGATCTCTCAAAGGCTTTTGATTGTGTAAATCATGAAATTCTGCTAGACAAGCTCAAGTATTGTGGCATGAGTGGGACAGTGCACAAATGATTTAATTCGTACCTAACTGGAAGAGTGCAAAAAGTTGAAATAAGCAGTTCTCATAATATCCAAAGATCAGCACATTCCTCAAACCGGGGAACTATCAAGAATGGGGTTCCACAATGGTCAGTCTTGGCCCCTTTGTTGTTCTTAATATATATTATTGACTTGCCATTCTATATTCATGAAGAGGCAAAGTTAGTTCTCTTTGGTGATGATACAAGTATAGTAATCACACCTGACAAACAAGAGTTAACTGATGAAATTGTCAATAATGTCTTTCAGAAAATTACTATGTGGTTCCTTGTAAATGGACTCTCACTGAATTTTGATAAGACACAGTACATACAGTTGCGTACAGTAAATGGTATAATGCCATTAATAAATATAGACCTTAATCAGAAGCATATAGCTAAAGTAGAATATTCAAAATTTTTAGGTGTGTCCATTGATGAGAGATTAAATTGGAAGAAACACATTGATGATCTGCTGAAACGTTAGAGTTCAGCTACTTATGCAATAAGTCATTGCAAATTTTGGTGATAAACATCTTAGCAAATTAGCTTACTATGCCTATTTTCACTCATTTCTTGCATATGGCATCATATTTTGGGGTAATTCATCACTGAGGAATAAAGTATTTATTGCACAAAAGCGTTTAGTCAGAATAATAGCTGGAGTCCACCCAAGATCATCCTGCAGACATTTATTTAAGGATCTAGGGATATTCACAGTAGCTTCTCAGTATATATACTCTCTTACAAAATTTGTTATTAACAACCAAACTCAATTCAAAAGTAATAGCAGTGTGCATAACTACAATACTAGGAGAAAGGATGATCCTCACTATTCAAGATTAAATCTAACTTTGGCACAGAAAGGGGTAAATTATACTGCCACTAAAGTCTTTAGTCACTTACCAAATAGTATCAAAAATCTGACAGATAACCAACAAGTATTTAAGAAGAAATTAAAAGAATTTCTGAATGACAACTCTTTCTACTGCATAGAGGAATTTTTAGATATAAATTAAGAAAAAAAGAAAAAAACCAAATAAAAAATTATAAAAAAAATTAAAGAAAACAAAAAAAATAAAAAAGTTGTTATATTAACTTAATTATGTTGTTAAATTAACTTAATTATGTCATGTATTGGAAAATTTGACTTGTTCCACATCATTACGAAATATTGTATTCATGATCCATGGAACTAGTATTAATCTAATCTAATCTAGTCAGTGCAACAGAAAAATGACTTCACAGGCTGAAAGCAGTAATCTGAATGCTGCACAGTTAAATACATTCGTCACTGAGAAGGTGCAAGAAATAATAAAGGTGATTGGCACTTCCAATATAGCCACTGACCATAAATACTACCTGAGAAACACCACAAACCCTGAAAGTACATTTAGCTTTAAATTGGTCAAGGTACAGGATGTTACTAATATACTGAGGAAAATGAAGAACAGTTTTAGTAATGATGTTTATGGTTTAAGTTCAGCCATGTTAAAGTGTGATTCAGTTCAACTGCCAGAATTGATAACACATGTAGTAAATACATGTATTTTGGAGGCTCAGTTCCCAAAGGCACTAAAGTTTGTTAAAGTCACTCCAATACACAAAAAAAGGCAGCCTCTCAAGTTGTGATAATTTTAGGCCTGTTTCAATTGTGCCAATCTTGTCTAAAGTGATAGAAGCTATATTAAATAATTAAATAGTAAAATACTTTGGAGAAAACAAAATCATCACTGATAGTCAATTTGGCTTCAGATCAGGGTTAGGAACTGTTAAATCTGCCTTATCACTTTTAACACAGTGTGTGGAGCAACTAGAAAGCAAGCTAGTGGTTCAGAATAAACTCTTTGATTTATCAAAAGCTTTTGACACTGTGTCTATGAAATCTTATTGAACAAACTGCAATTCTATGGCTTTACAGGAGGTGCTCTGGAATTGATAAAAATCTTATCTAAGTAATAAAGTGCAGAAGGTGGTTTTTAATGGTGCAGAATCAGATTACTTACCTGTGGGCACGGGTGTCCCACAAGGTTCTGTACTTGGCCCAATGCTATTTATTATTTATATAAATGACTTACCATGTAACATAGTTGGGCCGTCAACTAGGACTTACTTATTTGCAGATGATCTTGCAGTCTGTATAACTGCAGAAACAGCACAGAAGGTGAAATATGAAGCAGACCAGTGCACTGTCAAAGTTGAAAATTGGTGTAAAGCTAATTCCCTTTGTGTCAACCGAAAAAAAAATACAAGACCTGTATGTATCATGAAATTATATCACTGAACTTGAGCAGAGCTTAAATAGTGTTAATTTCCTTGGAATCTCAATTGATTCAAAATTATCCTGGGGTAGCCATATAGAAAAGATGGGAAGCAGCATTAGCAAAGGAATATTTGCTCTAAGGAAGCTGTGTCTTTGTCAAAACGTGCCAGTACTTAAAGTGGTTTATTTTGCTTTAATACACAGTCACATTTCCTATGGTACAATAATGTGGGGACATCAAAGCAAGGCAGCTAATGTCTTCAAACTACAAAAGAAGGCAATAAGACTTGGCACCCAGAGCTCACTGTAGGCCAAGCTTTAAAAAATTACAGATTATGACTCTGCCGTCAATATTTATACTACAGTGTGTAATGCATATTAAGGAAAACTATCCAAGTTATCAGCAGTATGACATGCGACATAATTATGACACAAGAAACAAGCAGGACCTAGTTTCTTTCCGATGTAACTATAAAAAAACACAAAAGTGCTTCTTATAAAAGTCCATAAAATTTTTTAATACCATACCCAGACATATCAGGGAACTTCCAATTCAACAATTCAAAACAAAAAAAGTAAAAGAATTTCTTCTTGAGCTCTGCATTTATGAAACTGATGAATTTTTAAGGGAGGCAAAGAATATAATATGACTACACTTTGTGATCAGTTTTTATATGCTTCTATATATGAGTAAGTCTGTAATTGGCTAAATTTAAATGCAATATCAATTTGTACCATCAGTTTCTCTGTTTTGTATTTGTGTGAAGGTACCATAATTATTTGTGTAATATTTATATTGCGTAATATTTTTCTTGTTTTTGTAATTATTTGTGTAACATTTATACTGTGTAATATTGACTTTTGTAATGCCTCAGATGATGTCTGAGGTCTCTACAACAATAAAAATCAATCAGTCAATCATGTTTTGGTTCTTGCAAACTCATTCATTAACTTTCCCTTGACACAGAATTATTAAATTTAGCAAGAAGAATGGTTTTGCAGTACAAGAACAAGAAAAAAATCTGGAAATTGTTAATTTGTAATAATATCACATGAAAAAAATTATTAAGCCACTTCAAATTTGATAATTAAAACAGACGGACAGATTATCAGTATCAATGTCAGTAACAGGTAAAAATCATCAAGACCTTCAATTCCTAAAATGGATAAAGTCTATAAACATAATTAAGTTTCAATCGAATCCTCAGTGCACAAGTCCCACTCACACCAGGCCAGTTTTTTTATGTACTTAGAAATGTATTTAACTGTCTGGACTGAGTTACAAAACTCCGTATTAATGTGGGCAGTAAATATTTTATAAAGGTACAGTGAGTATGGGACTACACAGCCGTTGTCCACTATGATGTCGTGTGCTGTGTCTGTCACTTTAATTGTGACTGTATTCCCTTTTCCTCAGGTGCTCTGCATCCGTACAATTGATACCCATTATCATTCATTTGTGTCTCTTTTAACACTGCCCAAGGATATTTTTTGGTGCTTTTCCCATCATTCGTGCACAGGGACATAGTGCTCAGCACTCCACAAGGACTATGAATTAAGCTCTTAGTGATCATGCCATGTAGGTGATTGTCCACAATTTTATTTAGCTGCAGTTTCTTTTTTAGGCACAGAAGCAAGTGAACGTGGGACAAGCTGCACTTTTGCCACTCAGTTGAGTACATGAAGCATTGAGTCTCACTGAAAACTTGCCCTTTGCTGAGGAAGTCCATCGGATTTTGCACTTAACCTTAAAAGACCATGCTGTAAAACTGTGGAAGTCCATCAGCTTCTGCCTGTCCATCAGTTCTTTCTTGATTTTGGTCCAGGTTTCATTGCTATGAAGGTAATATTAAGAGTCTAGCTGCCCATGTTTCCAGATGCAGGAGAATACATCCTGTAAGTATTCATGGTGTTACTGTGGACTGTTCACAGACATAGATGGGAGTACTGCCTTCTGCCCTAAATGTTTGTCTTCACACTGGCACCATTTGGTTTAGCACTATAAGCCTCAGATGCTGAAATAAAATAAGTTTGAGTTCCTGTGGTAGAACTCTTCAAACAACTTTATATATGATCTCTTGTCCTGATGCTATCCATTGCAAATGTTACCTTATTCAATACTGACAGTCACCATATTATAGTTTCTTGATGCAATGGACCTGTTATGCACTTCCACTAATTTCTGGCCATGTGGCTGTGTTTCCATTTGCAAAGAGTCGAGGGCTGTAAGAGAGTGCACAGCTACCCCAACTCACTAGAGAGTAACATAATCACTCCTGATAAACTCTCCTATATTCTTCTTATTTCACGAACACGTACAGTTGTGGATAAACAGATAGTTATGTTATGACTGTCATACAGTTACTCTTGTAACAGAAGCTCTCATTCAAACTTTATGACAGAATAATCAACAGATTACAGACTATTTCTTCCTCAGTTTCTAGATGTGGGGATTTTCACCAGTGCCCCTTTTCTCCTTAAGTTCCAAGACACCAGCGGGCCTCCACAGCAGGTTGAGACCTGCAAACACGGCCATGCCTTGTTTATGTCTGGAGTTCACTCCTCTTTTTGTGGATCTGCACATACACCACACAGGGTGTGCACAGTCAACTGCCTCAGACTTGCTAAACACTTAAAATACATTTTTAGCACATACAAACATCTATTCTTTTCACTGACTTTTATGATGCAGGAGCAAGTGCGTTGTAAAATAGGTTCACTTTTACAAACATCTTTCAATCATCAAGCACAATATTTTGCATGTTTACTTTATGGTTGATGACAAACAGAGACTGATAGATGATGTTAAATTATTCAGAAGTTGAATGGGTGACCGTACTGAAAATGCAAAAAGTTATGCATGATCACAGTGTGTTGTTGCATGAGTTGTGGACAGCATGTGTGCTGCTACAACATTCCAGCTGCTACTGAGGTTGTGGCTTTGGTTGTGGGTGTTTATCCAACTACCCTGAGGGACAGGGGCTCTAAGCACTATGGGACTTAACATCTGAGGTCATCACTCCCCTAGACTTAGAACTACTTAAACCTAACTAACATAAGGACATCACACACATCCAGGCCCGAGAGAGGATTCGAACCTGCGAACATAGCAACAGTGCAGTTCTGGACTGAAGTGCATCGAACTGCTTGGCCACAGTGGCCGGCCCCGGAGGGACATCATCCTGCACAAGTATGATGACTCGCTTGGCATGATTGCTAACACACATCACTTCAATGCCCTCCACTACCACACTATACTCTGAAAAGGGCAAGAGGGATATCATTTCAGTATCCCTCAAATGAATTCAGCAAGTGGGTGACCAAACCTGAACAAAAAAAGTGCCCTGCATGGATTTCTACACATTTCATGTGATGGTCCATGAACATGACTTCAGCAGGCTGATGTGGGTAACATACCTCTGTCCCAGTTTTTGGTAGGCACATATGTGAAGATGGAGAGTGAGAGTTGTAGTATAATGAGATTCTGTGGAATAATGTGTTCCATTATTATCTCTTAGGACAAAGAAAGATGATGGTAAAAGTGACCCTATTTTACAATGCACTTGCCCTGCACCATAAAAGTCAGTGGAAACCTAGGCATGACAAAAATTCTATTTGCCCCAAAGGTGAAAACATGAAGTATGTTTTTTGATAAGGTTTAGGAAGTGTCATGGCTCATCAGCCTTGACAGTAAATTACTCCTGTAAAGTTTCTACTGGTTCCTCTAATTTGGGACTGACTGCCTTGTCCCCTATGTACACTGAGAAACTAAAAGTTCCACTCATGTTGAGAAGCCATCTCTTCAACTGTCTCAGAGGCATGCTGAGAAGCCATGCACTCTACATTCTCTTGATACAAAGAAGCCACCTCCTCTGGTGTTTCAGCAGCACACACTTGCCGCATTCTCCTAATGCCAGAAAGCCACATCTACATCTACATCTACATCTACATAGGTACTCCACAAGCTACCATACAATGCTTGGTGGGAAAAACAGTTGCTATATGTCTCTCCATGAGCCCTAAATTCTTGTATCTTATCTTCATGATGCTTATATGCAATGTATATTGGTGGCACTGGAATCATTTGGCAGTCAGCTTCAAATGCCGTTCCTTAAATTTCCTTAATACTGTTTCTCAGGAAGAATGTTGCCTTCTCTTCAGAGATTCCCATATGAGTTCCTGAACCATATCCGGAACACTTACATGTTGTTCAAACCTCCCAGTAACAAATCTAGCAGCCCACTTCTGAACTGCTTCAATGTCTTCCAGCAATCTGATCTGGTACGCATCCCAAATATGCAAGCAGTATTCAAGAATATGTCACACCAGCATCCTATATATGGTCTCTGTTATAGGTGAACCAATCCTTCCTAAAATATTCCTCAAACTGAAGTCAACCATTTACCTTCCCTACCACAGATTTCATATGCTCATTCCTTTTCATACCACTTTGCAACATTATGCCCAGATATTTAAACAACTTGACTGCTTATAGCAGTTCGCCTTTTTTGTTTCTTCATTTGTTGTCCTTGGTGCCGACGCACTGCGTTGATACACTGGCTGAGAGATGGGGTTTGTGGATTCTGACACTGACTACTTTAAATAATGTAGCTGACAGGTGCACTGTTGCATTTCACAGAACTTTAATTTCACTGTTCACAACCCCCTAATAATACACAGTTTATGGCCAGTGCACTACTGTTTAACTTTCAACAAGCCTCATTAATAATTTGCAGGGAAACCTCCACATATTGTTACAATACTTTACTGTTGAACATCTACAAGCAGTAGAACCCTAATCACAAAGTTCACAGTTCTTGAAGAATAGAAAGGTGCATATGGAGCAGACACTGACACTGTTTTAAAACACAGCCTAATTGTGCAACATTTACAGTTAAGTTGAAGCATTGTTCTTGTTCTAACCAGCATGTGTTTCTTGTCTGAAACTCGACCATGGACAGACTGACTCATGACCAAATATCAGGCCCTTATATATCATCACAATAATAGGAGCTGAAACTACACCATGTTTGAAGTTTAACGTACAGAAATTACAGTTAAAACTAAACTCATTAAATTAACTGAATACATCAGAAAATATGTTCCTTTTAACAGTTTCTTCTACTACAAGAGTTAAGCCAAATTATTTGTTTAAATCACGAAATTAACAAATATAGTTATGCAAATAATACTTTGGACAAAACTGTTAGTTACTTTGCAATTAATTAAAGTCTGGCTTTGCTAATATGTTTTTGAAGGGAGGCAAATAGATACTTTAATATTAATAGTATTTTGTCTTCCAAATGTTTATAATTATTATAGAATTTATATTTGTTTATTTGTCAACAATATAATTTAAGTTATGAAACAATTACTGATTTTACCCCATAACAAAAGAAACCACAGTCAAAATAAACTAGAACATCAATTACCTATAAAACTAAACACAAAATTATTTCTGGTGTTATATACATTAAAACTGAGGGCCAGCCTTTCTCTTATATGAAAATGAAAATGCAGATTATACTTGTGTATGCTAATGGTAAATAGTTAAAAGTAACTAAACAAATTTGAGGAGGCAGATGGTAAAACAAGAGGGGAAGTAAAAATATCCCAGCTTGGTTCGTTGCATATTTCAAGCAGGATGCTAGTGATACTACATCCAAAAATTACAGGTTGTTCTTCCTACTTATCCACATTAACTTACATTTTTCCACATTCATGACACCAACTAGAAATTTTGTCTAAATCACCTTTTATCTTCCTACAGTCACTCAACTTTGACACCCTACAGCACAGCACAGCATTCATCATCAAACAACCACAGACTGCTGACCACATTGTCTGCCAAAACATCATGGATATAGAGAAGAACAGCAGTCATATTACACTTCCCTGGGACACCACTGATGATACCCTTGTCTCTGATGAACACTTGCGATCAAGAACAACATACTGGGTTCTATTACTTAAAAAGTCTTCAAGCCACTCACATGTCTGTGAACTTATTCCATATGCTCGTAACTTCATTAACAGCCTGCAATGGGGCACACTGTGTCAAATGCCTCCTGAAAATCTAGAAATATGGCCTCTGTCAGTTGCCCTTCATCCACACTTCAGAGTATGTAATGTGAGAAAAGAGCAAGCTGAGATTTGCATGAGCAATGCTTTCTAAAACCATGCTGATTCAAAGATATAAGCTTCTCAGTCTCAAGAAAGTTTATTGTATTTGAACTGAGAATGTGTTCAAGGATTCTGCAGCAAACTGACATTTTGGATCTTGAGCTGTCTCAGAAGCATGTGGTCAGTCACCATACATTCTGTGTTCTCTTGACATTGAGAAGCCACTTCCTCATCTGTCTGATAAACATGCTGAGAGGCCATGTCTTCTGCATTTCCTTGCTGCCAAGAAACAAACTCTCCAGCTGTCTCAGAGCAAGCTGAGAGGCCATAAATTCTTTGTGCTGTTGACATTGAGAAATCACCTCCTAGGATGCCTCAGAAATACACTGAGAGGACATGCATTCTGCAATATCCTGCTGTCAAGCATACAACTGCTCTAGTGTCTCAGCGGCATGCTGAGATACAATTCAGTCTGTGCCAAACATCATCATCTGCCTAGGTTTCAGATGTTCAGATATTTGCCTGACGCCCTGCTTGCTCAATTTTTCACTCTTCAGCATGAAGCAAAGATTCTTGCTGTCTAGCTACCTTCATAATTCATGCTCTTTGTGAGCTGTGCAAAATGTTTGACTTGCTTTCAAAAGCTACACCTAAATAAGAGAACTGATGACATAAAAAATCCACATAAAGAATCTAACCTAAAACTAAGTAAACTAGCCATAATGCTGTATAATTAATCCAAGAAGTGTACCGAGCAAGGTGGCACAGTAGTTAGCACACTGGACTCACATTCACACTGGACTCACAATCCAATACACTTTCACAATCTAAGTTCTCAACAATAATTCCTCTCAACAACTGGGATCCCAGAAACAAACAAAATCACCAATCATACACTATAAATAGTGTAAATGTGTACCAACTTCAGTTCCGTTCAGTTGTCCCTTGGTTGTCAAATAAACAACAATGATTTTTTTGTTACACTGATAGTTCTTGCAATCTCTTTGTACTGTAAAAGTATATCATCAGTTGTGTATGATTAAATTGCAAAATCTCATCAGAATTGTTATTTTGCTGTTTTCATAAGCTATAAATAGTGTAAATGTGCACCAACTTCAGTTCAGTTTAGTTGTCCCTTGGTTGTCAAATAAACAACAATGATTTTTTGTTACACTGATAGTTCTTGCAATCTCTTTATACTGTAAAAGTATATCATCAGTTGTGTATGAATAAATTGCAAAATCTCATCAGAATTGTTATTTGTTGTTTTCTGCCCTCTGAATCGTAACAGGAACAATGTTGTGAAGTTTCAATAAGATATTATTCAAGAATATGAAGGACAATAAATAATTAGAATCAAATAACCATTGTTTCATTTGTGTCAAGAAAAGACCTGTGATGTTCTTACTAAAGCAAAATTCCAATCTATAACTGTCTTCAGGTATGAAGAGTATTACATTAGTTTATGTTTTTGAAAGCTTGCCTTCCGCACTCAAAACATCATATGCCACATTAGTCCTGCACTTACCAGAGAGACTGTAATTTATGTATGGCGCCAATGAGGTCAACACCAGTATCAATCTGAGCATCATCTTTGAACTAAGCAAAACATTATCTTTGTGTAGTTCTGCCATCCAGTTCTGTGTAAGCCTTACTTGTGTGAAGAGGTGAATAAATGAACTCCTGATTATAAGGTGTTGTTTGGTGTATCTTACCCAAGCATCCACCTCACTGGTGACCCCAAGTTGTAACATCTTCCATTTTCGCCATTTTACTGTGTCCGCGGCCTCCATGTCAGTTATTTTTGCACGTATTATATCAACACAACATTCGAACAATGGCTTTGGCCCAACGCCTAATGCTGGATTTTGTGATCAACATGCATCATGTTGCGGGCAGTGTACACCCACCAGGACTGCAACACGATGCCTCTCAGTCATCGATTATGCTGATTTCGCTGGACGTTTTTGTGCCTGCAACAATAAGGGAGGTCAGGAGTGTGCATGACTCCGGCTATCAGATGCCTTTGTTCCCACCACATGTGCTCTCCCTCGTCCATGGTGCAGTTACCTCTTACGGATCTCTGTGCAGTGCAGAATCAATGCCAATTTCTGCAAATGCTTTGTTGGATAACCTACCACCACCAGGACAATGGTTTGCCATGTGGCAATCCGTGCAGTACCACATGGATTCCTGCCACGTGGCTGGAACTGCTATGTTCACAGGTCAACCTCCCCAGAATCCGACCACGCCTGCACCTGCCTTGGTTCAGCATCAACACATGCCTTCCTGCTTCAGTACCTCAGCCTGCAACAGGAACAATGGCTTGTTATCTGTGCCTGACCTCCATCTTCGTCCTACTGCTATGCCTCAGTGTTTTGTGCCACTACGTTCACCTCATCTGCACACCATTTTGAGTGAATTGTCTATGAACAGTGAACATTCACACATTCCGCCCAACGTTCGACATCATTTTCCTCAGTGTGCTTCTGGACAGCCCTCACCTCCACAGCCTCCCTACAACACAGGTGGCTCCGACTCCGATCGTACATCAAGTTTTCCATGGACTGGCACGCGTTTTCAAACTTTGAACTTTTTCTCACCTGTTGCCCCTGCGCCGGCTCCAGTCAAGCTTCCACTCCCATTCTCAGCACATCTCAGTGCCTCATCCGTGTCACTCTTTTGCGACACATCAATCCGAATACACCCACAATGTGTCAAAGTTCTGCAAATGCAGTTGTCACATTATGGTGACTCACCCACGTCGGCGTTCCGCGTCGCGTCGGATTGCGCTCATCCACAACGCGTCACTTTCACACTGCCACCCGACCAGCCATTGTCGCCACGTACCCTGGAGACACACTCTCCTGGAATACTACAGCAACAACAGCTCTTTTCAGGCAGTGCCCCGACGAATTCAACTCACCCTGTTCTTCCGAATGTTCTACAACACATATCGCCACTGCCGCCATTCAATCCCAACAGGGCAACAACCTGGTTCAAAATTGTGGACGAAGTGTTTGACCATTTCAAACTCGACAAATCAACCTGATTTCTGTGCCGTATCACCCACCTGCACGACCAGGAGGACTTGATTGCTGACCTGGTCAATGCCCCGGACTCAGCTACCCGGTACACTCTAGCCAAAAAGACAGTTCTACGTCGGCTTGTGCGCTCAACTGAGACAGCAATACGGCAAGTGCTCTACATCGAGCAACTAGGCAATGACAAACCTTCACAACTTTGGAGATGGCTAAGGGCCCTGGTCAGTGACGATCTGCTCTCTGACACAGCTCTCCTCACCATCTGGACAGATAAACTACCTCCCCACATCCGCTTTGCTCTGGCTCAGAGGGCTCCCAAACCTGTCGAGCAATGAATGACAATTGCTGACAAACTACATGATGCATCACTGCTCTATTTCGCCAGCCACCTGGCAAAGTCTCAGGTTCAGCCTCCTCGTCCTGTGGCCGGACGCGGCCGGGGCCGCACTGTACCGACTGTTCCGCTTGCTCTGGGACACAGTATACAAATAGCTGGGACGTCCCCGGCTCTGCCCTCAGTCACGCCCCCTCCTGCAACCAAACTGGCTGTGGTCACTGAACCTCAGCCATCGCCTCCGCAGGAAATGCAGCCGCACTACCCATACAGTTACTTCTACACACGGTTTGGTGAGGCGGCATGGAACTGCAGACCACCCTGCTGCTTCCCAAACGCAAACCGCAGGTAGGTCCAGGTGCGCCTCCTGTGCACAACATGACAGGCACCTCCAAGTGCACCATTCTCTCTGGGAACAATCGGATAATTATGGACGACTTTATATTAAAGACATTTCGTCGGGATACTTTTTCCTAGTGGACACAGGCGCCGATGTTTCGCTGCTGCCTATGTCCTTAGTGTCGTTGAACATCTGCCCTCATCATACTTCACTGCAAGCTGTGAATTCTACTAAACTACAATGCTCAGGTTCAACCTCCCATGTTGTCTCACTCTCCACAAACTGCAAACTCGAGTGCACTATTTTAATGTGCAATATTGAGGAACCTATACTAAGTATTGACTTCTTGTGACACCACAAACTTTCACCGGACCTAGTGCAAAACACCATGTTTCATCACCCGTCCAAAACTCACTTCACCTGTGCTACGTTGAGCGCCCCCCCGCCCTCCACCCCCCCCCTCCACCCCCCCACCCCCCCTCCCACCATGACACATTGGTCCAGGCTCATCTCATCTGTACATGCTCGGCTCTGTTGATGACGTTACAAGAAACAATGCACAAGTGCCTTGTCGAGCTTGAAAACATCACTTGCCTATGCAAGGAAAACTTTGAGCTCTCCCCCCAGCTCCACAAACTCAGCTCCAGCTATCCGGTGTAGCAAAGGAATTACAGTCACTGTAGCAAGGACAGAGCAAGGTCTGTAAGTGTGCCGAATCTGCTTGTAGTCCCAGCAATCGGGCCTCCGTGTGCTTACCTCCCGCTACCCCTCGCAATTGTGATATCAATCTACCATAACGTGTACTGACAGTTCCACAGGACCACACCTCCCTAACATGGCAGAATTTGACACTCGGCCCGACACAAGTGTGCATGCGCAATGAGCGTCACATGTTCCCGTACTGACAGCTCCTATCACTCCCCTCGTGGACAGCACCTCGAACTATGCAACTTCAGCTCCTGCGCACAGCCGTGTGACTGCCACTGACAACACAAACATCTACATCTACATCTACATCTACATCTACATCCATACTCTGCAAGCCACCTGACGGTGTGTGGCGGAGGGTACCCTGAGTACCTCTATCGGTTCTCCCTTCTATTCCAGTCTCGTAGTGTTCGTGGAATGAAGGATTGTTGGCATGCTTCTGTGTGGGCTCTAATCTCTCTGATTTTATCCTCATGGTCTCTTCGCAAGATATACGTAGGAGGGAGCAATATACTGCTTGACTCCTCGGTGAAGGTATGTTCTCAAAACTTTAACAAAAGCCCGTACTGAGCTACTGAGTGTCTCTCCTGCAGAGTCTTCCACTGGAGTTTATCTATCATCTCCGTAACGCTTTCGTGATTACTAAATGATCCTGTAACGAAGCGCGCTGTTCTCCATTGGATCTTCTCTATCTCTTCTATCAACCCCCTCTGGTATGGATCCCACACTGCTGAGCAGTATTCAAGCAGTGGGCGAACAAGCGTACAGTAACCTACTTCCTTTGTTTTCGGATTGCATTTCCTTAGGATTCTTCCAATGAATCTCAGTCTGGCATCTGCTTTACCAACGATCAACTTTATATGATCATTCCATTTTAAATGACTCCTAACACGTACTCCCAGATAATTTATGGAATTAACAGCTTCCAGATGCTGACCTACTATATTGTAGCTAAATGATAAGGGACCTTTCTTTCTATGTATTCACAGCACATTACACTTGTCTACATTGAGATTCAATTGCCATTCCCTGCACCATGCGTCAATTCGCTGCAGATCCTCCTGCATTTCAGTACAATTTTCCATTGTTACAGTCTCTCGATATACCACAGCATCATCTGCAAAAAGTCTCAGTGAACTTCCAATGTCATCCACAAGGTCATTTATGTATACTGTGAATAGCAACAGTCCTATGACACGCCCCTGCGGCACACCTGAAATCACTCTTAATTCGGAAGACTTCTCTCCATTGAGAATGACATGCTGCATTCTGTTATCTAGGCACTCTTCAATCCAATCACACAATTGGTCTGATAGTCCATATGCTCTTACTTTGTTCATTAAACGACTGTGGGGAACAGTATTGAACACCTTGTGGAAGTCAAGAAACATGGCATCTGCCTGTGAACCCGTGTCTATGGCTGAATTTCGTGGACGAATAGTGCGAGCTGGGTTTCACACGACCGTCTTTTTCAAAACCCACGCTGATTCCTACAGAGTAGATTTCTAATCTCCAGAAAAGTCATTATACTCGAACATAATATGTGTTCCAAAATTCTACCACTGATCAACGTTAGAGATATAGGTCTATAGTTCTGCACATCTGTTTGACAACCATTCTTAAAAACGGGGATGACCTGTGCCCTTTTCCAATCCTTTGGAATGCTACACTCTTCTAGAGACCTACGGTACACCGCTGCAAGAAGGGGGGCAATTTCCTTCGCGTACTCTGTGTAAAATCAAACTGGTATCCCATCAGGCCTTTCCTCTTTTGAGCGATTTTAATTGTTTCTCTATCCCTCTGTCGTCTATTTCAATATCTACCATTTTGTCATCTGTGCGACAATCTAGAGAAGGAACTACAGTGCAGTCTTCCTCTGTGAAACAGCTTTGGAAAAAGACATTTAGTATTTCGGCCTTTAGTCTGTCATCCTCTGTTTCAGTACCATTTTGGTCACAGTGTGTCTGGACATTTTGTTTTGATCCACCTATCGCTTTGACATAAGACCAAAATTTCTTAGGATTTTCTGCCAAGTCAGTACATAGAACTTTACTTTCAAATTCATTGAACACCTCTCGCATAGCCCTCCTCACACTACATTTCACATCGTGTAATTTTTGTTTGTCGGCAAGGCTTTGGCTATGTTTATGTTTGCTGTGAAGTTCCCCTTGCTTCTGCAGCAGTTTTCTAACTTGGTTGTTGTACCACGGTGGCTCTTTTCCATCTCTTATGATCTTGCTTGGCACATACTCATCTAACACATATTGTACGATGGTTTTGAAGTTTGTCCACTGATCCTCAACACTATCTGTACTTGACACAAAACTTTTGTGTTAAGCCATCAGGTACTCTGTAATCTGCTTTTTGTCACTTTTGCTAAACAGAAAAATCTTCATACCTTTTTTAATATTTCTATTTACTGTTGAAATCATCAATGCAGTAACCGCTTTATGATCGCTGATTCCCTGTTCTGTGTTAACTGTTTCAAATAGTTCGGGTGTGTTTGTCACCAGAAGGTCTAATATGTTATCACCATGAGTCAGTTCTCTGTTTAACTGCTCAAGGTAGTATTCAGATAAAGCACTTAAAAAAATTTCACTTTATTCTTTGTCCCCATTATGAATGTTTGAGTCTCCCAGTCTATATCCGGCAAATTAAAATCTCCACCCAGAACTATAACATGGTGGGGAAATCTACTCAAAATATTTTCCAAATTATCCTTCAGGTGCTCAGCCACAACAGCTGCTGAGCCAGGGGGCCTGTAGAGACATCCAATTACCATGTCTGAGCCTGCTTTAACCATGACCTTCACCCAAATTATTTCACATTTCGGATCTCCGTCACTTTCATTCGATACTATTGCACTTCTTATCGCTATAAACACGCCTCCCCCTTCACTGTCCAGCCTGTCTCTGTGGTATACATTCCAATCTGAGTTTAGGATTTCATCACTGTTTACGTCTGGTTTCAGACAACTTTCTGTCCCTAGTACTATATGGGTGTTGTGACCGTTTATTAATGAGAGCAGTTCTGGGACCTTTCTATAGATGCTCCTGCAGTTTACTATTAGCACATTAATATTGTCATTCCCTGTTGCATTTTGCCTACTCCTACCTTGCCGCATCTCAGGAGACCTCTTGTCGGACCTAGGGAGGGAATTCTCTAACCTAAAAAACCCACATGTGCATTCCACACATACTCCGCTGCCCTTGTAGCCGCTTCTGGCATGTAGTGCACACCTGACCTATTCAGGGGGACCCTACATTTCTCCACCTGATAGCGGACGTCGAGAAATTTGCACCCCAGATCTCTGCAGAATCATCTGAGCCTCTGGTTTAAGCCTTCCACTCAGCTCCAAACCAGAGGACTGCGATCACTTCTGGGAATGATACTACAAATAGTTAGCTCTGATTTCACCCCACTAGCGAGGCTTTCCGCCTTCACCAAATCCGCGAACCGCCTGTACGAACTGAGGATGACCTCTGAACCCAGACGGCAGGAGACATTGGTGCTGACATGAGCAACAATTTGCAGTCGGGTGCACCCAGTACTCTCTTTTGCCGCCAGCAGGGCCTCCTCCACATCTCGGATGAGACCCCCCAGCAAGCAGACAGAGTGAACACTGGCCTTCTTCCCCAACCTTTCCGCTATTTCCCTAAGGGGCTCCATCACCCGCCTAACGTTAGAGCTCCCAATAACTAATAAACCCCTCGCCCCGTGTGCCTGCTTGGACTTTGCTGGAGGAGCGGCCACATGTCCACTCACAGGCAGAGCAGGCGATGCCACACAGCAAGCCTCCATATTGACCCTCCGCCTCGTGCGCCGTGAACACTGTTGAACCCGCCACTCCCCTTGGGGAGAGGGTGGCCCGAACGTGCCCGGTACCCGTGAAGATGTCTCGACAGCAGGGACAGTGGGTCAAGCATGTAACACCTGAGGTGTACCATGCGACGCACTAGACTCCCCACTGCCGCTACACTCCGAGGCAGCAGCCTGAAGACGGCTGATCGCGGCCATCAACACATTCAGCTGTTCACGAACAGTGGCCAGCTCCTCCTGTGTCCGTACACAACAGTCACACATCCTATCCATCCTAAGAAATCAATTTACTCTAGAGAGTTAATCAACTTTTAACTAGACTGCTAATTCACTAAAGGCGGCTGATTGTTGACTAAACAATGGTTGCTAGACACTTCTTGTGGAAAACAATGAAAATAGCACTACCTGCCTCTGGACTGTATTGAAAACAAACACTAGCACTACTGGCACTATGGCTGACTAAAGGGACTCTCTCTGACTGTATTCAAAACAAACACGAAATCTATGGAACACTATTACTAGCACTTGACAATTAAAGCTTCCTAAAAGCAAAAGACACATGGAAGAAGAAGTGACAAGTAAGAAAAATGCAGTTAATACTTAAATTAAGGTAGCTCGCTGCACAGCAGACGTGAAGCAGACGGCAGTTACGACGACACTGACACTAGTGGAACTATGGCTGACTCGCCACTAGCACTTCACCCCGACCATGCTGCCACAGTCTGCACACTCAGACAATGGACTCACTAATGCTTAACGAGCTCTACCAACCTCACCCAACCGCAATGCCACTGGTTTGGGCCGGCGGCCAACTTGTCACGTTAACTCCTGCGACACTACAACGCCTCGGCTCCCGCTGGATCTGCCGAGTGGCTCCAAACACCACGACCTTGCCACGCCTGCCCCACCCATCTCACATTGTAAACAAACCACCTCCCGTGCTGCCGGCAACATTTCCGTCATCATCAATGTCACAGTTCTCAAGCTTCGCCTCACACCAGGCCCCCCCATCTCCAGTAAACCATGTCAACTTTGTCCCGAGCGCCTCTCCGACCTTAAAAAGCAGATTTCTTAACTTCTAAGCTCTGGCATCATCGAACCATCTGCCAGCAGCTGGTCTACACCCATTCATATGACACCCAAGAAAGATGGGTCGTGGCGCATGTGCAGAGACTACCGTCGAATAAACGCACGAACAATTATGGACACCTACCCCATACCCAACATTGCCAACTTTACCAGTTCCCTCGCAGTTGCGACCACATTCTGTGTCATTGATTGCAAACGGGCCTATCACCAGATCCCCATGGCTCCTGAAGACATCAAGAAAACAGCAATCACCACCCCAATCAGGTTATTTCAGTTTTGATTCATGCCCTTCAGTCTGAAAAATGCAACCCAGGCCTGGCAACACTTCATCAATGAAGGGCTATTCAGACTAAAATTCTGCTTTGCATATCTTGATGACATTCTTGTGTTCAGCTCCTCCATTGAGGACAACATTTGACATGTGCAAACTGTTATGGACACACAAGACAAATTGCAGCTACATCAACCCACTGTCACTTTTCTTGGTTTTTGGGTCTCTGCCAATGGCATTTCACCACTCCATGATGAAGTACAAACAATACTAAACCTACCCAGACCTCCGTCATTCAAAGAGCTCCAGCGCTTTCTGGGGACAGTTAATTATTATCGCTGTCATCTACCTCGGGCTGCGGAGATTCAGGCTCCACTGACAGCCGCCTTGGCAGGCATCAAGGCTTCTGGATCTCGGCCTGTTCCATGGACCCCTGCTATGACTGACTCTTTCACTACCCTCAAAAATCTTCTTGCTGAGGCCTGCACCATCGTGCACCCTCATCCCAATGCACAGCTTTTCATCACCACAAACGCGATTGATACTGCCATTGGCGCTGTCCTTAGCTAGACAATCGACGGCCAAACTTTGCCTCTGCAGTTCTTCTTGAGCAAGCTCACCAATGCACAATGGAAATATTCCGCATTTGACAGGGAGATGCTTGTGGTCTACGAAGCGATCAAGCATTTTAAGACCGACGTTGAGGGACACCCTTTCTACGTTTTAACAGACCACAAACCCCTGGCTGTGGCCATTTCAAACCCGCCAGCTGACCCACCCCCTCACCGTTTCAGATACGTGAACTTCATATCTCAGTTCACCACCGATGTCAGACACAAAGGGTGCTGACAATATAGTTGCTGATTTCCTTTCATGAGTCGATGCCGTTCATTCACTGTTAGACCTCTCTGAACTGCCTAACCTCCAACCCGCTGACGAGGACACACAAAACCTGATTTCAGACTCTACTTCTTCACTACACTTCATCCGCACCACCTTCCCTGGCATTTCTGGTGAGATCTGGTGCGACGACAGTACGGGCCCGTTACGCCCCCTCAACCAACCACGCTCCATCAAGCTGTCTTCAACACACTGCATAATTTAGCCCACCCCGGTGTTCGTGCGTCCGCCCACCTCATAGTGGAGCGCTTTGTGTGGAGAAATGTCAACAAGGACTGCCAGGAATGGGCAAGCTCCTGTGTCGCGTGCCAACACTGCAAAGTACACAAGCACATTTCAACCCCACTCGGCCCCTTTTCGATCCCTTCTGGGCATTTCCAGCATATTCACATTGACATTGTCGGCCCTCGCCCCCCTCCCCCCCCCCCCCCCCCTCTAATGGATTTCGTTATGTTCTCTCGTCTATCGACCGAACAACTCGCTGGGTTGAGGCTGTCACCCTCCCCAGTATCACGGCAGAAACCGTTGCTCGAGCTTTCGTCGCGTCATGGGTATCGCGTTTCGAATGTCCAGCTATCATCACGACTGACCAGGGCAGACAATTTGAGTTAGCCCTGTTCAACATTTGTAACATTTGGGGCATCCGGCGCATCCATACCACAGCATATCATCGGCAAAGTAAAGGGCTAGTTGAGCACTGGCACCGCACTTTCAAGGCGGCTCTTCGATGCCACAACTCTCTTTGGACGGAGGCCCTTTCCCTTGTGCTACTTGGCATACGTGTGATCTATAAGGAAGACCTCAAAGACACAATAGCTGAGTTCGTATATGGCCAGAACATCGTTCTCCCTGGCGAACTTGCGAGCCCTTCTGCTTCTCTCCCTCAGTCTGACTTACCTTCCTTCATGGACCACGTCAGACATCACTTCATCAACCTCCACATCCATCCGCCCACCAGCCATTCCCACCCTAAGGTTCACATCCTGAAATCTCTGAACCATTGCAAGTACATCATGCTTCGAGATGACACTGTCCGTGCTCCCCTCCAAGCCCCATATACCAGCCCGTACCGAGTCCTCTGGCGCTCAGCCAACACCTATGACATCACCTGCTTCTACGCCCCTTCAGGCCACAACCACGCCACTCACTGTCGTGGCTCATGATGCTCTGACCACTCCCTCCATGTCAGACTTACTCACTCAGTCGAGTGACTTCCAGCTATAATCGTCGAGCTCTTCTCCGACCTTGCCCTCTACTCTGGTCTCACACACTCTGTCGAGTGATCACTTGCTCCCCACATTGAGCTTACCTATGATCACACCCTTGCCACTGGGCCCTTCTCCTTTCCCTTTGACCTCTCCGCCCTCGCCTGCCTCGCCCTCTTGAGGTTTCTCACGCCCCCCCCATCTTGAATGGGCCCTCGCTCAAGTGTTTGTGGCTGTCCCCCCAGACGTAATCCACGACATCTCTATAATAATACACGATGACACACTGTTCATCATGTGTTTCGCTTCATCCGGTACTCATGACACAACCTCCGTCATTTCCTGCCACCTGGTGAAATGTGTTCCCCTCTCACCCGACGTCGACCTGGACATGCTTCATGTGTTTGCCACACCGACCGGAGACATCGTCGTCACTGCCCTGTTCCTCCCGCGAACTGCCAACCTACCTGTTGCCACCTGACCAGCATGCCCAGTATGATGCCCTGCACGCTTCAATGACTTCCAAGTTTGGTGGCCGGACCATCCTTCACGACATCTACCCACATAGCTCCCCGCTGACAATGTCGAGCTGACCGTGGTCTAGCTCCCGTGGACCACCACCCCTGCCAGCGCCATATTCACCCCTCCCCCCCCCCCCCCCCCCCCCCAGCCTCTCAGGAGGCGCCGATGAGGTCGACATCAGTATCGATCTGAGCACCAATCATCTTTGAACTAAGCAAAGCATTATCTTTGTGTAGTTCCGCCATCCAGTTCTGTGTAAGCCTTACTTGTGTGAAGAGGTGAATAAATGAACTCCTGATTATAAGGTGTTGTTTGATGTATCTCACCTGAGCATCCACCTCGCATGCAATTCATAAAAATTACTGTGAAATATTTTGCATGGTTGAAATATTTTGTGAAAACTCCACACTACCTACTTGCTTATATATCAATGCTTATATACCAGCACTTGAGTCATCTTGGTTTGAATACACTCCTGGAAATTGAAATAGGAACACCGTGAATTCATTGTCCCAGGAAGGGGAAACTTTATTGACACATTCCTGGGGTCAGATACATCACATGATCACACTGACAGAACCACAGGCACATAGACACAGGCAACAGAGCATGCACAATGTCGGCACTGGTACAGTGTATATCCACCTTTCGCAGCAATGCAGGCTGCTATTCTCCCATGGAGACGATCGTAGAGATGCTGGATGTAGTCCTGTGGAACGGCTTGCCATGCCATTTCCACCTGGCGCCTCAGTTGGACCAGCGTTCGTGCTGGACGTGCAGACCGCGTGAGACGATGCTTCATCCAGTCCCAAACATGCTCAATGGGGCACAGATCCGGAGATCTTGCTGGCCAGGGTAGTTGACTTACACCTTCTAGAGCACATTGGGTGGCACGGGATACATGCGGACGTGCATTGTCCTGTTGGAACAGCAAGTTCCCTTGCCGGTCTAGGAATGGTAGAACGATGGGTTCGATGACGGTTTGGATGTACCGTGCACTATTCAGTGTCCCCTCAACGATCACCAGTGGTGTACGGCCAGTGTAGGAGATCGCTCCCCACACCATGATGCCGGGTGTTGGCCCTGTGTGCCTCGGTCGTATGCAGTCCTGATTGTGGCGCTCACCTGCACGGCGCCAAACACGCATACGACCATCATTGGCACCAAGGCAGAAGCGACTTTCATCGCTGAAGACGACACGTCTCCATTCGTCCCTCCATTCACGCCTGTCGCGACACCACTGGAGGTGGGCTGCACGATGTTGGGGCGTGAGTGGAAGACGGCCTAACGGTGTGCGGGACCGTAGCCCAGCTTCATGGAGACGGTTGCGAATGGTCCTCGCCGATACCCCAGGAGCAACAGTGTCCCTAATTTGTTGGGAAGTGGCGGTGCGGTCCCCTACGGCACTGCGTAGGATCCTACGGTCTTGGCGTGCATCCGTGCGCCGCTGCGGTCCGGTCCCAGGCCGACGGGCACGTGCACCTTCCGCTGACCACTGGCAACAACATCAATGTACTGTGGAGACCTCACGCCCCACGTGTTGAGCAATTCGGCGGTACGTCCACCCGGCCTCCCGCATGCCCACTATACGCCCTCGCTCAAAGTCCGTCAACTGCACATACGGTTCACGTCCACGCTGTCGCGCCATGCTACCAGTGTTAAAGACTGCGATGGAGCTCCGTATGCCACGGCAAACTGGCTGACACTGATGGCGGCGGTGCACAAATGCTGCGCAGCTAGCGCCATTCGACGGCCAACATCGCGGTTCCTGGTGTGTCCGCTGTGCCATGCGTGTGATCATTGCTTGTACAGCCCTCTCGTAGTGTCCGGAGCAAGTATGGTGGGTCTGACACACCGGTGTCAATGTGTTCTTTTTTCCATTTCCAGGAGTGTATATGAAGCAGCAATCCCCTCAAACAGAAACTTTTTGATTGCCATTTAATTTTGAAAGTAATACTACTAAATGGAAAAGTGCAAATGTTTTAATTAGTTTGCTCATTCAGGATTTTATGTCTTGGCTGCGAAAAAGAGGGTAGAGTGCTTCAGCAGTTATCAGCTGAAGCATTAGAACAAGAAATAATACTGTCCCACTTGCAGTCCCAAAATATGATGCAATGTTCTATCCAAAATGACAGCTACAAGAAACAAACCCAATATCTTGTTCATTAACAAGTTACACAGCTTAACAGAAAGAGCCTGGCTAGCATAATAAACCTGGTTATGGTGACGTAAGTGTACTAATGAATGTTGGATCATATGAGAGTCACATCAAAAGAAATGCACACTATGTTTTAAATCCATCTTTTATTCTACATGTTTGAAAGTTTTACAGTGTATAGATACATCCTTTAGGCACAATATTTTCATTTCTCCACATAATTTCCATCCCTCTCAACTGCCTTATGCCATATTAGAACCAGCGCCTGTATACCCACATTGTAAAATTCTGGACCAACCTGTTGGAGCCACTGTGTGGTAGCATGCACATGGGAGCCATCATCTTCAAACCTTGTTCCACGAAGAGAGTCTTTCAGTTTCCCAAAGAGATGTTAGTCACATGGAGCCAGGTCAGGGCTGTAAGATGGGTGTTTCAGTGTTGTCCATGCGAGTTTTGTGATCACTTCCTTGGTTTATTGACTGACATGTGGCCATGCATTGTCGTGCAACAGCACAAGGTACTCCTCCACAATGGCAGCTTGGTGGGGCCATGTGTTATCATCCATCCGGAGGAAGGTGGGACCCACTGCACCCCTGAAAATTCAGACATACTGGTGCAAAATGATGTCCCGATACACCTGACCTGTTACAGTTCCTCTGTCAAAGACATGCAGGGGTGTACGTACACCAATCTTAATCCCACCCCACACCATCAAACCATGATCTCCATACAGGTCCCTTTCAAGGACATTAAGGGGTTGGTATGTGGTTCCTGGTTCACGCCAGATGAAAACCCGGCAAGAATCACTGTTCAGACTATGCCTGGACTCCAGTGGCTGCAGCAAGGTCCTGAGCAAGGCTACCTGCAGTACTCTGTGGCTGTCTGCAGGCACTGATGGTGAGATATCGGTCTTCTTGTGGTGTTGTACACTGTGGACATCCTGTGCTGTAGCGCCTGGACACATTTTCTGTCTGCTGGAGTCATTGCCATAATCTTTTAGATTAGATTAGATTCACTTTCATTCCAATTGATCCGTAGTGAGGAGGTCCTCCAGGATGTGGAACATGTCAGAAAAACAACAATACATGACAAATATTTACAACTACAACAAATAAGCTAATGTACCATTCCACAGGTCCCAAGTGGAATGATCGTCATTTTTTAATGAACACTAAGAGTCATTTTATAAATATTATTGCACTGAATTTAAAATAAAAAAGTTTTTTATTTATTTATAAGGTAAGAAACATGTAATACAACTACTGTAATACTTATTTACAATGAACACATTACTGCACTGAAATGGTGCAGAAGTTAGATTATACTTACACACTTACACACACACACACACACACACACACACACACACACACACACACACACACAAATTTTCAGTGAACACATTACTGCACTGAAATTGTGCAGAAGTTATGTTGTACTTATATACAAATCAGTTGGTTTTCCTAATAAATTCATCAATGGAGTAGAAGGAGTTGGCCACCAATAAACCCTTTAGGCTTCTCTTAAACTGAATTTCATTGGTTGTTAAGCTTTTTATGGCTGCTGGCAAGTTATTGAAAATGTGTGTTCCTGAATAATGCACACCTTTTTGTACAAGACTAAGTGACTTTAAATCCTTGTGAAGATTATTCTTATTTCTAGTATTGATTCCATGAATTGAGCTGTTGGTTTGAAAAAGTGATATATTTTTAATGACAAATTTCATTAAGGAATAAATATATTGGGAAGCTGTAGTTAGTATCCCTAGTTCCCTAAACAGGCTTCTGCAGGATGTTCTTGAGTTCACACCACATATAATTCTTACTGCACGTTTTTGTGCCCGGAAAACTTTAGCTTGGCTTGATGAATTACCCCAGAAAATAATCCCATATGACATTATGGAATGAAAGTAAGCATAGTATGCCAGCTTTTTCATTTTTATATCCCCTATGTCTGACAAAATTCGCATTGCAAACAGAGATTTGTTAAGACGCTTCAGCAGTTCTGTGGTGTGCTCCTCCCAGTTGAATTTATTATCAAGCTGTAATCCCAAGAATTTAACACCGTCCACTTCTTCTATCTTCTTGTCATCATATGTTAGACATATACTCTTGGGACACCCCTTACAAGTACTGAACTGCATGTAGTGTGTTTTTTCAAAGTTTAGTGACAAAGAATTGGCTAGGAACCAGTGATTAATGTCCACAAATATTTTATTGGCTGATCTTTCTAAGACTACACTTGATTTGCTATTTATTGCAATGTTTGTATCATCAGCAAACAAAACAAACTTGGCATCTGGTAATGTTACTGATGAAAGGTCATTGATATACACAAGAAAAAGTAAGGGCCCCAAAATGGAACCTTGTGGGACCCCACATGTAATTAGTTCCCAGTTGGATGATGCCTGATAGCTTGATACATGTCTCTTTCCTAATAACACCCTTTGTTTCCTGCCAGAGATATAAGATTTGAACCATTTTGCAGCATTTCCTGTTACACTATAATATTCTAGTTTACTTAAAAGGATATTGTGATTTACACAGTCAAATGCCTTTGACAGATCACAAAATATACCAGTTGCCTGCAATTTTTTGTCTAATGAATTAAGTACATTTTCACTGTAAGTGTAGATAGCCTTCTCAATATCAGAACCTTTTAGAAATCCAAACTGTGACTTTGACAGTATGTTATTTGAGATAAGATGGTTATAAAGACGACTGTACATTACTTTTTCGAAAATTTTTGAGAATGCTGGCAACAGTGAAATTGGACGGAAATTTGATGCTATTTCTTTATCTCCCTTCTTAAACAGTGGCTTAACTTCAGCATATTTCAGCCATTCGGGAAATATTCCACTGATAAACGACTGGTTACACAGATAGCTTAATATGTTACTTAGCTCAGAATCACATTCTTTAATTAACTTTGTTGATATTTCATCATACCCACTAGATGTTTTTGATTTTAAAGATTTTATGATGGACGTTATTTCTGTTGGGGTAGTGAGGGTCAAATTTATATTATGGAAGTTACTTGAAATGTCTGGTCTAAGGTAATCCATAGCAGCATCTACCGAACCTGACAACCCCATCTTTTCAGTAACAGTTATAAAATGTTTGTTAAAAAGTTCTGCAACACTATACACATCTGTCACCAATGCATCTTTTACTCTTAATGCTATTTGTTCCTCTTCATGTCTGGTTCTACCAGTCTCCTCCTTCACTATATCCCATATTGTCTTTATTTTGTTATCTGATATGACTATCTTTTCCTTGTAATATATTTGCTTTGACATCCGTATTACAGTCTTTAATATTTTGCAGTATTTCTTATAATGTGCTATAGCATCAACATTGGAAATGTTTCGGATTGACAGATACAGTTTTCTTTTTGTTTTACAAGATACCCCTATTCCTCGAGTAATCCATGGCTTCTTTGTAGACTTTGCTCTAACCTTGGTAAGTTTTGGGGGAAAGCAGTGTTCAAATAAGGTAAGCACTTTATTAGCAAAAATGTTATATTTTTCATTCATGCCATGAGCACTGTAAACATCAGTCCAGTGAATGTCTCTGAGGAGTGTCCTAAAATAATCAATTTTTGGCTTACTGATTACCCTCTTGAGCTCAGATTTAACAGATTTTATATCCTGTTCAGTATTAACATTTAACAGAAAGAACTGCATGTCATGGTCTGAGAGGCCATTGACTATTGGTTTTGTAATATAATTTTGTTCATTTGACTTTTCTATAAAGATATTATCAATGGCTGTTTGTGAGCAAGTGGTTATCCTAGTGGGGAACTTTACTGTGGGAATTAAGTTGAATGATAGTGTTACTAACTCAAATAGGTTCTTATTGGGAGAGTCTTTAAGGAAATCTACATTGAAATCACCAGCAACCACTATTTCTTTGTTTTTGGTTGTTAAATGGGCCAGTACAGCTTCAAGGTGGTTTACAAACAGATTAAAGTTACCTGCAGGTGCTCGATATACACTTAATATTATGAAAGATTTTTTGTGAAAATCTAATTCTGTTGCACATCCTTCCATATGCTGTTCTAGGCAAAATTTATGAATGTCTATGTTCTTAAATTTATGACAGTTCCTGATGAATGTGGCAACTCCTCCTTTCTCCATTACTGATCTACAAAAATGAGATGCTAACCTAAACCCTGTAACACTTAAAAAGTTCTATACCAGTGGTCACATGATGTTCAGAGAGGCAGATTATATCAGCTGGGTTTGAAGACTCTAATTCATCTATGCAGATAGTTAATTCATTAATTTTATTTCTCAGTCCTCGAATATTTTGATGCAATAAAGATAGCTGACATTTCACATTGACTGACTTAAAATTGGGTGGAGTTAAAATATCTGCTGACAGTTGAAAATTCTTAACCAATGGCTGTTTATGTTGATGTAATAAGCTGGAATTATGTTTTTTGATTTCTTTCTCAAACTGAAGGTTTGTCTCAGTTCTAACCTCTCTTAAAATTTGTTTTCTTTCTGTCCTCCCTACCCTAAAAAAGGGTCTTTTCTGAATCCTATAACCACTGGTATTTTACCACTCATGACAGTGCCTCCCCCCTTTAACTTTCTTGCTATTTCCCCAGCCAATTTACCCTTCCCCTTCCTGTTGAGGTGAAGGCCATGCCTAGTATAATCCCACCTACTGATAGAATCAACATGAACCACACCAATGTGTGACCCCGCACCCGACATGAGCAGCCGTTCCAGCTCCAAATTAACTCTCTTGACAGAAGAGTTCAAATGAGGTCGGTCATGGCGCCCAAGAACAGATACAAACTCAACACTGGTATGCCTCGATGCTGATGCAATCTTCGCCAGGTCACACTCTACGCTGTACCCAGGATCTCTGTCAATACTGTTAGCTGCCCCACCCACTATAACCACGGTGTCTTCCTTAGTGAAATCTTTGCAAAGTGATCCTAAATCCTCTGTCACCTGCTCCAGACCAGCACTAGGTTTAAAAAAATTGGTGACCTGGTATTCTGATCCTAGTTCATCCTGCAAGAGTTGGCCAACACCTCTTCCATGGGAACTACCTAACAACAACACTTTCTTTCTCTTTACTGATTTCCCTACATTCTTACTTTTCAATTTGCTGCTGAAAGTTTGTTGTGCCCTGTCTACACCTGTAACTGCTTGAGGCTCACCAGCTTCTAACTGAAGCAACAGGTCAAATCTATTTTCCACATTCACCATAAAGCTGTCAGACAAAGTTCTAGGCCTGTTCCTCCTGTTGCCTGTTGCCACTTCCCACCTCTCTTTACCCTTCTCCCTCCTTAACCTGTCAAGATCTCCCCTGGCCTTGTCTAACTCAGCCTGAAGGGCAGCAATTTTCCCCTCCTGTTCCAGTATCTTCCTATCTCTACTACAAATCCTACAAAACCACTGATGAGTCTCATTTACTTCCCCTATTCCCACGCCACTACAGTCACCCACATGGAAGAAACTACAGCACCCATCACACCAAAGCCCCGACCTAACAATTCTACGGCAAGTCAAGCACTTTTCACTCATGATAAACGTAATAATTTATTAAGAATAAGTCAGTTAAATTACAGATAAACACGAAAATATGGTTACACAAAATTGGCCTATACGCAACTGTGTGTAAACAAAAACAAAAGTGCAAAGTTTCTGAAACAACAAGTTAAACTTTACGCTACTTTCCGGAAATGCTAGTTAAATAATGAAGAGGTACGCTAAGTTAAATTGCTGGAGAGAGAAAGGAACAACTAAACGAAATTCTATAGATTTGCTGCAGCAGAACGTAAACAGAAAATACGACTGTACGGTCTTTTCGCGTTTTACGTAAAGAGAAATGAAACCTTTAATGGTACACTTAAACGGCACACTAATACACTTATTTACCACGTAATTAGTACTAATCTATGTGTTTTATAATCTAAAATAACTTATCTTTACGAGAACACCAAACCTCGCGCTAGTCGCTTGGCTGCAGGGCTGCCAACCTTCGTGACACACGGAGGGCTGGTGTTACGACCTGCTGTGTTTGACCAGCCTCCAGTCGTCCTAGTATTCTACCCCTCATAATGTCATCAATATGTGTTCTTTCAGCCATTTTCAACTCACAGTAACAATTAGCACATCTGAAAACGTCTGCACACTTACTCGTTGGACCGTACTCTGACATGCACCAACACATCTCTGCGTATGTGGACTGCTGCCAGCGCCACCGTGTGATGACTGCAGGTCAAATGCACCGCATGGTCTGACACCGAGGTGATTTAAACCCTCAAACTGCCCACCAGAGCGTTGTTTCACCATGTATCAGCATTATCCTTAATTTATGAGCATGAGTGGAGTTGGAATTGGAAGTGGCATATGGATAAACTAGAATGTTGTGGATAGTGAGTGGGAGGTGGAACATTACTTTAGGACGCATGGGAGGGATCTTGGATAGAATGACCCTCATATCAGGCTGTGATAAGTGCTAATCAAAGCTTTGACAGAGGATGTAGTTCTGTTGTTCCAGTTCAGGGTGGTATTGGGTGATAAAGGGAGCACCCTTTGCAGCTGGCTCTTGGTAGCTGTGGTAGAAAGATTGCAGGTGTGTCCAGTTATGCCACCGGAAATATGTTTGTGGATTAGGTCTGTGGGGTAGTACTTGTCTGTGAAAGGTTTTGCAAGACTTCCAGCATAATGGGCTGGATTAGACATTGGAGTGTTGGAGAATAGATTATTTTGGGATAAATTCAGAGACGGAGTCAATTAGAGGTGATTGGGTGTATGAACATTGATAATCAAGTAAATGGTGATTGTACCTGTTAAACGAAATGCTATGATCATATACTTACGATTGTGAAGAGATTTATTGACAATACAGAAACTTTTATGTTGAATTAGGACTTTATTCACTGTATGCGAATTATTAAAGAGTATTGGGACCGAAAATAGTTTAGACCTTATCACACTAGTATCTTTGCCAGTCATTGTCAAGGTGACCTTGCTACTAAACAAGAAATGAAAAATAGTGCCCGTTAAAAGACTAAACTTGAGCTGAACAGACATTGAAATGATACGAACCCATAATTAATACCATGTCATGAGAATTGAGAAGCTTAGACATTGTAAGGCCCAGAGACATATTTATAATTTATCGGACATTAATGGCAAATGACAGTTTCATGGGAAATCATACCTTTGGTGATAGGTATACAAAGGAATGTGGTATTGACTGACTGCTATCATACCAAAACAATGCTCACTACGATCAACTCTCCTTTCATTGATCCCCCAGTTCCATCTCTCATTAATTTAAGAACTTAATTGAGTCAATGAAACAGAAATATATGAGACATTCCCAGTGTTTAATAAATTCCATAATCAGCTAGTGCATAGACAATAATATCTGTGAACATTCAAAGGTTATTAAAGGAAGCTGATAAACCTTTTTACAAACAGATTTAATGGGATTCAACAAGTGCATACAGACTGCTAAAGTAACTAAATCAAATTACTTAGGGAAACAAATTGGTAAAAATAGACTGGAACTCAATTGGTATCTTACTCCAGAGTAATAAAAAAAACTATCTTTGGATCCATCATGGTTGAAAGTGTATGAAATATCTCAGGAAAAATGCGATCAATTTTCAACTGCTAGTTCACACGAAAAGATTCAAAACATGATTCAGAGATGTTTTATGCCCAACCCACATGGCAGGGAATGGTTCTTAACTAGCTGGGACAATATATACACAAACTTTTGAGATCAACTCCACTGCCAGGGAGGGGGAACGGCAAAGTGATATCTGTGCAGTTGCGATGACGGTGGGTGTGCAGGTATAGATGGCAGACTTAGCTGAAGGAGATGAGAAAGAAGGTGTTGACGCTGTGGAGGAATGAGGTTAGGATGCCTTGGCTCCCAAATATGAATATATCACCTCAAACATTAATATATCATCAGTGAATCTGTAGCAGACCATGGATTTGGGGTTTTAGAAGGCTAGGAAGGTTTCTTCTAGATGGTCCATAAACACTTTAGTATGGGACAGTGCCATACAGGTGCCCACGGGTATACCACAGATTTATTTATATACCTTTCCTTCAAAGGAGAAGAAGTTATGTGTTAAGAACGTGTATGAGGAAAGAGGTAGTGGGATGGAGACTGAAGGACATTATCCCCCAGACTTAGCCGGCAAACAGATTTCTCATGCCATATCCCAACACACTTCCAATTCTCCCACTACTCTCAAGAGCTAGCTACAAAGGAGTGTTCCCTTCATTATTCAGTACCACCCCCGACTGCAGCAACTGAACCACATCCTAAAATGAGAGACATCCTACCCAAGATACTTCCCACCCCTCCTAAAGTAGTGCTGCGCCACCCACCCAACCTCCACAATATACTAGTGTATTCTTATGTGACTCCCAATCCCAACTTCTTGCCACAGGGTGCAAGACCTACCCAATAGAACCACTCTGCACATTCTATTCCAATCCTGCCCCAGGCTTATCCTACCCCATCAGAGGCCAGGCCACCTTTGACAGCAGCCAGTCATTTACCAGCTCTGCTGCAATCATTGTACAGCTTTTTATATTGGTATGACTACCAACCAGCTATCCACCAGTATGAATGGCCACCATAAAACTGTTTCCAAGAGCAAAGTGGCTCACACTCTGGCACAACATGCAGCTGAGCGTGACATGCTTTATTTCAATGGCTGATTCACAACCAAGGCCATGTGGGTACTTCCAGCTCTTCTGAACTTTGCAGATGGTAGTTGTCCTAAAAACACATTCTCTGCTCTCAAAGTCACATTGGCAACCTATAGCTTCACACCCTCTGCCCAAAAGTTTATGCCCCCTCTGTCCTATCACCTCCTCCCAGTGTATGTCCCCTCACCATCATTGAGTACCACTCTCTGCCAATGCATACACCAGTCTTTTCCCCTTCTTTGTTGTCCTGCCACCTAGTCCCTGCATGCTTTGACAGGCAGTGCTGACTCCTCTTCCCCCTGCCTGTACCCTGCTATCCCTCCCACTTGCCCACCCCAACCCAGATTGCAGCTTCCACTCAATGTGACACAGCACATTCTGGCAGAAACATCCAGAGATAGTAGCCAAGTGCATGATAGTAGTATTGCATGAGGTATGGTTGCTTGTGTGAGTGTTTGGTGTGTTTCTCTTTTCCTTTATGAAGAAGGCTTCGGTTGAGAGACAATTGTACAGCAGTCTTTTTATTGTACCTGTCTGAGCTTAATGTGTTTTCTTTATAATGAGTGGCAATTAGCACTCAATCCTTTTCATAATATTGTAGCTGTATCTTAAAGGGTAATACAAACTAAAAAGTAACAGACTTAAAGGTTTATTTTTCATTTTTATTTTAGTTCATTGATAGATTAAAAATTTTACAATAATAATGGCAGAAAGTATACTTATCATTAAAAAACTATAACATGAGTTCTTGAGCAATTTCACACATAATTTGCTTATGTGTGGAAAAGTCTGAAGTATTCTGGAATGCAGAGAGATGTGTTGCAATCAGGATAATAATTGCTTGTTTCTTGTCCTGCTTGTTTTGCCAGTAAATTGTCACATATTCTCCAAATAAATCTTGAATTCCTGTGTTGGATGCTGCTTCATCATGATATTCATGTGTAAAGAAGATGAGATTCAGGGCAAATATAGCATAACTAAACTGTAATTACAGTTCCAACAATATTAGCAATGAAAAATTGTGTCAGATGACAGTTTACCTGAGTATGAATCTAGTTCAGAGTTTTTCCACTCTGCTATTTCTCCCTCTGGCCCCAAATCATTGAATTCTTACTCTTAAGTTTCCAAATTACTTTCTCACTCGGCAAACATGATAAAATTGTAGCAGAATTACAGCAAACTACCAAACTTAATGAGTGTATGCACAAAACACATGGCAATGTGAGCACACATTGGTCCTGTCACTCATCACAGCAGCTATTATATTCTCTTCTAATTCTTTTCTATTTATTTTAGAAATTGACAGCAAAAGGCAGCATCTGTCAAGATCAGGTAGCAAGAAGTCTGTGCACTGTTCTCATAAAATATGGGTCCAGCTTTAAAGAGACAAATGGCTCACACTTCAAGAAAATCTTCTGAACACAGCATTTGTACCAAACAGGACTAACAGGTGATATTGAACATATACAGAGAAGGGCAGCATGAACAGCCACAGGTTTGTTTGATCTGAGGGAGAGTGTCACAGAGATACTGAAGAAACTGAACTGGAAAACTCTTTGAAGATAGATGTAAACTACCCAAGAAAGTCTATTAATAAAATTTCAAGAACCAGCTCTAAATGATGGCTCTAGAAATATACTACAATATTACTCACATAGGGATCCTGGACACAAAATCAGAATAATTACTGCATGTACAGTGTCATTCAAACAATCATACTTCCCACAGTCCGTATGAGAATGGAACAGGAAGAAATCCTCATAAATCACACAATAGGATGTACCATCTGCCATGCACCTCACAATGGTCTGAATAGTATAGATGTAGATTGTTGTCCAAGTTGTGCTTGTACTCGATCGCCAAAGTGTTAATAATCGTACTGTACATGTGGCACAATTAACAACGTGAAGAGGATTTTTTGTGAACTGTTCATTGCTGAACTGTGCTTTAATATTAATAAAAGTAATAAGATATTCAACTCAAATCAATGGTGTTGTGTTCATTACTGAACTGAGAGACTACCAAGTAAAGCTATTTCAGAGTGGGAAATCTCATTAAGGATTTACAGTGCCACCACCAGGTTAGTATCCTTACACACATTGTCTCAGAAGGAGGATCAGTCCCACCTTGGCACTGAAAGCAAGAATTATGATTTTTTTTTTTTTAAATCCTGTTTAAAATTGAAGGGACAGTGACAGTGAAGGGACAGAGTAGTAATAAAACAATGAACTTATAAAAAGGTTCAGCTATAAGTTTTAAAGTGCACGACTTATTATTTACTATATAAAATGGACAATGTACCAACTAACATGAGAAAGTGAAGGAATGTATAATTCATTGCTTAGCAGGATTGCATACGACACTATATGGGTAGCAACATATTTGAAAACAATCAGTGAAAATTCAGGGATTTCAACACCATACTATATGGGGTTCATCCAATAGGATTAAGAGGAGGTCAGCACTACATTTGATGAGCTCAATCATGAATGGATCAGCCTGAATTTTGAGAAATCAAGACAGCAGATGGATGAGATAGAATGCAATATTGGAAGTGATAATCTGAGATGGACTGCAAGGCAACAGAAGAGGGTTGAGAAGAAATATAAAGTAAAGTGTTTAAATTTTAAACTTTTATTCAGAATCTTTTCAAAATTAGTGACAAAACTGTGAAAGGGGCTTGCTTGTTGGGTGTGAAAATGGAGTAGGAATTAGTGGCAAAAAGGTACTGTTTAAAAGTGAGCCTTGTGGACATAGTGGATCTAAATCAGTGTTGGATTAAATCTACCTCAATCAAATGGATGACAGGTTACTGGTGAGATGTCAAGAGTTTCACATAGTAAGTACTGTGATATTATTATTGTTGTTGTTGCTGTTGTTGTTGTTGTTGTGGTCTACAGTCCAGGGACTGGTTTGATGCACATCCCCATTTAACTCTACCCTATGCAAGCCTCTTTATTTCCAAGTAACTACTGCAACCTAAATCCTTCTGAATCTGCTTAGTGTATTCATCTCTTGGTCTCCCTCTATGATTTTTACCCTCCATGCTGCCCTCCAATACTAAATTGGTGATCCCTTGATGGCTCAAATTATGTCCTACCAACCCATTCCTTCTTCTAGTCAAATTGTGCCACAAATTCCTCTTCTCCCCAATTCTATTCAATACCTCCTCATTCATTACATGATCTACCAATCTAATCTTCAGCATTCTTCTGTAGCACTGCATTTTGAAAGCTTCTATTCTCTTTTTTTTTAAACTATTTATCGTCCATGTTTCACTTCCATGCATGGCTACACTCCGTACAAATACTTTTAGAAAAGACTTCCAGACACTTAAATCTATACTCGATGTTCACAAATTTCTCTTCTTCAGAAATGCTTTCCTTGCCATTGCCAGTCTATATTTTACATTCTCTCTACTTCGACCATCATCAGTTATTTTGCTCCCCAAATGGCAAAACTCCTTTACTACTTTAAGTGTTTCATTTCCTAATCTAATTACCTCAGCATCACTTGATTTAATTCGACTACATTCCATTATCCTCATTTTGTTTTTGTCGATGGTCATCTTATATTTTCCTTTGAAGGCACTGTCCATTCCATTCAACTGCTCTTCCATGTCCTTTGCTGTCTTTGACAGAATTACTATGTCATCAGCAAACGTCAAAGTTTTTATTTCTTCTCCATGGATTTTAATTCCAACTCCAATTTTTTCTTTTGTTTCCTTTACTGATTGATCAATATACAGATTGAATAACATCAGGGATAGGCTACAACCCTGTCTCCCTCCCTTGTCAACCACTGTTTCTCTTTTGTGCCCCTTGTTTCTTATAACTGCCATCTGGTTTATGTACAAATTGTAAATTGCCTTTCACTCCCTGTGTTTTATCCCTGTCACCTTTAGAATTTGAAAGAAAGTATTCCAGTCAACATTGTCAAAAGCTTTCCCAAAGTCTACAAATGCTAGAAACATAGGTTTGCCTTTCCTTAATCTATCTTCTAAGATAATTCATAGGGTCAGTATTGCCTCATGTGTTCCAGTATTTCTATGGAATCCAAACTGATCTTCCCCAAGTTCAGCTTCTACCAGTTCTTCCATTCACCTGTAAATAATTCGTGTTAGTATTTTGCAGCTGTGGCTTATTAAACTGATAATTTGGTAATTTTCACACCAGTCAACACCTGCTTTCTTTGGGATTGGAATTATTATATTCTTCTTGAACTCTGAGGATATTTCACCTGTCTGATAGATACATCTTGGCCACCAGATGGTAGTGTTTTTTCAGGGCTCATTCTCCCAAGGCTATCAGTAGTTTAAATGGAATGTTGTCTACTCCTGGGGCCTTGTTTCAACTTAGGTCTTTCAGTGCTCTGTCAAATTCTTCACGCAGTATCATATCTCCCATTTCATCTACATCTACATCATCTTCCATTTCCTTAATATTGTCCTCAAGTACACTGACCTTGTATAAACCCTCTATATACTCCTTCCACCTTCCTGCTTTCCTTCTTTGCTTAGAACTGGTTTTCCATGTGAAATCTTGATATTCATACAAGTTGTTCTCTTTACCCCAAAGGTCTCTTTAATTTTCCTGTAGGCGGTATCTCTCTTACCCCTAGTGATGCATGCCTCTACATCCTTACATTTGTCCTATACCCATCCCTGCTTAGCCATTATGCACTTCCTGTCGATCTCATTTTTGAGATGTTTGTATTTCTTTTTGTGTGCTTCATTTACTGCATTTTTTATGTTTTCTCCTTTATCAATTAAATTCAATATCTCTTCTGTTACCCAAGGATTTCTACTAGAACTTGTCTTTTTGCCTACTTGATCCTCTGCAGCCTTCACTATTTCATCTCTCAAAGCCACCCATTCTTCTTCTACTGTATTTCATTCCCCTGTTCTTCTCAATCATTCCATAATGATCTCTCAGAAACTCTCTACAACCTCTGGTTTCTTTCAGTTTATTCAGGTCTGATCTTTTTAACTTCCCACCTTTTTGCATTTTCTTCATTTTTAATCTACAGTTGATAACCAATAGATTGTCTTACAATTTAAAGCCTGATTCCTAAATCTTACCATTATATAATCTATCTGAAACCTTCCAGTGTCTCTAGGCCTCTTCAACATATACAACCTTCTTGCATGATTCTTAAACCAAGTGTTAGCTATGATTAAGATATTCTCTGTGCAAAATTCTACCAGGCAGCTTACTCTTTCATTCCTTACCATTATATAATCTATCTGAAACCTTCCAGTGTCTCTAGGCCTCTTCAACATATACAACCTTCTTGCATGATTCTTAAACCAAGTGTTAGCTATGATTAAGATATTCTCTGTGCAAAATTCTACCAGGCAGCTTACTCTTTCATTCCTTACCGCCATTCCATATTCACCTGCTACTTTTCCTTCTCTTCCTTTTCCTACTATTGAATTCCAGTCCCCCATGACTATAAAATTTTTATCTCCCTTCCCTATCTGAATAATTTCTTTTATCTCATCATACATTTCTTCAATCTCTTTACCATCTGCGGAGCTAGTTGGTATATAAACTAGTACTCCTGTGGTAGGCATGGGCTTCTTGTCTATCTTGGCTACAAAACTGTGTTCACTATGCTGTTCATAGTAGCTTACCCAGACTCATATTTTTTTTATTCATTATTAAACAAGAATGAATAGCAATCTCAATTTGAGAAAGTTAGATTCAAATACTAGAATAGATACAGAAGGATGAGAAGTGGAAAGCAAGTGTGTGGCTGTTATTGAAAAGAGTTATCAAAATGAAAGAAACTACAGATAAATATTGGGTTGTAATTGAATCCAAGTTTACTAAAAGTGAAAACAAATTTAATAAAGCCCTATATGTATATCATAATGTATGTTCTGTGTCTAGCAAAGTTTTGTAATTGTAAGAAGCTCAACAGTTTTGAATGAAATTGTAACATTCACCTACTTGATTTTATTATTTTATTCAATGATTTACACAGTAGTTAGATAATGAGAAAACATCATTTGTGCAAAGTTATTTAATAGGAGAATCATATTGATAGGCAGCTGAATTTAGAGGGTCTTGTAAAACATGGGAATACTATAGTAAGGCATTTATGGAGGCATACTGCTGTAAGAATGAACAGCCTAACATTCTGAGTGAATTTTGGAATGGTGATTTATTTTATTTATTTATTTATTTATTTATTTGTGTTCCATGGATCCAGTATACAAGAGAATTATTTGGATGTGGAATGAGTCATAATTATATATGGGAACAGTAGCTTACTTATAGATTCTAATAGAAACAAGTTGCAATATATGTAAAGGAACAAAATATGTTACAAGCTTAGGCACTTCCTAAGGTAAAACAGAGATATAAAACAATACAACAATAAATTACAGTTACCACACATTAAGTTATAACTTTTCTAGAAATCAAGTACATTGTTATTCTGACATAGGTCATCATGTTCAGTTAGAAAGTGGTAACAGCAAATATTACAAGTCAGTGTACCATATCTGACCTACAATTTAGAAGTGTTGATGTCTAAGAACTCATCAAGAGAGTAAAAAGAGTGTTTGAGAAGATATTCTTTTAATTTACTGTTAAACTGTGGCATTACACTAGTAAAACTTTTTATGTCTATAGGAAGTGCATTAAACACTTTTTTGCTTGAGTAGTGTATACCTGTTTGTACTGGGCTCAAATTTTTTCAATCCACATACAAGTTGATCTTGTGTCATAGCCATCATAGTCACTGTAGGTTTTGTGCATAGGTAGGTTCTTAATTAAAAAGGACTTAAGGGGTAGAATATATTGTGAGGTCACTGTTAATATTTTGTGTGTTTTAAAAAGATTTCTGCATGCATGATTTCTATTCACTCCACTTAGAATTCAGATTGTACTCATTTCTGAGTGACAAATATTTTATTTGCCACTGGTTGATTTCCCCAAAACATTATGTCATATGACAACAATGAATGAAAATAGCCAAAATAAGCAGCCTTAACAGTGTTAGTATTTGCAGTCACTGCTACAAAATGTAGTGCATAAGTTGCTGAACTAAGTCTTTTTCTTAAGTCCAGAATATGGCACAACCAATTTAATTTATTGTAGATGTAGAGGCCTAAAAATTTGGAAGAATATACAGGATATACATCTTGATCACTACAGCTTAGACTCATGTCCTCCTGCACTTTCTTTGACCCATGGAAATTAATGTAGTTCCCCAACCAGATGAGGCTATTGTGCCATCTCCATGACTAAATGATACCCTCTTCTTGCTATCAGTTACATATGATCAAAGTCACACTCCACATTGTGCCACTTAAATCATAATAGACAGTGAGAGATATGATGCCAGGAAAGGAACTATTAAAAGTTTCTGTCAATACTGGATTAATAGGATTAAGTGTTTCGGCAAAGAATTAAGTAGTGAATCAGTAATTGTAGGGTTAGAGAAAGAATTTCCTCAAATAACAAAATAACTGCTTTTGTCAGCTCCCAGAAGTAATATTAGTGATTTTCCAAATTTTGTGGTAAAGGTAGAAAGGGTCAGGCAGATAGAAAATGAAAATGTAAGAAATTCTGATGCAAGATATCCACCCATATGAGATAACCAAGCAAATAGAATGAGTAGGACTGGTTCTAGGAGAAATATTGGGAATCCCAGGGCAAGATGAGTGACAAATTATCCTAGTGGTCAAATAAGGAGTAATTCCAGCTTGCTATGTTCCATCATGTGAGAGCTCATGACAAGAAGGAGATGTAATATAAACCTAATTGGTATTTTCACTGAAACTTTCACTAATGACTGATGGGTGGAATTTTTCCCACAACAGTAACCAAAGTTCAACTCCTATCACCACAAGCTGTGGGCACAGGCCAGAAATGTTACATGTGCTGAACATGGTCAGGACATCACCAGTGCCCTGTCTTTTCTTGGCCTAGCCATAAGTGCAAAGAACAATGTAAAAGAATGTGTTTCACATCTCTATGCATCACATTCTAACCCAGTTCAGCCTACCATGCTCTCTTAATAACCTTATTTCATTGCACTCCAGTAAAATCTTCAGTGATAAACAATACAGTCAGATAATAACTGATATCAATATTTTTTTAAAAAAACACAGTGATCTTCACCTACTTCCAAGATTACCCTGTGGATGAAGTAGTTCTTTAATGTGCCAGCCGTCAGCATTTTGTGTTTTGAAGTAATAAGAGGCTGACATTCAGGTAGCAGCAGGTGGAGAAAAGTGAGAAGCATTGCAAATGTTTTCACACTTCATCATCTACAGCAGACCTATGCCTCACTCGAGCAATATGAATTACCTGGAAGTGATGACTGACTGACAATTCACCTGATTTTAGTACCAAAATAACAACATGCACAAGGCAGCATACCTCACTATGGCAATAAAGCTATCCTTATTTGGATTAGTATATTCCGTTGTAGATCAATGATATTTGGAAAACTGATGAAATGTAAAATCACCTGACAACAGTTTGCACAAAACTCATTGCAAGATCATACAGAACATAAGCTGTGATGCTTCTTGGTAACAGAATGCCACTGATTGACATAGCTTGCTCTCTCACTCAAAAGGCTCAGAAACTTGTTATCGTGGGTCTTCTAAGTGAAGACTGCATTGAGTAGTAAGAGATCTGTCTACTGGGCCTGTTCAAGTGGTTCTTGAGAAAAAAATTAAAAAAAAAAAAACTACTCACCTGCACTTGTGGTGTAACTGATATCACCAAAGAGAGCTAACATATCTATTAAAAACAGAAAACTAGTATAGAATGAAAACCCACAAACTGTAAGTCATCATCTCATTGTGGTACTTTCTCACGGCTAATTCCATAGCCGCACAGGGAATTATAACATTACAAACATGTTCATAAACAGATGGATATATTCATATTTTCACAGTACCTACAATTCTTTTATAACCTTTCTCATAATTTCACAACACTTAAATGGTTAGAAAATGAGCATTGTTCTCAGTAAATATATATCTGTAGCAAAATAGTCTTTGTTTCTTCCAAATAACCCTGTGTTTTATGCAGAAAGTATTTCATACTTCTGTTACAATTATCTGTATTCATAAACTTTGATCACAACTTTGTCAGTAACGAGGAGCAGTACAAACAATGCCAGTGTCATTTTCATGTAGGATAATATGCTACAAGAACTTCTAAGAAAAATGGTTGTGTTTTGTGATGGAAGCATTGTTAATAACATTACACAATAAAGAAAACAAGAGGAATCCATTTAGAAACTTTTACCAACTGATTGTGAAAAGATTTAGCCTAGTTGCGACTACAGTTTTCAGCCTTAATATCAGGACTACATCACATGATTGGATTTGATCAGCCTTCTTCACTAGTCAAAATCTCCAGGAGGCACTGCAAGGCTACAGTCTCAGTCCACAAATCACCATTAGTTCCAGTGTGTTGGAGGTTGTGAGTAAATACGTATTGGTAACACTAACTACAGAGCCCATCTCACAAAACAAGACACAAGTTGCACACAAAGACCAGGAAGGAAAAGCTTAACAAGTTCAAGGTGTGGGTTAGCACTAATGTAACAGGAGCTTAGATTAGATTAGATTAGATTTACTTCCATTCCAATTGATCTGTAGTGAGGAGGTCCTCCAGGATGTAGAACATGTCAGAAAAACAACAATACATGAGAAATATTTACAACTCAAACAAAAAAGCTAATGTATCGTTCCACTGGTCCCAAGTGGCATGGTCATAATTTTTTAATGAACGCTATATGAAAGAATCATTTTACAAATACTAATGCATTGAATTTAAAATAAAAAAGTTTTTTATTTATTTATAGGTAATAAGAAGTTAGATTGTACTTACACACACACACACACACACACACACACACACACACACACACACACACACTTATTTACAATGAACACATTACTGCACTGAAATTGTGCAGAAGCTATATTGTACCTGTATATACACACACACAAGTCAGTTGGTTCTACTGAGACATTCATCAATGGAGTAGAAGGAGTTGGCCACCAATAAATCCTTTAAGCTTTTCTTAAACTGATGGCTTCTCTTAAACTAGTACAGAAATTGCTCGGAAATGAATTCCATATGCAGAATATTTTTATATCTGTGAAACTCCAGCACATAGTGATAGCAAATAATAGACAACACAGTGGTATGGAATATATAGCACACTTTATTTTATAGAAACTCAATACATTCATGGGTATACAACATAACACTCTGCCACCATCAAAAATCAGAGATAAGACTGTGAGTTGTTTTCTTTGGCCAGCAATGCTAATGTTGCCACAGACAGTGTGGAGGCAATGACTGGGGGGTGCCAGTTAGGGTGGCCTGGTGTAGGATGTAAAGTTGATAGTCATGAAAATGGGAAAAAGAGCGGGTGGGTGGATTGTGCAGCCCATGTAAGTCAGTATGGGAGGGGTAAGTGGAGAAGATGTATCACCCAGTATGTGCACATTGGGCGAATCCGTGAAGTGCTCACTGTCTGGAGGGGGCAGGCAAGTAGTGGAGATAGCCAGGCAGCCATCATCAGTGAAATGCGTGTGCAGAGTTGTGGGGTCGACGTTATCAGGTAAGGTGAGAACTTCCCGCAAATGGTGTATTAGGGACTCAGGCAAGACCATGGAGTCATCATGGCTCTCTTTGACTACCAGCTCCTTTTCTATAACTGTGAGGTTAAAATCCTCCAGGTGGAAGCAGCATACATCGAGTAGTGGCTGGAAAGGATGGGACACAGTCAAAAAGGGAGGACGGTTGGGAGTAGGGGGAAAGTCACTGTGGGGATACAGTCTATATCAGGGGCCTCATTGATGAGATACCAGGTAAGTTTCAGTTGGTCGATGGAGACCATGACTGGTTGGCCATTAACCAGAATGTCATAGGTTTTGGTGCCACATCAGACAACTCTATGCAGGCCTGAGAATAGGGGCTCAAGTGCAGTAAGGAGGGTATCAACATGCAGCATGATGGGGTTGCATGTGGCTAGGTCTTTAGAGATGCAAATTTTAGGTGGTGTATGGGACGGAGGGAAGTGGGGAACATGAAGGTTGGCAATGTGACGCTGGATATTGCCAACCAAGCTGGGAATGGAGACTGGCAAGGGAAGGGGGGGGAGGGGGGCAGTCAGAAGAGATGAAATCACCAAGGAGGGATAGAGTCTCACTGTACAACATCTCGGTTACTGAGGCACTGAGATCTCGTTTATCTTTATGCACAGTGCAGATGCCCAGCAGCATCCATGGGAGTGGGTCTGACCAGTCATCCCCTTGGTACATAAGAGCGGACTGCAGGGTGTGATGCCACCTCTCAACAAGCCCATTAGCTTGAGGGGGGTAGGCGGTGGTTCCGTACTGCGTGATGCTGCATAGTTTACACAGTTTGGCGAACAGCAGCATCGATGGGAGTGGGTCTGACCAGTCATCCCCTTGGCACATAAGAGCAGACTTTAGGGTGTGATGCCACCTCTCAACAAGCCCATTAGCTTGAGGGGGGTAGGCGGTGGTTCTGTACTGGGTGATGCTGCATAGTTTACACAGTTTGGCGAACAGCAAGGAATTGCCTACCTTGATCCACAGTTGTGGATGCAGGCCAGCCAAAATGTGCAAAACAGGTAGACACAAGACCTCTGGCAACTGGTTCAGCAGTGTCATCTTGGATGGAGGTAGCCTCTACCCAAAGTGTTTCCTGCTCAACAATGGAGAGGAGGTAATAGTAATTGCTGGATGCGTGAAGGGTACTGATGAGGTCCACATAAACATACTGGAAGTGTCTCTGCAGTACCTGGAAGGTGACTAGCAGGGGCTGAGTGTGCTGGATAGTTTTACATTCTGGCACAGTACACAGACCCTCGTCCACAGCTTGCAGTCTCACTTAACATGCGGCCAAATGTATCACTCAGTTATAGGGTGAGTAGTAGGTTTGACACTGGAGTGGGCAATCACAAATAATTCTGCAGAACTGTTGTGGGAAGAGCGAGTGTGTGCATCCCTGGATTGTGTCACAGGCGACAGGGAGGATTGAACCAGGGATGAACTTTGGCGCAGTGGTGAGGGTGGAGGTGGCATCATTTAAGAGGTGTTGTAGCTGAGGGTCATCCTGCTGAGCCAGTGCAAGCTTGTCAAATTCGATCATGGCTGAGATGGCACCGAAGCATGACAGTCAGTGACTACATTGTCTGCCTCTTTCAAATGGTGGGTGCACTCATCCTAGGGTGGGCTCTGGGTGGTGTCAGTTAGGGGCCAGTGGTCCATGTAAATGGCAAGGGGGCCTCCTTCAATATCTTCTCTGAAATACCGCAGAGGTTCATAAACAGCCAGTAGGTCCTGGTCATAAGCCAACCACATGTGCTGCGCCTCAGTCAGCTTACAGGAGAAGAAGTTCAAGGGTTGATTGGAGCCATTGACCTCTTGCTGAAAGACAGCTCTTATTGTAAATCACTAGTGTCAGAGGTGATGGACAGGGGAGCTTCTGGAATAGGGTGAGCTAAGGTGGCTGACTGAAGCAGATCACCGGTGATCATTTGGAAAGCATGTTACATGTCTGTGAACCATGTGAGCTTCCTGAGACCAGCTGCTTAAGGATTTGTGCTGGGCAGCAGCATGGGGCAAGAGAAGGTGAAGCAAATTGACTGTCCCAAGGAAATGGCACATTTCATGGTAGTTGGATGGTGGTGGCAGGTTATGGATCAGCTCAGTGCACTCTGGAGTTGGACAGATGCCAGAAGCATTAATGATGTGGCACAAGAAGGTGACCTGATGGAGTTGACATTTTTTAGTGTTGGTCACTACACTTCAAAAGTGATGTGTGGAGTGTGAGACCAGGTCTGGGAAAAAGAAATGAGGATATCATCCAGATATGCATAACAAAAACAAAATTTTAAAAGCAGGCTGCCTAAAAAGTGCTGCCAGGTTTGTCCAGTGTGTTTTAGTCAGCAAGTCATAAAAAGTAACTCAAACAATCCAAAAGTTGTGGTTATGGCATTCTTGTGACTGTCATCAGTATCTGCAGATATGCCTTCTTGCAATCAATTAGAATGAACGCTTTAGCACTGGCAAGATAGTGAAGTCTTGAATATTAGAGACTGGGTAATTGTCCATGACTGTGCGAGCATGTAAGGCATGAGTGTCCCCACAAAGTCTGGCCGAGCTGCCCTCCTTAGGGATGAGGCTGATAGGTGAAGTCCAGCTGCTATCTGATGGGCAAACAATGCCAGTTTGTAACAACTCATCCACTGCTGCCTTTGCCATGTGGAGGCAGTAGGGGCTTGTGTGGGGTGCTGACTAACCGACAGGCTGACGTTAATGTGGTGCACCATGCTGTTCTTAATGGTTGACAAGACAAAAAGATCATGCAGGGTGGAACCACTGGTTGAGAGTTTGCCACTGGGGGCCATGTGGCGGTTGGTGTTCCAAGCGGCAGAAATGACACTGGGCATCAACTACCGGCTGGAGCTGGGTTGCCTGAGCAAGGTGGTAGTCTGCGCATGTGCTGTGCGGTCAGTGAACTGTGGAGGTTCAGACACAGCGCAGCAGGCAGTGCCACGTGCAGGCTCTGGCTCAGCCCAGGAAGTGGTGCTGTCAAATGGCAGCTGCAGAATGGAGCCAGGCTACACAGGTCAGGTTGGTGTGTGCACATGTACTGTGTGGTCAATGAGCTGCGGAGATTAGGCCATGGTACAGCAGGCAGCACAGGGTGCAGGCACTGGCTCAGCACGTGCAATGGCATACTGCATAAGTGCAGGTGCAGCACTGATGAGGCTCTTCTGTGCAGTCACAGTGTACAGGTACATAAAGGAAAAGCACTAACACGCTACAATAAAAGTTGTTACCAATGACAATAAACGCTAGTGCGGCCACTGTAAGCATTGGCAAAGAGATATTTTGCTATGCTGGAAGGCGAAAGACAAATGGTGAAAACTTTTTTCAATTTTTTTGACAATTATGAGAGAGACTCCGCCTTTAGTTCTTGTGGCAAGAAGATGTATTTCTTATCATACAGTATTGTCTGAGTAATAATTTTATGAAAATATGAAATCTGAGAATTCGTTTTTGTGCAAAACCACGAAAGTTTTCTTTTCTTGTGCGCATTATCCCAATGTTATGTCACTATAACTGCCTGCATCAGACGAGGACGTCCAATTAAGAATCAATATTCTGAACACGGTCCCAAATGAGAACTTATTATGGTGGGAGGAGAACCATTTAAGCAACTTGTGTAAATGTCAACAGCAAAGTGAATACAGGAATCGATGTAAGTTAAAAGTGAAAGACATTGCATTCGCTTAAAAATCTATAAGGGATCAAAATGATAAAACTGTGAATAAAATTAATTTATCCAATTATTTATATTATATATACTTTTTTAGTATAAATTTACACAACTGGTGACCTGGTGACATGACATTGAGAAAGCCATCAAACCAGTTGTGGAAATTATTCAAAATTATTTATGACATTGTATGAAATTTTTTTGCATGTACTAATTATTTTCAAATTTTCATGTGCAACATTGTGACTAGGAGCAAAATAACCAGAACCAGAAATTATTGTGGATAAAGTAACCAATTCAGAAGGGAATCAAAAGCGAAACCAGAATTTATGGAAAATTTTGGAAATACGCTGTTTGTTTCATCGCAGCAGAGGTAGGACGGCTACCCAACCGCTTGCTTAGCTATGTTTGGTAGCATCTCCTGCACAGTAATTGGACATCCTTTACCATGATTTCCCTTCCTAAACGTATTGTAGTGAATTTTTCAGAAATTTTACTTAATGACTAGTGAGAGAAAAGTTCGAAGTTTTTGTGTCATAATATTTTGTGTGTCATAAAAGTAGCCAATTAAAGCTTGACAACACGTAAATCACACGTTTAAATTTACAAAAATAATATATTTCAGTATTCTGTTTTCCAAAATTTTTAATTTTAACATTCAATCAGAAGGGCACAAAAATCAGTTTCCATTATTATTGACAATGGCAAAAATGAAATGAGCCAAGATGGCGTACAATTGCAAGACAGAACAATTGAAACACCAGTGCCATGTCTTCCTCGCTTAGCCATATAAATAGCTTGGAGATGAACATAACCAAAGTGAAAAGTGCTAGTGAGCTTTCACAGAGCTCTAACTTTGATGATATATTGATGACAACAGCTGAAACTACATTACATATCTCAGCAAGCAACATTCTGCTTACACTGGACAACATAGAAAGAACACATAACATGTTTTTTGATGACACTTTACCATCACCCATCACACAAAATCCAAATGCTGACTTACAAAGTACAGTTGTTAACAACCAAAGCACATTAGATAGCAACCAAAATAGCGCATTAGCCATGGTACTTCAAAAACTTGAAAAATTGAGCACTGAAATAAAAAATACAAACAACAATTTCCGAACAGACATAAATACAAAATTTGACATTCTGGCACAAAACCTTACCATAGTCACACAAGACATAAACAACATAAAACAAGAGGAAAAACAAGTTTTAAAAGATTTTCAGGATGTAGTCACACAACAGATCAGTGATTTGATAAAGAATTTCCACAAGGGAATGAATGTAAAATTTAGAGACATGGAAAAACAGCTAAAGCAAGATATACACTGCTGGCCACCGTAAATGCAACACCAAGAAAGACAAAAGGTAGCACAACAAGATTTATTTTGTAGATGACATGTTGACCAAGTAACAAATGATTACGTTTACAGACGTCTGTGACATGTGGTTCCTGCCAGAATCAGTAGCCAGAGTAGCCGCCATTGTTGGAGATCACCGCTGCCACACGTTTCGGCATTGAGTCAAAGAGACACTGGATGTGTTCCTGGGGTACAGCAGCCCAAGCAGCTTCCACACGTTGCCAAAGATCATCTGGTGTGGCAGCTGGGGATGTAATCTGGGTCACTCGTTGAGCAACCATGGACCACATGTTTTCTATCGGCGAAAGATCCGGAGAGCGAGCCGGCCAGGGAAGCAATTCAATCTGGTTATTGACGAAGAACCTTTGGACAATGCGTGCCATGTGTGGTCGCGCATTATCCTGTTGAAATATGGCTGTGGCCGAGCCCTGAAGGTAAGGAAGGACAACTGGCTCCAGCACCTCGGATATGTAGCGCCGGCTATTTAACGTACCGGCAATGCGTACTAGAGGCATGCGAGAGTAATATCCAATACCGCCCCATACCATAATATCCGGTGCAAGACCAGTGTGGCGGTGCATAATGCAGCTGTCTAGCATCCTCTCTCCACGGTGTCTCCACACTCGAATCCGACCATTGTGGTGCTGCAGTCAGAAGCGTACCTCGTCAGTAAAGACAACGTCATTCCATTCTGCCGTCCACATCCGTCTGTCATCACACCATTGGTGACGGAGACGTCTGTGGTTCTGCATCAATGGTAGACGAAGCAATGGACATCTTGCGGACAGACCACTCTGCTGTAAACGGCGTCGAATGGTACGCGCAGACACTGGATGATGTGTTACAGATGCAATGTGCTGTGCTATGGTTCGGGATGTCACTGAGCGATCCGTCACTGCCATGCGCACAATTTGCCTATCAGCACGTGCAGTGGTGCACCGAGGTGAATGCGATCGACCACGTCAGTCCGTCGTACCCTCCTGCATCCAACGGTCACATATCCGCATTACAGTTGTTTGGTTTCGTCCAACACGACTAGCGATGTCTCTGTATGATAATCCACAATCTCGGTAAGCCACTATCCTTCCTCTGTCGAACTCGGATACTTGATCAAATGATGTTCGCTGTTGTCTACGAGGCATAACTGATCGTCTTGTGAAACAACCACAAGGTAAACACACGTGCCGAACGTACACTCGTCGAAATTGCCAAGCCTTAAATGGCATTATGAGGTGGCGCCACAGGCGCGCGTGATGTGCGTCTGCGCTCAAATTCTAATCAGTTGCATATCTAATCACTGCAAACCCATGGTGTAAATTTCACTTGATTCGGATGCTTCCTTCAGGGTGTTGCATTTACGGTGGCCAGCAGTGTAATTTCAGAAATAAACAATGACACTATGAAAATAAATCAGAAATTAGACACTCTTAACGAGCAGAATGATACAGTAGAGCAACAAATCAAAGTGATTAAAGGCACACACACAAACTTGGAAGCTACACAAACACAGTTAACTTCCACAGTAAAGAACATCTCTACCATAGTGAACAAACTGCATAAGGATTACAAAAATATACCAATAGCTATTGATGAACTCACTTTAAAAGCAGCATCACTTGAAATCGAATCAGTCTGTGCCAAAAAGGAAAGAGACAAAGTTAATTAAAAATTTATCTCATGTAATTTCAAAAGCTGAAGTAGGTACTTTGGACAAAACCAGTATTGCAGCGGAAAAGGTAGAGAAGGAATGTTGATAAAGAAATGGTGTAGTTGAAAAAGTTATTCAGCAGAAGGAAAATGATATTATCGACAAAGTGAACACCAATTTGCAAGCTACAGAGCACAGGATACGCAACTACTTAAGTGAGTGATACAGAGACACAAGTTCTATACATAAACAAAGTGCCAGCCACAGCAAACCAAAGTAATGTATGCACACAGATCATTGCAAACCCTACAAACAATGCTGGCAGTAATGACAAGAATGCAGAGTGTAAGTTTACAAGGCATGACACCAGAACCAGTACCTACAAGAAATGTAAATAATTATGACAGCTATGTAAACACAGCACAAAATGCAAACAGCTTGTCCACTATATTTGCTGAGGAAGGTCTATTAAGACACTGTCAATTCCCAATGTTTACGAGTGAAGGTAAGAAGATGAATCCTGTTGTATTTGTTAGTGCTTTTCGACACGTGTTTCCTAGAAATTGGATGGAAGCACAAAAGATCAGGTTTGTTGTTGGGTACATGCAATGTGATGTACTTTTGTGGGCAACTGAGGTAGCTGAGCATTGTGCCACATATTTACAATCTGAACAGGCATTTCTTGACAGAAACTGATCAGAAGCCATACAGGAGGTTTTTAACCCCGCCTCTTTTAACACCAAATATGGTAGCTTGCGAGGGTATTTTGAGAAGTATCTCAATAAAAGATATTATTGGGCAAATCTTATTTCTTGTGTTGATGTTTTAAACATTTTAAAAAGTTGTTTGCCATCACACATTCATGAGAAATTATTTACTACACCCGAACGTGACACAGAACATCTTCTTTCCATTTTAGAGTCAATCGATCTAATATATGAGGAGAAAGTAATAACAAATAGAGTGTCAGACAGCCAAACACCACAACAACATAACTTGAATGGTCAGTACAAAAGGCTAGATGTGAAGATACAGCAAGGCTGGTAAGCGCAACTGCAAGGATACATTAACCATGATAATGGATAATGGAATGAAAATGGCAGGAACAAGAGATTTAAACAAAACTTTCCATATAACAGGAACGATTACCATTCACAAGCTAATTTCCATCCCTCCTCTAACAACTATTCACCGCATGTAAATAAAAACAGTCAGCTGTACCAAAGGCCGGCATGAGGAAACAATAATACCATGCCGCACGCCATACCGCATCCAACTTTTGCCGAGCAGAATCGCAATAAGGCAACATTCCACAACAGCCATATGAACACACAAGAAAGCATGTCACGAACTGGAAATGATACACACTGGGGAAACAATCACACAGTACAACTGACAGAAACTGTCCAGTGTACCGAAGTAGATCAGACTACACCGCAGGAAAACCCAAATCAGTCGTAGTCGAGCCCCATACTATAGACATTATAAGCGATGGGGGAAAATCAGATTTTCAAACATGTTTCATATGATTCGATGAGCAAGGAGACATAAATGATGATCTATACTAACATGAACTAGGACCAAAGAAAAATACACCAGAAGAACAAGCGCAAGCAGTAACCAGGGTGAAAATTTTTGGTATAGACACACAGTTAATACTTGATACAGGAACCATAACTAATTTAATGTCTGAAGCATTTTTCACAGAATTAAAAAGACAGAATAAATTTCCTGTTCTGCCAGTACAAAATTGCAAAGTACAAACTGCTAACGGTGGCAAAACCAAGTTAGTAAACCACCAAGCTCTTATCACCGTGCATGTTGAACAATTTTCTGTGCAGTGTAATTTTGTAATAGTAGACAAACTTATAGTCAGCTGCTCGATAGGTATGGACAAATTTAGAACCTACAAAACTCAAATAGACATAGGTAATGGTAAGTGTCATTTCTTTGGGAAAGACCAAAGATTTTCTGTCAGCCTGATTACACACCAGAGAGGTATGACACAGTAAACCCAGAAGCCCATGGCACTGGACAGTATTCATATCCCACCATGTATTTGTTGAACAAATGTGATAACAAACATAAGACTGGCACTGAAGTTAACCAGGAATTAGTAGACCAAAAACCGAATGAATCAAACATTCTAGATGCTACACAATGACAAGAGCTTTCTGACTTACTTTTTAAATATGCAAATGTTTTTAATAAGAATCCAGGAGTAATCAAAGATTATGAATATAAACTTAATGTCTATCCTCATGAAAAGTTTTGTGTTATGTCTTACCCTACACCGTGGGCAAAGTGTGAAGCAGTTAAGCAGGAAATTAATAGAATGTGTGAATAAGGAATCATACAGCCATCATTTTCATCATACTGCAGCCCAATACTATCAGTTAGAAAACCTGATGGATCAGTATGACTAGTTTTAGATGCTAGAGGCATAAACAAAATCCTAGTACCAGTAAGAACAAAACCAGATAATTTTGATGAACAATTGCTAAAATTTCATAACACCAAATATTTCAGCACTCTTGACCTTAAAAAATTCTATTAGCAAATAAAGTTACAAGAGGAGAGCAGAAAATACACAGCATTTGTCTGCAATGGCAGGAGTTATGAATTTCAAGTTCTACCCTTTGGCTTAAACATTAGCACAAGCATATTTATATCAGCTTTGGACAGGGTCTTAGGACCGGAATTGCTCAGTAAAATTACCATTTATGTTTGAGGGGCTGGGGGCATGTTTGTTTCAGATACAAGAAAAAGAAGAAGGAAAAACAGTACCCAAAGTCATCAGCTTTGTCAGCAGAACTTTATCGGAGGCAGAAAGAGCATAAGAGCATATTCCATATCAGAACCGGAAAGTTTAGTATTTCTTTGGGGTAAAAACACTAAGATCTATTGTAATCATCAATCATTATCTTTCCTCTTAACATGTAAACTGTTACAACGAAGACTAGTGAGGTGGTGTTTGCACCTGCAGGAATTCAATTTTGAAATAATATACATAAAAGGCAGTCAGAATATTATCGCAGATGCACTATCCAGATTACCGCAGGAACTAGACGAGTTCAGTGAACTGCCTGAACACAATTCAGAAATCCAAACATTATTAATGTAAAGTAATACACAAAAATCAGACTACAAAAAATTTTGTAAACAGATGGGAATGATACAACACCAAGACAATAGGTGGAAAAAGGTAATACAAAATCTCAACCAGAATACAAACCATAAAGTAAGTAAATGATATCAGTTATATAAAGGCATTTTGTTTCACCGGAAGCAAGGAAGTTCTAACAATTGGTGTGAATGCATTCCAGAGGAATATATCAACAAATTTATCAAACACACACACAAAGTATGGGGACACTATGGAGTAACAAAATGTAAAGACAAGCTTTCCAAACTTCGTTACTTTCCTAATTTACGATGACATGTTTCACAAATATTGAAAAAGTGTGTTATTTGCTGAAGAACAAAACCGTCCAATATGGCATTACAGAACTACACTCCATACTAACCAAAGCTCCACTGGAAATGGTTTCTCTGGATATCGCACGGCCATATCCTAGAGCAAAAGGTGGTGTCAAATACATAATAGCTCTTTATGATATTTTCACAAAATACATCAAACTTTATGCTATCAAAATCACTACAGCTAGTAGCATCATAAGGCGGATTGAAGAGGATTATTTATGAAGAGTGAGGAAACCCAAAGTCAAATTAACAGACAACACAGCCTATTTTGTGGGAAGAAAATGGAAACAATTCATGAACACACAGGGCATTAAACACATCTTGGTAAGTTTTTTCCAACCAGAAGCAAGTTCCATGGAGAGGGTGTTTAAAGAATTCAATAGATTTATAAGCACATACACTCATAATAAGCATTCACAATGTATTGAATGACTCCATTTATGCAAATAGCAAACAATTTCCCCCACACTTCCACAGGTTTCGCTCCTAATGAACTTATGTTTAACAGAAAGCAAACTGACGAATGGGAATCACCCACACCAAAATTACCTATTAAAGAGTTAACTTTACAGGATAAAATCAAATACACAGTAATTACACTAGGGGATAGAGCAGAATACAAAAAGAGAATATATGACAAAAAGTTAAAATGAGTTACTCATTTTTTCAAAGGGCAACGAATCCTCTTGAGAACACATCCCAAATCGACAAAGGTCAGTAAGCTAAATAAAAAATGGCAATTGCCATACTCAGGGCCCTATATTATTGCAAAAATACCTTAACCTGGAACTTATAGGTTTGATATATGAAAGAATGGGGAGTGACAAAGGTCTCCACCCTCACAGACTTAAAGGCTTCTCACGAGTAGTGGCACAGTATCACAGCAGCTTTTTTTTTTTTTTTTTTTTTTTTTTTTTTTTTTTTTTTTTTTTTTTTTTTACTCATAAAATATAAGTAAATGTCATAGTTTTATAAGTAAAAATTTTTATTATGTGTATTTTTAAGCAAAGACAAACATTTGACTAGAAGGAAGTGTAAAAACACAGCTTCATGCAATGTGAAATGCAAACTGGAGCAGTGTACGACTCAGCTGTGTGCGCTCAACAATGCATGCTAATGTCAGTACTAGGGAAGGGACATTGACCTTGCACAAGCACAACAGGCTAACTCATGGTGCAACCAAATAGAAAGGTGAAGCTACACAAGTATCAAGCCCAATTCCAAAATAAATAATAACACGTAACAACTACATTTACTATCAGGGAATGAAAGAATATAATATTACATTTATATCAACATGCGAAGTTGTGTCAATACTAAGGTACATACATTGTAACTAGAATTAAAAGTAATCATTACAACGAAACATACAGGACATGTTAGCTAACAAAAAGATAAGGTACCGCAGGAGATGTCGAAGTAACTTCCTTTGCAGTAAATGAATAAAAGGAATACAAATAAATATATAAACAAATAAGAATGAAATATGAGAAATGTCTGTGAATTAATGTGATGACCGAGTATATGCATGGCCTATGAGCTACGAAACACAAGTAGTTTTTATGTTAGTTATAAGTTTTTTACACTGCAGTGACCAGTGCATTGACACGGCACAGAAGAAGAGATTTACAATGGATAGTATGGCACTCACAAGGGAACCTCCCCATCACACCCTCCTCAGATTTAGCTATAAGTTGGCACAGTGGATAGGCCTTGAAAAACTGAACACAGATCAATCGAGAAAACAGGAAGAAGTTGTGTGGACTATGAAAACAATAAGCAAAATATACAAACTGAGTAGTCCATGCACAACATAGGCAACATCAAGGATAGCATGCGCTCAGGAGTGCCGTGGTCCCGTGGTTAGCGTGAGCAGCTGCGGAATGAAAGGTCATTGATTCAAGTCTTCCCGCGAGTGAAAAGTTTAATTTTTTATTTTCTGACAATTATCAGAGTTCAGGCACTCACACATAATCAACTTCACTCTCCAAAATTCCAGGACATGTTCAGATTTGCTTGGACATATGCAGGATTTGACGGTCTACACACGGAAAAATTTGAAAATATTAAAAACATATGTTTTGACAGAGCACAGGAAAAACTGTGTGACTGTGAAACTGTTGAATTCATTTGTTGCAGCTTATGTGACAAACTCTTATGTTTTCATCACTTTTTTGGGAGTGATTGTTGCATCCACAAGAAAACCTAAATTGGGCAAGGTAGAAGAATCTTTCTACCCATTCGCCAAGTGTACAAGTTAGGTGAGTCGACAACATATTCCTGTCATGTGATGCACATCCCGTCACCAGTGTCGTATAGAATATATCTGACATGTTTTCCTGTGGAGGAATTGGTTGACCTATGACCTTGTGATCAAATGTTCTTGGTTCCCATTGGAGAGGCACATCCTTTCATCTACTAATCGCACGGTTTTGCGGTGCGGTCGCAAAACACAGACACTAAACTTATTACAGTGAACAGATACGTCAATGAATGAACGGACAGATCATAACTTTGTGAAAATAAATAAAATAAACTTTACACTCGAGGGGAGCCTTGAACCTATGACCTCTCGTTCCGAAGCTGCTCACGCTAACCACGGCATTCCTGAGCTCACATTCTCCTTGATGTTGCCTATGTTGCGCATGGACTACTCAGTTTGTATATATTGCTTAATTTTTTCATAGCTCCACACAACTTCTTCCTGTTTTCCTGATTGATCTGTGTTCAGTTTTTCTAGGCCTATCCACTGTGTCAACTTATAACTAAATCTGAGGGGGGTGCGATGGGGAGGTTCCCTTGTCAGTGTGAAAGTGACACTAAAGCAGGAGTGGAAGCATGAATGACCATACACAATAATGTGTGGAGCGCTAACAGCTCTTGCCCAGCCAACAAACATATTTCATACACAGGCACACAGAGACTGGCAATGTTGCCAAAAGGACAAGCACCAGCTTTCGCAGTGTTGTCATGTAAAATACTTAGTGAATTACCATTCCGTATGTATGTTGTGTATTTCCTGTAAGATAATGTGTAAGCAAGACAAGCTGACATCTCCAACCCAAAATACAAAGAAAAATACGCCAACAAATAAAGGTCATTGTACCCCTTTTGGCAAAAATTTTGATTTAAGCTGTACAGGTGTATAAAAAACACTGTGCGCCACCATTGCATGTCACCATACAGTGTGGGGGCAATTGTATAGGTATATATAAGGAAAAGCCCTGACATGCTACAATAAAAGTTATTAGCAATGACAATAAATACTAGTGCTGCCACTGTAAGCGTCGGCAAAGTGATGTTTTGCTATGCAGGAAGGTGAGAGGAAAATCATGGAAACTTTCTTCAATTATTAGAGGGGCTCTGTCTTTAATTCTTGTGGCAAGAAGACGTATTTCTTGTGATACAGTATGTTGTCTGAATAATAATTTTATGAAAATATGAAGTCTGAGAGTTCAATTTTGTGCAAAACTACAAAAGTTTTCTTTTCTTCTGCACATTATCCCAATGTCATGTCACTGTAGCTGCCTGCATCAGAAGAGGAAGTCCGATTAAGAATCAATATTGTACACATGCTCAAAAATGAGAACTAATTATGGTGGAAGGAGAACCATTTAACCAACTTGTGTAAATCTCAACAGCAAAGTGAATATAGGAATCTATGTAAGTTAAAAGTGAAATACATTGCATCTATAAGGAATCAAAATGATAAAAGTGCAAAACAAAAATTAATTTGTCCAATTAGCCAGCCACGGTGGCCGAGCGGTTCTAGGCGCTTCAGTCCGGAACCACGCGACTGCTACGGGTGCAGGTTCGAATCCTGCCTTGGGCATGGATGTGTGTGATGTCCTTAGGTTAGTTAGGTTTAAGTAGTTCTAAGTTCTAGGGGACTGATGACCTCAGATGGTAAGTCCCATAGTGCTCAGAGCCATTTGTCCAATTAATTATATTATATATACTTTTTTTAGTATAAATTTGCACAACAGGTACAAAGTAGGAGGCAGCATACTGCACAGGTACATACATGACACAACAGGCATCATCTGACATGGGCACAGAGACATGAGGGAGGCGAGTGACAGTAGCACAAGTGTTGTGCAGATGACAACAGGTGGCGAAGGAGAGGGCACAAAATAATCAGTAGGCAATGTTCTGACCTGGATAAATGGTGAGGCAGGGCCGACTGTGTCAGGTGCCTTGAGGTGTCAGGTGACACGTGCAGTTTGCAAGCATAGTTGGTACATGAGGAACGGAATTGCTCGAGGGTGGATTGAGCCTCTGTGGGTTCTGTCTGTGCTGTTTGGATGCAGCTGGGTAGGGATGCAGTGTCCTGTTGGAGGTGAGTGAGTGTCTCTTGCATGTTCATATTTGCAGTAAAAGGTCAGTGCAGTCCACACAGTGTTGTATGTACTGTTGTGTGGGGCAAAGGAGCATCAGTGTCATAGCATTGGGGCTGTGAGGCAGCCAAGTGCATGCACTGTCAGTAGTGCAGTCAAGAAGCATCTTAGTGAGCTTGTTTGCACGCAGTAATGGCACAAGATGAAAGACTTTAGCAAATCAGCACCCAGGACTGGTCCCTGGATGTAGCAGTCTGTGTCTGGATGTCCCTAACAGCAATAGGAGAGCCACTAGCAGCCATCAAGCTATAACATTTCTCTAACTACTCGTAATAATGGAGTTGATTATAGTTACATTTTATCTGCTGCATTTGTGGTCCTGAAAACATTAAGGTCACTGTAACACAACTACTGGAGAGTTGATTAAGTTTAATCTTGTATTGATTTTGTTAATTTTTATTATAGCTTCAAAACAAAATAAAAGTATTATTACAAAGGCAAAGAATACTTACAATACAAAAGGAGCAGATACATGCTCACTGCTCAAAAACTAAAACCAGACTGACTCTCTATGCCAACATGGCAGTCACTATTTATAATTTCCTAACAATCCTGAACAATCCTCGGCATTGTTTGAAATCGTTTTTTGATTAATTAACAATTAAAATTTACATATAAAAACTGAAAATACATATATAAACATATGTCTGCTCAGAACAGTAAGTACACTACAATATTAGTACATGTCTGTTATTTCATTTGAGAATAAACTCTCAAATAAGGAATTACAATAATACTTTTATATTTTCTATTAATTACTGGAGACTCCCTTCACAGGAATTATTCTCTTCATTTACAGAGCTTCTACACTTTGTACTGAAATAGATTAAACAGTTATTTTCTCAGTCATAAGTTTTTCTAGACGAGTTACATATTTTGTCTACATGTGCGATCCTGAATTAGACTGGGAAATGTTCATTTTAAATAGGCCTTAATGGGCTGCTACATTTCAAAGCAAAGATGGAAGTCTTCATACGTAGGCAAGGCAGGCATGTGAGGTGCCATGCAGGACTGCAGTCCAGTGTCAACCAGAAAATGTAGCCCACTGATGCAGTCAAGGACATACAGATGGTTGGCCAGAGTGACATCAGAGGCCAGTGAGCAGGCGGCGTCTTTGTGTGTGTCGAGATGGCTTTCTCATTATTCACAGGTCAGGGTGATGATAGGTCGATGACAGCAGTGTGCGATGTCACCGAAACACACATAGTAACAACAGCAATGAGACTGAGCATCCACAGCTGCCAACACCGGGAGTGACAGCTGCTGCTGAGTTTGTTTTGTAAACACAGGGGATGCTTGCTGCTGTGACAGCAGCATTGGGCAGGGCTGCAAGCACTCAGTGACTGTCAGTTGCTGCAGGAGATCATGCGCGTGGCAGTGCAGTATGCATATCCATACAATTGTATGGGAGCTTTGTTGATATTATGCCTATGTCGAGAAATGGAGATAATACTGTTGGTCAGGGATAGGCAGGTGTCAGGTGACTGGTTACTAGTGGTGTGTAAAGTCATCATCACCTGGGATGGGAGTTTTGTGATACATATTGTCCACAGCACCTCATTGGGAATGATGCCTGGGTCTATTTTGCTGTGAAGATGCTGCCATAATTCAGAGGGGCTTCCATCCTGTAAATTCTCATTGTAAAGTTCCTGGTGTAGTTTCTCTTAAGGAGTCTAGGAAAGGCATCATAAGAACATTGTTTTGGTGGTCTCATACTTGTTCACAGATGCACTGCAAGGATGGTGTAAAACATAATGTCAACATGGGTGCCAATGTTGCTGTAAAGTCATCATCACCTGAGATGGGAGTTTTGTCATACATATTGTCCACAGCACCTCATTGGGAATGATGCCTGGGTCTATTTTGCTGTGAAGATGCTGCCATAATTCAGAGGGGCTTCCATGCTGTAAATTCTCATTGTAAAGTACCTGGTGTAGTTTCTCTTAAGGAGTCTAGGAAAGGCATCATAAGAACATTGTTTTGGTGGTCTCATACTTGTCCACAGATGCACTGCAAGGATGGTGTAAAACATAATGTCAACATGGGTGCCAATGTGGCTGAGTAGAGTGACGTACTTTGTGTGATCTGTGATGACAGCACTGGAGATGAACATGCTTTCGACAAATATGAACCACAGGTGCAGGTTGTCTGTAATGTGAGCCACAAAGCAGTTGAATGCTTAGTTTGGTAAAGTGGTTGGAATATAGCCACACTGCATGGGAAGAACTGTGGGTGGGTGGTGGTTGGTACGCAGGCAGTGCATGGACTGGAGGACAGACGGTCCACCATATACCGTGGATGAGATGGCACACATATTGGGTGGACATGTGTCCAGTGCATACATTAATGGCCAAGATGTGGTTGGCACAGCTCAGTAGTCCAGGTTGTGAAATTGTTGATGGAATGCAAGAGTAGACGTTACATTGGTAGATACTGTAACAAAGTCAATAAGAGGATTGTCAGTTGCATTGCACTGTATTTCCCCTGTGAGTTGCAATGAGGCTGCTCTGTGAGAAGTGTCATGTCCTCATTTCATCATGTGGGCAATGTATGGTGGACTAAATTCACAGTCAGCATAACACAACAGAGGAGTGATGGCTACATGGTCATGACATGAATTTGCACCATTTTAGTGTTTATTCAAAGTTTGGGGTCACCAATGTGGAACTCTGGTAAATAGTGATAATGAATGACAGATGACACAGTGGTATGGAGTACACAACACACTTTAATTCATAAAAACTCGATACATTTAAGGATACACAACATAAGCCACCCGAGTCTCAGAGCAAACTGAATTGTGACCCTCAACTCTGAGAGATAAGACTTTGAAACTTTCCTCCAGCCAGTGCTGCAAACATTCCCACATATTAAATACGTTCTTCAGCAAATTCACTTGTTACTTGGATGTACTTGGGAAAGATGTTTGCAAGGGACACCATCTTATGACAATCACAGGACAAGAACTAGCATGAATTATAATCTATATTGTGTAATTTAGGATTATATCATGCTCCAACAGAGAATGTTGCCCACATTACGGTGAAGATGGTGTTATCCTGTGGGTGGTGCAATAAGCTTTGGTCAAAACATTCTGTGAGATATGTTAATATAGAGCTTGGAGAATCACTCAGCAGTAAGGGACGTCCACATGTGGGTGCAAATGATCCAGTGTTGTGAGTCAAATATGTCAGAACCGACAAGGTTAGCACTTCGATGCTTTTGATATGAAGTTGAGGCCAAAAGTATGCAAACTGACCACATCATTATCTATTCGTTCCCAATTACATCCAATGTTTCCAATGCATCTTTATCACCCAAAAGTCAGATAGTGGTGTAAATACTGTTGCAGTTGAAACAGCTGCAACCAAGGTAAAATGTAACAGGCTTAACATTATCACAAATATGTAAGAAAAATCTTTTTTTATTATTATTATGGACATGATAAGCTGTTTTGCCTCCCCCCCATGAACCATGGACCTTGCCGTTGGTGGGGAGGCTTGCGTGCCTCAGCGATACAGATAGTCGTACTGTAGGTGCAACCAAAACGGAGGGGTATCTGTTGAGAGGCCAGACAAACGTGTGGTTCCTGAAGAGGGGCAGCAGCCTTTTCAGTAGTTGCAAGGGCAACAGTCTGGATGATTGACTGATCTGGCCTTGTAACAATAACCAAAACGGCCTTGCTGTGCTGGTACTGCGAACGGCTGAAAGCAAGGGGAAACTACGGCCGTAATTTTTCCCGAGGGCATGCAGCTTTACTATATGATTAAATGATGATGGCATCCTCTTGGGTAAAATATTCCGGAGGTAAAATAGTCCCCCATTTGGATCACCACACTACTCAAGAGAATGTCGTTATCAGGAGAAAGAAAACTGGCATTCTATGGATCGGAGTGTGGAATGTCAGATCACTTAATCGGGCAGGTAGGTTAGAAAATTTAAAAAGGGAAATGGATAGGTTAAAGTTAGATGTAGTGGGAATTTGTGAAGTTTGGTGGCAGGAGGAACAAGACTTCTGGTCAGGTGACTACAGGGTTGTACACACAAAATCAAATAGGGGTAATGCAGGAGTAGGTTTAATAATGAATAGGAAAATAGGAATGCGGGTAAGCTACTACAAACAGCATAGTGAATGCATTATTGTGGCCAAGATAGATACGAAGCCCACACCTACTGCAGTAGTACAAGTTTATATGCCAACTAGCTCTGCAGATGATGAAGAAATTGAAGAAATGTATGATGAAATAAAAGAAATTATTCAGATAGTGAAGGGTGACGAAAATTTAATAGTCATGGGTGACTGGAATTCGGTAGTAGGATAAGAGAGAGAAGGAAACGTAGTAGATGAATGTGGATTGGGGCTAAGAAATGAAAGAGGAAGCCGCCTGGTAGAATTTTGCACAGAGCACAACTTAATCATAGCTAGCACTTGGTTTAAGAATCATGAAAGAAGGTTGTATACATGGAAGAACCCTGGAGATACTAAAAGGTATCAGATAGATTATATGATGGTAAGACAGAGATTTAGGAACCAGGTTTTAAATTGTAAGACATTTCCAGAGGCAGATGTGGACTCTGACTACAATCTATTGGTTATGACCTGTAGATTAAAACTGAAGAAACTGCAAAAAGGTGGGAACTTAAGGAGATGGGACCTGGATAAACTAAAAGAACCAGAGGTTGTACAGAGTTTCAGGAAGAGCATAAGGGAACAATTGACAGGAATGGGGGAAAGAAATACAGTAGAAGAAGAATGGGTAGCTCTGAGGGATGAAGTAGTGAAGGCAGGAGAGGATCAAGTAGGTAAAAAGATGAGGGCTAGTAGAAATCCTTGGGTAACAGAAGAAATATTGAATTTAATTAATGAAAGGAGGAAATATAAAAATGCAGTAAATGAAGCAGGCAAAAAGGAATACAAACGTCTCAAAAATGAGACCAACTGGAAGTGCAAAATGGCTAAGCAGGGATGGCTAGAGGACAAATGTAAGGATGTAGAGGGTTATCTCACTAGGGGTAAGATAGATACTGCTTACAGGAAAATTAAAGAGACCTTTGGAGATAGAGAACCACTTGTATGAACACCAAGAGCTCAGATGGAAACCCAGTTCTAAGCAAAGAAGAGAAAGCAGAAAGGTGGAAGGAGTATATAGAGGGTATATACAAGGGTGATGTACTTGAGAACAATATTATGGAAATGGAAGAGAATGTAAATGAAGATGAAATGGGAGATACGATACTGCGTGAAGAGTTTGACAGAGCACTGAAAGACGTGAGTCGAAATAAGATCCCCGGAGTAGACAACATTCCATTGGAACTACTGACGGCCTTGGGAGAGCCAGTCCTGACAAAACTCTACCATCTGGTGAGCAAGATGTATTAAACAGGCGAAATACCCTCAGACTTCAAGAAGAATATAATAATTGCAATCCCAAAGAAAGCAGGTGTTGACAGATGTGAAAATTACCGTACAATCAGTTTAATAAGCCACAGCTGCAAAATACTAGCATGAATTCTGTACAGACGAATGGAAAAACTAGTAGAAGCCGACCTCGGGGAAGATCAGTTTGGATTCCGTAGAAATACAGGAACACGCGAGGCAGAACTGATCCTATGACTTATCTTAGAAAAGACAGTTAAGAAAAGGCAAACCTACATTTCTATCATTTGTAGACTTAGAGAAAGCTTTTGACAATGTTGACTGGAATGCTCTCTTTCAAATTCTAAAGGTGGCAGGTGTAAAATACAGGGAGCGAAAAGCTATTTACAATTTGTACAGAAACCAGATGGCAGTTATAAGAGTCAAGGGACATGAAAGGGAAGCAGTTGTTGGGAAGGGAGTAAGACAGGGTTGTAGCCTCTCCCCAATGTTATTCAATCTGTATATTGAGCAAGCAGTAAAGGAAACAAAAGAAAAATTTGGTGTAGATATTAAAATCCATGGAGAAGAAATTAAAACTTTAAGGTTCACCGATGACATTGTAATTCTGTCAGAGACAGCAAAGGACTTGGAAGAGCAGTTGAATGGAATGGATAGCGTCTTGAAAGGAGGACATAAGATGAACATCAACAAACGCAAAACGAGGATAATGGAATGTAGTCGAATTAAGTCGGGTGATGCTGAGGGAATTAGATTAGGAAATGAAACACTTAAAGTAGTAAAGGAGTTTTGCCATTTGGCGAGCAAAATAACTGATGATGGTCAAAGTAGAGAGGATATAAAATATAGACTGGCAATGGCAAGGAAAGTGTTTCTGAAGAAGAGAAATTTGTTAACATCGAGTATAGATTTAAGTGTCAGGAAGTCATTTCTGAAAGTGTTTGTATGGAGTGTAGCCATGTATGGAAGTGAAACATGGACGATAAATAGTTTGGACAAGAAGAGAATAGAAGCTTTCAAAATGTGGTGCTACAGAAGAATGCTGAAGATTACATGGGTAGATCACATAACTAATGAGGATGTATTGAATAGGATTGGGGAGAAGAGAAGTTTGTGGCACAACTTGACCAGAAGAAGGGATTGGTTGGTAGGACACATTCTGAGGCATCAAGGGATCACAAATTTAGTATTGGAGGGCAGCATGGAGGGTAAAAATCGTAGAGGGAGACCAAGAGATGAATACACTAAGCAGATTCAGATGGATGTAGGTTGCAGTAGGTACTGGGAGATGAAGAAGCTTGCGCAGGATAGAGTAGCATGGAGAGCTGCATCAAACCAGTCTCAGGACTGAAGACCACAACAACAACAACAAGCTGTTTTGACTCCATACCAATTACAGCCTATACAATTTTCATGAAGAGTTCATATTCCTGGATCTGAGAGAGTCAAATTGTAAGACTTATTGTGTTTGGCTTTCATCCCAGGAATTTCTGCCAACTTTTGCTTAATGATTTTTCTGACATTCTCCCAGCATGAGTGGATGACATCTTCTAAGTGTTACCCTCCATTGCTGGTGGCACAAAGAAGTCCATGGCCAGAGATTATATTTACATGTCTTGCCAATGTCTGAGGGCCTTTCTCTTGTCAATACTGCTGTGGTTCTACCTTTGTTACCTGCAACACTCATCTGTAGCACCATGGGAATTCAGGATCCATTCCTTGAGCTTTTCTTCTTCCTTGTTAAAACTATATTCATTTTTATGAATTTCAATGGTTTCCCTGAACATATGGGAATGGCAGCAGAGAGAACCAGATGTTGGAAAATTTTATTACGTGATCACATTCACATAGCATGTGCTCTGCCAGAGTTGATTTCTCCACCTCTCCCACTCTGCAGTATTGTTCACATTTGATGATTCTGGTACTAATGGATCATTTGGTCAAACTTGTATGTTTCATGAGTATATTAATCATTCCAAAACTAAAGAAGGTGTATGATCAATAGTGCACACAAGCATAACATGTGAGCTGCATCACCTTGGACATAAGATGCAATACCAGGAATATGTGCTTAGGATTAATGGGTACTCCAACAGTTTGATAAAGAGTTCATGAAACCTTACATCTGGAGAAGTGACAATTCACATTACTGAATCATGCTTTCAGTTTAGTAAAAGTTTGTATCTGATTACTGATCACATAGTAACTTCATTCACATCGCAGCTATGCATCTGTGTTGGTGTGTTGTCTCCACTGATGAATGTTTATTATGTCTTATATGGTACTGTTGTTCAGTTTTAATTTGAATGCAAACCCAAGAACAAAGAAGTGTGTGTGTTTTCCCAGCTGGTGAATGACTATTGTTTGGCTTTAATTTTAATGTAAATGGAAGAATGAAGAAGAAATTAATCAAAGCATATTATTTAGGAATAAAGCAGATGACTCACCAAAGGCAGAAGCACTGCGACATCGATAGGTACACAAACAAAAGGCACAGAGCTTTGTTAGATTTCAGAATAAACTTACTTTTTCAAGCTTACAGGAAAAACATGCACACTAATACACATATACACTCACTCACATGCATATGCCTGTCTCCCTACAATGTACTCAGTCAACTGCTGGGCACATGATTTCACAGGCTATGGCATGAGATAGCAGCATATAACTAGTTGGCATGAATTGGGTGGGGGTGTCCACACACACACACACACACACACACACACACACACACACACACACACACACACATATACACTATTGGGAGGGGGGGGGGGGGGGACAGTGAGGTTATGGGAGCAAAGGACATGCTGCATCTCTGCTGCTCAGCAAAGCTGATGGTAGTCAGGAGGATCCCAATGGCACAGGTTGTGAAGCTGCCATTGAAATCTCACATGTTGTGCCCTGCTGCATGTTGTGCCTCTGGATGGTCTACCTTGTTTCTGGTAACAGTTTGGCAGTTGCCATTTGTTCTACTCTACAGCTGGCTGATTGTCATACCAATTTAAAATACTGTATGGTGGTTGCAGTAGAACTGGTATATAACATGGCTGCTTTCACAGGTGGCAAGGCCTCTGATGGGGTAGGATAAACCTGTGATAGGACTGGAGTAAGTGGTGCTTGGTGGGTAGTTTTGGCAGGTCTTGCATCTGGCTCTTCCTCAATGGCATGGTCTCTGTGGCAGGCGATTGTGGTTGTGAGAGACATAGGGATGGACTAGGATGTTTTGGAGGCTGGGTGGGAGGCAGAACAGCATTTTGAGAGGGGACATAAGTATCTTGGGGCTGATGATAGATAATTAAAGCTCTGATGAAAGATGTGGTTCAGTCGTTCCAGTCCTGGGTGGTACTGGGTGACAAGGTGGGTGCTTCTTTGTGGCTGGTTCTTGGAGTGGATGTGAGGATTAGGTGTGTGTATGGATACGGCACAGGAGATCTGTGTATTAATTGTGGAGGGTATTGCCTGTCTGCAAAGGCCTTTGTGAGGTCTTCAGCATATTGGGTGAGGGAATTCTTGTCACTGCAAATGCATATGCCACAGGTGGCTAGGCTGTATGGGAGGGAGTTTTTGGTAAGAAAGGGCAGGTAGTTGTCAAAGTTTACGTACTGATGGTGGTAGGTGGTTGTGATGTGGACCAAGCTGTCGATGCAGCCATCTGGGAGGAGAGGATCAACATCTAGGGAAGTGGCACAATGGGTGGAGGATGGCCAGGTGAAGTAGACGGGAGAGAAGGTGTTGAGATTGTAGAGGAATGAGGGTAAGGTGTCCTGGCTTTGGGTCCAGATCGTAAGGATGTCATCAATAAACCTGAACCAGGCCAAGGTTTTGGTGTTTTGGGGAACTAGGAATATTTCCTCTATGTGGCCCATGAAGAAGTTGGCACAAACAGATCTCCTTGCCATATCCCCACACACAACTGATCCTAACATCTATCTCAAGAAAAAACCACACAGAAGTGCCTCCCTTGTCACCCAGTACCATCCAGAACCAGAACAACTGAACCATGTCCTTTTTCAGGGCTTTGATTATCTATCATCATGCCCTGAAATGAGGGACATCCTACCCAGAACACTTCCATCCCCTCCTAGTGTGGTGTTTTCCAATACCCACCCAGTCTGCACCCCTATGCCACTCCCACCTCCAATCCCCTGCCACAGGGATCATGCCCTTGATGAAGATCCAGGTGCAAGACCTGCACAGTCCACCCATCCAGCATCACCTAGTCCAGTTCCATTACAGGCCTATCCTATCCCATCAGTGGCCATGCCACCTGTGAAATCAACCTTGTTGTATATCAGCTCTGTTGCAACCACTGCACAGTGTTTTGCATTGGTATGACAACCAACCAGCTCTCAACTAGAACGAATGGGCACCACCAAACTGTTGCCAAAAACAAAGTGAACCACCCAGTGGCACAACATGCAGCAGAGCGCAACTTGCAAGATTTCAATGGTTGTTCCACAACCCATGCCATCTGGATCCTCTCCACCACTACCAGCTTCTCTGAGCTGCACAGATGGACATTACCCTTACACCACATATTTGCTCCTGTAACTTCCCTGGCCTAAAACTAAGGTAACTTACTGTCGCCCCACCCCCCAACCAATAGTGTGTGTGTGTGTGTGTGTGTGTGTGTGTGTGTGTGTGTGTGTGTGTGTGTGTACACCATACCCCATCCCAGCACCCCCTCCCAGTTTGTGTCAGCTAGTTGTATGCTGCTATCTCACACTCTAGTTTGTGATATCACATATCCAGCCATCTGCCACCTGCTTCCTCTACCTGCACCCTCCACAATCTGTTAGATGCTCCCCCCCAACCCCTCCCTGCCAAGAAAGAGCTGGCAATCGACTGAGCACAATGTAGAGATTTGCATGTTTTTCCTACAAGCTTGAAAATGGAAGTTCATTCTGAAAGTTAGCAAAGCTCTGCACCTTTCATTTGTGTACCTGCTGATGACACAATGCGTCTGTGTTTTTGTGAGTTGTTTCCTTTATTCCTAAATAATTCATAATTATCAACCAGAACCTTCTGTACATCATAATCTAAGCATAAGTACTATTTACAGCTGGGAAGGAAACAAATTGACATATTATTACAACCCTAGTATCATGAGAATGAAACAGAATTGTTCACTATTTTATTTTATTTTCAATGAAAATTAGGTAAAATTGTTATACATATGGTTGCTACTATATATTAATACATAACAGTCAAACCCATTTACTCATATGTAACACTATTTATTCAAGATGCACTCATAATGGTAAAATAATGTCAAGCAATTGAAATTAAAGGATAATTATCATTCATATATTACTAACCTCTTCTTCATATTGATTAATTCATCAGGGTCAAAATTTGGATCACATGCATTAACATTTTTATCTGATGTTTTTACAGGAAGTTTCTCATTTTCACATGCATTAACATTTTTATCTGATGTTTTTACAGGAAGTTTCTCATTTTCCTTCATAGATTGTTTGGCATGTTCAGATCCTTGTAGTTTCTGCTAGAAATTAAAAGTTAATGTCAAAAATGATTGCCATTTATGTGCTTCATGGGGAGCAATTTTTTCAAAGTCATTTTGATACAAATATGATACTGATCTTATTTACACACGAAATTCAAAACTCCAAGCAAAAGATTCATCAACAATACTTTTAAAAACCTGCACTGGACACAACTTCTTATATCTTTAAAATGCAGTTAAAAAAGAGTAATTTTTGCTGATGACACAAGGATACTAAGTTCAGATGTTAGTTCAATATATCTACAACTGGTGCACAGAAAACAGTTGTCGATGTCTTATTCTGATGAAGATTCATATTATGCAATTTCAAGCAAGTAAATAATGGACAACTAGCAGCAAAGTTATGAAAAGGATAGATTAATACTCACCATATAGTGGAGAAGCTGAGTTGCAACCAGGCAAATCAAAACGGTTACTAAACATCCAATTTTTTGGCCACAACAAAGATGATTTTCTGGCTGAAAGCTTCTGTCTACAGTAGTCTTTTTGTAGAGCCTGTCTATAACCAATAATCTCTGCAATATGGTCAGTAGCAATCTATACTTTTCATAATATTTCCATTATTCCATCCTGAATTTTCCATTGTTTAAATTCAACTAGCATCAAAGTTAGGTTTTAATAGTCATAAACTAAATGATATACTGTGCATAAAATTTCTTGGTCTCCCATAGAAAGTCATTTTATGTAGAGATTTCAATATTGATTTCATCTAGGCACTTACACTTATTGATTTCCAGCTTTGATATGTTCTCCAAAACAATATTTTCAATAAGAACAGCAGGGCATAATATAATAGTGATAGATAATTAATTTCAAAATCCAACTGTCTTACAATTAATAGATGTGAGTCCAATAATAAATAAATCTGGATGGTCAAATGGCAGCACTGATGCATCCCATTAATGAGGTTTAGAGAGAAGGGAAAAGTGCAGCTGTACAGAATTATAAAGTTGTCTCAGTCACACTACTCAGGAAGAATTTACTGAAAGAACAATGGAAATAAGTTTACCAGAGGCATTTGGCATGTGAATGACATAATTCTTTCACAAAAATATTCTAATAACTATATGAATCCAGTTTCCCTTAACAAAAGATAAGGAACATTTGCAGTGGGAGCCAAGAGGAAGAGTGACTAACAGCTGGGACCAAAGTATCTTCTGCCAGGAAGATAAATAATTTTACTTCATGTAGATTATTAGATCTAATCAAGAGACAAACATGCACTATTAACAGTTTTGCAAAATTCCTCACAATATGAAAAAGATTAAAATTCACACAAAATTAAAAATCCCTCAGAAAAAATGACAGTTTGGAGAATTATTAGGTACAAAATAAATAAATTCAATGAGCCAAATCATATTCAAGTCCTTGGTGACAGTAACAGCAAAGAAGATGGTTTTAAATTCAGATCATTAGCCCCTAAGTTCAACAAATTCTCCCTGTAGCTAGCTGAAGGCACAAAGACTGGAAATGAACCATCAAAAGCAGATTCATTAGGCATGCTTGCATATTCTATCAGCAGAACTAACTTTTGACATCCTCTCTAACAATTCAATAACATGAGTCTAAAAGACTGAAAAATGTGATATGAATTAGGATGGATTCCTACTCATCTTACAGAAAAAGTATTGAGTGGCAGATAGGAAAATTATTACGCCATCACACAAAGTCATTTCTATTTTTCAATGTCAATAAACTTTACCAACAGCTATACACTTACAGGTATTTTATTTTATTCTGAAAGCAACCAGTTTTGGTAATTAATTTTGTCATCTTCAGGCCCCATACATTTTTTTCAAATCAACAAGCTTATTGCATAGTGCCATAAGTTCGTTGATTTGAAAAAAAAATATATGAAGCCTGAAGATGACAAAGTGAATTGCCGAAACTGGTTGCTTTCAGAACAAAATAAAATATCTTAAAATGTACAGCTGTTGGTAAAGTTTATTGACATTGAAAAGTACATACCACCCGATGTCCTGTAGTTGTAATGGACCAACAGAGATTGAAAGTCCTGTCTTCTAGAAACACACACTTTCACATGCACTAAAACATGCACAACTCATACTCACATGGCCCCCATCATCTCAGGCACAGAGGCCTAGCTGCAGGAAGTAACGAGTTTCAGTTGGGGTGGTAGTGAGGGTACAGAAGAGAGAAGAGGTGGGGTGGGGGGAAGAATTGTGATTTATTCATCTAATAACACATATATGCTAATTGTTTCAGTAGAGTTAAATATTGTTAACACAGTTTCACTGGTACAAAACCGTAGTCAATAAGACAGAGCAGTATTTAAACATTGATTTAACTTTTTGTGAAAAATTACCCATATTTACATCACAAGACAACTAATAACCTACATCCTGCTCAAATATTGAGTTCACCTTTCATGAAATCTTGAACTGAGTAGTAGAATTGCTGAAGTAGAGCATAATGTAGCTTTCTTTTCAGTGAATCTAGGCCCATACTCAGAATGTTCTTGGGTTTTAGTTCATTGTAGATTTTCATTCCCATATACTGGGGAGTCAGAGCATGTAAGTTTAAATGATGAGCAGGGAACATAAAATTATCTTTATTTCTTGTATTATAGGTGTGATTAAAACAGCTTGCCTTGCATAGTTATATGGGAATACAAGCAAGTGACGTCATTGACAACCATTGATATTTCAACAGGATCACTCCTTGCCTTGACAGGGTGTGTTCCTATCAAAATATTGGGGTGTGTCAATGAGGTCATCTGGCTGCAGTCTTGAAAGTTATGTGACCATGATATTTTGATAACAGCACACCCTGTCATTTTCAAAACATAATTTCAGGAAGTAAGCACTATGCAAGGAAATTTTCAAGACTTGTCATGCAAATAGCAGGCTGTGCTCCTGTCAAAATAATGAGGGTGTAAATGATGACACCGGGATGCATTCCCATCAGTTACCTGAACATGATATTTTGGTAGGCGCACACTCCACCATTTTCAAGACATAATTGCAGCAAGTAAGAACTGTGCAAGAGAATTTAAAACCTTGGGTTGCAGAAAAATCCTGGAAGTTCAGGTCTCTCAATGGGCAACATGGTTTCCTTGGATGCACAGCACAGGCTTCTAATGATTATTTTCTATAATTTCAGTATGTGCATTATGTTGCTTGAATTTCCCCCAGTAAATACTGTGCCTTGTAACTGATTGGAAGTAGCTGTGGTAAGAAACTTTCCATGTGTACATTTCAGTGGCATTAGCTAATATTTGCATTGCAAATTGCAAAGCTATAAAGTTTGTTTACTAGATGTTTATTCCAATTTAAATTCTTGTCTGTGTTTAACCCTAAAAATTTCAAAGAATCCACTTCTTCTAGACTTTGATTTTTATGTTTAATTTTAACGTCAAGGGATGTTGCCTGTTTTGCTCTCAACTGGATCACAGTGTATTCAGGGTTAATCCACAGAGTTGTACCCATGTTTCTAAATGATGTATGTATTTATGATGCAGACAAGAGATATTTTCTGACTCATAGTCCTCAGTTAATACCAATGTATCAACAGCAAATAAAGCCAATGGGGCATTTATATCGACTGTTTGGTCATTAAAGTAGAATAGAAACAAAATAGGTAATAGGACAGAACTTTGAAGGATACCTTGTGTTATTTTCTTCCATTTGGAAGAATAATTTGCTACATTTGCAGAGACTACCACTCTTTTTTTTTCTACTGCACAAGTATGAAGTAAGCCAATGCAGAACACTACCCTCAATTCCATTCCTGTCAACTTTATGGATAAGAATGTGTGATCTACTGAGGGATAGTAGGGTTCAATTTGGGAAAGTTTTTGTAATGTTGTCTGTGGAAGTATTTAGGGACATGGTGGTGAAATGATGGTGGGCTGCTATGTGCAGCATTAGGATGCTAGCCTAGGGAGGAAGAGAGATGTGGAGAAGAGGAAAACTTTATGCAGACACACTGGGAAGATAAAAGACCTGTGTAAAGCTGGAGTAGTAGTAGGGAAGCGGATAGAGGACAGAGGCTAGCAAAGTTTGAGGCCAGTGTAATTACTGGAATGAAGGGTATGTCACTAGGAGAGTTTGCAACTGTGCAATTCAGGAATGCAAATACATTATGTTGTCCAGCATGCTCAGCAATTGGGTTGTCCAGCTGTCTCTTGACCACAATAGAGTGGCTGATTCCTGCAACAAACACATAGTTTGTTAGTCATAATTCCCATGAAAAATGCCACATAGTGTTGCTCAAGTCCTATGTACTATGTAGTCACAAGGGTAGTGCTCCTTTTGTGACCAATAAGTGGGCATGTGGGGGCTGTAGATGACTGGGGAGATAAGATGTGGGATATCTGTTTCTCAGTAAGGTGGGGAGGGTAATTTTGGTCTGTGATGACCTCAGCATGTGGGTTGGTTAGTGTGCATGGAAGGGACTTCTTAGTGTGGAATGGGTGACATGGGTCGCATCCATATATACACTCCTGGAAATGGAAAAAAGAACACATTGACACCGGTGTGTCAGACCCACCATACTTGCTCCGGATACTGCGAGAGGGCTGTACAAGCAATGATCACACGCACGGCACAGCGGACACACCAGGAACCGCGGTGTTGGCCGTCGAATGGCGTTAGCTGCGCAGCATTTGTGCACCGCCGCCGTCAGTGTCAGCCAGTTTGCCGTGGCATACGGAGCTCCATCGCAGTCTTTAACACTGGTAGCATGCCGCGACAGCGTGGACGTGAACCGTATGTGCAGTTGACGGACTTTGAGCGAGGGCGTATAGTGGGCATGCGGGAGGCCGGGTGGACGTACCGCTGAATTGCTCAACACGTGGGGCGTGAGGTCTCCACAGTACATCGATGTTGTCGCCAGTGGTCGGCGGAAGGTGCACGTGCCCGTCGACCTGGGACCGGACCTCAGCGACGCACGGATGCACGCCAAGACCGTAGGATCCTACGCAGTGCCGTAGGGGACCGCACCGCCACTTCCCAGCAAATTAGGGACACTGTTGCTCCTGGGGTATCGGCGAGGACCATTCGCAACCATCTCCATGAAGCTGGGCTACGGTCCCGCACACCATTAGGCCGTCTTCCGCTCACGCCCCAACATCGTGCAGCCCGCCTCCAGTGGTGTCGCGACAGGCGTGAATGGAGGGACGCATGGAGACGTGTCGTCTTCAGCGATGAGAGTCGCTTCTGCCTTGGTGCCAATGATGGTCGTATGCGTGTTTGGCGCCGTGCAGGTGAGCGCCACAATCAGGACTGCATACGACCGAGGCACACAGGGCCAACACCCGGCATCATGGTGTGGGAAGCGATCTCCTACACTGGCCGTACACCACTGGTGATCGTCGAGGGGACACTGAACAGTGCACGGTACATCCAAACCGTCATCGAACCCATCGTTCTACCATTCCTAGACCGGCAAGGGAACTTGCTGTTCCAACAGGACAATGCACGTCCGCATGTATCCCGTGCCACCCAACGTGCTCTAGAAGGTGTAAGTCAACTACCCTGGCCAGCAAGATCTCCGGATCTGTCCCCCATTGAGCATGTTTGGGACTGGATGAAGCGTCGTCTCACGCGGTCTGCACGTCCAGTACGAACGCTGGTCCAACTGAGGCGCCAGGTGGAAATGGCATGGCAAGCCGTTCCACAGGACTACATCCAGCATCTCTACGATCGTCTCCATGGGAGAATAGCAGCCTGCATTGCTGCGAAAGGTGGATATACACTGTACTAGTGCCGACATTGTGCATGTTCTGTTGCATGTGTCTATGTGCCTGTGGTTCTGTCAGTGTGATCATGTGATGTATCTGACCCCAGGAATGTGTCAATAAAGTTTCCCCTTCCTGGGACAATGAATTCACGGTGTTCTTATTTCAATTGCCAGGAGTGTATAAGCCCTATATGCAAGCCTGTCCCATACATCCCCCCATTACCACCTACTCCTGCAGCTACCATGTGGCACTGTACTCCCCCCCCCCCCCCCCCCCCCTACATCACCACCACCATACCCTCTTTCAGTACAGCCTCCCAATGCTGCACCTAGCAGCTCATCATACTGCTTCACCATGTACCTCCACATTCATACACTTACCAACACAATATCTTCTCCAACCCCTTACCCTGCTATCCCTCCCATTTGCCACCCCGTACTTCTTTTGTACTCCCACTATACATCCCAACTGAGATCACTAATTACCACCATCCAGCTTCAGTATCTGCATGTGAGTTGTATCAGTATGAATGTGATTGTGTACTTGTAATCTGAGAAATAACTCTGTCGAACAGTTTAATAATATCCAACAGTGTACTCAGCACCTTCTCTGTGCAGTGAGCTGTAATTTATCCCAACCCATATTCCCTCCTCAATTTTCCATTGTTTGAAATATGTAGTAGAAAATTTTGTTCATACAAGAGGTGATAAACAAGCATCCTTTAATTATAGACCCATCTCCCTCCTATACAGTCTTTTTAAACTTTATTGAGAAAGCATTTAGTAACAAAGTCTCATCCACTTTGGTAACTATGACATTTTAACAACTGCTTGGTCTGGCATCGGGAATGGGATTGGAGTTCAATTGAAAGATTCTTGGATTGTGGTAACCTGTCTGCAAAGAAGGGTAGAAGTGTAAAAATTGAGGGAAGGGAGTGGAGAGAATTTAAACGTGACAGGCACTGGAAAGGAAAAATGGATTCACAGCTCAATAATGGGCTTGTAGCAAACAGACAGATCTGGGGAGGGGACTACACATAATTTATTACCAAAATAAATAAAAAAAAATACATAGAGTGATAATTTGCTTGTTGGATGTTTTTTCTGATAATACAGAAATAGTTCAGGGGAAGAAAATGAAAAAAAGAGTTGTCAAATTTAACACAGCAAACATAGAGGAAATAGAATATATTTTGCTGAGAAGTTAATGTATTGTGATCAGAACTGCAGCAGATTATATTAGAATATGAAGAAAAGCATGTTCCATGCAAAGTCATAAAATAATCATAAGACCAAGTCTATTACAGTAGAAGAGTGTGAATAATAAAAAGGAAGTTTTCTATGCAGAGAAATGAGATCACAAAGGAAAAGGGAGCAAGGCTTGTCTGGAAACACTAATGCAGGAGTTAAATGAGATTAAGACTGCTTACTAGTAGTTATGCAGCAATGCAGCAATGGATTGTTGGATTGTAGGGGGTGGAAGGTGAGAGGGGAGGGGGGATGAAAGAGGAGATTATTAAGAAGGGTAAAAAAGTATGTCTGAGTATATAAGAAGCCTTAAAGGAAAACAAAGAACAGCTACAAACATTAAGACAGAGAACAAAGCAATATCTAGGGATGCACAAAAAATAGTGTTTTTGACCAGAAATACAGTAGAATAGTGGGTATGGTTGGGGAAGTGCAAGAAGAAAGAGTGAAGGAACAAGAGAGGGAAGTTTTCAAAGGGTTTACATTTAATAACAGGAAAATATATATTGTCATAGAGCAATTGGCATAAGGAAGGCAGTAAGGGTGGACTGAATAAGTGGGAAATTAAAAAAAATCATGGATTGGATTACTGTGCTTTACCTAAGACTCCTATTTGACTTCTGTACAAATAATAGTGTACCCCCGGATGACTAGAAACAAGTCATAGTACTATTTGCATACAAGAGAAAAGGACGAAGGGGCAATACCAAAAATTTTGGACCAGTTAAGTTTTACCTTTATCATAAGCAAAATATCTGAAGGGATGATTGACAAATATATAAGAGGTTTCTTGAAGGAAATACTGTGGTCATAAGGTGCCAGTATGGATTCACAACAGAGTTTTCATGTGAGTAACAGCTATCTGGTTTTCAGCTTGATGTGTCAGAAGCGATTGACTGTACAACCACTGATCTCTCCAAAGTCTCTGATAGGGTGAATCACATGGTACTGCAAACAAACTGTTAGGGAAGGGTCTTGATGAAATAGCTGCTTCTTGATTGACAGCATATCTAAAATACAGAAAATGGGTGGGAGAGTTCATATCAAAGACAGCAATATTACAGAGAGTTGTATCACAGGGCAGTAAATTTGGACAAAAGGAAAAGAAACCTCCCATAGAGCCTTGTCATCATCCAGGGATGGTGTCTCTACAGTGACAAGAACTACCTTTCACAGCATGCTGAACGTCTCACCAAGGGCTTCACAGACAGGTACTATCCCCCAGACCTAGTCCACAAACAGATTTATTGTACCATTTCCCCACACATCCCCATTCCTCCCCTCACCATTGTAGCTGATTATTATGTCCCCACTGAAAGGATTTCAGCCCTCACTGACCATCACCTTCAGTCAGCTGCCCATAATCTAGCCTCCCATATCAAAGATATCAATCACTTATTTCTCTGACTCCACCATCCCCACTCCTATACCTCCTGGTTCCCTACTCATTGCTGTTGACACTTCCTTCCTATAGTCCAACATCCCTCGTACTCCCTCCCTCACCCCCCCCCCACACACCCACACTTCATTTATCAAGACTATATACAGCAGTCTCTCAGTCTCTATTCCCTGCATGCCCCACCAGATAGCGATCTCCTCTGTCCCCCTTCCCCCCTCCTTGCACGTAACCTGCTACCCCTCCCCTTTCCCACCCCACTTGAGATTGCTATTCACGTAACAGCTGCATTCCAGTCAGAGCTGCCGTTGTTAGCAGTCGTGTTTCCGTGAGCTGTGCTTCCTTGTGTGAATGTGTGTTTATTTTCTTTGCTGTTGAAGGCTTTGGCCAAAAGCTATAATGTGTAAAAGTCTTTTTGCTGTGTCTAACAGCAACTCAATGGGTCTTCTTTACAGTGAGTACTGATCTAGCCTTTTCCTAATATTGTTAATATTTCATCCAGGAATTTCCATTGCTAGAAGACTGTGAGATAGTGCAGAATGACCCAAAACTCATTAGAAATTGAGTCAGGAGAAATGAGATTTTAGCTAATACAGAATGTGTTTATTAGGTTACAGATACAGTTACTCCTTGAGTATCAGTATTTGTACCTTACATGTAGCACTGCTGCCTGGGAAACCTCAGTGGTCAAGAAGTTCAGTCTGGTACCAAGTGAGTCGTTAGCAAATATCAGTAAAAGCAATGGTTACCTCAGAAAAGTAATAACATGATAAAATAGGAGTGAACATGTCTGTGAGTGGGCATTTGTGCATTTGTAGCGTGCCTTGTACTAGAGACAATCAACCTTTTAGGTGTATGAAGTCAGTGTCTCCTTTTGAATCCATGATGGAATGTAATAATATTATGAAAAGAATAGTTGTAACTCACCGTATAGAGGAAATGCTGAGTTACAGATAGGCGCAACAAAAAGACTGTCAGAAAGTGAGTTTTCAGCCAACAATAGACAAAAAACACACACACAAGCAAACATAGTTCATGCACATATGACCACAGTCTTTGGCAGCTGAAGCCAGACTCTGGATCCATCTGCCAGAGATATTGAGGTCGTCTGTGTGTGAGTTGCTTTTGATTGAGTGTGTGTGTGTATGTCGGCTATTTGTTGGCTGAAATCTCACTTTCTGGCAGTCTTTTTGTTGTACCTATCTGTGACCCAGCATCTCCACTATATGGTGAGTAGAAACTATCCTTTTTATAATATTGTTATGTTCCATTCTGGATTTTCCATTATTGGACATAAGAAGCACACATGGTGTAGCACATGAATACAGCTCTAATGTTTCAACAGGTGCTTGAAGTCTGCACCATCAGATGCCATGCATATATGACACTGAAGGAGCACTGACATGCTCAAAGACACAGGGAGTGTACTTGATTGTACTGTGCAGACAGTTACTGTACCAAAATCCATTTCAGATGCCACCAGAGCATGATACATGAAAGATTTCATGACTCCCAACAGAAAAACATCAAGCCACAAAAAACTCAGTGAGCATACTGCTCTCCAGTGCTCTCATGTACAACAACACCTAGCAGCATACAACAATGTTTGCAGCCATGGGTTGCCAAGCAATTCTCAATCCTTATGATATGCCCCACCTCCCCTACAAGTTTGTCAAAACTTTTCTGTATATATCTTAGTAGACAAGGTATTTCTGACAGTAAAAATCTAGATGAACCATGTCTTTTTAAGACTGAAGTTAGATCAATGATGCAAAACCAGTTACTAGTTTAATAAAAAATATCATTAACTTTTTTCACTGTTGATACTTATTTGTTTGGATTTACAGTAATGCTTCCATCCTCAGCACAAAAAAAGGACTACCGTGGTTCCTCATTCAAATAAAATGAAAACTCATGACCAAAGAGCAAGAACAGTATTGGGCCCATGACCAAATCCTGTGGCATGCTAACTATCATTTTTCCACAGGCAGGTGATGTGGCACCCCAATTAATTTATATAGCTCAAAAATTCTGGTCCAGCTTTCTGCATCCTGTTTATTAAATACAAAATCAATCAGGCATGTTATGAATAATGTATGCTATAAAACTTAATTTCTCTAATAGAATATTATGACTGACATACTCAAAGGGCTTTAAACATTCACAGCAAATATCAAATAGTAATACTTTATCTGTTCAGATATTATTATGTGCTCAGTTACATTACAAATAGATGCTTTAGTAAAGCAGCCTTTTGAAATCCAATCTGTGACTCATGAGAATCCCATTGCTAAACATATGGGTGACAATCCTTGAGTATAGCGCCTCCTTAACAAATGAACTGGCTTCTAGCTATTGACACAAGAGAAGTTGCCTTTCATATAGAGAGACCTATCAATCGCAATTTGATCTGCCTGGGGACAGGCTGAACTAATGATACATTACCCAAGTCACTCAGAACACTACATGCTTAAAGTTACAACGTTTTAGAGTTTTATCGGAGACACCACCAGCTCCATGAAGTCATCCTTTTCACTTTTGGCAGTCATGACAATTCTCATTCCTCCTTATTTCGATTGGGGATGAGTGGGAAATTTTCATTTCACTTAATTGTGTCTATGTTGATTGTACAGCATATAGTTTTCTTTCTCTTCTGAACTTCCTGAACCGATATGCTCACCAACTTTGCAAAGTAATTTTTAAAAAATATCTAGGCTTAGGAAAAGTGAACTGATAGAATCTAAATAATAATAGAAATAAAGATAACAATGCACAATGTAGCTGATGCACTGAGCAGGCAGTTGCTTTATAAACAAGACTGAGATAAACTCTTTTTGGGCTTCAAGTCCCTTCAAGTAGTTGCGTATCCATGAGCTATTGGCTGAGTTATTCATTGACCATTGTCAATAAGTAACTTAGTGGTCTCTGGTTGATGCCTTCATCCTTATATAACCACAGTACTGGTTGTGAAATTACTGGTCCCAGTCCATTACTGTATAAAGCAAAGGTGCCTTCCAAAGTCTGCTGCACTCACTTTAACATCCTGATGGCCAGCTCCCATATTGTTCAAATGCAAACTGGTGTTTTCAGATATTTTTATCTCTATTGCTTCTTTAATTACATGATCGAAGGAAACCTGAGCCTTGTGGCATGCCTTCTGCACAAGAGGTAGCTTCTTCACAATGAACCAAAGTCTTTGAAACAGTTGCTTTTGGGTGAGGTACTGAAGGCTGTAAGCATGCAGATACCAGTCTGTATGAGGTATACTATAGCTGAGATATGCAACACATTTTTGTCAAACCAAAGTCTTTGAGAAAGGGTGCATTTTGAGCGAGGTGATGACAGCTAAAAGCATGCAGATACTAGTCTGTACAAGCTATATTATGGCTGAGATACCCAATGGATTTTTGTCAAATGAGGATATCAAGTAAGAGCAATGCACTATAGTTTTCAATCTACATTGTGATCTTCTGGGTGTTATTGAGGTGTTCAGAGAGCTCTCTCAGTCTCCATATCCACTTAGGCACAAAATTTAATGTCATCATCAAAGTAGTATAACACAAAACACAAGCAAACATGAAAAGTCCTCTGTGACTATGGATAAAACTATCAACAAATATCACAAGCAACTGCAGGTTGTACATGCAGGCAGAATACCATTGAAAAGGACAGTATAAAGCTTCCACTCAATCCCATTGTGTTGTTCAGTGACACAGATAACTAGCCGGTACCTGAAGAGACATAACATCAAGTTAATCTTTATCCCTCAAGCTAAAATAATGAGGCCTATTAAAAATATGTATGCCTCAGAACTCCTGGTGTCCACAAATAACACCTGTTATGATTCAGTAATGGAATTTTTAAGAGATGAAGATTTCTTTTCAGAGTGATGAAAAAATTTGTAATAATTTTTGTAAATTAAGACTGATTTTTTGTGACATTGTTTATACCTCTGTTACATTATTTAAACTGATGAGTCTCCAGCACTTTAAATCAATGATTTATGTATGTATGAAATGTATCCAGAAAGTAAGTTTCCCAATGTTGTTTCCTTTAAAGTAGATACATTTAGCTGCCAAAACTGTACATGTACAACAGAACTATGACATGAAAATCAAATTCTGGTTGGACAGGTCCCAGCTGGTACCATTACCATGGCAGCAGTGCCCCGAATTGGGGCTCATGATAAGGCTCCTTAATACACAAAACAAAGTGCCCATTGAAATTCATCATCAGCTCTTTCAGGTCTACAGGAAGATCATGAAGTTGAACATGACTGTCACATGCTGGTTCAATTCACAGGCAGCAGACTTCTACGACACAGAAATACAACAGGTGATCTCATAACATGACAAGTGTATCAAAAAATAGCTCAAACATTGCTGTATCCATTGCCAAAAAAGTTTTTCATATAACTGTGTTGTCTTTGTTTTTAAAAATATGCTCCTCATATGTCATGAGATAGTAAAATCCTGATTCCTGCGTGTGCACAGTATCATATTGCTCCGACCACATACACAGTACAACAATGCTGGATTGAACTTGTTATGTGCTTGCAACTGCATTACACAGACAATACAACAGCAGCTGAACATGCATTGGAAAAGAGACAAAAATTACATCCAGTGACTCATGTATTATCATGAAGGCTACTGGCTCCTGCAAAAGTGTGATTAAAGCTACAGATATAAAAAATATCTGTCAAACCCATGCCATTTGAATCCTTCCCATAACTACTAGTTTCTAAAAATCAAACAGATAGGAACTGTCCCTGCTACACATATTTTGACACCTTAACCCTCCCAGCTTCAAACTCCACTAGCCACTGTTGCACATCAACCACGAACCCTGTACAATGACACTACTTCATTCACCCTACACTCACACACTCTCTATTGAAGTATCTCTCTTCATCTGATACATTCCTCTCCAAAACCTTCTGCACAAAACACAACTGCTCTTGGTGCACCATAGAAACCCCTCCACTGCCACATTACTGTCAAAAGGCTTTGCTTCCTCTCTCCCACAGACATCAGGCAATTTCTATCCAACCTTCCCTCCTGCTCTCTGTCTCCTCCCTTCCTTCACTTACATCACCTAAAACCACTCTTAACACCAGTCAAGTTGCAGTGTAGTCACAAAGTAATTGGCTGAACTATGTATCCAAGCAGGTGTACAGATGGAAGAAAGAAAGAAGGAAGATTGCGTTCAACATCCCATTGACATCGAGGTCATTAGAGATGGAACACAAGCTTGGATTGTGGCAAGGATGGGCAAGGAAATTTGCCGTGCCCCTTCAAAGGAACTACCCCTGCATTTGCCTGGATAAATTTAGGGAAATCTCAGAAAACCTAAATCTGGATGACTGGATGCTGCTTTAAACAGTCATCCCAAATATGAGTCCAGTGTGCTTACAGACAGGGAGAGAATTCATGAAAATCCTCAGCATTTCGTTTTGATAAACTGCAAAGCTTTGCTGTATGTTACACAGCATGGAGACACAGTACTAGAAAACATACTTTCTACCATACATTGTTGTTGTTGTTGTTGTCTTCAGTCCAGAGATTGGTTTAATTCAGCTCTCCATACTACTCTATCCTGTGCAAGCTTCTTCATCTCCAAGTACCTACTGCACCTACATCCTTCTGAATCTGCTTAGTGTTTTCATCTCTTGGTCTCCCTCTATGATTTTTACCCTCCATACTGCCCTCCAATACTGAAATGGTGATTCCTTGATGCCTCAGAACATGTCCTACCAACCGATGCCTTCTTCTGGCCAAGTTGTGCCACACATTTTTCTTCTCCCCAATTCTGTTCAATATCTCCTCATTAGTTATGTGATCTACCTGTCTAATCTTCAGCATTCTTCTGTAGCACCACATTTTGAAAGCTTCTATTCTCTTCTTGTCTAAACTAGTTATCGTTCATGTTTCACTTCCATAGAGGGCTACACTCCATACAAATACTTTCAGAAAAGATTTCCTGACACTTAATTCCACACTTGATGTTAAGAAATTTCTGTTCTTCAGAAACACTTTCCTTGCCATTGCTAGTCTACATTCAACAATTATCAGTTATTTTGCTCCCCAAATAGCAAAACACATCTACTACTTTAAGTGTCTCATTTCCTAATCTAATTCCCTCAGCATCACTTGATTTAATTAGACTACATTCCATTATCCTCGATATGCTTTTGTTGATGTTCATCTTATATCCTCCTTTCAAGACATTCTGTTCAACTGCTCTTCCAGGTCCTTTGCTGTCTCTGACAGAATTTCAATGTCATTGGTAAATGTTGAATGTTTTTATTTCTTCTCCATAGATTTTAATTCCTACTCCAAATTTTTATTTTGTTTCCTTTATTGCTTACCCAATATGCAGGTTGAATAACATCAGGAATAGGCTACAACCCTGTCTCACTCCCTTCCCTACCAAAGCTTCTCTTTCATGCCTCTTGACTCATATAACTGCCATCTGGTTTCTGTACAAATTGTAAATCGCCTTTCGATCCCTGTATTTCACCCCTGCTACCTTCAGAATTTGAAATAGTGTATTCCATTATACATTGTCAAAAGCTTTCTCTAAGTCTACAAATACTAGAAAAGTAGGTTTGCCTTTCCTTAATCTACTTTCTAAGATAAGTCGTATGATCAGTATTGCCTCATCTCTTCCAACATTTCTACAGAATCAAAACTGATCTTCCCTGATGTCAGTTTCAACCAGCTTTTCCATTCATCTGTAGAGAATTAAATATAGTATTTTGCAGCTGTGACTCATTAAACAGACAGTTCAGTAATTTTCACACCTGTCAACATCTGCTTCCTTTGGGATTAGAATTTTATTTTGCTCACCAGATGAAAGAGTTTTGTCATCGCTGGCTCTCCCGAAACTACCAGTACCTGTAACAGAATTTTGTCCAATCCCGAGGCCTTGTTTTGACTTGGGTCTTTCAGTACTCTGTCAAACTCTTCACGCAATATCATATCTCCCATTTCATCTTCATCTAAATCCTCTTCCATTTCCATAATATTGCCCTCAATTACATTGCCCTTTATTTATTTATTTACGCATCACGTTCTACAGAATCAAATGGAGGATCAAATCTCCAAAGTCATTGAACGTATCAGAACATGAAATTACAACATAAAAGTAATAACAGATAAAAATAAAATGTTTATGAAGCCAAAAAATGTCAATCCATAAGTTTATGTAAAAACAGTCAACAATACAAGAAGAATTAGCTTAATTTTTCAAGTAACTCCTTGACAGAATACAAGGAGTGACCAATGAGGAAACTCTTCAGTTTCAAATTGAAAGTGCATGGATTACTGCTAAGATTTTTGAATTCAAATTGTAGCTTATTGAAAATGGATGCAGCAGTATACTGCACACCTTTCTGCACAAGAGATCCAAATGCAGGTTTGATTTCTGCCAAGTAGTAACTGATTGAAAGCTGCTTATTCTTGGGAATAAGCTAATATTGTTAACAAGAAATGACAGTAAGGAATATATATATTGAGAGGCCAATGTCAAAATAACCTGACCCGTGAGCTGGGGTCGACAAGCGGTTCGTGAACTTATACCACTTATTGCACGAACCGCCCATTTCTGAGGCAAAACGATCCTTTTACAATGGGAACAGTTACCACAAAATATAATACCATATGACATAAGGCAATGAAAATAAGGAAAGTAGACAAATTTTCATGTTGAACAATCACTCACTTCAGATACAATTCAAATAGTACAAATTGCAGCATTAAGTCTCTGATCAAGATCCTGAACGTGGGCTTTCCACAACAGTTTACTATCTATCTGAGCACCTAGAAATTTGTACTGTTTAGTTTCACTAATCATATGCCCATTCTGTGAAATTAAAACGTCTGGTTTTGTTGTAATGTGTGTTAGAAACTGTAAAAACTGAGTCTCACTTTGATTTAGTGTTAGTTTATTTTCTATGAGCCATGAAGTTATGTCATGAACAGCACTATCTGAAACTAAGCCAATGCTGTGCACAACATCCTTTACTACCAAGCTAGTCTCATCAGCAACAGCAATATTTTAGAATTACCCTTAACACTAGAGGGCGTAACATGTATATAAATAAGGAACAGGAGTGGCCCCAACACTGATCTCTGGGGCACCCCCACTTGAACGTACCCCACTCACATCCCACATCATAGCCATTCTCATCACTGTGAATAATGACCTTTTGCTGTCTGTTGCTAAAGTAAAAGGTGAACCAATTGTGAGCTACTCCTTGCATTCTGTAATAGTCCAACTTCTGGAGCAATATTTTGTGATCAACACAATAAAACGCCTTAGTTAAAAAAAAAAAATATGCCTAGCATTTGAAACCTTTTGTTTAACCTATCCAGTACCTCACAGACAAAAGAGAATATAGCATTTTCAGTTTTTAAACGATTTCTAAATCTGAACTGATAATTTGGTAGCAAATCGTGTGATATAAAATGATCAATTATCCTTACATACACATCCTTTTCAATAACTTTAGCAAACACTGATGGCATAGAAATAGGTCTAAAATTCTCTAAATTATCCCTTTCTCCATTTTTATTAAGTGTCTTTACTACTGAGTACTTTAATCGTTCAGGAAACTGACCATTGCTAAAGGAAAAATTACAGATATGGCTAAATACAGGGCTAACATGTGCAGCACAGTACTTTAATATTCTGCTAGGCACTCCATCATAACCATGAGAGTCCTTAGTCTTCAGTGATTTAATTATTGACTCACTCTTCATCTTGTCTGTATCACAGAGTTCTTCAGACATCAATCTCAGAAAGGCATATGCCACGAAAGTTATATGATTCTCCGTAGAAACTATTTTTTTTAAATTCACCAGCAATGCTCAGAAAATGATTGTTAAATACTGTACATATATCTGATTTATCAGTAACATAAATATTTTTACTAAGAACTGACTTTATATCATCGACCTTGTGCTGCTGACCAGACACTTCCTTCACAACTGATCATATGGTTTTAATTTTATCCTGTGAATTAGCTATTCTATTTGTATACCACATATTCTTTGCCTTCCTAATAACGATTTTAAGCATCTTACAGTACTGTTTGTAATGGGCTACTTTAGCTTGATTGTGGCTACTTCTAACATTTTGATATAATTCCCTCTTTGTTCTACATGTATTCTTATCCTACTAGTCAGCTACCCGGGCTGCCTACTACAGCTAGTATCCTGTTTAGAATGTTCTAATGGAAAGCAACTCTCAAAGAGCATGAGAAATGTGTCAAGGAAAGCATTATATTTATCATCTATGTTATTGGCACTATAAACATCCTGCCACTCTTCTTCCTTGACAAGGTTTAAAAAACTCTCTATTGCTGTTGGATTAACTTTCCTACATAGTTTGCAGTTATATGTGACATTTGTTTGAGTACAAAAGCCTTTTAGCGTTAAATTTGTGCATCATGGTCTGAAACACCATTACCCTTTTACTAACAGAATGCCCATCTAATAATGAAGAATGAATAAAAATATTGTCTATGGCTGTGCTACTGTTCCCTACGCCCTAATTGGAAAAAAACATGGTCAGCATCAGATCATATGAATTTAGGAGATCTACCAACATCCCTTTTCATTCACCATCATGTACTAAATTTAAACTGAAGTCACCACATACAACTAATTTCTGGTACTTCCTAGAAACTGAATCAAGGACCCTCTCTAGCTTGAGCAGAAATGCTCTGAAGTCAGAGTTGGGGGACCTATAAACAACAACAATTAGAAGTTTAGTTTCACTAAATTCAACTGCCCCTGCACAACATTCAAAAATCTGTTCAGTGCAGTGCTGTGATACATTTATGGACTCAAATGGAATACTGTTTCTTATGTACATGGCCACTCCCCAACCCTGCAAGGAACTCCTTGAAAAACAGCCAGCTAATCTGTGTCCTGGTAAAGGAAGCCTCTAAATTATCAAATTATTTAAGTGGTGCTCCGACATACCAATAATTTCAGTCAACATCTTTAAGCAGTTCACTAAATTACCTATAATACCTCTTATATTTTGATGAAATATGCTAATTCCTTCTCTACTTGGAAACATGACATCCTCTGAAGGTGACTCTTTAGTCAAAGAGACTTCCGTTAAATAGGTATACCTATCAGCTGACTTCAATCTAAGAAAGGTGCAGCTCTAACACCAACTACTACAGGACTTTTTCCATGAGTGATCTCACCATCACCCACTACACTGTCTTTGCCAGCCTCCCCTTCCCATATCTACTGAGGTGCAGGCCATGCCTAGTGAAGTCCGATCTACTGATAGGCCCAACTGGCATCACTTAAATGTGACTTGTGCCCTCTGCCATCAGTGTCCTGCCCAGCCACATGTTAACACACCTAACAGCCGCATTAAGATGAGGTCGATCATGGCGCTGAAACAGCTGCACAAAATGTACATTAGTGTCACCAGTTTGAGTAGCTATCTTTACCAGGTCACCACCTACATCATATTCCCCATCCCTATCAAGAATGTTCCCTGCTCCACCCACTATCACTAACTGATCGTCCTTCATAAAATTCCTACATAACTCCCCTATGCTGTCAGTCACCTGAGCCAACCCTGCACTAGGCTGCAGAATACTGGTGACCTGGCACTCAATCCCCAACACTTCCTGCAACTGCTGGCACACACCTCTACCGTGTGAACTACCTAGCAGTAGAACCTTCTTATTTCTGTTAGACTTTTCAACTGACCTAGGCCTCCTAACTGCTGAGTACTGCTGCATGTTCCCTACATCTACAGCTACAAGAGGCTCCTCTTCACTCAACTCTGATAGTTGGTCACATCTATTGCATATACACAGTGTATAACTGTCTGAATACCTCCTCCTCCTAGCTGCCCTTGTATAAACCTTCTACATACTCCTTTCTACTTTCCCTGCTTTGCTTAGAACAGGTTTTCCATCTGTGCTCTTGATCTTCTTAGATGTGGTTGTCTTTTCTCCAAAGGTCTCTTTAATTTTACTGTAGGCAGTATCTATCTTTTCCCTAGTGATATATGCCTTTACATCCTGGCATTTGTCTTCTAGCCATCCCCGCTTAGCCATTTTGCACTTCCTGTCAATCTCTTTTTTGAGACACTTGCACTCCTTTTTGCCTGTTTCATTTACTACCACATGCACTGAAGGAAAATGAGCATCTATCATCCTCACAGCTAGTTGTAACAACATTCTTCAGGATGCACATTTTTTCTTAGACATATTGAAGAGCTTGTAAATGGATTTACTAACTGGATTGCAAATTTTATATTTCGCATTCTGTATCAAACAATGGAAACCCCAGGTCAGAATATCAACCATTATGAAAAGAACAGACTGCTACTCACTCTAAAGATGACATGTTGATCTGCAGACAGGCAAAATAGAAAAACTATTTAGCACTGAGCTTTCAGCCAAGGCCTTCTTCAGAAAAGAAAGGAGAACACACACACAGATTTTTCTCAAATGCTCCATAAGTCAAATTATAATGTAATACCATATGCAGTATACATTAGGACCTTACTGCCAGGAGAAAGCAGGGGACTTGTGTATGCAAATTACACTGTGTGAATGTTTGTGAGCCTTGTTGTCTACATCTGATGAAGGACTTAGTCTGAAACTTATATGTAGAAGTCTTCTTCATTGTGCCTGTCTGCCACTCAGTGTCTCTTCTACGTGGTGTCCTTTTCATATTGTTGTTACACTGTATACAAAATATGTTGTAACTCAAGAGGTATCAACAACAAAAAGCATCTAAAGAGAGAACACATATTATATAACGGATTATCATTGTAATGCTGTGAAGCAATAATTTTAAGATAAAATGTAAGACTTACCTGATTCCACACTGTGCAATACCTACATATCCAATAGAAATATTATTATTATTATTATTATTATTATTATTATTATTATTATTACTATTATTATTAAGTTTGTGTCATCTAAGGACCACACATCAATTTCAATGCTTCCTCCTTTATTCTTCTTCTTCTCCCTCCTTCCTTGTAATCCTTAAATTTTTAACACTTTCTTCTTCAAAATCTCTCTTTCTATTGCATCTTCTTCACTTATATTGTTTCGTTCCAAATCTTTCCTTACTTCTTGAATCCAGACTACTATTGACTCCTTGTCCCAACGATATTTAAAAATCTGTTTGGCTAACCTGTTGCTGTTCATTATCTTATATATTATATTATTTCTAATATGAGAAATGTGATTTTCCAAGTTACAGAAGGTTTAATCCTATTAGAGGCATCAAGCTCAAAACATTACTTAAAATGAGTACTGTGTGTTTGTGGGCTTTTACATTCACCTGTAGTTTTTGATTGAATTTTTAGGCATAAATATTGAATCAACAACTTGACTGAACCCTATAAAGCACATAAAAATTTTTATGTTTACTATAAAATGATTAGTATTTTCAAAGTGTTGTGATTCCAGCTTTTAAATACTTATCAACTTTTGAGTATTTTGTGGCTCATTCCAAGATTTTGACTCATATGGTTTTGCAGTGTCTGAGAAAAATAAATAGTCCAAGTATGTATATAACCTCTTAATATGAGCAATTGCTTTTTATTTTAATTATATGGATACAGCACTGCAACTGGAATGTCATTTATATTGCAACACTTAAGACTCCACAAGAAAAATCATACCATCTAATCAAATAAGGGCACACAAAATACCATGAGGATAATCTTTTTGATTAACACTAGCAAGACTGAGGTTAAAATAAGGCCTTCTCTATAATTTATAAGTTGTAGAGTACTCTTAAGGCCCCTGAGAAGATGTTTTCTTCGAAGAAGGTTTGTACTTGTATCCTAATATAGGCTACTCATTAAAAATTAGCTTTTATAAGCTGCTTGTATTACTAATTATCTGGATTTATGATCTTATATACACTCCTGGAAATTGAAATAAGAACACCGTGAATTCATTGTCCCAGGAAGGGGAAACTTTATTGACACATTCCTGGAGTCAGATACATCACATAATCACACTGACAGAACCACAGGCACATAGACACAGGCAACAGAGCATGCACAATGTCGGCACTAGTACAGTGTATATCCACCTTTCGCAGCAATGCAGGCTGCTATTCTCCCATGGAGACGATCGTAGAGATGCTGGATGTAGTCCTGTGGAACGGCTTGCCATGCCATTTCCACCTGGCGCCTCAGTTGGACCAGCGTTCGTGCTGGACGTGCAGACCGCGTGAGACGACGCTTCATCCAGTCCCAAACATGCTCAATGGGGGACAGATCCGGAGATCTTGCTGGCCAGGGTAGTTGACTTACACCTTCTAGAGCACGTTGGGTGGCACGGGATACATGCGGACGTGTATTGTCCTGTTGGAACAGCAAGTTCCCTTGCTGGTCTAGGAATGGTCGAACGATGGGTTCGATGACGGTTTGGATGTACCGTGCACTATTCAGTGTCCCCTCGACGATCACCAGTGGTGTACAGCCAGTGTAGGAGATCGCTCCCCACACCATGATGCCGGGTGTTGGCCCTGTGTGCCTCGGTCGTATGCAGTCCTGATTGTGGCGCTCACCTGCACGGCGCCAAACACGCATACGACCATCATTGGCACCAAGGCAGAAGCGACTCTCATCGCTGAAGACGACACGTCTCCATTCGTCCCCCCATTCACGCCTGTCGCGACACCACTGGAGGCGGGCTGCACGATGTTGGGGCGTGAGCGGAAGACGGCCTAACGGTGTGCGGGACCGTAGCCCAGCTTCATGGAGACGGTTGTGAATGGTCCTCGCCGATACCCCAGGAGCAACAGTGGCCCTAATTTGCTGGGAAGTGGCGGTGCGGTCCCCTACGGCACTGCGTAGGATCCTACGGTCTTGGCGTGCATCCGTGCGTCGCTGCAGTCCGGTCCCAGGTCGACGGGCACGTGCACCTTCCGCCGACCACTGGCGACAACATCGATGTACTGTGGAGACCTCACGCCCCATGTGTTGAGCAATTCGGCGGTACGTCCACCCGGCCTCCCGCATGCCCACTATATGCCCTTGCTCAAAGTCCGTCAACTGCACATACGGTTCACGTCCACGCTGTCACGGCATGCTACCAGTGTTAAAGACTGCGATGGAGCTCCGTATGCCACGGCAAACTGGCTGACACTGACGGCGGCGGTGCACAAATGCTGCGCAGCTAGCGCCATTCGACGGCCAACACCGCGGTTCCTGGTGTGTCTGCTGTGCCGTGCGTGTGATCATTGCTTGTACAGCCCTCTCGCAGTGTCCGGAGCAAGTATGGTGGGTCTGACACACCGGTGTCAATGTGTTCTGTTTTCCATTTCCAGGAGTGTATTATTTATAATATGAGAAATGTGATTTTCCAACCTACAGAAGGTTTAATCCCATTATAGGCATTCTGCTCAAAACATTACTTAAAATGAGTACTGTTTGTTTGTGGACTTTTACATTCACCTGTACTTTTTCAATGAATTTTCTTGCAATCATTTGTTTATATATTTGAGAATTTATATGATAGTGATACTTAAGTCTCTATGCTAGTCCAGAACCTGCACTGATATTCCTGATAGCTGGACCTCCTGGCAATCATGGAATGTCTCATTAGAAGAAACAGAACGCACTTCCAACTGCTGATGCCTTATTTGGTCCTCCAGTTGATCCTTTTGTTTAATTGTTTCATTGAGTGCTTCTTCTAAAAAGCTCCTAGAATAAAAAAAACACAAATTTCAAAACATTGTCTGCATATGCATAGCAACAGTATATCCACATGAATTTTAATTAGAGGCACATAGTTAGAAGCTTCTAATACTCTCTTTGCCCCTGGCAGAAGCTAAATCTCATGTCAAGGACTCCATGAGACACAGAAAGCACTGGGGAGTCATTTCAATCTATGACTATGCAGATGTCTCACCCAATTCATGGACATTTGTCAGAGATCAGTTGAAGGTGGTCACAACCCACTGCACTACATCCCAGATGTTCATATTGATAAGACCCTGAACTAAAAATCACATTTTACAGATCTTCTTACACATCTTAGTTCTACAACTCACACATTAAGCATAATATCACATTTTACAGGCATTAAATGTCAAAAAATTAACCTACTTTTCTTATTTTCCTACAGAAGTCTTTTGGGGTAATATTCTGTGATAACTTATCATTGAGGAAAAAAGTATTTGTTGAACGCAAGTGTGTAACAAGAACAATATAATCCTTAGTAGACATCTATTCAACCAGCAGCTAATGACATCAACCTCATAGGATGTTTACTCCCTTATGAAGCTTGTTGCCAAGAACTGGCCACAGTTTGAGAAAAACAGTAATGTTCATAAATACAATACTAGAAGGAGAAATAATTAATACTAACCATCACTTCACCTTAGTATGGCACAGAAAGAAGTGAGGTATTCAGCTATAAAAAGCTATGATGGTGTTTGAAGAGATGTCTACTAGGGATTATATTGTTCTTGTTACATACTTGCGTTCAACAAATACTAATAAAATTAACTTCAGATACCTAGAGATAACATATCTGCTTACAAGTCCCGATACTACAGAGGAGAATTTATGAATGTTTAGTACTGCCTGCTGCTGAACATTTCCTCAGTCAATGCCCACCTGATTCCAAACCTATGACATCATTATTGCTCACCTTAATCAGCTTTGTACTTACCAACAATTACTTCATCTCTGAGGGGCAGACGCACAAACAGATCAGAGGTATCGCCAAGGGAATGAAGATGGCTCCTTCCTGTGCCAGTCTTTTCATGGGTCACTTGGAGGGGGCATTACTGGTATCCTTAGACCTACAGCATCTGGCTTGGTTTAGATACATTGATCACATATTTGCCATGTGAATGCATGGGGAGCCTGACCCGTTAAAATTACCTTCTTCCAATTAAATTTCAAATGGTCCTATTTTGAATGCCATACCGCCTCCCTTGATGTTCATCTCATCCTCACTGAAGGCCAGCTACATACTTCCGTCCACATTAACCCTACTAACAAGCAACAGTATGTACATTTTGACAGTTGCCATCCTTTCCATGTCAAACATTCCCTCCCATATATCCTTGACATTCGAGGCAAACATATTTGTTCAGATGCTGACTCTTTACAGCAACACACTGCCACTCTCATCTCACCCTTCACTGGATATAATTATATCAACAGCTTAGTTCAAAAGCAGATTTCCCAGGCCATCACATCCAATCCTGGTACTCAGCAGTACCAGCAGTACTCCAAAAAACAACTTCAGGGCATGCCACTTGTAACTCATTATTATCCTGGCCTTGAATGTATTAATCATCTACTTCAACAAGGCTATGACTTCCTAAAATAATGCCCTGAAATGAGAGCCATTCTATTTGAGATTTTGCCCTCCACACCTAGAATAGCTTTTCACTGCCCTCCCAATCTCCACAATATCCTTGTCAGACCCTATGCTCCATCTTTATTCATCTCCCAACCCTATGGCTCCTACCTCTGTGACCATCTCTGCTGCAAGACTTGCTGATGCACCCTTCTACCAGCACCTGTTCCAGTCCAGTAACTGGCAAAACATATACTATCAAAAGGAGAGTCACCTGTGAAATGACACTTGTTACATACCAGCTGTTACTTAAACACTGTTCAGCCTTTTAGATTGGCATGATAACCAACCAGTAATCAGTCAGGACGAATGGGCACAGGCAGAGTGCGTACACTTGCAACCACAATATCCTGTTGCAGAGCATGCTGTACAACATGACAATCATGACCTCTGTGCCTCTTTCACCATACACTCCATCTGGATTCTTGTCCCAGATGTCTGTTTCCGAGAACTCTGCAGCTGAGAACTAGTGCTCCAACATGTCCTTCATTCTCACCACCCACCTTGTCAAAATTTATATTAATTTCTTCTGTCTCAGCATTTCTTCAAAGTAACTATTCCTTTCTTCACTCCATTTTAGTTTCCTACATCTCTCATTTTCTGAGTTGTCTGTTTTTCATCTTCCACCCTCCCACCTCTGTTACACATAATGCACTTAGCTTTTCACTCTTATTCTCGTGCATGCTGTTTTAGTAGGAATCTCTGTCTTTCATATTTACCTGTCTTCCACCGTTAAGCTCTCAGGTTTTCAAAACTCATCCAGTGCAGTCCCCAACGATCAGCCTTTCCTTGTCATCCTGTCCAGTAAGTCTCCCCTGACCTAGGCTTCTGTGTGACTTTTATGAGTTGCAGCCATTTCCATAAACTCTTCCTTTCCCTTCAACTCCTCTGTCACAAGAAGGGGTCAGTGCCCCCCAAAAGCTAGTAAAAGTTAAACTTTTTTTGTGTGTGTGTTCTCCTGCCGCAGCTTGGTAGTTGATTTTTTTATCAATATATTGTCAATAACAAATCATTTAATTGGTAGAATGTTATCAAATTTTTTGCTGGGAAAGTAAACTACAATTGTAAAGCTGGCTTGTTCCACATCATAGCAAGAGGATCGCAATTATGGTCCATAGAACATGCTAACAAATAACAAACAACAACTTTACACACATTCTATCTGAAATGATGCACTGTCTACCAACATTTCTGTAACATTTTAAAGATGTAAGACACTCATACTGCGCACAAAAACTGTATTTCTCTCAATAAGCTTCCATACATTAAGTTTTTACACACATTCTATCTGAAATGATGCACTGTCTACCAACATTTCTGTAACATTTTAAAGATGTAAGACACTCATACTGCACACAAAAACTGTATTTCTCTCAATAAGCTTCCATACATTAAATTTTTAAGAAAATTATCTACAGTTCTAGGTACTACATTTGATTTATTTTGACAAGAGACATGCATCACCTTGATAAATGAGGTTGACCAGATGTTGTATCAAGTCCTATAAGAGATTAATTTAATCTACATCTACATATATACTCTGTTAGCCACAAAACGGTGTGTGGCGGAGGGCACAATTCCCGCCAAAGTCATATTTCCCACCCTCTGTTCAATTCGCGGATCGTGCGAGGGAAAAATGACTACCTGAACACCTCAGTATGAGCTCTAATTTCCTTTACCTTTGAATGGTGATCATTGCATGATTTAGACATTGGTGGTAATAATATACACTCTACATCCTCGGTGGAGACTGGATTTCAGACTTTGGGGAGCAGCTCCTTCCGTTTAGCGTGTCGTCTGTCTCCAAGTGTGTTCCACTTCTAACTTTCTATGAGATGTGTAACACTCTCGCAATGGCTAAATGTACCAGTCACAAACCTTGCCACTCTTCTTTGGACATTCTCAATCTCTTTAATCAGACCCAACTGGTAAGGGTCCCATACAGACGAACAATACTCTAAGGCTGGGCAAACTAATGTATTGTAAGCAATGTCCTTTGTTGAAAACTGCATCGCTTCAGGATTCTACCAATGAACTGCAATCTACAGTTCACCTTGCCAGTTACTTGTGTAATCTGATCATTCCATTTGGGATCATTTTGAATAGTCACACGCAGATACTTCATGGATGTTGCTGCTTCCAAAGACTGGGCATTTATTTTGTACTCGTACATTAATGGGGATTTTCGCCTTGTTATACGCAGTAGGTTACACTTACTAATATTGAGAGATAACTGCCAGTCATTACACCACGCATTTATTTTCTGCAAATCCTTGTTGATTTGTTCCAACTTTCATTTAATACTACTTTCCTGTAGACTACAGCATCATTGGCAAACAGTCTAATGCCACTGTCAATACTATCAACCAGATCATTTATGTAAATCGCAAAAAGCAGCGGACCTATTACGGATGCCCTGTGGCACACCTGAAGTTACACTTGTTTCTGTTGAAGTCACCCCATTCACGATAACATACTGATCTCTGTCTGTTAGAAAACTTTCTATCCAACCACATATGTCATCAGATCAGTTTTCAGCCTGTCCCCAGCAGTTGCGAATCCCCACATAAAATATGCAACTAATGTCCACATATAATGAACAACAAGTGGCAGGGTACACTTGCTTGCCACTGTTTGTGAACCAGAAGGCAGCTTTTGAAAATGACCATGGAATACTTATTGATCTTTGCTGTCTTAAATGCTGTTGATGTTTAAATTTGCTTGTTCTTGTAAAAAAAGTGGTCAGTTGTTGTAGAAAGTTCAGGAAGCACATTTATATCATGTACATTTTCTGTATATAAATTATTTAATTAAAGTTGAAAGAGACAGTGAAACTTATCTAAGAGAATATTATTTGTTATATACAGATAGACAAAGACTGATGTCAGGTTCAATTTTTTATTGGACGCAAAGGACTAGCACAAATGTAAATGCTGACATAGTCAATATATGGACATAAAATACAGTGGACAGAGGAGAAAAATAAATCAAAATCAAATAGTATTTCACCAAAGAAAATCATTCAAATCTGTCGACAATGGACAAGGTGACAGATAATGCACTCAGTATATTCTTGCAAATGCTTGCTGCATCCTGCATAGTTTACACAGTAGAGATATAAAGCACACAAATCATATCTAGAGCACAAAATTTTCTTTTACCATTTGGAGAAACCAATAGACAAGGCACAATGTATAATTCATTGCTTATGTGAGGGAAGGTGTTTTTCTGGTTATACAAGAATCTTCCAATAAAGTGCTATAATCTTGTGCTCATCCCTACTGTTATTGTCAATGACACAATGTTTATAACCAGAAACAAGTAAATAATCCTCAATAACATACAGGTCATTTGAAACTTTTTTCCCATTACAACAAGGCAAATAATGCAGACAGCCAAAATCTGAGGCCACATATATTTGGTAATGTTGCAGAAATGGGTATGAACAATGAACAGCCCATTTGGAAATGTTGGTAAAAAGTGCAGGACTGTTAAGGCTACAATTAAAAGGGCATAATCTCCTGAGCAAGCAAGTGATGCCAGGGGACTTTGCTATTGCTAATCATCGGAGCAGGCAGCTATGAAGTAACAGAAAGTGGCAAGGAACTGAGTTACTGATGGGCTTTCCCACTTAATAGGTAGATGTGCCTCAGTGATACAGACAGCTGTACCGTAGGTGCAGACACAACTGGGGGGGGGGGGGGGGGGGGGTCTGTTGAGAGGCCAGACAAATGTGTGATTCCTGAAGAGGGGCAGCAGCTTTTCAGTAGTTGCAGGGGCAACAGTCTGGATGATTGACTGATCTGGCCTTGCAACACTAACCAAAATGGCCTTGCTGTGCTGGTATTGCGAACGGCTGAAAGCAAGGGGAAACTACAGCTGTAATTTTTCCTGAGGGCATGCAGCCATTGGAGCGTGGAATGTCAGATCCCTTAATTGGGCAGGTAGGTTAGACAATTTAAAAAGGGAAATGGATAGGTTCAAGTCAGATATAGTGGGAATTAGCGAAGTTTGGTGGCAGGAGGAACAAGACTTTTGGTCAAGTGATTATTATTATTATTACAGGGTTATTAATCCAAAATCAAATCGGGGTAATGCAGGAGTAGGTTTAATAATGAATAAAAAAATAGGAGTGTGGGTCAGCTACTACAAACAGCATAGTGAACACCTTATTGTGGCTAAGAGAGACATGAAGCCCATACCTACTACAGTATTACAAGTTTATATGCCAACTAGCTCTGCAGATGACGAAGAAATTGAAGAAATGTATGATGAAATAAAAGAAAGATAGTGAAGGGAGACGAAAATTTAATAGTCAAGGGTGACTGGAATTCGATAGTAGGAAAAGGAAGAGAAGGAAATGTAGTAGGAGAATATGGATTGGGGGTAAGAAATGAAAGCGGAAGCTGCCTGGTAGAATTTTGAACAGAGCATAACTCAATCATAGCTAACACTTGGTTCAAGAATCATAAAAGAAGGTTGTATACATGGAAGAAGCCTGGAGATACTGACAGGTTTCAGATAGATTATATAATGGTAAGAGAGAGATTTAGGAACCAGGTTTTAAATTGTAAGAAATTTCCAGGGGCAGATGTGGACTCTGACCACACTCTATTGGATATGAACTGTAGATTAAAACTGAAGAAACTGCAAAAAAGGTGGGAATTTAAGGAGATGGGACCTGGATAAACTGACTAAATCAGAGGTTGTGCAGAGTTTCAGGGAGAGCATAAGGGAACAATTGACAAGAATGGGGGAAAGAAATACAGTAGAAGAAGAATGGTTAGCTTTGAGGAATGAAGTAGTGAAGGCATCAGAGGATCAAGTAGGTAAAAAGACGAGAGCTAGTAGAAATCCTTGGGTAACAGAAGCAATATTGAATTTAATTGATGAAAGGAGAAAATATAAAAATGCAGTAAATGAAGCAGGCAAAAAGGAATACAAACATCTCAAAAACGAGATTGACAGGATGTGCAAAATGGCTAAGCAGGGTATGCTAGAGGACAAATGTAAGGAAGTAGAGGCTTATCTCACTAGGGGTAAGATAGATACTGCCTACAGGAAAATTAAAGAGACCTTTGGAGATAAGAGAACCACTTGTATGAGCATCAAGAGCTCAGATGGAAACCCAGTTCTAAGCAAAGAAGGGAAAGCAGAAAGTTGGAAGGAGTATATAGAAGCTCTATACAAGGGCGATGTACTTGAGGGCAATATTATGGAAATGGAAGAGGATGTAGATGAAGATGAAATGGGAGATAGGATACAGTGTGAAGAGTTTGACAGAGCACTGAAAGACCAGAGTCGAAACAAGGCCCCGGGAGTAGATAATATTCCATTAGAACTGCTGACAGCCTTGGAAGAGCCAGTCCTGACAAAACTCTACCATCTGGTGAAAAAAATGTATGAGACAGGCAAAATACCCTCAGACTTCAAGAAGAATATAATAATTCCAATACCAAAGAAAGCAAGTGTTGACAGATGTGAAAATTACCGAACTATCAGTTTAATAAGTCACAGCTGCAAAACACTAATGTGAATTCTTTACAGACAAATGGAACAACTGGTAGAAGCCGACCTCGGGGAAAATCAGTTTGGATTCCACAGAAATATTGGAACATGTGAGGCAATACTGACCCTATGACTTATCTTAGAAGCTAGATTAAGAAAAGGCAAACCTACGTTTCTATCATTTGTAGACTTAGTAAAAGCTTTTGACAATGTCGACTGGTGGCAGCAGTAAAATACAGGGAGCAAAAGGCTAGTCACAATTTGTACAGACACCAGACGGCATTTATAAGAGTCGAGGGACATGAATGGGAAGCAGTGGTTGGGAAGGGAATGAGACAGGGTTGTAGCCACTCCCCAATGTTATTCAATCTGTAGATTGAGCAAGCAGTAAAGGAAACAAAAGAAAAATTCAGAGTAGGTATTAAAATCCATGGAGAAGAAATTAAAACTTTAAGGTTCGCCGATGACACTGTAATTCTGTCAGAGACAGCAAAGGACTTGAAAGAGCAGTTGAACGGAATGGACAGTGTCTTGAAAGGAGGATATAAGATGAACATCAACAAAAGCAAAACAAGGATAACGGAATGTAGTCAAGTTAACTTGGGTGATGCTGAGAGAATTAGATGAGGAAATGAGACACTAAAAGTAGTAAAGGAGTTTTGCTATTTGGGGAGCAAAATAACTGATGATGGTCAAAGTAGAGAGCATATAAAATGTAGACTGGCAATGGCAGGGAAATCGTTTCTGAAGAAGAGAAATTTGTTGACATTGAGTATAGATTTAAGTGTTTGGAAGTCGTTTCTGAAAGTATTTGTATGGAGTGTAGCCATGTATGGAAGTGAAACATGGATGATAAGTAGTTTGGACAAGAAGAGAATAGAAGCTTTTGAAATGTGATGCTACAAAAAAATGCTGAAGATTAGATGGGTAGATCACATAACTAATGAGGAGGTATTGAATAGAATTGGGGAGAAGAGGAGTTTGTGGGACAACTTGACTAGAAAAAGGATCGGTTGGTAGGACATGTTCTGAGGCATCAAGGGATCACCAATTTAGTATTGGAGGGCAGCATGGTGGGTAAAAATTGTAGAGGGAGACCAAGAGATGAATACACTAAGCAGATTCAGAGGGATGTAGGCTGCAGTACATACTGGGTTCAAATGGTTCAAATGGCTCTGAACACTATGGGACTTAACTTCTGAGGTCATCAGTCCCCTAGAACTCAGAACTTCTTAAACCTAACTAACCAAAGGACAACACACACATCCATGCCCGAGGCAGGATTCGAACCTGCGACCGTTGCAGTCACGCAGTTCCAGACAGTAGTGCCTAGAACCGCTCGGCCTCTCCGGCCGGTTACGTACTGGGAGACGAAGCAGCCTGCACATGATAGAGTAGCATGGAGAGCTGCATCAAAACAGTCTCAGGTCTGAAGACCACAACAACAACAATGAATAATGCATCCTTATGACTATCTCGTTGTCACACAAAGCATGATTTCAATAACCGTGTGCTGAAAGAGTGATCTTAGCAATCATTTATACTACATTCAATCTACATAGCTCCAAAGACGCATCTGTGAGTGAGGAGTACAGTGATATAACAGATTTAATTGTACAGAAAAAATGATAAAAGCTACTGCCAATAAGTTATTAAAATAAACAGCTACTAAATAAAGATCTGAATGAGAGCTATTATGTATTGATGTATCAAATCAACCAGTCCTACAATTTGGCTCTGCAAGCTAGAATAACGTGGTAAAAAACCTTAAACATGTCAGTGACGTAACATAGACAATGATACCTTTGTACTGTAACCAGTACCGTGCCCATATCCTGATACCATGGCATTAAATTATAGGGTAGTATAGTTCAGTTAGGTAAAATTGCTGTTTTATTATACATGCATATAATTAATCAGTGATTGATACAAAGTGGTACAAGAGACAAGCAAATGACTGGTATAACCAGATAGCTTATTTCAATACTAAAACATACACTACTTGGACTGATAGCATAATTTAAAGGTAGGTTTTTATTGTGTAATTAGATCCATGTTACTAAAACTTATGACTGTTTGCATTTTATTTCAATGTGTTAGTATTTCAGTACTCACAAATGCTCTCAACTGATACACCATGTACTCAATACAGACAAAAAATGAAGCACACACAAGGGGAGGACAAAACAAAATGAAACTTCACAGGTTGAGAAGGTATATGATGTTATTTCAATAATTACAAACTTGAGTCAAATTTACAAAGAACTTGGTGGTATATGGCCAGTTATCAGAAAGAAGCTGCATCCCCTCTGGCCTAAATGCATGTACTGATTTGGCTGGGAAGGGTGTCATAAAGTCATTCCAACCTCTTCTGAGGCACTCTGGCCAACAGCTGTTGTAGCTGGTCTTTGATATCAACATCCATATCTACATACATACTCTGCAAGCCACCATACAGTGTGTGACAGAGGGTATCCTGTTCCACTACTAGTCATTTTCTTTCCTTTCCTATGCCACTTGCAAATAGAGCAGGGGGAAAATGACTGTCTATATGCCTGCATATGAGCCTTAATTTCTCTTACTTTATCTTTGTGGTCCTTAAACAAAACTTACTTTGGTGGCAGTAGAATCATTCTCCAGTCAGCTTCAAATGCCAGTTCTCTAAATTTTATCGATAGCATTGCTCAAAAAGAAGACTGCCTTTCTCCAAGGGATTCCTATTTGAGTTCCCAAGGAATCTCTGTAATACTTGTGTCCTCTTCAGACTTACTGATAACAATCTAGCAGCTCACCTCTGAATTTCTTCAGTGTCTTCCTTCAGCCTGACCACATGCAGATCCCAAATATTTGGGCATACTTAAGAATGGGCTGCACTAGTGTTCCCTTTTACAGATGAATTCTACCAATAAACCAAAGCTGATCATTCATCATCCACCCTCCCTAGTATAAACCTTATGTGCTTGTTCCATTTCATATCTTTTGCAGTGTTATGCCTAGATACTTAATCAACTTGACAGTGCTGAGCAGCACACTACTAATGCTGTGTTCTGACATTACAGGAGTGCTTTTCCTATTAAGCTGCTACATCTAGAGCTAGCTGTAATTCATCACACTAACTAGAAATTTTGTCTAATTCGTTTTATATCTTTATAATAGAGGGAAACATTCCACGTGGGAAAAATTTATCAAAAAACAAAGATGATGTGACTTACCGAACGAAAGCGCTGGCAGGTCGAAAGACACACAAACAAACACAAACATACACACAAAATTCAAGCTTTCGCAACAAACTGTTGCCTCATCAGGAAAGAGGGAAGGAGAGGGAAAGACGAAAGGATGTGGGTTTTAAGGGAGAGGGTTAGGAGTCATTCCAATCCCGGGAGCGGAAAGACTTACCTTAGGGGGAAGAAAGGACGGGTATACACTCGCACACACACACACACACATATCCATCCACACATATACAGACACAAGCAGACATATCTAAAGACATATTTGTCTTTAAATATGTCTGCTTGTATCTGTATATGTGTGGATGGATATGTGTATGTGTGTGAGTGTATACCCGTCCTTTTTTCTCCCTAAGGTAAGTCTTTCCGCTCCCGGGATTGGAATGACTCCTTACCCTCTCCCTTAAAACCCACATCCTTTCGTCTTTCCCTCTCCTTCCCTCTTTCCTGATGAGGCAACAGTTTGTTGCAAAAGCTTGAATTCTGTGTGTATGTTTGTGTTTGTTAGTGTGTCTTTCGACCTGCCAGCGCTTTCGTTCGGTAAGTCACATCATTTTATATCTTCTTATTCTGGATACAGGCACTGGGCTGGAGTTGGCATCTTAACTGGGTTCACATGTGTTCCGTAAGGGACAGATCTTGGGATCTTGTTGACCATGAGAGTACTTCAGAATCATGCAGGCAGTTCATGAAGATATTTGCTGTGATCAGATGAGTGTTGTCCTATTGAAAAATGTCCTCAATCACTACCAGCCATGACCTAAAGTCCTACCCAATGGCTCCCCATACTGTGACACCAGGAGCAACACTGCTGGGCCTCTCCAAAACACTTGGAGCATGAGACCTCTTCCCAAGTTGTTCCTGTACTTGCCAGTGTTGGTCATCCAGGTAGCTCAGAACCACATTTCATTGTTGAACATAATGAAATACAATCCATCAGCAATCTATGCTTCCCAGTCACAGCACCACCCCAAACACAGCCATTAGTTTTGTGGTGTTAATGGCAGTCTATGCATAGGATGGTACTTCCCTGGTCTGATCGCTGCTAGCCTGAAACTAATAGTGTAGTACAACACAGGATCTTGCAGGAAATCCATTACTTGTTCTCAGATAGCTTGTGCAGATGTGAAGGGATTACAACATGCTTTGTGCACAGTATATCAGTCCTCCCTTGTGGTCATCAGATGAGCTTGACCTGAACTTTGATGATTACTTTGCTTATGGAACACTGAACCACTGCATTGAGAAAAAAGTGAGCACCAATTGATATAAAAAGAAGTGTGAACAATAAAAACAATAAAGCATTATGTTCTAGTTGGAGGGATGTGTGAAATATTATATATACCCTAATGTTATACAGTGAATGCGTAAATAAGATTACATTCAATTAATGCTTTAGTATCACAAAATTCATGGTCATTTCACTGTATGAGACTGTTACGCAGTTTATGTGGAAACAAGTCCACATAACATTATTAACTCTGCAACAAAGTCAACTGTTAGGATTATTTTTTTGCTGAGAAATTTGTTTGTGCTTGATGATCAGATTGTATCTATATGGATTCCTTACCTCTGCAAAAGTATCACTCCAGTATGGCATTGCACATAGATATGATAGTACAAAGTTCCATCAAAACACATAATTTTATTGGAAAGTGCATTCATGCTACAAAAAATACAAACTGTGACATTGAGGTTTTTCAGTGCAGTGAGTATACCATGAGACTCTGAGCGTCAGTTGGAAAATGTACTGGACAGATTGTCAACCAAAACGCCATGACAAGAAGTGACATCACCTGGCTCTGATCCTGAAATTCCTTGTAGTAATGTAAGTTGTAAGACTATGTTTTCTATTTAAATAAAATGCCAGCACCAGTTGCCCTTTTCTTTTTATTTTAGAACCACAATCAGTTTCTGCCACCGAGGCCATTGTCCACTGACATAGGTGAGGTGTCCTGGGAGAACACAATGCTGCATTTTCTCTATATGCTGGACATGAAATTACTGTGGAGTTTTTAAATTATATATAAAGGATGAGGCAGGAGGAAAGGTACATGCTTTGAGGGCTGATGGTATTAGTGATTCTGAACAAAAAATTTCATATGGACCTATGCCTATTCCGAATGGCTTCTGAGAAGTGATTTAATATCACTTTTGTAAGTTTTTCTTGAATAACTCAAAAACTACACCCTCCAGCAAAAATGTGTCACAGTACAAAATTAAATTATATTAAATTTCCTACAAAAGAGGTCCTATTCATTTTTTTCTCTAGAACTAATGGTTTGTGTGAAGAGAGCACAAGAATGTTGAAAAACTTGCTCGAGGTGCATTCACTGTAGCTTACGTAGTTTTGTAGGCCAATTTGAGATTTACAATGAACCACAGTAGTGTAGATCAAGTTGAGATGAACAGTTTGATATGGGACACTTGTGGTCTATCAAGTTGGGAAACTACCTCAAATTGGCCTACAAAACTACCTAAGTTAAAGTGCATGTGCATTGAGCAAGTTTTTCGACATTCTAACGCTCTCTTCACAAAAACCTTTAGTTCTAGAGAAAAAATGAATAGGAAATTTGTAGGAAATTTAATATAGTTTAATTTTGCACTGCGACATGTTTTCACCGGAGGGTGCAGTTTTTGAGTTATTAAAGAAAAACATACAAAAGTGATATTAAATGTCTTCTGTCTCGAAAACCATTCAGAATAGGACATACATCCATATGAAGTTTTTTGTTCAGAATCACTAATACCATCACCCCTCAAAGCATGTACCTCTCCTCATATGGGTATACTTAGCATGCTGAAGGTGTATTAAATTCATTTTGTGATGGAAATATGAAACATGAAAACGTATTCCATGATCATTTTTTTCAGTCTAGAGAAATGTTTTGATTACAATAAAGTGATGTACCATTCAATTTACCACCAACTCATTTTTAATACTGCCATCAAAGAAGCCAAAAAATCACGTGAACATATGAAAATTCCCCATACATAAATAATTGCAGGAGGAAAACAACAAAAAACTTATAAAATGACAGTACTATCAAACAGCTATGCAATGGAACAAGCAGCTATATGGCTACAAGCAAACCAATGTTCAAACTTCTTGTATCATTGTAGCCAATGCCCCTCTTAAGGAAGTACCAAAAGGCTGTAAGAAATCACTAAAATCTGGTAGTGACTGACTGATAAGTGGCAGTGCTAATAATACGTATAAAAAAGAAAGATAATGCACAGAGAGTGATCTAAGTGAATCTTTTCAAAAATGTTGGAAAGGAACTACCAATTATCATAATTTTGAGTATGAAGTTTGTAGGTTACCTGTGTATTGTTGACAATTTTTGAAAGAGGGAAGAAATGAAGCCTGAAATGTACTGTGATGATCAGAATGAGTATCTCCATTTGTTGTTGTTGTTGTTGTTGTTGTGGTCTTTAGACTAAAGACTGATTTGAACAGATTTCCATGTAACACAATCTTGTGAAAATCTCATTATCTCTGAATAACTACTGCATCCTACATATAGTGAACCTGCTTATATGTATTCATCCTTAGCTCTCCCCCTACAGTTTTACATTCTGACCCTTTGTCCTATCAACAATCCACTCTTTTACCCAAGTTGTGAAACAAATTTCTGTTTTCCTCTATTCGATTCAATACATCTATATTACTCAATCTACTCGTCTACTTTTCAGCATGGTTATGTAGCGCCATATTTCAAAAGATTCTTATCTGTTGCTGTTTATCATATACATTTCAGTTCCATAAAAGGCTACACACCACACAAATACCTTCAAGTAACACTTCTTGGCACATAAATTTATAATAGATGTTACCAACTCCTCTTTTTCAAAAATGTGTATCATGCTATAGCCATGGGGCATTTGATATCTTCTGTAATTCAGCCATTACCAGTTATTTTCCTGTTCAAATGGCTAAACTCATTGTCTAGATGAACTCATAGTGTATTTTTAATGTATCATTTTCTAATCTAATTCATTCAGCGACACCTAATTCAATTTGACTACATTCCATTACCTTCGTTTTCCTTTTGTTGATGTCCACCTTATAACATCTTTTCCAGGCACTAAACGTTACATTCAACTACTTTTCGAAGGTCTTTGCTGCCTGAGACACCATTATTAATTCACCTGTAAATTTCCTTTCACAAATTTTAATTTCCTCTCCATTTTTCACTATGGTACACATTAATGTTTACTCAGCATAAGACTGAAATTCAAGAGTAGGTTACAGTCCGTTACAGTCCTGCCCCCCCCCCCCCCCCTCCCTTACTAAGATAAGTAGTATGGTCAGTATTGTCTTACATATTACTATGTATCTATAGAACCCAGAGAGATCTCTCTGAGGATGGTTTCCATTACTTTGTTCAGGATTTTGCAAGCACAACTCATTAAACTAATAATTCAGTAATATTAAAATCTTTTAGCACCCGCCCTATTTGAAATTGTAATTATTACAGTCTTCTTGAAGTCTGAGTGTTTTGTGTGTCTCATATACCTTGCACATCAGGTCGAAAAGTTTTGTTATGGATCGTTCTCCTATGGGTGTCAGTAAGTCTGAGGGAATATAGGCCCTGTTTCCTCTTAGATCTTTCAGCGCTCTATCAAATTTATCCCACAGTATTACATCTCTCAATTCAACTTCATTTACTTCATTTCCCTTTCTACATAATTGCCTTCAGATTGTTGCCCTTGTATAGCCATTTTTATATGTTCTTCCATCTTTCAGCCTTCATTTATTTGCTTCATACTGGCCATCAGAACTCTTTGTATTCATACAGGTGCTTTTCTTTCCTGCAAGGTCTCTAATTTTGCTGCTTAGCCATTTTGTACCTTATATCAGTATCTCATTTTCTAGACTCTATGTTCATTTCACCAAATTCATTGGCTCGATTTTTATATTTTTTCAATTCATCAATTTAATTCAATATTGCCTGTGTTATCTGTGGACTTCTACTAGACCTTATCTTTTTACATGCTTTATCCTCTGTTGTCTTCACTATTTCATCTCTCAAGGTTACCCATTTATCTTATACTGTACCGTACTCATTTCCCCTGGTCTAGTCAGTCACTACCTAAGGATAAGTCTGAGAATGTCACCAACATCCCATCTCCTTAATTTCCAACCACTTTGCAATTTATTTAGTTTTAATGCACAGTTCATAACCAAAAAATTATGTCCAGAGTCCACATCTGCCCCTGGAAATGTCTTACAAATCTGTTTCCAATATGGAACCTTCCATTGTCTCCAGGTCTCTTCCATGTATAAAAACTTTTTATATGATTCTGAAACCAAGTTTCAGCAATGATTAAATTATGCTCTGTGCAGAATTCCACGATGTAGGTAGCTATCTAGTTCACTGTTTTCACCCCAGTCAATATGTTATTTCTATTTTTACTTTTCTACCTTTTCTTAATACTGAATTGCAGTCTCCCAACACAATTAAATTTTCATCTCCTTTATCTGAGTAATTTCTTGTACTAATTATATATTATTTCAATTTCATCATCATTTGTGGAGCTATTAGGCATATAAACTTGTACTAATTTGTTTGGATGTTGCCTCTGAGTATCTTTCTCCTATGAGAATGCCTTCATTAGGCTTTTCATAGCAGCTATTTTCTTATCCATTATTAAACCTACTCTTGCTTTATCCCTATCTTATTTTGTATTAATAGCTGTGTATTCATATAACCAGAAGTCCTGCTCTACTTGCCACTGCACTATCTAACTTCAACCTAGTCATTTTCATTTTCTAGTATCCTGGCTTGTCCATCTGATTAAGGTACCTAACACTATACAGGCAGACACATACAGTCTGTCTGATTTTTCCTGATAACAACATTCCCCTGTGTACTCCTTGTTTGGGGATCCTGAATGTGGGACTATTCTACCTGTGGAATATTTTTTCCAAGATGATACTGTAGTAACACTGTTCACGTTTACGTCGCACTTCACTTAGCGTAGACCGGGACTGTGTCCTAGGCATGCCCGATGTTAACTGACTGGGCATGGCCCGTGCTGCCGGAGTTGTTGTTGTTGTTGTTGTCATGCCGGCAGAGGTCGCGTCCGAATTCTCACGTGCCCTCTGGTGGACGGCACTCTACTTGCGGCAACTACCATCCATGACGCGCCGTGCCAATGTGCGCCTCCTGCGATCTTTCTGGCGGCTACTACACTCCTCCTCCTTCGGGGGGTGAAGCCACTGTGACCCACTGCATCGGAAGGTGGAGCGTCGGGCAGGAGCGATGACCTCCACATCCATTGGATGGCCAGAGTCGAGGGGATCTGCCAACCCTCGAGCCGGAACCTTCGAATACGGCTGGAAGTGACCCACACGAAGAGGCCCCCGTCGTCCCACAACCGGAGCCCGGGGCAGAACGGGCGACAAGCTGTCGAACTCCGGATCCTGTTCCACCCCGGGAGGGGCAAGACCCAGTGGCGGGGACGAAGGGGAAGGGGCGACCACAGGTGAACCAACCTCCTGAGAAACCGAGCCTGCTAGGGGGGCCGGTTCTCGCTGGGGCATCTCGAACGATGGCGATGCCGGTGCTGGAGCTACTGGAGGCTGCCAAGGCTGAGAACCATCGCAGTGCGACAGAGGCACAGCGGGGAGAGGAGGCAACGTCCCCTGTGAAACCAACACAGGTGCCGGCAATGGGGAAGCCTGTGTCCGAGAGGGCGGAGGGTGGGTGCCCGAACGTGGACGTAGCTGATTTTGGTGATGACGTACCACTCGGTCCACCGCTTGCAAGGTATAGAGCCGGCGGCCATTTCGGCGCAGGACCACCGCTGGTATCCAACGTGGATTGCGACCAAACCCACGGGCCCAGACCGACATACCCAGTGGAAAGCCAGGTACTCCGTTTTGTGAAGACTGGCGAGGACCAGGCCGGAGGAAGTGCAGCAGAGTCCTAGGTTGACACCCTTGGAGGAGCTCTGCGGGGCTGCGTTCTCCCATTGGTGTGGTCCGGTATGCCATCAAGAAAAACGTCAATGCTTCCTCCACAGGAAATTCGTGCACATACTTTTTCATCTGCGTCTTAAATGTGCGCACCATGTGCTCGGCTTCCCCATTCGATTGTGGATGGAAGGGGGGAGAGCAAACGTGCCGAATACCGAAGCGCCTACAAAAATCCTGGAAGGTCTGTGAAATAAACTGGGGTCCATTGTGCGAGACCAGGGTGATTGGCAGACCTTCCACAGAAAAGATTTTTGCTAGTACCTGGATTGCAACTTCTGAAGTGGTTGAGGAGCAGTGAACCACATATGGGAATCGGGAATAAGCATCAATGACGATGAGCCAAAAACCGTTGAGAAACGGGCCCGCAAAATCGATGTGAACACGTTCCCATGCTTGGGTTGCCGGCAGCCATGAAGAGAACGCTGCCCTGGGAGATGCTTGTTGGCTCACACACTGGGAACAGGCGGCCACCAAGTGCTCAATTTCTCTGTCAATACCGGTCCAGTACACATGTCTGCTAGCCAAGGTTTTAGTACGGCAAACACCCCAGTGCCCCGCATGTAATAACGTGAGGACCTCCCGTCGTAAACTAGCAGGAACAACCACGCGAGGAGCTGTATCATCGGTAGCCAGAAGGAGAATGCCTTCCAAGACCGAGAGGTGGTCCCGTAGAAGAAAATAATTACGAAGAGGGTCCGAGGCCCGGCCCAGAGGGCGGGATGATCACCCCTGCTGAATGAGGCGAACTACTTGCCGGGGAACCGGGTCAGCTGCAGTTTCCCTGGTGACTCGAGAACTAGTGATCAGGAAGCCATCAACTGCTTGGCGGGATGCCACATCCAAATGAAAACACATAACCTCCTTTCGATCGAACGTAGGATCCGGGCCCACCGGAAGACGGGAAAGAGCGTCGGCGTTGGCATGCCGTCCTGTAGGGCGAAAATGAATGTCATAATGGTACTTAGAGAGGAACAAGGCCCAGCGCTGTAGTCTGTGGGCCGCCCTATCCGGAATCTGAGAGGCGGGGCCAAATAACGATATTAACGTCTTATGGTCAGTGATTAACTGAAACTTCATGCCATACAAGAAAGGGTGAAACTTGGTAACAGCGTAGACAATGGCCAAAGCCTCTTTTTCCACCTGGGAGTAATGGGCCTGCGCGGGACTAAGCGTTTTAGACACAAATGCCAGTGGTTGCTCGGAACCATCTGCGTTGCGATGGGCCAGGACCGCCCCCACCCCATACTGCGAAGCATCTGTAGCCAGGACCAATGGCTTATGGGGATCAAAAGTAGCCAAACAAGGGGCTGACGTGAGGAGGCCCTTCAACGAGGTGAACGCTCACTCACATGCAGGCGACCAATCAAAAGGAACACCCTTGTGCAGAAGGCAGTACAGGGGGTGGGCTATAGTGGAAGCCCTGGGAATGAACCGGTGGTAATAGGCTATCTTGCCTAAAAAAAGCTTGTAACTCTTTCAGCGAAACGGGCCGAGGAAGGTTGACAATACCTTGGACCAAACTTCCTAGTGACTGGATACCGTGCCGAGAGATGGTGTAGCCCACATACTCAATGGATGGTCGAAAGAAGGTTGACTTATGCAGGTTGCAACGCAAGCCCACAGACCTGAATTTGAGAAAGAGGGTGCGAAGGTTGTGCAAGTGTTCCTTCGTGCTGCGGCCTGTGACAATTATGTCATCCAGGTAATTAATACAATGAGGAATTGTTGACGTGACATGCTCAAGATAACGCTGGAATATCGCCGGGGCACTGGATATTCCAAAGGCCAACCACTGGTATCGGTAAAGGCCAAACGGGGTGTTGACGACCGCCAATAGTTTGGAGTCCTCATCAAGTGGTATCTGATGATAAGCCTCCGACAGATCGATTTTCGAAAAATATTGGCCTCCCGCCATGGAGAAGAACAATTCATCAGCATGAGGCAAAGGATAGGTGTCCACCACCAATTGGGAATTAATGGTGGCCTTGAAATCGCCACAAAGACGTAATTTTCCCGAGGGCTTCCTTACAATAACGAGGGGCGAAGCCCACTCACTGGAAGAAATGGGAAGAATGACCCCTAGGGCTGTCAGCCGGTCTAGCTCTTCCTTTACCCGAGGGCAGAGAGCCAAGGGGATCTCCCTCGTGCATAGAAAACGCGGGCGAGCCGACGCCTTCAACCTTAAGTGAGCTTCAAAATCTGAAACACGCCCCAGGCCCTCCTCAAAAATATCTGGAAAGTCGGAGATCAAAGATTCCAATGATTGATAGGGAACGTCTTCGGAGACCAACTGTATGGTGTCAGCAATAGAAAAACCGAGCCGGCCGAAGTGGCCGTGCGGTTAAAGGCGCTGCAGTCTGGAACCGCAAGACCGCTACGGTCGCAGGTTCGAATCCTGCCTCGGGCATGGATGTTTGTGATGTCCTTAGGTTAGTTAGGTTTAACTAGTTCTAAGTTCTAGGGGACTAATGACCTCAGCAGTTGAGTCCCATAGTGCTCAGAGCCATTTGAACCATTTTTAGAAAAACCGAAAGCTTGAAAGGCATCCAGGCCAAAAAGGTTAGCTGAGCTCGCATCACTGACAACAATAAAAGTAATAGACCAAGTGACTGATTTGTAAGTCACGTTGGTAGTGAATTGACCCAGTAGGGGAATGAACTGTTTACCATAACCGCGTAGATGCCAATAAACTGGCGCCAACGGGGGCGATCCAAGGTCGGAATAAGTTTGTGAATTCAACAACGAAACTGCCGCGCCCGTATCGACTTACAGTTGTAACCGGCGCGACCGAACCAACACCTCAATAAAGAGTTTGCGTGCCGATGCGTCGGGAGCCTGGCCCGATGAAACTTCCTGAATGTCAACGTCCATGTCCTCTGTACCTGCTTCCTTCCATTCTTTTGAGGCTGAGAGGCAAACTTTAGCAATGTGTCCTTTTCTATTACATTTGCGACAAACGGCCCAAGGCTGGGGGCACTCTGACCGATCATGATGTATATAGCACGACGCACAGGATGGCAACAGGGGCCAACGGCCGGAATTCTGTTTACGCTCCGTGCGGGAGTGGCCGTAACGGCCGGATTGTACCGCTCGCACATCGTCCACCCCTGACACAGTGGACGCGGCCGCGCCACCCTGAACCTCCGCGACGTCGCACCATGCTTCCAGCTGTTGACCTGCTGCGTGAGAGACTTCATACGATTGAGCAATGGACAGGGCTTCCTCGAGGGAAGGGTTTTCTAACTGCAGGGCCCATTGCCGGACCTCCCTATCAGGGGCCGAATGAACAATGATGTCGTGTACCATAATGTGGGCGTACGACTGTCGCGACTGCTCCGTGACAAAATGACACTTGCAGGGTAGCGGCCCACGCCCGGTAAGACTGATGGGGCTGTTTCTTGCATTGATAGAACTCGACCCTAGCCGCCACAACATGCGTGCGGCGGCGATAATATGAAGACAGCAATGAACACAATGCGTCAAAAGACAAGGATGAGGGTTCCTGCAATGGCGCTAGCTGCCACAAAACTTGATACAGTGAGGGAGATATCCAAGACAAGAAGAGAGCACGACATACCTCCACATTGGCAACATGAAACACCTGGAAATGCTGCCGAAGGCGATGTTCATATGCGTCCCAATCCTCCGCCGTCTCGTCATACGGGGGAAAGGGAGGAGGGAACGGCGCCGGAGCAGACGGCGTGGAGAGCAACGCCAGAAGCACTTGTTTCATGGTGGCCATGAGTTCCATCTGCTGCGCAACCAAAACTCGCACCAAATCCTCCATGCAGTGGAGAAGCTGCGAAACCGAAACAACGACGCAACACGCGAAAGACCGACCCTACTCGTTGCCAATTGTGTAGTAACACTGTTCACGTTTACGTCGCACTTCACTTAGCTTAGACCGGGGCTGTGTTCTAGGCATGCCCGATGTTAACTGACTGGGCACGGCCCGTGCTGCCGGAGATGTTGTTGTTGTTGTTGTCATGCCGGCAGAGGTCGCGTCCGAATTCTCACGTGCCCTCTGGTGGACGGGACTCTACTTGCGGCAACTACCGTCCGTGACGCGCCGTGCCAATGTGCGCCTCCCGCGATCTTTCTGGTGGCTACTACAGATATCATCATCGTTTAAACATACAGGACAACTGCATGCCTTTGAGAAGAACAACAGCTGTAGCCCTCGCTTGCTTTTCATTTAGAATACACTAAATACATTATTATTCTTGTGAGCCATGTATTAGCACTGAAAAGTGATACAACACCCTCCACTTAAAGTGAATTTGTAAGTTATGTATAGAGGAATGTTACTGAACTACTCATCCAGTAGATGATTGACAAAGCTAAACATGGTCTTCACAGCAACAGGAAGCACACAGTTTTCTGAAGAATATGTAATCATCAACTTAGGGGAAGGCCACCACAATATATAAGTAAGTCACTAGTTACTGTTGAGTAAGGCATAAGTAATGAACTGGAATTTGAGAAGCTAAGTGAAGCAGATATAACATACATTGTGGGTGCAGTAGAAAAAGAGAGCCAAAATGAAGCAGTAAAGGAACCTACTGTCAAACAAACTAGGGCCCTGAAATGCACTGATCTGTTGTTAATATATGAAGGACAGAACATATTTGACTACACAGGTGTTTTGACTCTCAAGAAGAAGACCTGTCATCAGGAATTATGTGAATGTAAAAGAGGATCAAAGCAAATGGCATGATTGATTACTAAAAAAAACTGAAAGTGAGTGATATGAAATACAGTGTGTTATAACTGCAGTTTTTGAACAAGTTGCCAGTTTTGATGAGTAATGTATAATTAATGCCGTGAGTTCCCAAATATGACTTATAGCATTTTTTAAATGCGGTAAATAGCATTTTCTGATAAAAATACCGTATTTTAGATTATCCATATCTTTCGTAATACATGCAGTCTCAGGTCTGTGTTAATCTGGATTCTCAGGAGGCTGCTGTTCACTATTATTAACGTACTACAAACAATCATTTCATGGAAACTTCATTTGTAAATTTCAAAATAATACCCATAAAAAGATCTTGTTAATCTTGCAAGTGCTAACATAGCAGATGCAGATGTTACTGTGTGAGGCCACTGCCCTATACAGTGTCTTCACAAGAACAGAAAGCACAAAAATTTCTGAAGAGTATGAAGTCATTAAGTGATTGGAAGACAATCACAATTCCACTCCTGTGTTCTCAATAATTAACAATAAATGCCATGTCACCTGAGTGAAAATCTATTCACCTGTAGAGGAAGTGAAGTTACTAAAGCAGAAGACATATCACTGGCAGAGGCAAACATGCTTCTGGCAGTAGAAGGTTGTCACTAGCAGTGTAATACCAGTCAACAGCAGCTGAGGACACATTGCTGGCAGTGGAAGCACGACACCTGCAGCAGAAGTCCCTTCACCAGCATCAGAAGCTCCACAGTCACCAGAAGCAGTAGTGAGCATCACAACACAGCAAAAGATATGTGAGGCTCAAAAAGCTTTTAGTATTAAAAGATTTTCAGTGCCCTACATAAAGGCAATATTGAGTATGGTAAAATAAAGTGTAAGAACAGCTGCTCTTTATTCTTGTTGTTAGCTCAGTTTAACCTACAGGACCCAAAATAAGAAAAGTACATGTTCTGAAATTGAAATTGCAATTAATGATGTCAACAATGTCCTCTTCTGCTTCTCTCCTACATAAATGGCAAACAGACCTCTGCCATTGGAAGCAGGGTCACTGTTCATGGATGAAACAGAGGTAATAATGTGGCATGATCGGTCCCCGGAAGCTGAGTGGTCAGCGCGGCAGAATGTCAATTCTAAGGGCCCGGGTTCAATTCCCAGCTGGTTCGGAGATTTTCTATGCTCAGGGACTGGGTGTTGTGTTGTCCTAATCATCACCATTTCATCCCCATTGACGTGCAAGTTGCCGAAGTGGTGTCAAATTGAAAGACTTGCACCCGGCGAACGATGTACCCAACAGGAGGCCCTAGTCATATGACATTTACATTTTATTTCATGTGGCATGTAAAGGAATCTTTGCATACAAACATGAACCAAGTGCTAAAGTCTGTAGATAACAGAAAAGGCCATTTAAATCATGACACACAGGCCTATATGACCACACTGTTACACTGATGGTCCAGAGCAAATGTTAAGCAAAAAACCCAAAAGGTTGTGTTTTAGAAGTATAAAAAGTAATTATTCTGTGACTATGAGTTTTAAATGTCTTAAGTGCACCAATCTTGTTCACACTGGTGTATCAGATTTCATGATTACATAAATGAGCAGTTCTATATAATCACTGCAGTTAGCAGTCACCTCAATGAGATAGCCACAATGGCAGCTAAACTGACTATGTCCAGGCTAGCTAATTCTAGTCATGAAACAAATTCACCAATACTTCCCAAAGATGAGCTGTTACAAATGTAGCACTCGTGTTAGAAAATGAATAAGTACAATACATCAATTTGATCATACTTATTATTACCCAAAATAACTCAAATAAATACATATCTTGATACAGACAGAGGCTAGGACAACAACAGATAATGAATAAAGTGACAGAAGAATGTAGCAAGACAAAAAAGAAAGATTTTTCCAGTCATCAATGTTGTAAGCTTACACAGTATGCAGATCTCTTCTTATCATAGAAGAAAATATTAATTGTCGAGATAAAAATAAGTCACAAAAGAAAATTGTGTCTCTACAATACATACATAATTTGTCTATAAATAAACAAATTAGTGTTAATGATCAGGAATAAACTTCAAAATTCACAAGTTAACCATGGCTATCACAGCAACAAAAATTTAACAGTGGGTTCCACAATGCACATCAGGCAATAAGAACTCAAATTTAAAAACATGTGACACAAATCAGTGTCATACATTATAATGTACTATTAGCATATATCAAGTAGTGTTTAGAGGAAAGAAATTTTACAGCTGAGTTAAAAAATTCTGACTTCAGAAATGTTTGTGGAATTTAAACAAATATGTTAACTTACGGAAATAGGAGATGGAGTCAAATGAAAACCTTAAATATTTTTTTAAATTTTTTTTATGAACCAAACATGAAACACAAGTGTATCATTTTCCAACATAGTCTTCTTGTCATTTCTACACACTTCCTCCAGCATGCAAGAAGCACACATATTCCTTGGAAAAAAATTATTTTGGTTTTGTGTGCAGCCACCAATGAACCATCTGTTGCTCCTCATCATTGGAGCCAAATTTCTTTCTTCCCATCACCTCTTTGAGTGGTCCAAACATATGGTAATCACTCAGCGCTAGGTCTGGTGATCATGATGGATGTGGCAGGGTATCAAAGTGCAAGTCAGCATTGTCATGCTGAAAAATAACACCTGTAGTTGGAAGCTCATGTTGCTTTGATCTTACTGCCACCTGAAGCTGATGTTTTTAAAATATTGGAATATGATGTACTGGTAAAGGTGATTCACCTAGCAGAGCAGTGTTCCTAGAGAACGTTTTGTTCATCCCAAAAGAGAGTCAGTGAAACCTTCCCTGCAGATGGCTGCTTCCAGAACTTCTTGGGTTTTGGTGATAAAGAAGTGTGCCATTGCTTGTTCACTCTCTTTGTTTTGGGATGGTGGTAGTGCACCCAGATTTCATCTCATGTAATCAATATTTTAAAGAAGCCATCACCTTCTCCTTCAAAACACCACAAAATTTCTTCACAAACATCAATGTGAAACATAACAGGGCATAACAGTTACCTAGCAAATACTCATCTTTGTTTGTTGGTGATCTCCAGTGCTTCAGAAGCTGTAAAAGATTGTTGCAAGTATCTGCTCCACCAAAATTCACTGCTGCTTGCTGAAATCCTGACAATGTTGCTAATGATTTGGTAGTGCCAAGAGAAATTTCAAGAAATTCAGGTTGACACGATCTTCCTTTTCAGAACTACATATTTATTGCATAAAATTGTTACAAAACTGACTTACAAAAATTTGTCAAAACACTGAGGCCCAGATGGCTGATTCCCCACTGCTTATACAAATTTCCAGCAATCACTGCTGATGTCATCCACTATTAGAAACAGAAAATGTATGGATTACAATATCATGAAGATCATTAGTTGGAGAGTGTTTCTCATATTTCCATGAGTTTCTTCCATATATACTGACCACAGGACAGTTTCACTTCTTCTAAAATGTGGCCTCTTAACCAGTCTTTAAGCGCAGCAAACAAATTCAAATCCAAGGGAGTGAGGTCAGAACAGTATGAAATATGATCGAACACTTCAAACTTCATATTCTGAAAATGGTAAATGATGTGGGCAGTGATGTGTGGACACACACTGTCATGCAAAAGTAGAATTATGTTTGACAACAAGTCCCAGGTTTTGTGCCCCAAGGATCTGTTCTTTGACCTTTCCTTTTCATTATTTATATAAATGATTTACCTGCAGTTGCACCATGTGATGCAGTGCTATATGCTGATGACACAACACTCATCACATGTGACACTAGCCTTGAAAATGTGCACCACAGCATGGCAGTGGCAATGAAGAGATGCACTACTTGGTTTGAAGCAAATGTACTGCAGAAGAATGATAGTAAAACTGAGGCTATTGTATTCAATCTGAATGCCCCCACTCATGATAACAAAACAGTAAAATTATTAGGATTTCGTATAGATTAAAAGCTCAGCTGGGATACCCACACAGGGAAGTGATGTGGCAAATAAGCACTTGTCATCTATCTGCTGTACAAGCTGAGAAGCAGTGTCAGTAAAGAACTTATCTTATATGCATATTTTGCATTCTTCCATTCCCACCTGAGTTATGGAATACTATTCTGGGCAATTCTGTAGGATCGAAATTAGTGTTTAAATGGCAAAAGAAAGTAATAAGGTGCACAGCAGGACTTAGCCCATACGAATCATTACGAGATTATTCTAAGAAACTAAATATAATAACAGTGCCTGGCCAGTATATTTACAACTATTTTGTCTACAGTAAAGAGAATCTGAGTAAATTTGGCTTAAGGAGGGCAGTTGATGACCGTAACATAAGAAGTGGACATACAATTAATATGCCATATGCTAGGCTGGCAAAGACACACAACAGTTACAAACATTTTGGTCCTGTCTACTTCAACAAATTACCTAAAAACGCCTATACAGTGCCAGTAAATAAATTTAAAATTAGTCTTTCAAGGTGGATGAAAAGTAAAGTAATTTACTCTGCTCAAGAGTTCCTTGAGAATTTGGCAAATGACCCAGTTTCCTTATGAGAAAGAACAATAAATTAACTCATTCCATGTAGGCTTTCACGGCCAGCGTCTTTATCAGTAAACTCTTCCGGGCTAAGTTGCCGTGGTCGATCTGTAGAACTTCTTCTCCCTGACGTTTCGTTCTCAACTACGGAGAACATCTTCCGAGGTGAGTCGACGACTGGCTGCTAGGAGCTGGGGCAGCCGCTTATATAGAGATCGTAGGGGGCGCCACCACACGTCGACGTTGCATCAATCACGTGACAATCGATTGCCTGCAATCGAGAGAACAGACGATAGCCAGAGATAGCTGCACATCGACGCCATGTGACGTGTGGTGGCGCCCCCTACGATCTCTATATAAGCGGCGGCCCCAGCTCCTAGCAGCCAGTCGTTGACTCACCTCGGAAGATGTTCTCCGTAGTTGAGAACGAAACGTCAGGGAGAAGAAGTTCTACAGATCGACCACGGCAACTTAGCCCGGAAGAGTTTACTGATAATAAATTAACTGTAAACTATACATATGCTACACTGTGCAACTATTTTATTACTGTTTCATGCACTTATTGTTAATTATTTATTTGATTATTTACTTGTCATTCACTGAACTATGTAGTTCATTTACCTTGTAATTGATCTGACAGAAAACTTTTTGTTGTTATTGACATTTGTATAAATATGTATTGTATCCATCTTGGATTACTATATTGTAGTTAATGACATTTGTCCAAGTTTATATTATTATTATTGTTATAATTATCATCGTGTTAACACTGATAACACTCAGCTGCATGTAATAAGGTGGAATAAAACAATTGTATTTGTATTTGTTTTCAAATTGCTGACTTTAACCCATCATGTAGTACAGCACTGGAATTGCATTGGCTGTTTACTGTTGACTCTGTCCCAGACAGTATTCCAAAACTGGTCTTCACGCATCCAAAAAAACTGAGAGCATTACTCCTCCTGTAGTGTGTTCACTCTTTAATTTCTCTTTGGATCTGGATCAGGATATTTCCATTACATGCTTTAGTGATTGTACTCTGGCTTAAAGTGGTGAATTAAAGTTTCATCTCCAGTGATTGTTCAATTCAAACCCTTTTTTACCTTACATGATGATCCAGTAGGTGCCAACACATTTTCACACAGTTGCACTTGTGCTCCTCATTTAGTTGTTTTGCGGCCCATATTGCACAGACATTACAAATGTTGAGTCTGTTTTAGATGCTGTTATATGCCGAACTGTGATTAACAAGCCTTTGGTTTGCCACTTCAGCAACAGTCACACATTAGTTATTCAAAATCAGGTCACAGTCTTGCTCAGTGGTGGCATCCGTAGTGGCAGTGATGGAAGTTCTGATCTCCCCCCAATATTTTTCAAAGAGTCTTCTATGGATTTTAGCTCCTGCTAAACCTTCATACAACAAAAGCTTATTATGGAAGGTTGTTCCCCAATGGTGTGAAAGAAGAGTGGCACAGCCACATTTATTTCACAAGAGCTTAAAGTGAACTGATGTGACAACGCTGAAATCTATCACAAATGAAGAGAACAAAGCCAGTCAGTGGAAGGTAGATGCACAAAATGGTACTGCTAGCCTGTGGACAGCTAGATGAAAGTGTAGATACTTACTGATTTATCCCCATACAAACTCAAAGAATTAATTTAATATAAGATGAGTAATGAAGTAGTTTTGTCAGGATTTTGTGTTTAAGTTCAGAAACATATCACAACAAAATTCATGTTACTGTATTGGAACTGTTTACAGTTGTGAATGATGTAAGTTATTTGTTGATTCTTGATATGTGTGATATTATGGAGTGCTTCAAGCAAAGGAAAATAGTAACAGAAGTGGTTCATCATCAAAGTACTGACTTCCAATCTAGAGAAGCAAGTTCAAAACACCACCCATGAATACCTTGGTTTTGCACGGTTCCTCTAAATCTTAATGTGAATATCAGACTCATGTACTTGAAAAGGTCACAGATAAATTTCCTCTCCTAGTCTTGCCCATTCTTAGACAAGACAGTATATGTGTAATGTATCTGACATGAATACTGTATCTTTGCACTAAATACGTTAATTTGTTTCATTTATGGAAGAACATGATTTAATCTCTAAGGCTTTTGTGATCACATCATACTATGGATTAAAAATGTTTCAGTAACAGACACAATTAGCTCCCTATTTCAGCATGTAGCAGATTAGGCCAGCATATTATGGCAAAATAAAAATTTTTAGTATTGAATATTGTGGCACAACATACTTAATAACTTTAATAAACACTGTCCCACTACAAATAAGACAAGATCATATGCAAAGAAAAAGAGAAAAAAAGCGTAACCAGAGGGTACACTCCTCATATAAGACTGATAAAGGCAATTAGCAGTCATGTTTATAAGGCACTCTATCTGAAACTGAAAATACAAGGGTAATCCCAAAAGTAAGGTCTCCTATTCTTTTATAAGTACATAGAACTGTTTATTTCTACAATGGTTTACATCAATTTACAGTTTGAACATTTAACTATTTTTTGACATAATCACCATTTCTGTCAATGCATTTTTGTAGGTGTTGCTGCAGTTTTTGTATGCCCATGTCTTACCAGCTCACCGCCATGCTGTTCAGAAAGTAATGAACCTCGTCTTTCACCGTGTTGTCGGAGCTGAATCACTTTCCGGCCAAATGTTCTTTTAAATTAGGGAACAGGTGATAGTCACTGGGCCCCAAGTCAGGGCTATAGGGTGGGTGGGTGATAATGTTCCACTGAAACTCGTGCAGGAGAGCAATGGTTTACCAAACGATGTGTGGGCGAGCATTGTCATAGAGAATGTGTATGCCCTTGCTCAACATTCCTCTTCTATGGTTCTGAGTTGCCTGTTTGAGTTTTTTCAAAGTCTTACAGTACCTACCAACATTAATTGTGGTCCCAGTGCTCAACCTTCAACACTCTCTCCTCAGAAATTGACGGTCTCCCACTCCTTTGTTTGTCATGAATTTTAGTCCTACCTGCTGCAAACTCTCTACACCACTTAAAAACATTTTTGACATCTATACACAACTCACCACACACTTCTGTCAATTGGCGACGGATTTCAATTGGGGCAGTGCCCTTTGCATTCAAAAACTGAAAAACTGCACGCAATTCGCACTTGGCGGTAACATCCGACGGGAGCTCCATTCTCAACAGCTGCCAAACCAAGACTGAGTACCTCAGTGCGGCATGCACATGTTTAAACACAGTGCATGATGCACTCTTCATAACAGTGTGACCAACTGCCACACAAACAGAGTTCCGTACTTATAAAAAAATAGAAGACCTTACTTTTGGGATTACCCTTGTATATTGCAGTATGAAAATAAGATGTACCAAAGGTTGGCACCATCGCTGAAAAATATCATTGAAGGAGAGATGTGGAGGGAGTCTTGTGTGTGGACTGAGGAGAAAAGCAGTCACTTCTGGGCAGTTTGACAGCATGATGAACACGCCCAACTTCAGCAGCTGGCCAATTGTTATCAGTTTCCTGTGATTCAGAAGTGTGTGGATGCATAAAGTGATAGTACTTCACACTGAAAAGCAGTTTTACCTAGGCAGTTGGATGGTACAGTTAATGCTCTCCATTGCAGTGGCTGGGCAGTTTTTTTTATATGAGGCATCTATGTTTCAGAAATCACTGTAAGGCATAGATCACAAGCTCTTCTGAGTGGAGGCAGTAAGACAGACACATGTAATGGAGTAAGTGATAAGCATGTTTGCTCTTGAGTTGAGCCTTAAAAGTTTCCATCAAGCGTAACTGTTGTGACCACCATCATCACATGGATGTTAATATATGTGTATTGCTCCAAATCAATTCAAGTTATAGGGAAGTGGACTCAAAATGTCTCTGTATTTTCATGGTTTGTTCTGTTCTCTAAGCATTTGTGGCATTTAGTGGGTGTATGTGAGGCTGTGCAATTGTCGATTTTTTTCTATAAGGATACTGCCTTGTTAGAATAGAATAATTATCAGTTACTTGTTGCTTCATAACTATCTATCTTTCTTTGCCCTCGCAGTGGTGAGCAGATAGCGGTTGAATAGTGACATATTAGTGAATGGAAGAAGAATGAAAAAATAATATGATCCATTATATAGTGTATGATATCTTGTTGAGAGTACTGACTGCAGAAATGTGTTGTGAATGGGCATGAAGCAGTCATTCGAACTGTCCTTAAAGTAATTATATTTCAGTGAACACTCTGCACTTAAGGAAGAAAACAATCTTTTCTATGTACGTAAGGCCATGGATCCAACTTCTTGTTGATGTTATAACGGTACAGCCTACCCCAGAACTCATATGAAATGTCCAATACCACCTTCTTTTTATATATGCATCAGGATAGTTATCGGGCAATTCAGTGGTTCCTAAGGCCTTGTATGTGTGTCTTTATATGTATCATTCTGTCCTATTTGATAAAATACTTGATACTCATTGCAAAGGCATGTGGAATGTTCTAGAAGGATGTGCATCATCGTAAATATCGGTGGATTGTTGTCATTGATAAAATTATGTACATATACTAAATTAAGTAGCTAATCAAGAAATTGAAGTAATAAGTCCTTAGCAATAAATAACTAGAGACTGCATAGATGTTAGCATGAAAAATCAATGCTTCTAATTAAGAAAATGGTAATCTAAAAATCCTTCCCCATGAACCATCGAACTTGCCGTTGGTGGGGAGGCTTGCGTGCCTCAGCCATACAGATGGCCGTACCATAGGTGCAACCACAACGGAGGGGTATCTGTTGAGAGGCCAGACAAATGTGTGGTTCCTGAAGAGGGGCAGCAGCCTTTTCAGTAGTTGCAGGGGCAACAGTCTGGATGATTGACTGACGTGGCCTTGCAACATTAACCAAAACGGCCTTGCTGGGCTGGTACTGCGAACGGCTGAAAGCAAGGGGAAACTACGGCCATAATTTTTCCCGAGGGCATGCAGCTTTACTGTATGGATAAATGATTATGGCGTCCTCTTGGGTAAAATATTCCGGAGGTAAAATAGTCCCCCATTCGGATCTCTGGGCGGGGACTACTCAAGAGGACGTCGTTATCACGAAAAAGGAAACTGGCGTTCTACGGATCGGAGCATGGAATGCCAGATCCCTTAACTGGGCAGGTAGATTAGAAAATTTAAAAAGGGAAATGCATAGGTTAAAGTCAGATATAGTGCAAATTAGTGAAGTTCGGTGGCAGGGGAAACAAGACTTTTGGTCAGGTGAATACAGGGTTATAAACACAAAATCAAATAGGGGTAATGGAGGAGTAGGTTTAATAATGAATAAAAAAATAGGAGTGCGGGTAAGCTACTACAAACAGCATAGTGAATGCATTATTGTGGCCAAGATAGACACGAAGCCCACGCCTACTACCGTAGTACAAGTTTATAAGCCAACTAGCTCTGCAGATGATGAAGAAATTGAAGAAATGTATGATGAGATAAAAGAAATTATTCAGGTAGTGAAGGGAGATGAAAATTTAATAGTCATGGGTGACTGGAATTCGAGAGTAGGAAAAGGGAGAGAAGGAAACATAGTAGGTGAATATGGATTGGGGGTAAGAAATGAAAGAGGAAGCCGCCTGGTAGAGTTTTGCACAGAGCATAACTTAATCATAGCTAACACTTGGTTCAAGAATCATGAAACAATGTTGTTTACATGGAAGAATCCTGGAGATACTAGAAGGTATCAGATAGATTATATAATGGTAAGACAGAGATTTAGGAACCAGGTTTTAAATTGTAAGACATTTCCAGGGCCAGATGTGGACTCTGACCGCAATCTATTGGTTATGAACTGTAGATTAAAACTGAAGAAACTGCAAAAAGGTGGGAATTTAAGAAGATGGGACCTGGATAAGCTGAAAGAACCAGAGGTTGTACAGGGTGTGAGGGAGAGCATAAGGGAAAAATTGACAGGAATGGGGGAAAGAAGTACAGTAGAAGAAGAATGGGTAGCTCTGAGGGATGAAGTAGTGAAGGCAGCAGAGGCTCAAGTAGGTAAAAAGACAAGGGCTAGTAGAACGCCTTGGGTAACAGAAGAAATATTGAACTTAATTGACAAAAGGAGAAAATATAAAAATGCAGTACATGAAGCAGGCAAAAAGGAATACAGACGTCTCAAAAATGAGATCGACAGGAAGTGCAAAATGGCTAAGCAGGGATGGCTAGAGGACAAATGTAAAGATGTAGAGGTTTATCTCACTAGGGGTAAGATAGATACTGTGTACAGGAAAATTAAAGAGACCTTTGGAGAAAAGAGAACCACTTGTATTAATATCATGAGCTCAGATGGAAACCCAGTTCTAAGCAAAGAAGGGAAGGCAGAAAGGTGGAAGGAGTATATAGAGGGTCTATACAAGAGCAATGTACTTGAGGAAAATATTATGGAAATGGAAGAGGAAGGAGATGAAGATGCAATGGGAGATACGATACTGCGTGAAGAGTTTGACATAGCACTGAAAGACCTGAGTCGAAACAAGGCCCCGGGAGTAGACAACATTCCATTAGAACTACTGACGGCCTTGGGAGAGCCAGCCCTAACAAAACTCTACCATCTGGTGAGCAAGATGTATGAGACATGCGAAATTCCCTCAGGCTTCAAGAAGAATGTAATAATTCCAATCCCAAAGAAAGTGGGTGTTGACAGATGTGAAAATTACCGAACTATCAGTTTAATAAGTCACAGTTGCAAAATACTAACGCGAATTCTTTACAGACGAATGGAAAAACTAGTAGAAGCCGACCTTGGGGAAGATCAGTTTGGATTCCGTAGAAATGTTGGAACACGTGAGGCAATACTGACCTTACGACTTATCTTAAGAGAAAGATTAAGGAAAGGCAAACCTACGTTTCTACCATTTGTAGACTTAGAGAAAGCTTTTGACAATGTTGACTGGAATACTCTCTTTCAAATTCTAAAGGTGGCAGGGGTAAAATACAGGGTGCTAAAGGCTTTTTACAATTTGTACAGAAACCAGATGGCAGTTATAAGAGTTGAGGGGCATGAAAGGGAAGCACTGGTTGGGAAGGGAGTGAGACAGGGTTGTAATCTCTCCCCGATGTTATTCAATCTGTATACTGAGCAAGCAGTAAAGGAAACAAAAGAAAAATTCACAGTAGGTATTAGAATCCATGGAGAAGAAATAAAAACTTTGAGGTTCACTGATGACATTGTAATTCTATCAGAGGCAGCAAAGGACCTGGAAGAGCAGTTGAACGGAATGGACAGTGTCTTGAAAGGAGGATATAAGATGAACATCAACAAAAGCAAAATGAGGATAATGGAATGCAGTCAAATTAAGTTGGGTGATGCTGAGGGAAGTAAATTAGGAAATGAGACACCTAAAGTAGTAAAGGAGTTTTGCTATTTGGGGAGCAAAATAACTGATGATGGTCGAAGTAGAGAAGATATAAAATGTAGACTGGCAATGGCAAGGACAGCATTTCTGAAGAAGAGAAATTTGTTAACATCGAGTATAGATTTAAGTGTCCGGAAGTCGTTTCTGAAAGTATTTGTATGGAGTGTAGCCATGTATGGAAGTGAAGCATGGACGGTAAATAGTTTGGACAAGAAGAGAATAGAAGCTTTCAAAATGTGGTGCTACAGAAGAATGCTAAAGATTAGATGGGTAGATCACATAACTAATGAGGAAGTATTGAATATAATTGGGGAGAAGAGGAGTATGTGGCACAACTTGACAAAAAGAAGGGACCGGTTAGTAGGACATGTTCTGAGGCATCAAGGAATCACAAATTTAGCATTGGAGGGCAGCATGGAGGGTAAAAATCGTAGAGGGAGACCAAGAGATGAATACACTAAGCAGATTCAGAAGGATGTGGGTTGCAGTAAGTACTGGGAGATGAAGAAGCTTGCACAGGATAGGGTAGCATGGAGAGCTGCATCAAACCAGTCTCAGGACTGAAGACCACAACAACAACAATCTAATAATCCAGTAACAGAAGACCTCACTATCTTGAGAAACTTCTTAAAAGTTATTACCAAGCATTGTATTTTAATTTGTTATTTATGTTTATGTCTTCCTCTGTAATTAATATTGTTTGTAGTTACATTTCTAATTAATTCTCCAGTTGTTTACATCTCACAGTTTTCCAAATTCCAGAATTTGAGCCCTTATTTGTGCCTTTTATGTATATAATCAGATAAGGCACGAGCTCTGTACTACCATTGTATGTTAGTAACCAAATCCAAACTGTAATTAATTATGTAACTAAAATAATACAAGAGGCATCATTGTAATTAAAGTTCAGAATGATTTTCTTAAGGAAAACTAAAGATACTGGTATAAAATATTGTCACTCAATATTGTATTTTATACCTTATTTGGCTGTAATATCAGTTTCTTTACTTTTTGTAAATTTTAATTGTAACATCAAAATTGTACAAAATTAATCATGCTTTAGTTTGGAAGTTATTGTTAAAATTGTGTATAAAGCGATGCAGCAATGCTGTAATGGATCAGTTCTGAAGTTACTTTTGGAAGTCAAAGAGATCAGTGAAGTCTGTCCATGTTTTGTTTACATGACAAGTGTGCAGTTTCAATTAGTGTGAATAAATTTTGTGAAGCATGAAAATTTCCCATTCATTCATCAGTGGACCAGGCAGAAGAAACTTAAATTAAGTAATATTCAACATGAATCATTACAATGTGAATAACTGAAAGTAATAGATCTTGACCTGCAAAATTTCCAAAAGTGAATTTGTTGTAATTGCTGTAAGAGAAATCTACTATGCTTTTCCTGTTGATGTGGTTAACCATTTTAAGTACTGTACTATAACTATTATTATATTTGACTCCTCTTGGAGGGCTTGTGTTTTAATTGAAATGTGTTTTAAAGGCATTGGTAGTGATAAATAACATCTTGATCAAATTCTTGTATATGGCTCATTCAAAAGAATGAGTGAAAATTTTACTGTTTTATAAAAATACATTGTTGGGACCATGGTTATATATATATCCTTTTCCATAATCAGCCACTGCCAATAGGGTCTGGTCTCAGAATCACCACAAAATAAAGCTAAACATCAGGCTAATGATATCTTCATAGATCATTCAACTAACAAATGCAAGACAGCATGGGAGATTACGAAAGTGTAGTCTAGAATCAGTGCAAATAAGCTGCCAATTCTCTTAAGCCCAGATCAACTTAATCTTAGCCTTACCAATACTTGGAAATGCACTGTATGTAGTATACATATGTAAGTATCACAGCAGTGACAGAACAAATGCTTTAGTTAGCTGACAGGGAGCAGAATCTGAAGTCCTTGATCACAGCCGAGATACATTCAAATGGTATTATGTTTCCCTATGGGTATAGCAAATGTAGTAAAAAAAAATACAGCGACTCCAGAACTGAAGATCATTATGGCCTTTCAAATTTTATGCTATTTTATTCTAAAAGAAATAATAATAAAAAAAAGAAATAATAATAGCAAAAATAATAAGCCATCCCTATGTTATCTTATAAACTGGATTGTTATTGGAAGTGCCTTTCCTGACTGTTTAGATAACTGGAGTTATATCTGTACATAAAAAGGGAAACAGAGCTTCACCAGAAAGTTATAGGGCAACTGCTGTTGCTTTCATGTTATCTAAAATCATCATGGTGATAATTAAATAAATGAATATCTCGATAACAACCTTTTCCTAAATAAGGACCAATATGGATTTTGTAATGGTCAGTCCACTATAAAAGCAGTGGAGAGTAGGACTACTGTAATATCTGTCTTACAGAGATTTGAAAAAAACAACATTCAGTTGATCTAACAAAGGCTGTAGACATGATATTACATAACATTCCTGCAAAGAAACTGAAACACTATAAAATAACAGACAGAATACTTGCACTATTAAAACTGTTCAGTAAGAAACAACTGGTGTTAACTAATTCAAAACTTCAGGTATTCTAAATGTCATAAGGAGTCCATTGGAAATATACGGTTAGCCCATTTCTGTTTATTGTTTGTGTGAATGATAAGCTTGGCTTGCTATCTTTGAATGTAGTAACATATGATCTCAGTACCAAATCAAACATGTCTCATAATGACACCACATGTTTGGGAGCAAATGAATGAACTTATGATGGAGAAGATATCTTTCTAGTTTCAATCTAACAAGTTAACAATGCAAAACTGAGAGTATAGTATTCCCCCAAAAAGATGTGTGACTATGGTCACAAAGAGTCTGTTAAATTATTGGGTAACTGACTGGAAACAAAACTGAATTGGAACACTCACACATAATGTATGAAACAAACTATCAAAAAAATAACCAAAAACTTGCTCCCACACAATCTGGCCATCCACTGATAGCATATCTGCAGTGACAAGAATTCCCTTGCCCAGTATGGTGAAGAACTTACAACACAGGCACTAACCCTAAACCTAGTGTGCAAGCACATTTCCTGTGCCATTCCTCACACACCTAATCCTCCCACCCCTCCTAAGGATCAACTACAAAGGAGCACCTCACTCATCACCCAATATCACCCTGGACTAGAGCAACTGAACCATCCTTCACCAAGGTTTTATCTATCATCATGCCTGGAAATGAGGGATGTACTACCCAAGATCCTTCCCACCCTTCCCAAAATGGTATTCCATGGGCACAGCTACCGGCAACCTCATGGTACCCTCCTATGCCAACCTTTTTATGGGGCATCTAGACAAAACCTTACTAGCCTCCCAAAACCCCAAACCTGTTGTCCAGATTCAATGGTGATATCTTAATAACCTGGACTTAGGGACAAGACACCCTACCCTCATTCCCACACAATTGTGAATACCTTCCCTCCTATTTGTTTTTCCTGGTCCTCCTTAAACCAATGTGCCACCCTCCTGGATGTTGACCTCCAGCTCTGTGTGGCTCCATCCACAGCTCTTTCCATACTAAGCCTATGAACCCTCACAATACTAGCACTTCAACGAGGGTCACCACTTCCACAGCAAATAATCACTCCCACAGAGCCTGGCCACTTGTTGTCTGTGTATCTGCAGTGAGGAGAATTCTGTAGACCAGTATGCTGAAGATCTTGCAAGGGTCTTCACAGACAGGCACCTATCCTGCAACAGATATCCTGTGCCATATCTCACACATTCCTAATCCCTTCTAAAGAGGTATTCCATTGCTCAGCCAATCTGCACAACATCTGGGTCCAGACTTACCCACTCAAACTTCATACTCTTTGCTTGAGAGGTCATGTCCCCCTGGTGCAAGGCCTGCCCAATCCACCTGCCCAGCACTTCCCACTCCAGTAGTGTAACAGATTTAGCCCACTTCATCTGAGGCAGGGCCATCTGTGAAAGAAAATGTGTCATACATCAACTCTGCTGTAATCACTGCACAGCTTTTTATGTTTGTATGACAACCAACCAACTGTCCACAAGAATGAATTGCCACAAACTGTGGTCATGACTAAAGTTGACCACCCACTGGCACAACGTGCAGCTGAACACAACATGTGCTGCTGCTTCACAACCTTTGCCTTCTGGGTCCTTCCCTCCAACACTATTTTTTCTGAACTATGCACATGACAATTGCTCTTGGAACACATCCTTTACTTCCAGAACTCTCCTGGCCTCAATATCTGCTAACCCACAGCCCCTACACACTCTACCCAACAGTTTACCCTTCCTCTGCCCTGTCCCTCCCTCCCAATGCATGCCCTCCCATCACGTTCATCATGAATCTTTCCTCATGCCTCTGTTACCTATGAGCCACATGCCTCACTCATGCACCTGCCACCCTTCCATACCATATTCCTAGCTGCCAAACCTGCCTCCCTCCAAGACTGCTACAGTTCCTTCAAATAATGCAAAAGTTGAGGGTGCCACATGAGCAGAGTCTGTGGAGATGTTGAGACTGATGATGCTCCTACTGCTGCAGGTACTGTTCTGGTGGTTGCCTAGCCACTGTTGTTGCAACAGAAATTAAACATAGATTATCTTCATTTTGCTGGTAATGATGTTTCTCCATCTTTACAATTGCTGAAGCGACATTTATTTATAATGTTATTGCCGTTGTAGTGCTAGATGCTGCTGAAAGTGTGGCTTTCCTTTTGTTGCTGGAATTTCTCTTATGGTTTCATTAACTTTTCAATGACATGATCCAATGTTTTGTCTCGTAATGTTATGATTTCAACTAAGATACCAGACGTTTACCTAAAAAGCCATCTGTTACGGTAAGCTTGAGACAGTACCGAATAGAGTCCAATGAAATTTATTGCAAATTTTCATGAACCTGAGAGCATGCAGTTACACAGAAGAGCTTTATCATAAGGCTGATCTCATGGAGTCCACAGAATGAACAGAGCCATAGCTGTTATCATTGTCCAAATAGTTTCATACCTAGCAAGACTTCTCATGCAGACAGGCAAATGAGTGATGTGTGCCAGGCACATTTCCCTTAAAGCACTGCTAAAGACAATGTCATGGTCCATAGCATGAACTTAGTGTACCTTGTAATGGTACTTGAATTACGTAACCATTACGGCACCTCACCTGAACCTCTCGATGCCAGTAATATTCTACTCTGTTTCTGTTAACTACTTATCATATTTCTGGGACAACATTCAGATTTGATTTCATTTTTGATACATCGATATGTTTATATTGCAATGATATTATTCTTATGTGTATTCTTTCTTTTGTCACTATGATCTTTGACGAACTTGTAACTCTTGATTTTTGGGCGCGTAAATAGTTAGAAGTTAGTTGTTACTTGTTAGAGAGTCGGACCTTGAGAAAGTCAAGTGTTGGACATCTTTGGAAAGATGCATATTGTAGTTGGCTTATAAAATGTGAGGAAGATATTTTCAAGTATGTTTTATAATGTGGTGTTTTGTGTATCGTGTGATATTGCAATTAAAGCAATTAAAATGAAGTGTAACTTAATTTCGGAGTGCTGATTATTTTTTTATATCACCATTGTCCAGCAGAAGTGTAATCTTCAAGAATGGTTTGTGAAGCGCATCTACAAAACTTTTGAATATAGCAGAATAAAACCTAGGCCTCTTTGCATCCGAGCTTGGAATCATAACCACCTAGATTTTCGATGATTGAGCCATGATTTTACGACGAGACCAGCGTGGGAAACACGAAAAGGTGAGTGCCTAGTTTATTCATTATTACATGAAATGACATTATTAACTGTGCTCTAATAACACTTGCACATAATAACTATGTTGTTGCCTGAAAATGGAGTACTTAGCGGCATGAGCAACACCACAATCATTATTAAAGTTTGACCTTTGTTGTGGTAGGGTTGTTAGAATGTGGAGGCTCAGCCGGGATAGGCAGCACAAAATATTCAAAAATTAACTGTAGATGTGTTTCAGCACACAGTGAATCTGTTATGAAAAATATCGCCCTAAACCTGACAATCAAATAATAAGGAGAGACAACCACAGGACGAAAAATGGGAACAAAAAACAATGGGACGACAAAGGATTTAAAATAAACACTACGACTGGATTCCGACAGAGAAGACTTCAGCTATAAGTTAAGTAAAAATTCTAACGAATTTTGTAATTTGGTATTGTTATTTCTAGTGGTTCATTTTCTGTTGACAGTTAATAATGGATAAAATTAATGTAGGGGAAGAAATAGTGGGGGAGGATCAGAAACTCGATAGGATTGAAATAATTCTGCAGCTTCTGAGTAAGCAGAACGAAAACATAAATAATTTAAAATCTGAAATGAGGGCTGAAATTGACGAAAGGTTAGGGGAGAATTTGAATAAGCAATTAAATGCAATAAAAACTGAGTTAACTGAGGTCAAAAATCCACTGGAAGGTAACTTTAAGGTGATAGAATCGAGGGTAGACAATGTGGACGAAAAAGTAATTGTTTTTGAAAATGAATTCATTGCCGAAAATAGTAACAGAGCCAGGGAAATTCAGGAACTTCAAAATGAAAATGAATCGCTAGATGAAAAATTGAATGACTTGAAAGTAAACAGTGTTAATGCAGTCAGTAGTGTTGAGAAAAGGTTGACAGTTTAGAATCAAATCTTACCAATAAATTAGACACATTAAAAACTAAAATAAATCAAGTTGAAGAATATGTTGTTAACAAGAATTTGTAGTCATGCACCAGCATGGTCAAACCTGTTAGTGAAAAGTTTTCCTTGTGATAATTTGCACCCAGTTGATTTTTTGCACCATTGCAAGGACAATTTTGTGCCAGGAATGTCTGATGATTCAAAAATTAAATTTGTCAAAAATTTCTTGAAGGGGAGGCCCTGTTCTGGGCAAATCAAAATTTCGATCAGTGGGAAACCTTTGCAAATTTTGAGAAAAGCTTCTTAAACAAATTTTGGTCAGAATCTGAACAGGGGAGAATTAAATCAGAATTTTTAAATGGACCTATTTTCAGAGGGAGAGTGGGCTCCATGAAAGCATTTTGTAAAGATCAATTGAGGAAATTAATACATTTAGATAAATCTTTTGATGAAATGACACAAATAGATGCACTGAAAAGAAGGCTACCTGAAAAATTGCAATGGGATTTAGTTCATGGGCCTGATGATTCTGTGGAAATGTTTTTAAATTATGTGGATAAATTGGATAGGGCATTAGAAAGACGGAATATGCAAAATTTTAACAATGGTGAACACCAACAGGGGGGGGGGGTATTCAAACAGGTATGGAGAGAGGAGAGACTACAGAGACAATAGATATGAACAACACAGGGGAAACAATAGGGATCATAATGGTAATGACAGAAACAGAGGGGAACAAAATTGGAGATCAAACAACAGAGAAAACAGGCAGGAAAACTCCGGACCGCTTCAATGAGGGTCCGCAGTTTTGGGGCGAGAAAATTTAATCACAATAGGACCTACAATAACAACTGGGAATTTACAGACAGAGGAAGTAGGAGAAATGTAACTTATTATTATAATAAAACCAATGAAAGACAAAACAAATACACACCACAAATAACACACTCATGTTCAACACCAAATTAATACTTTAAATTGTGATCTGACACTTCGGGATACAATAAGAGAAAATAATCATGTTGAAAGCAACAAGGTAACTATTTCTGAGAATAAGCCAGATGAGGATATTGCAATTGTGCCAGAATTTTATTATTGGGTAGAGAATGATAATCTATGTAATTCTGAAGTATCTGACAAACATTACAGCTCTGATTTGAATAAGTTATTTAATGAAAATGAAAAGTTATGTGAAGAGAGAGAGATGGAACTTAATGTGACTGTGGATAGGATTCATGATGAGGAAAGTTTTGATTTTGATGAATATATGGAAGCAAATGATGTTGTTGAGAGTTGTACGGAGGTAAGTAATAGTGTGATTAATGCTGTAGGTGAATGTCAGATATTCATTGAGATTATTTCAAGTGAAGTAGTGAAGCTATGTGATAATGAAGTTGATAATTGTGAGCATTATGATGAGGTAAGTGTGGATAGTAATGAGGAAGAATACACTCATGCATCTGAAGAACAGGTAAAGTTAAGTCAGTGTAACCAATTTAATGTAGCAGAGGACTGTAATGTTGTGCCAGCTAAGTATGAAGCATTTAAACCCACCTACAAGTTCTGAAGGGAAAGGTGAAAAATTTTTAAAAGTATTATGGAACAGTTGCAATTACAAAACAGACAGGGAAGAGTTCTGGAACTATTTAGCTAAAATTTGTAGAAGGTTATATCCTCACTGGTGGCAAAGTGTAAAATGTAATGAATATCTGATGTATGCTCAACCTGTTGTATCCATAGATGATGATAATGAAAGTGTCAATGTGTGTGTGAAGCTATTAAAAACTGACCAGGAAAATAATGAGGGTAATTTTAGAGAAATTGAGAATGACCTGTTACATGAACCATTAAAAGAAAAAGTAGAAGAATGTGAATTAGGGTGTCCATACATTAAAGCTAAAGTAAACAATTGGGAGGGTAAAGGTCTCATTGATACAGGGAGTCCTATTTCACCTATTTCAGAAAAATTTAGAAATAAAATTAGAGACGGTGTTGATTTTGTTGAGGCCCTTGTGATGGGAGTAAAGATAAGAGGAGCTACAGGCAAACACAGTAAAGTCATCAAAAGTCAAGTATTTTTATCATTTGAAATAGAGGATGTAAAATTTGAGCAGGGTTGCCTTGTTATTCCAAGTTTAAAAGAGAACATATTGTTTGGCATGGACTGGGTGTTAAAGGTAAGTGCTGCATTTAGCTGGAGTGAGATGAAGTCAAATGTGTGTGAACCCAAAAGCAATATTATTGTGTGTACACAACTGTTTATTACACACTGTGGAGAAGGTTGCAATCATGTCAGGAAAATCATAGACTATGAAGAGAATTTGTGCTGTTATGATAATAAGCCTGAGCTAAATTTTTCTGGTCAAAATTATGAAAACCTAGTTAGAAGCAAAGTAGAGGAAGCAATTAATTTGGACAGTGATCAAAAGAGACAGTTGGAAAATTTATCGTGGGAGTTTCAAGATGTTTTCAATGAAAAACCTGGAAGAGTCAGATTTTATCAATGCACTTTACACCTTAAAAATCATGAACCTTTTTTCCTCAAGCCTTATAGTATTCCGTTTGCAAAATGAAAAGAAGTAGAGAGTGAGATACAAAAAATGGAAGCTTGGGGTATAATCGAAAGAAGTAACAGTGATTATAATAATCCTTTGGTGGTGGTTTCCAAATGTGGAGGTGGTGTTAGACTTGTACTTGATTCTAAGTACCTTAACAAATTTTTGAAAAGAGAAAATGATCATCCAGAAAACATAGATGAATTGTTACATAAATTTGAGTGTGTGAAATTCATGAGCAGCTTAGACTTAACTTCAGGCTTTCACCAAATTTCTTTAGAAATAAATTCTAGAAAATACACTGCATTTTTGTATGGGGGAAAAAGTTATCAATACTGTGTTGTACCATTTGGACTAACTGTTTCTGTTGCTGAGTTTATTAGAGCATTAGATCTTGTTTTGGGGGATGAGCTACTGTCTAAACTTATTGTATATGTAGATGATATTTTGATTTCTGGAAAAACATGGGAAGAACATTTTGAATTGCTAACACAGGTGTGTACAAAATTAAGGGAAAGGGATATGACCTCAAAGTTAGAAAAATGTAAATTTGGAGTAAGTGAATTGCAATTTTTGGGACACATTATTTCAAAAAAGGGGATTGAATCTGACAGAGAAAAAACTGAAGCTATAGAGAATTTTCCTGTTCCTAAAAATAAAAAACAATTAAAACATTTTTTTGGTCTTGCTGGATTTTACAGAAAGTATGTCAGTACTCAAGCTATGAACGCTTGTTGTTTATAAGATCTATTAAAGAAAAATACTGTCTGGGATTGGTCATCTGATTGTCAAAAAGCATTTGATGAGATAAAGAAACAACTTTCACAGAGCAGAATTCTATATAGGCCTGACATGTCTTTACGCTTCTGTTTAGTGACTGACAGCAGTGATACCGGATTAGGAGCACACTTATTTCAGGAAAAAGTCATAAGGGATCATATTGAACACCATTCCATTGCATTAGCTAGTAGAGTATTACAAAAGTATGAAAAGACTGACACTGTGACTGAAAAAGAACTTTTGGCTATGCATTGGGCTTTCAACAAATTTAAAAATTACCTTCTTGGACACACAGTAATTGTTTTCTCTGACCACAAAGCACTACGTTACTTACAGGAGTGTAGGCTTTATCATAGTAGAACCACCAGATGGGCATTATTTTTACAACAATTTGATTATGAAATTAAATATATTAAGGGGAAGGAAAATGTTATGCACTTTCTAGGACACCTTTTGGGCTAAATTTTGATAATGAAACAGGCATTGATGGCAAAAATTTCAAAATTATGTATTTGAAGGGGATAAAAGAGGAAGGAGAAATTTTAAAAATGTTTATTGACATTAGGAGACACCAAAATCATGATGAAAATTGGAAACTGGTAAAAAGTTATTTGGGAGTTAAGCAAAAGGTAGATGATTATTAGAAGGTACACCAAGGGATTCTGTTCAAAAGATTAAGACCTGATTTGGATGACTGGAAGTTATGTTGGCCTGAGCAGCACATAGACACATTAGTTAAGTGTATACATGAGAGCTTTGGACATTGTGGTTCTGTCAAATGCATACAAAAGATTCAGGAAAATGTCTACTTTTATAATATAGCCAGAAGAGTGAAGAAAAAATTAGCAGCCTGTGACCAATGTCAAAGAGTAAAAGTGAGTAATCAAACATGCAGAGGGATGATGCAAAATATTTCGCCCAGCAAAAATTTAGAGCTGACAGCTTGCGACATTTATGAATCCCTCCCTAAGTCAAAAGGAGGTTACAGTTTTATCTTTGTGATTGTTGACATATTCTCAAAATTCATCAAATTGTATCCATTAAGGAAAGCCACAAGTAAACAAATTACATATAAATTAACCAGTGATTATTTCAATATGGTAGGTACTCCACAAGCAATCTTGTCAGACAATGGCTCACAATTTACATCAAAAGTATGGAATGATTTTGTTGAAAATGCAAACATAAAACATATTTTGATTTAAGTTTATCACCCGTCCACTAATCCGGCAGAGAGGTACATGAGAGAGATAGGGAGGTTGTGCAGAACATATTGTAGTAAGATCCATGTAAATTGGATTGCATATGTAAGTGATTTCGAAGACATAATGAACAGTTTGCAACATACACTCACTGGCTTTTCACCATTCGAAATTATGTTTAACACAAGACCTACTAGCTCTATTACTGAACACACAGATTTTCCAGTTTGTCAAATTTTGTCATCTCAGGAGAGAGAACAAATTGTAAAAGACACCATGAAAAAACAAGCAGATTACAGAAAGAGAAGACACGATGCAAAAGGCAGGTTTTCACACTTTAATATTGGTGATTTGGTTTTGGTTAAAATGAAAGAAAAATCTAAACTTACGACTTCAGAATTAAAGAAATTTTTTGACATTTATATAGGACCATTTGAAGTGAAAGAAAATCCTCACCCAAATGATTACAGATTGAACTATCCAAAATCTAGGAAATTATTTGGTTTGAGGAATGTAACTGAATTGAAACCTTATAAGTCTGATACCTAGAATGAAATTTGCAAACCTCAATAACCTGGAATACAAGGAAAATTTTTCACATTTTATATTGTTTATGAAGTTTGTTTCCTATATGTGATATGGAAACTATATATGGTACTGAAGCTTACTTATTGCTGAAAGGAAGTGTGAAATGATTTTGCTTGATGAACTACGTACACATGTAATATACATACTATTCATTGAATATTATGATGGTTGCTTCTGTATTTTATTTTCTGTGTGTGGTAGGACATGTGCTATTTTAGTTGTAGTTTACTCATGTTAGTTATTAGACATTTTAATGAACATTTTGACATTCATATTTTGTGCTTACTATTGTTTAAAAATGCTGTTGAAGTATTAGTAGTGTGACTTGTTAAGGAAGTTGTGTGATGAGTAGTGGAGTCATGAACAATTACTCATTTTGGTAACATGTTTATGTATACATGCTTAAATTTTCTTCATTTGCTGATGTCATTTGTGCTGAAAACATTTTGTTGCTGTTATTATATTTTCTGAGCATATATGTTGGAAAAGACTAAAATTTGAATATTATGAACAGGCTATGCCCACCTATTTGCCCACTTGACAGTTGGGATGTATGAAATTGAGGACTTTCCACACTGTGGAATTAAATCATTCTTTTGTGTATTATAGGTGAACCATTCTGTCTGCCTATGGAGGCAACACACAGATACTAACAATTGTCATTTTTCTTAATTTTGTCTTCATATATAACATGTTTAGGATTAGTGTGACACCATTTGATATTTTGCATCTTATTCTCAACTGTTACAATAATATTTCTTCTGTTTTTGTAAGACTCAGTGTAGCCCTGAGCACTTATTTTCCGTTGTACATGTCAAATTGTAGGTTTTTATGGTACAGTTAGATTGGATCTGTATTGGAGGGGGGGGGGGTGAATATTGGGATAGACAATATATATCAGTGATGGGTTTCTTAAGCTACTGTAGGGGGATTATCACAGTAATCCGTTCTGCCATGTCTGCGTTGTATTTTATATTGGTAGGCAGCTGTTGATATTCTGCTCTCAGTTATATCTTTTGATCCCTCCCCTTTTATTTCTTATCCTACTGCCTGTCACTGATTCTATTCTATTTTTCTTCTGCTGATGATGAGAGGGGGCTAGGCTGATCTCTCCAGTAGTACCTATTTCTATCTTTCTTTTCCATCCACATATTTTGAGGTATCGCTCCTTCCTTGTTGCAGTGTCTATAATTGTACCATGTCCTCATGCTCTTCAATACAGATCAACAAGCAATTGTTTTCTTAAATGCTGTCTGGTAATACTTTTCTTTGTCACAGATTTCCATGTTAATGTAGTAAACTGTATCTGGTTGAATAACTTTGAAATTAATTTCCAAATTTATTTATATACTATCATACCATATTACAGTAGAGTAAAAATTCCAATTACTTTCACATCAGAATGTTGTAGGCCTATGGGTAATAAAAGCTTGCTTATGACATGTCATAAACAAGATTTTTTAAAAGTAATGTTAGAAAATGAGAAAATTAATGTGTGTTGTAATATATAGAATTTTTATTGACTATGAATCATAATTGTTGGACTATTATAATCTTTCATATTGTTTCTTTCATGTCATTGTACTAGTGTTCGATCATTCTTGGTGACACAATATAACACTGAATATTTGTGTAGGAACTTGTACTGAAGTGAAGAGTAAAGACTATGTAATAATTTCAGGTCAACTACCTGTGTAGATAAAGAACCCACCAGCTAAAAGAAACTATGTAAAGGGAATACCTATGGACCTGCTATTAGAGGAAAAACTTAACTATGAGAACAGGAACTAGTGTGGTGAAATGGACATTGAGTTAATGCTGGACTGAAAATAACAATTGGACTCTTGTTTGAAAAAGTTTTAATACTTTTCTTATTATATTGCCAAGAGACATATTCAGTGCTCATGTACAGAGTTGTAACTAAGATTCAAAAATTTTATGAGTTTTTTCTTTGGATACAATATGTTACAGATTACATTTTGATATTTATGTGTACTGTTGTAAAGAGAGTGAAGAGAGGCCTGTTGTAAAATTTAGTAATTTTTGCAAGTTTGAAAAGATATGGCTAAAGCAATTTTTAATCTATTACATTTCATTTCTTTAGTATGTACCGTTTGAAAGATACTGTTATTCTATATAATTATTACTGTAACTTAGTACCTTATTATCTTGCTGTTTGGGACACCCAATCCCATGCAGCTTGTGCATGAAATAGTGTGTGTGGCGGGGGGGGGGGGGGGGGGGGGGGTTCTGTAATGGTACTTAAATAACGTAACCATTACGGCACCTCACCTGAACCTCTCGATACCAGTAATATTCTACTGTGTTTCTGTTAACTACTTATCATATTTCTGAGACAACATTCAGATTTGATTTCATTTTTGATACATCGATATGTTTATATTGCAATGATATTATCCTTATGTGTATTCTTTCTTTTGTCACTATGATCTTTGACGAACTTGTAACTCTTGATTTTTGGGCGCGTAAGTAGTTAGAAGTTAGTTGTTAGAGAGTTGTTAGAGAGTCGGACCTTGAGAAAGTCAAGTCTTGGACGTCGTTGGAAAGATGCATATTGTAGTTGGCTTATAAAATGTGAGGAAGATATTTTCAATTATGTTTTATAATGTGGTGTTTTGTGTGTCCCGTGATATTGCAATAAAAGCAATTAAAATGAAGTGTAACTTAAATTCGGAGTGCTGATTTTTTTTATATCACCATTGTCCAGCAGAAGTGTAAACTTCAAGAATGGTTTGTGAGGCGAATCTACAAAACTTTTGAATATAGCAGAATAAAACCTAGGCCTCTTTGCATCCGAGCTTAGAATCATAACCACCTAGATTTTCGATGATTGAGCCATGATTTTACGACGAGACCAGTGTGGGAAACACGAAAAGGTGAGTGCCTAGTTTATTCATTATTACATGAAATGACATTATTAACTGCGCTCTAATAACACTTGCCACATAATAACTACATTGTTGCCCGAAAATGCAGTACTTAGCAGCGTGAGCAACACCACAATCATTATTAACGTTTGACCTTTGTTGCTTTGGGGTTGTTAGAACCTCAAGTTCATCTTATGTTGTTTACAGTGCAATGGCACCTTTTGTGCCTGGGTGACTTTCTCTAGTTACTTGGGTGAATCAGTATCCAGATGTGCTTTTTTTTAATATTACTGCAGTAATAACTGCCTAATAGGTTTGTGGGTGTTGTGTCATCACTACCTCATTGAAATAGTGTGTAGTTTCCCAAACACCATTCAGCATAATGCCCATAAACTTCTCAAGGAATATACAGATCTATTGTGACTACTACTAGCAACCACTTGCTGAAATATGTCACAACTTAACTTTACCTGGCAGTTTTTTCTCTTCCAAGCCAATTTTCAAGTTCTTGTCTCCTGCGGACCTCGGACTGAAGCTGCTCAGAGAGTGATGACAATCTTCTTTCCTGAATTGCTAATGCTGAGTCCCGGTTTCTTCGAATACTTTCATTATGCTATAAGAAGAAAAGGACTCTGTTACTGTCTTTCAGGAATAGAAGGTACAGTGCCTGTGAACTATAGAAATTAAATAAAATGCTGAAATGTTGCTGTGTCACTAGTAAAATATTTTAATGTGTACATTACATTCCATATCATTCTTGACATCACTCTATATGTTTTATGAGCCCTGTTGTTTTACAAGAAAGATACTCATGGTCCATTTCAGATCTACTGAGAAAAATGGCAAGTAAAGTCTGACTCTGTACTGGGCCAGATATCTGCCCTTATCAACCAGAAGTTTTAGAAGTTTTTTGTTTATTACAACACTGATTCAACAAATCGTATATGACAGGCAGAAACAGCCTCCAATATGAGGCCATCGAAGCAATGCATTTCTTTATCCTACAAATTTGGTAAAGACGAACAACACCTGGGGTGGTTCATGGAAATATGTAACAAATCAGATTAGTTATCTAGCTGCAGAGTAGGCTGCTTTTACACACACACACACACACACACACACACAGACCCATGAATAGGAGCATATAGGGCAGATATGGAACCTAAAGACAATTTTGCAAATAAGAAGGCATACAAATACAGTGGTAACTTTTGTCAGCTTCAAACTGGTTTATGATTCAATAGACAGGCAATCATCATCCCATACTCTAAAGGCATTCAAAATTGATGGAAAACAATGATAATTACCCAGCAGACATTAAAAGGTACAATCTCCAAAGATAAATTCATGGTAGAAACTTCAGAAGGAATTCAAATCCACACTGGTGTACATCAAGGAGATGTACTCCCACCCCCCCTGCCATGTAACATAATTGTGAAAAAAATAAATAAATAAGTAAATTGGAGTCTTGGGATAAAGAAGAGCAGAGAATTAACATGAAATGTCTAGCTTCCATAAAAAGTCTCAATCACACTTTCCCTGAGAAGTTTCAAGAAATCTCAAAGAAAACCGCCCTACAAACAAACTTACCACATGTGAAAGAAGCCTGGAGATAATCTCCCCATTATTATTTGGTTAGGGGAAGCATCACAAGTTATGCACTTTAAATATTTAGGAAAGATTACCCAACCATCAGGAGTAAACACAATAGTCAATCAAGACTGAATCAAAAAAGCATATATGCTCACATGGCCTCACTGCAACAAAAAATATAACTCTGTCAATGCAAAGTTAAGTATTACAACACAGTTGCTCTACAGGAAGCACTCTATGCTGCAGAAACTTTGCTGATACATTGTCAAACAAAAATGAGAGAGACTGAAAAGAAGGAAAGGAAAATTCTCAGGAAAATATTTAGATCAGTTTTTCATGAAGGAATTTGGGTAGAGAAGCTGTTGGGAGAGATCTAGTCTGCCCAAGAAATGCCATACATTTTTTAAAGACATACTGTCCTAAACAGTTGCCACTGTCTTGATGAATGTGTAGTTAATGATTGGTTTACAGGAATAAATTTAATTTATTTACTTATTCACATGGACACATTTTCATCACTTCATATTGGCAACACACATTATGTACAAAGACTTGTGTTGTTGCTCCCAGGTAGATATTCGAGCTTCTACAAAATTAAATGAGAACAATGAATCATCATATCAGTAGCTATTCTTCCTGTCTTATAATACAGGGCTGGCATGCACACAGAACACTATTAGTGTAATAAGATAACTAATCATCACGGTAGATGTCCTCAGGAACAAGTATACTGCTGCCCATTAAAACTGTTAACACCAGAATGGATAGTAAATAAAACCATTTTATAGAATTCCAGCATTATGTTGGCAGAAGGAAGAGCATTTTATTTTTCTGTGTCAGTTACAATGACATTTTCAGATCATTCCATTCATTACTGAATCATTAGCTAAATAGCTCTGAAATAATGAGTGACATAACATCTCTACTTTCTGAGCTATTCAGAACTGAGGTATTTTTGCAGACTGAAGTGATAAAAATTTTTCATCAAGGCCTGGACTCCAATCTGGGTTGCGTGCTCACTAGGCAGCAATGTTAACCACTATGTCACCCTAGCACAGTGGCTATGCATAACTAAGCAGAATACCCTATCATGCCTTTCTCCTCAATTCAAATTTGCATTCACACTTCAGCCCACTTGGTATTTCCACTACACTCAAATAGCATTGCAGAAGCTCTCCAAACTGTATTGGAACAGCACCTCAGCATTGAGTGAAATGAGGGACCATGCCTGAAACCCAGGCATAGTTGCTTTAATCATCTGAAATTATATGGTTCCAGATATCTTTTCAAGTCTCAAACATCAATGAAGTACATACATAGACTCAAGCAATGAAGAAAATTTTATACAAGGCTAGGATTCAAATCTGGGTCTCCTGCTCACTAGGCAGATGCACTAACCACTACATGACCCTAGCATAGTGGCTTTGCGTAACTACATGGACATGTTTCTCTCCTCAATACAAATTTCCATTCACACCTCAATCTAATTGGTTTTCACGATAAACTCAAACAGCATTATAGAATACCAAATGGACTAAGGTGTGAATGGGAATTTGGACAGAAGAGAGAGGCATGCTAGGGTAGTGCATGCAGTTATGCATGCCAGGCTGGGCTGGGGTGGTGTAGCCATTAGCACATTTGCCTACTGAGCAGGAAACCTGGGTTCAAATCCAAGCCTTGGTATAAATTTTCATTCATCACTTCAGTCTGCATATATACATCAGTGATGTCTGAGACGTGGGAAGGTCTCTGGAACCACACAATTTGATTTTATTAGTCACAGTTATTTTCAACTTTGAACATTCTGTGTCCTTAATTTAAGCTCCTACTGTACAGTGAATTGTCTTTTGTCTGCCAACAGATGACTTAGTGTATAGTGGAAACTTAAATTATGGACACAGAACATTCTATATTGAACAGTTGTGAATAGCTCCAAATATAGAAATATTGTTTGCTTGATCATTTCAGAACCACTGTTCAATAATGAATAGAAAAGTCCAAAACCAGTCAGCATTAACCCAAAGTCTGTGCAACTGAGACAGAAGAGTATACTTTTTCTGTATATACAGTATTTTCTCGAACATATTCTCAGTTCGAATATAATGAATTCCTTGAGACAGAGAAGTTGCTGTCCATGCATCAGCACGGCTTTAGAAAGCATCACTCCTGCAAAATGCAACTCGCCCTTTTTTCACATGATATCTTGCGAACCATGGATGAAGGGTATCAGACGGATGCCATATTCCTTGACTTCCGGAAAGCATTTGACTCGGTGTCCCACTGTAGACTCCTAACTAAGGTACGAGAATATTGGATTGGTTCCAAAATATGTGAGTGGCTCAAAGACTTCTTAAGTAATAGAACCCAGTACATTGTCCTCGATGGTGAGTGTTCATCGGAGGTGAGGGTATCATCTGGAGTAACCTGGGGAAGTGTGGTAGGTCTGCTGTTGTTTTCTATCTACATAAATGATCTTTTGGATAGGGTGGATAGCAATGTGCAGTTGTTTGCTGATGATGCTGTGGTGTACGGGAAGGTGTCATCATTGAGTGACTGTAGGAGGATACAAGATGACTTGGACAGGATTTGTGATTGGTGAAAGGAATGGCGGGTAACTCTAAATATAGATAAATGTAAATTAATGCAGATTAATATGAAAAAGAATCCTGTAATGTCTGAATACTCCATTAGTAGTGTAGGGCTTGACACAGTCACGTCGATTAAATATTTGGGCGTAACACTGCAGAGCGATATGAAGTGGGACAAGCATGTAATGGCAGTTGTGGGGAAGGTGGATAGTCGTCTTCTGTTCATTGGTAGAATTTTGGGAAGATGTGGTTCATCTGTAAAGGAGACCACCTATAAAACACTAATACGACCTATTCTTGAGTACTGCTCGAGCGTTTGGGATCCCTATCAGGTCGGATTGAGGGAGGACATAGAAGCAATTCAGAGGTGGGCTGCTAGATTTGTTACTGGTAGGTTTGATCATCATGTGAGTGTTACAGAAATGCTTCAGGAACTCGGGTTGGAGTCTCTGGAGGAGAGGAGGTATTCTTTTCGTGAATCGCTACTGAGGAAATTTAGAGAACCAGCATTTGAGTCTGACTGCAGTACAATTTTACTGTCGCCAACCTACATTTCTCGGAAAGACCACAAAGATAAGATAAGAGAGATTAGGGCTCGTACAGAGGCGTATAGGCAGTCATTTTTCCCTCGTTCTGTTTGGGAGTGGAACAGGGAGAGAAGTTGCTAGTTGTGGTACGAGGTACCTTCCGCCACGCACCATATGGTGGATTGCGGAGAGTGTGTGTGTGTGTGTGTGTGTGTGTGTGTGTGTGTGGGGATGTGTGTGTGTGTGTGTGGGGATGTAGCATGAAGAATACATTAGTAAATTTATAACTGATTGGGGTACCAAGGGTACAACATCTAGCACCAAAATCTGCCAGCTCTGGCAGCAACAATGGCTCTAGTCCAACTGGCCATCAAGTTGAGCTCAGTTTGTATGACAGATATGGGTCCATTATTCTTTGCTCCTTCATCTCTATACCAGAACTCATCAGCTGTAGTCACTAGAAAGCTTTCAGTAGCTGTGACATCTGCAGCACATGCTGGCCAGAGCAAGGGTGTAGTGCCTTGAGAATTTCGGTGTAAATTCTAGAGGCACTTGGCTTTCCACCATATCGAACACCGATATTTTAAGTACAAGGGTGAGAGAGTGGCGATGTGTCTACCTCGTCACCGGTCTCTGTATGTGCAGGATGGACATGTATCAGGAGAATATGGCAATAGTGAGGGTCAATCGGCATGGGCAAGTGGTTGCCGTGTTTGTCACAGAAGTAACAAGCCTAGCGCTAGGAGCAAGCATGCCTTACTCTGTGATGGTGCTACGTCAGTCATTATTGTGAACATTTGAATTGTGTAAAATAAAAGAAAAGACACTTACTTTTACTTACTTGCTTAGTGAATTTCTAGAGTTGTGGATGGTGGACTTGTGAGAACCTTGAGAGTTTTGGAACTGTATTAATTGTTAAAGTACTTAACAGTTTCTGACAGACCGCGAGTCGTTGGGCTTACGAAATACGATTCATTTATGTGAGAACTGTTACGTGGTGTTCTGTTTCTAGAAGTGAAATGTAGTTGGATTGATTTAAAAGTATCTTGAGTGTATGCAATCATTTTAAGAGTAGACAAAATTCCTCCAAACAGCATCATATCTTTGGAGAAGAAGTTGGGCAGATCCTTGCAGCTGACTATCCTGAAAAAAAGATTGGCAAAGCACCTCCAAGTAAGTCCACTGATGAAGTGGATGTGTGAGTCTTGCACATCCGTACCACATTGCTTCCTCTAGTAGCCGGAAACTGCCAGAAAGTGACGACTGGTGTGATCAGGACTTGAAAAGGAGGGTTTTTTTTTAAGGAAATTGAGGAAAGAAGATATTGAGAATTGCCGTAGCAACCAGTTGTAACAAGACTGAGAAACTGTTTCAAGCAATTGCTTGGTGTCCAATAAACCAAGGGAAGAAAGTTGTGAATGCAACACAATATAAGATGGGAAAAAGTAGTAATGTCAAGAGAACAGAGAGAAGATCTCAACTTTTTGACTAAGGAGTTGTTGCTGTGGTGAGGAACTATTTCTCACCCACACACATTGTGCCTACATTGACACAGTAACCAACCATCGTCGATGCAGTAACCAGCCATTGACATCGACGCAGTAACCCACCACCATTGCTGGCTGCAATGGCTGCCGTTCACCGTTGCTGATTTTGTGTCCGGTCACCAAAGCTGATGCCGTAACCAACATTTGATGCTGATGGCACCTATGCTATTTATCAGTGCTGATTCTACACCTGACCATTGGCGCAGCCTAAAACTTTACGCTGGGTGAGAGAAAAACTATAATTTTTTGGTAAAGCTGAGGGTACAATTGCATGATAAACTGTTGTTATAGTTATGGTATTCAGTGGTGAATTTTCTTTAGATGATCACTAGGTCCAAGATCCATAAAATTATGGATGAAGAAGAGCAACCAACTTTAGAGCCAGCAATGGCAATGTCTCTAACAAAGGAAATGCCAGACTGGACTGAGGTATCAAATTTAATTGAAGCTTTAAGCCTTAAATTAGATAACCAGAAACAAGAACAGAGAGTAGATTCATCTTCTTTAAGACAAGAACTAAATGCTTCATTGAGAGAATAACTGAATGCAACTTCAAGTGAAAAGTTAGAAGCACAGAGTGTAACTCCAACTGCTCAAATTGCCTCTTTGAGAAATGAAATAAGTACTACTTTAAGTGAAAAGTTAGAAGCACAGGGTGAAGCTTTAGATTCTAAGTTTGATGTATTAAATGATAAAGTGGAAAATTTACCATTAGATTTAAAGAATGAATTAAGTAATTCTTTAACTGTCCAAATGGATCAAATGTTTACAGAGATTAGCCAAAAGTAGGATGATCAATTTCAGAAGTTGACGCAGAAATTATAATTTGATATTGAAGATAAGTGTAGCAATATAGAGTCTGAGGGTCATTTCAGTGTGTGTGTAATGTTACGTTCAATGCAGTGAAACAAAGACTACGTACCTTAAATGATAGTGTAGATAGACAGAATAAGCTATTGTCCAATCAAAAATTGCTGGTGTCAACACTTGAGTTGATGACATGGAGGGAAATTTTAAAGAAAAGCTACCAACCTCAGACACCATAAATATAAGCAGTCTGGAGGAACAGGTAGAGGATAAAGTTGCTGAGAGGGTTAACCCAGACAACATTCCAGCTTGTTTAACTTCAGAACTTAATGATACTAAGAGAGGCATGGATGATTTGTGGAAATAATTCAAACTTTTCCATGACAAGGTAGAAAACACAATAACTTTACATGATGTTGTGTTATGTAGTAAAGTGGTGATTGTTTTGCTGTGGGTAGACTTTCACACAAAATGTAATGAAAAGTACCAGTTTGCATTTGCTCAAGTGAGGTTAATATCAGATCCAGGGACGTTAACATTCTGTGTTAATGGACAGAGTGACAACTGTCGGTTCCTGAGTTGTTTTCAGTGTTACTTCCACATTAGTTTTCCTACACCGAATTACCTTCAAATCTTCAACTACTCTGTAATCTATTCATAACCTCGTAAACTATCCTATCATATTAATATTTAAGTTAGCAAATATGACTACAAGATTGTGACTAATTTAAGAGAATTGTGAACAAACAGTGACCTCTAAACACAAAACGGAATGAATGGAATAACATTCTGGTAGAAGGTATAATATGATAGTATTATGTAAACAGAGTGACTTTAAGATGGAATGAACAGAATAGAGTATTATATTTAAGAATAATATAATGTGAAGTGACTGATGAATTAACTATTTGATTATAGTTTATAATTTTCTGTTTAGTATAGAATATTTTATACCTTGTATGAGATATGATGTAGACAGGGCGGGTTTATATCAATTTTGAAAGGGGTGGGTAGTGTAGGTACAAACATGACTAACACAACACACACGCCACACCTTTCAAACGATCCTTGCAGACAAGTGTAACTGATTCTTTACCATTTGCCATTCCATAGGAGTTACTAAGATCTTTCTTCAGGGACTTCAAAGGTGAAGGTGAGAATAACCATTCTGCAGGAGATGTTTAACAACCTCCTCCGGCTTCTCACTCAAGTACCGGTGCAGTAGGGATCCTGGGGAAGGGGGGTGGGAAGAGTTTCCTGTCTTTGAGGCTATCTTCTTTCACTTCTTCGATCTTAGCAATAGTTTCTACTTTTTCCTTTCTTACTTCTCTATTGAGTACCAGTCTATCTGTCCCTCTTTCCATATGCATATACTTCTATTGCTTACGTTCTTCTCATTCTCTGTGGTTTTCTATAAACTTCAACTTATTTTACATAATCTGCCGAAGAATGAGCATACACGAACACACATCTACATACACACAAGGATATACTTAAGCACAAACAGAAGGATTATGAATTAGGAACCTGAAGTTATGCCAGAACCACCAAGGGATGTAGGGGAATATAGGTGTATGAACATCTGAATTGATGCACATATTATATTGTTGATATGTGACGGTTCTGCATCATTATTTTGTCACTCTAAAATATATCTTTACATGTGTCTTGCTGGTCCTTAGAGAAAAGTTGGTAAATACAGGTAGAAATAGTACCTACAATGTGTGTGCATATCTGTTTATATAGTAAAAGTGAGGCGTGAAAGAGAACTCTTATGGTATAAGATGATTTATTAGAAAGTGGAATACGAGTGTAAAGTAGATTTGTAATTTTACCAGAGAGTATTTAAGAATAATATACATAAAGTTGTATGCTAGGGCAATGAACCAGGATGAAAAGGGCAGATAGGCAGACCCAAGAGAGGCTGACCTATACTGTGCGGACAGGAGCACCAAGAAGGGGATCGACCTGTACCATAGATTAGGAAGTTAAAATGGAAGGAGAAAGGGTACTCCTAGGATCAACCCATTTAAGATATAGGTACTGTTCCTAAAGGGAAAAAGAGCAGCATCGTGACAGAAGTCGCACATTTAAAGGGATGAGTCTGGTACATTTGAAATCTAAGCATAAATAGACTCATTAAGTTCAGGCTTACAAATGTCCAAGAAGGACATTTTATTAGAGTTCCTCCAGAGTACAATTAGTAATGATTAAGTACATAATTAGAAAAGGTAGTATGGGAAGTAAGAACAAAGCAGCAGAATATTGATGAGTTACATGCACCTAGAATTTATGATTGGAAGAGGAACAGAAAACAGAGATAACTCCAACTTGGATTGAAAGGTTCACGGATTGTAATTGTGGTAAAATATGCATGTTACTGTTAAAATATAAAGAATTATTATCTTGTGTAATTGTACATAATGAATATGTATAAAATATCGTGTGTTCGAGCTAAGGGGAGGGATATGTAGTGCCTCGAGAATTTTGGTGTAAATTATAGAGACACTCAGCTTTCCACTGTATCGAACACCCGATATTTTAAGTACGAGGGTGAGAGAGTGGAGATGTATCTACCTCGCCACCACTTTCTGTGTGTGCAGTACGGACGTGTATCAGGAGAATAAGACAATAGCGACGGTCAATCGATGTGGGCAAGTGGTTGCCATGGTCGTTAGAGAAGTTACATGCCCAGCACTAGGAGCAAGCGCGCCTTACTCCATGATGGTGCTATGTCAGTCATTATTGTGAACAGTTGAATCATGTAAAAGAAAAGAAAAGAAAAGACACTTACTTTTACGTGGGCACTAATTTATTGACTTTATGGTGGACTTGTGAGAACCTTGAGAGATTTTTGGAGCTGTATTTATTGTAAAAGTACTTAACTGTTTCTGATGGACCATGAGTCATTGGGCTTACGAAATATGATTCATTTATGTGAAAACTGTGGTGTTCTGTATGTGGAAGTGAAATATAGTCGGATTGATTTAAAAATACCTTAAGTGTAAGCAATCATTTTAAGTGTAGAGAAATTTCCTCGAAACAGCATCATATTTTCGGAGGAGGAGTTGGGCAGATCATCACAGGTGACTATCCTGAAAAGAAGATCAGCAAAGCACCTCCAAGTAAGTCCAGTGCTGAAGGGGACTTGTGAGTCTTGCACACCCACACCACATTGCTTCCTGTAGTCACTGGAAACCATCAGAAGGGTTGAACACCATCTGTATCAAGGTACGCCAGGACTGCACAGGCAACATACAGTCTGACTTTATTTTGTTGAAAGACAATGTCACAAAGACCTCAAAGACAGGGCACTGCCACAAGCCTTAACACATGATAAATGTAACAACTGCTGTCTAAACAACTAGCTATGAAAACCAGAGGTGTTTGATTGTACTGCGTATCCAATGGAACCCCATACCATCACACTAAGTTCTGCTTGTATTTACTATAGTATATCGTATGGTTTCGTATTTGGGTGTAACTCCAGAAACTGCAAGAAAGGCTTTAGGGTACAAAAGTTTTAATAACTCATGGCAATGGCTATACTAACTACTGCATCTCAGTACATTTCTTGCTTAATGAAGTTCGTTACAAGCGATACGTCTCTTTCTCCAACAAAGAGCTGAATATACAATATGAGTAGTAGGAATAGAAAAAATCTATTTAAAGATTGAAACCAGTTACCTTAGCCCAAAAAGAAGTCCAGTATTTGATTCCTGCCAACTTAAATGCTCTATTAGTACTGGCTGTTTCGAAGCATTGTGCATTGTTGTTGTATTGTGTGAGTCAATTGAGATGTACATAATGTAACAAATGCATTTAACCTTGAAATCTATATAATCCACTTTCCTGACTCCTTGTTACTTCTGTGTGTTATTTACACCATATCTGCTGATCAGTATGAGGCAAGCACATCTGCAATTTGCCAGTACTGATTGAGAAACAAGTAAATATTCCCCCTCTCATGACCCCCCCTAGACACACAGCCTGTGCCACTCTTTCTCTGCTCCACACATCTCCTTGAGCCAGACAGTCTTGTTTCTTTAGAAGCATGAACAAAAAAAGATTATATGTCAAAAGCAGTACTGACTGTCATACAAGGTCTGTTCAAAAAATTCCAGAACTTTGTCCACAAACTTTTTCCACACTTACCTTTTACTTACTGTGCATGGTCTCCTTCAAAATACTCTCCCCCACAACTGATACATCACTTCCAACACCATTTCCACTTCCAGAAGTAGTCTTGGTATGCCTCTTGCTCGATCGGGTGAAGCACCATCCGCAAATTTTCTATCTCATCTATCATTGCAAATCTTCACCCTTTCACTGCAGTTTTCAACACTGCAGACAAAAAAATTCCACAGGGGCCAGGTCTGGAGAGTACCAAGAATGAGAAAGCACAGTGATTTCATTTTTGTGCAACAGTCACGCAACAACAGGGATGAATGTGTGTGTGCGTTATCGTGATGCAATAGTCACGAATTGTCTCACCACATTTCAGTCCATTTCTTCTCACGTTTTTTGCAGGCATCACAAATTGTCCTTATAATACCATTGATCAACAGTTTGTCCCTGTGGCATGAATTCTTGATGAACTAATCATTCAAAGTCAAAGAAAACTATCAACTCGGCTTAGAAATTTGACCCGACCTGATGAGCTTTTTTGGTCTTGGAGAACCTTTCCCACCAATTGTAATGATTGAACCTTAGATGTCTCACCACCAGTTATGATTCTCTTAAGGAACATCTCACCCTCATTTGTACAGTGCAAAAGCTCTTCACAGACTGCAGAGTGAAGTTCTTCCTGGCCTTGATACACAAGCCATGGGACAAAATTGGCAGCAAGATGATGCATCCCAAGATGCTGCATCAGGATTTCATGACATGATCCAACTGAAACGTTACATTCTTTTCCAATCTCACAGACAAGTAAGTTTTCAATTGGCCTGCACATTTTTGTTGATGTTCCTGACATGAGCATCATAGTTAGACATGAGCATCATAGTCAGACATCCAATGGTGTCCAGAATGAGGGTCATCTTTAACTTCTGTCCAGCCACTTTTAAACCATGTGAACCATTTGTAACAGTGAGTACAGCTTAAGCATTCATCACTGTAGGCTTCTTGCATCATTTAGTGTGTCTCTGTAAATGTTTTCTTAAGTTTCACACAAAATTTAAGCAGATGAATTGCTCCTCTAACTCTGACATCTCGTAATTTGTAAACTGTGTGACACAACGTTTCATTCAATACAACACTGAACAATAACTAACTGACATACAACAATGAAACTTCTGACAGTTACACATTAAACATAGGTGTGTGCAGAGATGCCAACCATATTTCACTCCAACACACCATTGGCACAAAATTACGAATGTTGTGGAATTTTTTGAATAGGCCTCGTATGACTACTTTTCAAGATCTTTTGGTCAGGGAATATTATGTATAGATAGTACTTTGTGGGATTAATATTTATAACAGTGATCACTCAAATAATATGTGGGACAAACAGATGGTCAATAACAGAGCCAGGAGGATTAAAAAGAAACTGCTGTAATACAGGAGATCCCAAGATATACAGCAGAGCTGGCCCCTTCAATCAGTGTCGCCCTCTCTGCTGCCACGTAAAGGAAAGCTACAACACTGATCACTGTGCTGACAGTGTTGCACTGGATATTTGTCTTGCTACATACAAAGACATTTCTATTGTGATGCTGTATACAGAACCAAGTCTCATCAGAAAAACATGTGTGGTTCTACTTCTATGTTCAGTTTTGACACTAGCACCACTGTCATCACACCTTTCTCTGCTGTCATGTCAATGGTAGTTGCAACAACTGTCACCTGCTGACAGACCACGGTGTTCCATATGTTGTTGTACTGTTTGTATGGATACTTGTTTTGGTGTTAATAAGCTCATTTCCTAACTCAAACCAAGTAACATGTTTGTGGGGATCAGCATGGTTTTGCAATCAAATATGTCTGTCTTCTCAGGTGCTAGTCATGTGGGGCCATTGAGATCCTGTTTCACGTTGGGTATGGTCCTGCTGAACTTATTAATTCCATATTCACATGATAGTCATGAACTCCAAGCCAATGTTAAAAGCAATATCACAGAACAATAAATTGTGGTCATAATAGACCAGCATCCCTTTGCTGTATAAATTCGACAAGTCTGAAAGATGTTTATCCTTCTTCCATGGGACATAACATGACCTTCCCACAATAAACATCAATCAAATGAAATTTCTGAATGAGCAAACCACTACATAATTTTTCCTTATATACAGAATGTTGCTCTGCTCCAACCTATTTTGCATGGTTATGCAGAAATGTTAACCATTTACAAATTCAAGTATGTAGTACACTTCATGACATTTTTATGTTTATTGCATGTTTTCTTTTCAGTGTTGCAGTTTAATGGTCAATAATGTACAGAGTTTGATAGCTCAAAGAAGTAGCATGAGTAAGAGTGTCCTGTATCAAATGAGATGCGATGATATGGAGCAGAAACATTCCCTTGGACGTCTTCTTGCTATGTTCCGTCTTGGAAGCCTCTTGTAACCTTGTCTGGAGCTTTCTATAGTATGATCCTGTGACATTTTGTTCCTTTTAAGCACATTTGTTAGCACCACAATCTGAGAATCCAAAAAGCCCTCAACATCACCTTGCCTGATGATGGCTAGATCTTACTTTTACCTTGTCTTGCTTTGCACCTTTGTTTTAGGGCTGTAGTGATACACCTGGCAATCATCCACAGTGATTGGATGGCCAAGGAGATTATATAGATTAGCCTGACATAACTTCAGCTTTTTGAATGGGTGTGCATAGTTCAACATGACAGACTCGTTGAATGAACAAGTATTGAGTCTGGCAGATGATGGGCAAAATACTGTATGCTCAGGCCATCAGCTTGGCTGAGCACATGCTAAAGCTGGTGAATTTTGTGAGCAGAAATGGTGCACCAAGACAGCACCTGGAGTGCAGATGGCAGAATCCACTGGAAGCAGGTATGCAAGTCAGAAAATGGTTGTGATGAAGTAGTGGAAAATTCAGTGAGCATTAGGAATAAGAGTTAGATAATGGCTTCCATCCTGAACACAGCAGTATTGCAGAATATGCCAAATAACATTAGAAGGACATTCTAAACAAAGGTTACTGATATCCTGCATAATAAGCAAGTATGCAAGCTTAGAGAATACGCAGAACTAAAATTGCTGGTGATAATGGTTTCTTGATATGGCAGTTTTATGACAAGTTACCCGTAATGAAAGATTGGAAAGTGCACCAGCATTTGTAAAATTAGTAGCACAATAAGTACTTACCTGGAAAGTGCACCAGCATTTGTAAAATTAGTAGCACAATAAGTACTTACCACATTTTAACAATCAACATATTACTGTATACCTGATAGTAAAAGCAATCAATTCAGCTACTCAGAATTTCTGCACAATATACTACACTGGTGCAAAAGTGTGAAGTACTATAGTCACATGATTAATTAGTTTGTAAAGAAGTAGCAGTAAGAAATATATAGACACTCAACAGTATCTCGACCTAGAAGTACTATATTATCATAATACAGATTCAAAAGATGTAATATATTCACATTTATTTAAAAAAACTGACAAATTATAAGATTAAAATAAAATATGAGAATGGTGAGAGATATCATCAGCCAGATTCCTAAGTCATAAAGAATGCTCTGAATGGTCAAGTAGAAAGATGAGTCTATTTCTTATGAGAAAGACTTACATAGATATCAAATTATTTACGTACATTTCTTTTATATGATCAATTTGTACAATTATGAACACTGTAGCAGTAAAAACATCAATCTCATGTAGTAATTCATGCAGAATCCACTAATCAGCACTATTCTTACTGTTTGATAGTAGGTGTGCAATTCCACTTATAACTTACATAAAATTCTTTCTGCATATAATTTCTATTGCACTGCTAAGAGCAAAGGTAGATGCTGTAGAGTTTCTTTTCCTAAAACACGTTACAAGAAATCCAACATGGTTTTAGGAAAGCGTATTCAACAGTAACTGAAGTTGGTAACCTAGTATAGACTAGTATAAATCATATATAAAATGGAAACTTATCATATCAAAAGGGTAGCCAAAAATCTCTTGCAATCATACATACAAGATAGATATCAGGTCATGCACAAAAAGAGCTCCAATCCAGCTATAGTAAAGTGTGATGTAGCCCAAGAGATGGTTCTGTGTTCAATATTGTCATATTATACATCAATTATAGGCCAATGAAACACAATGCCATATTACTTAACTACGTAAATGATGCGACAATTCTTAACTGGGAACCCAGCATGAATGATTTGGTCTGAAACTGTTCTTACTTGGATTGGAAATTTAATTGCAAAACAGTCACTTAAGATTAAAAATCAGTAGCCTGTCATTCATCTGGGCTTTGCTGGTGAAGTAATTACCATTAACATGTGTGTGTATAATCGGCATTTTCATAAAAGAGAAAGATTGGCCCTCAGTTTTAAAGAATATAACACCAGATCTAATTATGTGCTTAGTTTTATGTATGTAATTTTGACTATTCCTAGTTAGTCTTCCATTATAGGGTGAAATCAGTGGTTGTTTCATAACTTAAATTCTATTGTTGATGTATAAACAAATATCAAGTCTGTACTAATTATAAACATTTGGAAGACGAAATACTAGCAATCTTCAAGTATCTATTTGGCTATATTTGAAAACATTTTAGCAAAGCCAGCTCTTAATATATTCCAAAGTAATCAACAGTTTTGTCAAAAGTATTGTTTGCATACTTATGTTTGTTAATTTCATGATTTAATCAAATAATTCAGCTTAACCCTTGTTGTAGAAGAAACTGTTAAAAAGACAGAAGTTTTCGATGCATTCAGTTAATTTAATGAGTTAAGTATGAATTGTAATTTCTGTAAATTTAACTTCAAACAACGTGTAGTTTTGGCACCTATTATTGCGATGAAATATAAGGACCCAATTTTTGATCACGAGACAGTCAGTCCATGGATGAGTGTCAGACGAGTAACCTTTGTTTGTTAGAACAACAACAATGCTTCAACTTAACTGTGGAATAAGTGTTAAACAATTAGGCCAAGTGTGAAAACAATGACAGTGTCTGCTCCATATGTACCTTTCTATTCTTCAAGAACTGTGCACTTTGTGATTAGCTTTTTAGTGCTCATAGATGTTCAACAGGAAACTATTGTAGCAGTATGTGGAGGTTCACCTGCAGACTATTACTGAGGCTTATGGGAAGTTTAAACAATAGTGCACTGGCCATACATTTATAACTGTGTATTATTGGGGGGTTGTGCAAACTGAAAGTAAAATTACTGTGAAACGCTACTGTGCATCTGTCATCTACATTATTTACCAAAGTCAGTGTTGGAATCTATGACCATTTATCGGCCAGTGGAACAATGCAGTACATCGACACTGAGGACAGCAATCAATGAAGAAATAAAGCAGGTGGAACTGCTACAGATAATAACAGAAGTGAGGCACACACCATGCAGTCTCTATCAAATGACTTCACAGAAACTACTCAGTAAAAAAAATCATTTTTGCTTTACTTATAGCTTTACATGTCAGCTTCATGATGGGGTGCCCAATTTGCTAATGGTCATAGTTATTGTGATATTTGCATAGAAGTAAGATATTGAATGAAATCTGAAATAGTTTTCAATGAAAAATATGGGTTACTACGATTTTGCATTTGGTTCATATTAAATAATATGTTACTGCATATGAGATTTAGCTAACATATTGATTTTTTTCTTTAGACTAGGATGGATGTGTCTATCTGTCACCAATGTCTGATGTAGGGCACTCATTTGTGATAACATACACCAGCAACAAAGCCAGCCTGAAATGTCCAAAACATTCCTCATATTTCATAAATGGTTTGAAGTATTGAAATGAGATTTTGGCAAATTATAGCAATAGAATGTTTTGTCATATGTTTATCATGCAAAACTTCATTATCTGCAATGTTATTCAACTAATTACAGACTTTTTTTGGCAAAAGATGGTAATTTTTAATGGCCATCAATAGTTGGTGAAATGAGAAATGCTATGGGTTTTGGAACAGCATAAGTGAAAACACATTTATTTTTGTACTAAGGATGTGCTTTTTCATAAACTAATGGCCTTACTTTTCCTCAATACTTCACTTAAAAGTCTTAGTAAACCATTGTTTCACAATTCTCTTGCAATTGCATCTGCACATGTTAGTTAGGTGACCCTGTGTAAACTCTGCAGTGTTTTGGCAAAAGAAGCACATACAATGAAGGCTTTCACAAGCAGATGTTTCAGCTGCCGAGAATTTTTCTGGGCAGTATGGCCATGGTCCATGGAACTCTTCCATCCCTGACATTTTGTCCAACGTAGCTTTGGACAAAACGTCAGGGATAGAAGAGTTCCATGGACCATGACCATACCACCTGGAAGAATTATCTGCAGCTGAAAAGAAGCACATTTTTAACATGGCAATAAGAGATATGTGTAGGTTTTACTCAAAATTCATCACTCATGACACATCTCTGAAAGTTACAAATGGTTAAGAATCACAGCTGCTTTGCTTGTATTTTCAGTGGACTTCTTTTTAGATACTAACAAAAGCAGAGTGCCAGATCTTTTTGAATCGTCAATATGTAAGTACTGGCATGGAGGGGGTCCACTTAACATTTACAGAAAATTTGAATGCAGGCTGCAGTTTAGAGCAACACTTCCCTTCCAGCATTTGGCATTTACCTTACAGTGCCTGCCCATATCCCCACCACTACCACTCCACCCCATGCATGCCCTACCGACAGCACATCTATCAGCCAAGTTATTCTGTGCAGACTGTAACAACCGATGAGTATCATGTGGTGGTTTGGGCAGCAACTCAGTCATGTTTACTTGCATAATCAATATTTAAAAGTTTTTTTCTGCTTATAAACCTTTGTAGTTAATCTCAATGCAATTTAGTAAAACTCAAAGCTATTTTGAGCAGAGGTTTTCTGAACAATGAAGTGACTTTGATGATAAGAATGGGACTATGGAACTTCATTGGGACTTTTATAAATTAATGACACCTTAGTATTTGATAGAACTGAGTGATGGTGTTTTATCACATACCTGCTTCCAATAAGTTGATGCTCTCTGGTTTTGAGTAATCAAAGTGAGTCACATTCAGCAAACAAATTCAGTTTAAAACTTATGCCAATTCAAGTGATTTACACTGATCCAAATATTTAGTGCAGTATATAAACATTTCAGCTAGCTGCTGCTAACTGTAGGAACAGTGTGTGTGTGGGTACCCCCTAACAAAACAAAAGAACTGACCTCCCCTCTCATCCATCTGCCAGATTATGATGAATTGTTAATTTTTGGAGCAGTAGTCATTCAACATCTATGACTCTCAGTTCTAAATACTGTTTGTTGAGTCATACAGTCGTGGAATCCAGTGGGCGCTGATCTTTTCCGTGTTCAAAATGTTGTGAAAGATGTTGTTAACATCCATGACCGATTTTCACATTATCCACTATCGCCTCAATTATGAAAGCTTGGTCTTCAAGCACAAGGTCCTGCACATGTCCTGTGATTCCTGGTTCTTCACAGAGAAATAGTCTGCCACTTTATTCTTCATTATTCAGAGTTGTTTGTCCACACTACAAGTGTCTGTCAAACACTGTACCAAATCAGTATGGATTGTTACAGCATTCTTTCCCTTCAAATGCTAAAACTAATTACCACATGATACTCTACTTATCAATGGGCTGCACCCTTTTTTGGCCTCTTCAAGTACTATGCTTCAGAATTTCAATGTGCACCAGAAAGTAGCTTTGTTTTTCAAGTGATAATTAAAACTCTGTTACTACCCTGACAGATGTTGATGAAAGCATAAACAGGGACAAGAGGCAAATAACACATTAGATTAAAGTTTCTTGCAGCAGAGAAAGGTATCTCTATCTGATTCAGAGAGCAACCAATGGAAAATCCATGATGGAATAAAACAATATGTGCAAAATAGATTGCTACTTGCCACAGCAGTGGCAGCAGGCACATTGAAAAAAGGCTGCTAGATGTTGTTAACTATCCAATAAGTCATTCATCAGATGCAGAAAAAGTAGCACAAACACAGAGTCACACATACATAAAACATATGCGTGCACCCCCCCCCCCCCCCCCCCCACACACACACACACACAAACACAAATGGCTATCATCATCTACAGGTGCTAGACTGTGACAGCATTTGAGGTGAGCAGCGATCTTCACTGTGGTGGGTAATAGGGGTACAGAAGAGGCATCGTGTGCGGAGGGAAAGGGATAGCAGAGTAGGTGTGAGTGTGAGTGGAGGGGGGGGGGGGGTGCTAGTGCTGCCTGTGAGAGCGTACAGGGATATGGAGGGGACAGGATAGTGGGCTGGCAGATGCAGCATAGGGAGTATGTGCTGCAGATAGAGTAAGGATAAAGGGAAGACAAGCACCAATTATGTTAAAACCTTATTACCAAAAGCTTTATAAAATCCTTATAACATTCATAGGGGTTATTTTTACTCATTGTCTGGAATCCTGGAGACAGTTACTGTAAAAAAAAATAACTACAAAGTCATTTTTTAAATAATTAATCCTGTTTTTTGTTGCCACTGAAGATTTATTGTAATCTCAGATTAATTAAAAACATCTTTACAAATATGAATTAAGTTGTAACATTCTTATAATAATGAATTAATTATGCACAACCAGCTACATGCTCTCCGCCCAAAATCACACAAAGTACTGACTCCCTATGTCAATATGGCTACCCCTATATATATATTCTAAACCATCCCAAACAATCCTCAGCATTGTTTAGAATCATTTTTCGATTAATTAACCATTAAAACTCTCATCCTAAAACAAATGTCACATTTTAAAGATTATCTAGATTTTTATATATTAAACACATGAGTGAATTCTAGTCTATAAACTAATTGTAGAGTGTATAAACGCTTATGTGTTCAATGTTAACAATACACTTGTTATATTTTCTAATTACAGGAGATTCATATCATATAAAATGTTCCTACCAAATAACAGACTTCTACAAATTAGTGTAAGATTCCGTAATCATTTCCTTCGTAACTTTTTCACAAGTACATATTCTTCATACACCTCTATGTTAGAAATTAATGTTCATGGCTAAAATTTACATGTTTGAATTAATTTTAATTAGACTGTTACATTTCAACAACCCCCAAAAGGATTTGTGCAACTGAAAGTTGAACAAAACCTTTTCTGATAGTTCTATGTAACAGTCCTCATTTCACAATAAACTGGAGGAACAAGCATTTTACATCCTATGTTTGATTAAAAATGTAAATTAATTATAAAGCATTATGCAAAAATTATTACTCAATAGTACAAGGAAAGAACAAGTTATTTCTTAACTGTATGAGCTAACATGCAACTTAGAGTTTCAAACTAGTACAATATTCCTAAGTGTAAATATACTAATCTCTGTACTTTACATAAATGTAAATAGTCTTGATGTTTGTAGTTCGCAGACTACTGTTTGGGTTGAAATGGCTGACCAATGACCAATCTTACTATTTTTCATTTGTCAAGACACTTCCAACGCCACTTTCCCACCTTTACAATCATTCAGACATGATACATAAGAGTGCAGTTACATAATTCATCATATTAGTTGTGTTTTATAAGTAATTGAACAGCACTAACAACTATGTGGTTGGGCGTTATATACAGGTACGTGTTCACAACTTGGGTGTGAATACACAATAAATACATTGGTAATTGTGAATGTATGCTTTCCCTGCGTATACAGCTGGTGAAGAGTTCTCGGGCTTCCATCCGGGTGGCGGTGTCTTCAAACTGCGATGTTTTGACGAGTGACATACTCGTCATCTTCTGACGAAGTGCTGAGACTTTGCGGATGCCAGTCACTTTATACCCCACCACCTGACCATGGGAGGCTGGATCCAGAGGAGCCGGTGGGCGGGGTGGAGGGGGAAGCGGGTGCACCGTTCGTGTCTCCGTCAGAGCATTCCGGTCGCGTCTCGTGAGCTGGACGGTTCTTGGTGCGTTCCTGGTGTATTGCAGCTAATGCTGGATTCCATGCCGCACTCAGTTAATAACCTTCGTCCCTGTTCACAAGATTCTTGTGGACCCGTATTTCTATTTATTCTATAATGACGCTGTCCCAATAGCTCCTGGCTCGGCACAGCACCCTGGTGTTCTCGAAATCAAAGGTGTGGTTTTCTTTGATGTTATGTTCTGCTATAGCAGACTTCTCTATCTGCCCAAGTCGGAAATGCCTGGTGTGTTCCTCACACCTTTTCGAGATGCAGTGCTGCGTTTGGCCTATGTACTGCACACCACTTTCGCACGCAATGCTGTATATACCAGGTGTGTTGAGTTTGAGTGGGTCTTTAGCTGAACCCAGCAGCTCTTTCGTCTTTGGCGGTGGTCGGAAGATGGTATTTATGTTTGATTTTCTCAGTAGCCTCCCGATTTTGGCTGCTATGGACCCCAAATATGGAAGAAAGGCGAGTCTCTTGTTAACTTATAATTGGTAATTGGTTTATAAGTGACACATAACATCATGACAGTTATATGGTTGAGCATTATATATATATATATATAATAGAGGAAAACATTCCACGTGGGAAAAATATATCTAAAAACAAAGATGATGTGACTTACCAAACGAAAGCGCTGGCAGATTGATAGACACACAAACAAACACAAACATGCACACAAAATTCAAGCTTTCACAACCAATGGTTGCTTCATCAGGAAAGAGGGAAAGACAAAAGGATGTGGGTTTTAAGGGAGAGGGTAAGGAGTCATTCCAATCCCGGGAGCGGAAAGACTTAATTAGGGGGAAAAAAGGACAGGCATACACTCGCGCACACACACACATATCCATCCACACATACACAGACACAAGCAGATTCACCTATAAAATAGGATTTAGTCATTTAATAGGCTGACAAGGTAAATTAGAAGGGTCTCAGCAATAGGGACATTTGAATGTGAACAGAGACAAGAATAACTTGGTACTCAAATGAGAAGTAATAAATTAAATATAAGATTCAAAGTGTTAGAGTTGAAGAAGACTTGCATATAAGTGAGTGTTCACAATTTCGAGTGCTGGTACAAAAAAAATTACATACAACAACCTTGGACATTGATAAATATAGAGAGTAGTGTAGGCGTGCCATGCCTCATGATAATTACAAATATTAATGAGTGATCACAACTTTGAGTGCTGGTATGTAGCAAAATAAATACATAAGTGAAATGTTTATCAATTTGGTGACAACATACAACAAAATTAGACATAAATAAATAATATAGTATGACAGAGTATGGTTACATCTAATAATGCAGAAATGCTATCTCGTTCCCCGGACCCTCCTATAAAATAGGTTTTAGTCACTTAATAAAGCTGACACGGTAAATATGAAGGGTCTCAGCAATAGAGACATATGCATGTGGACAGAGGGAAGGATAGCTTGGTATTCTAATGAGAAGTAAGAAATGAAATAGAAAGTTTGGTGTGTTGGAGTTGAAGAAGAAAAGAAGACAGATCCCAAAGACAGGAAACCCCCCTACCATCCTACCCAGGACCCCCACTGTTCTAGCACTTCACTGTGGCGCCGGAGGGAGAAGAGTGTTCAGCATTCCCTGCAGAACAGATTTGCCACAGCTTCACCTTCCCAGTCCCCAAAAATTAACCCCAATACTCCATACTGATAAATCAACGAAGGGCAAACAAATAGTATTCTGCTGGACAGAGTAAATGACAAATACAATGCTGTATTGGTTAACCAAGTAATAAATGGTAGAACTAACAGCTGACTTACAAGCAGTCCCTCTAGTATCTGGGTTTGATCAAACATAATCAATTACATAAACATATAATACTGAAACCTGTGACATATCTGAGACATATACATGAAAATTACTAAAGCGAGGTACAGAATTACTGTATTCCTCTGAAATCTGTTGCTGCTAAAACATAAATTATTACTTAAACATGAAAAAATAGAAAGGAGGTAGTCAAATGCATCAAGTTATAATATATCTCATATATATTTAAAAAAAAAAAATAAACAAAGTCAACTGCCTCACTGGGCAGATCATCCAAGTGTTACAGTGTTCACTTTATGTGAAGCACTTTCACATACATCAAACACATTTGCTAAACATCACAGAGTAAACAAATGAACAGGAAGTAATTAGAGTGATTAGAAGCTTAAAACCAAAAATGGCAGCAGGTGTACCAGTTTCAATCATAATAAGGACTGCAGTGCAGATTGCAAAACCTTTAGCACATATTGCAAATTTATCCTTTATTGAAGGTATGTTTCTTCAGTGACTGAAGATCTCAAAAGTGAGGCCACTATTTAAAAATGGATACAGACATAAAATGGAAAACTACCGTCCCATATCGCTTCTTCCTGCTACCTCCAAAAAATTAGAGAAACTGATGAAATTGAGAGTCACTAGTTACCTAGACAATAATAAACTTTGGAATAGCAATCAACATTATTTTCGTGCAAAACGAAGCACAGAAACTGCAGTCATAGACTACACCCAAGAAATAATTAAAAATTTGGAGAAAAACGAAAGTGTATTAGGAATCAATTTAAATCTATCTAAAGCTTTCGATACAGTCTGCCATGAAATCCTCCTTGATAAGCTGGAAGCAGCAGGTATTAGAGGAAGAGTTAAAATGTGGTTTGAGTCATATCTCAAAAACAAATCTCAGATTGTTGAGCTCACCATTGTAAATTCAAATCAAAAAATAAGGTTAGTTTCAGAAGCAAAAGAAGTTCCTTTAGGAGTACCCCAGGGCAGCATCTTAGGGCCACTACTCTTTCTCATACAGGGTGTTACAAAAAGGTATGGCCAAACTTTCAGGAAACATTCCTCACACACAAATAAAGAAAAGATGTTGTGTGGACATGTGTCCGGAAACGCTTAATTTCCATGTTAGAGCTCGTTTTAGTTTCGTCAGTATGTACTGTACTTCCTCGATTCACCAAGAGTTGGCCCAATTGAAGGAAGGTAATGTTGACTTCGGTGCTTGTATTGACATGCGACTCATTGCTCTACAGAACTAGCATCAAGCACATCAGTACATAGCATCAACAGGTTAGTGTTCATCACAAATGTGGTTTTGCAGTCAGTGCAATGTTTACAAATGCGGAGTTGACAGATGCCCATTTGATGTATGGATTAGCACGGGGCAATAGCCGTGGCATGGTACATTTGTATCGAGACACATTTCCAGAATGAAGGTGTCCTGACAGGAAGACATTCGAAGCAATTGATCGGCATCTTAGGGAGCACCGAACATTCCATCCTACGACTCGCCACTGGGAAAGACCTAGAATGACGAGGACACCTGCAATGGACGAGGCAATTCTTCGTGCAGTTGACGATAACCCTAATGTCAGCATCAGAGAAGTTGCTGCTGTACAAGGTAACGTTGACCACGTCACTGTATGGAGAGTGCTACGGGAGCAGCAGTTGTTTCCGTACCATGTACAGCATGTGCAGGCACTATCAGCAGCTGATTGGCCTCCACGGGTACACTTCTGTGAATGGTTCATCCAACAATGTGTCAATCCTCACTTCAGTGCAAATGTTCTCGTTACAGATGAGGCTTCATTCCAACGTGATCAAATTGTAAATTTTCACAATCAACATGTGTGGGCTGACGAGAATCCGCATGCAATTGTGCAATCACATCATCAACACAGATTTTCTGTGAACGTTTGGGCAGGCATTGTTGGTGATGTCTTGATTGAGCCCCATGATCTTCCACCTACACTCAATGGAGCACGTTATCATGATTTCATACAGGATACTCTACCTGTGCTGCTAGAACATGTGCCTTTACAAGTATGACACAACATGTGGTTCATGCACGATGGAGCTCCTGCACATTTCAGTCAAAGTATTCGTACACTTCTCAACAACAGATTCAGTGACTGATGGATTGGTAGAGGCAGACCAATTCCATGGCCTCCACACTCTCCTGACCTTAACCCTCTTGACTTTCATTTATGGTGGCCTTTGAAAGCTCTTGTCTACGCAATCCCGGTACCAAATGTAGAAACTCTTCAGGCTCGTATTGTGGACAGCTGTGATACAATATGCCATTCTCCAGGGCTGCATCAGCGCATCAGGGATTCCATGCAACGAAGGGTGGATGCATATATCCTCGCTAATGGAGGACATTTTGAACATTTTCTGTAACAAAGTGTTTGAAGTTACGCTGGTACGTTCTGCTGCTGTGTGTTTCCATTCCATGATTAATGTGATTAGAAGAGAAGTCATAAAATGAGCTCTAACATGGAAAGTAGGCATTTCCGGTCACATGTTCACACAACATATTTTCTTTCTTTGTGTGTGAGGAATGTTTCCTGAAAGTTTGGCCGTACCTCTTTGTAACAAACTGTATATGTCAATGATTTACAGTTACAATATGATACAGCCAAAATTGTACTATATATGGATGACACAAGTCTGATAGTGAGCGACTTTAAAAACTCATTACAGTCAACCACTGACAAAATTCTAAAAAGTATTGAGACTTGGTTCAGTGCAAATAAACTTACAGTCAATACAAAGAAAACAAATTGCATACAGTTTGGTAAAATGATTCAGGATGAAGACATTAATCTAGAACTGGATGACAGACTAATAGAGAGAGTGCATTTTGCAAAAGTGTTGGGAATGCATATAGATGAAGCTATGAATTGGAAACACCATGTAAAATTTCTTACACACGGACTTGCACTGAGAGACTGCAAATGTTTGCACTCTAGAAGGCATCAGAATGGCAAACTTTGGATACTTTCATTCTGTTGCCTCATTTGGAATAGTGTTCTGGGCCAGCTCAAAATCTAATTTGAAAGACATTTTTATTTTACAAAAACGAGCTGTTCGAATAATTACCCACAGTTCGACACAAGCTCACTGCAGACCTCTTTTCAAAAAGTTAGGAATACTTACTCTGCCATCAGTCTATATACTTAAATGTGTACTCTTGTCCAAAGCTAATCTAAGCAATCTCCACACAAATGCAGACTGTCACAACTATAACACAAGGAACAAGAATGATCTCCACATAGGACAAGTAAGAAGAACACGAACTCAGAAGCATGTAAGCCACACAGGCATTAACCTCTATAATGCACTGCCTCAGTACATTAAAGATTTAAAGGACAATACAAATTTTAAATTGGAACTTAGAAAATTTTTAATTGATAAATGTTGCTACTCAATAAATGAATATCTTGAATACCAAGAAAATGACATTACAAACTAACCTCCAAAATTTTCTATGTTCGTTTGTTTCACCTTTTATTATACTTTACCATCTATAGTAATAGTTATATATTGTTACTGAGAAATAAATTACTATAAACCATTTATGTGGAAAGAAACTGTAAGTTTCCTGTCATTTATTATAGACAATTTCATTTTATACATTCTATATTTTAATTTCTGTGTATGACAAATCCAATTGTAGACAATTTCATTTTGTATATTCTGTATTGTTAATTTCTATGTATGACAAATCCAATATCGTTTGTACGATGACACAGATGCTAAATAAATAAATAAATAAAGTGTGACAATGACAAAAGATTTTTTTTTTTGGTTACGTTTTCAAAATTAAACAAGAGGCAGGCCTGAGATATAAAATTAAAGTTACTGGATTATATAAGTCTTACATTAAGTTCCAGGACATATTTCATGTGTTTATAATGTTACAAAATTTTATATAAAGCAAAGATAAAATATAAATATAGGTTTTTCAAGTGGCAGTACTTATAAGTAAGCAGTCATTAGCAGAGTGATAGGATCAATAATAGTTATGATATTGCTGTTAAAATTTGCTGTGGTAGGCTGTATACCACAAGAAAGCAGTTTACCACAAATACAATGAATAAATACAGAGAATTGGGTTGCATGTGATAGCACATCATAATATATGTCACTACATCAGTATTTCTAATTTTGTGGCTGTAAGTTGTAGATTATAGTAAATGCACTTCTTTTGAAAAGAAAAGAGCATTGATTATAAGCGATTGCTGAGAACAGCATATCATTGTATTAAGTATAGGCAGAAAATATTACAAGCAGCAGTGCATATAAATAAACACTCAAAATTTGAACTTACATTGACAATACGTGACAATAAAGGAATATATTGTATGTAACAGTTGTATTAAGTATAAGCAAAAAATGTTACAAGCAGCAGTGCATATGAATAAACACTCAAAGTTTGATATTACATTGACAATAGGTGATTTATAAAAGAATATATTGCATGTAACAGTATATCATTGTATTGAGTCTAGATACACCAGATTAAACAGATGATTATAGTATGCATCGTATCATGTATAAGGTAGTAGTCAAACAATTTTCAAGAAACAGTAATTGTTAGCCTTTCAGACATCTAATTTTATGGAAAAATTGTGTCAGTTTTCAACTGTTGAAATGCACATAGACATAATGACTGTACCACTCATAGGACCAGACGTCCTCATCCCTTTACAAGTAAAACTCCGACTTCAGAACAACTGAACCAACATGAACAACACAAGCCAGGAAACCACAAGGACAGATAAAGGGATTTGCCTACAAAAACTGTCAAAGGCACCTTATTCTCATAGCTTGAATGTCGTCATCCCAAATTTTTCAGCATCTTCTTGTAGAGACTGAGAGCCACCAAGGCCACATGCCACTGTAGAATCAGATTTATATTGGTAAATTAAGTATCAGTAGGTTACTTCCAGAATATATATTTCTCAACAACTAGTTGACAGATTTCTTGTTGGTCATCACCACATTAGACATGATGTAGCAACATCAGATCAGACAGTAATTTAAATTTATTTATTTATTTATTGAGTCCTTTGATCATATGTAGTACAGTGTACAGGATGATATTGGACTTATTACTAAGTGCAAAATGATACACTGGGCACAGATAAGGTAAATTCCAACATAGGTTAAGGCAAAGGGTAAAGTACTAGTGGTTAAATATGAATGGGCTAGTACTAGGAGTAAAATAGTTATTTCAGCCACTCTAAAGGTATGATAACTATATTTATATTTCCTCTCAGCTACATATTCTTCAACTGAAAGTAGATGTCTGCAAGAACCATAACTGTATCATGAATACAAATCCTCAATCTTTAGTTTTTCCTTTGCTACTCATTACACATGAATTATTAATGGTCATCAGAGTATTTTCAATAAGACATTGCAGAAAATTAACCAGTTTTCATTAATAATCAGATAATAAGCTAACATTTTTATGTATTGAAAAGCATGGACTTGCTGTAACATACAGCACTATCGAAAAGTTCAGATTTGTGTAGACATTGTGACAAAGAACATCTTGTATCTATACCCAGGAGACAGAATGACTTGTACAGATACCAGACATGTTGTAAACATCATCCATATCTTATAGTATTAAGATGGCAAAAGAATAAATAAGTAAGACTACCAATGGTTTGGTCATTGAAGTGGTATTGATATTACATGAAAATAAAACTATGTCAATCTTAAATCAAGGGAATCAGATCACATCTGTCCCAATAACTATCTCCAACATAAATTCTATTTTCCTTATGCTCTGCAGATGAGTTACAGAAGTAATACAAACATAATTAATTTCTTTCTGATAAATGTTCCTTTTCCAAGCACATATTAGATCTAACACATGTTAAGGACAAGATCATGACAAAGTATTTTCATATTTGATAGTAAATCTATGTCTATCCAGTGTCTTTCACATAATTAGGTATAGTAACAGGTGAAACCAAATCAGAACACATCTATAAGGCTACAGTCTAACCTAATTGTAATCACATTTCAGCTGTAAAGTTATAGTACATTGCCATAAAAGCACAGATATCTTAAGTAAACTTCACACCTATTCTAAACATTTTCTCAGCTTTTCACAAAATCAAATGAGATTATAACTTTATCAGCATAATGAGAATAACTGTATAGAGATCATGAGTAAATATTACACCAACTCTCCTCAAAATTCATACTCTGGTTGTATTATTAAATCACACATTATTAAATCTGCCCAAAGTTTGTACTCATATCCGGATAACCAGAAAAAGGCAGCTTGCCCAGAATAAAATATGTGCACCAGTTCCTTTTGGCATCCAGTCTCTAACTACTCATGCGAATCAGAAAGTGGAAGAGGGTGAGTTTGTACAGATAAGTAAGAGAGGATGTGAATTGAAAAGGAAAGAGTCATACCAGCTCGGAGCCTTGGGTTCACCACCACCAAATTGCAAAAAGAGCTTACAACCTCCTGAGGAAAGACCATTCTTATGATGTTATATGAGTGATGAAGGTTGTTTGTATAATTTCAGATGCGTAACATTCCTGAGTCCAAATAACCTTTTGGACTTAGGATATACAAGTCTATAAGCATTTGGATGTGGGTTTTCAACAATTTCAAATGGTCCTATATAAATATCAAAAAGCATTTGGGTGTGGGTTTTCAACAATTTCAAACAATCCTATATAAATACCAAACAATTTCTTTATTTCTCTATTTAGTGCTTTAGATTAGGTGTAACTTTTTGTCAATACGAGATTCCCAACTCCTCTCTTTCAGCTGCTGTTATACCTTTACAAGCTGGGAACTCTATAAGTTCTTTGATTAAGTAAGGTGGTTTTTGGTCAGACATGATCTCATAAGGAGAGTATGTTGTAAGCTATTCATAATGTTTTCAAATTCTTAACATAACATAACCAATTTGTATGATCTTTCTGACAGTAAGTTCTACACAACCTACCAATTTCCCACATGTACCATTCAGTTGGGTTACATTTAGGTGAATTGTATGATATTAAGATATGTCTGATGTTATGTTATTCTACAAATTCCTTCAAAAATTTAGAAGTAAACTGGCTCCCATTATCAGATAATATAGCCTTAGGTGTACCCACTTTAATAAAGTAGTCCTTTATAAATGTAGAAGCTTTCTTTAGAGGATAAAATTTCACATATTTCGAAAACAAATCTACAATGACGAAAATATACTGAAATCCCCCTTTAGCTCATGGAAGTTGACCATACAAATATATCCCTACCAAGTCCAACTGTTTATTTGGTACCACATTTTGTAAAAATCCCATGTTGGTTTTGTTACTAACTTTTGTTTTTTGACATCTGTCACAGCAGGTGAGTAAGGTCCTAACTCTCCTGGACATATTATGAAAATATATATACTCTTGTATTTTTTGAATACATTTCAATGCACCACAGTGTCCAAAGCTTTCATGTGTGTGCTTTATCAAAGTATTTATGTGAGAATCTGGCCAGAAAACTTTCCAAGCATCACTATATGTGCTGTATCTATAAAATAGTATACCTTTGAAATCCTGATAATACATTTGTACTTTCCCATGACCTTTCTTCCCTAAATAACTTGTAACAAGCTTCCAATGATCATCACCATTTTGATATCTTCTCAATTGATTGCAGATTTTTCTAATTTCACTTTCCTCTTTGACATCTTTAAAATACATTACTTTAAACTTTCCCTCCTGACTACTGTTTCAGTTATCATTTCCATTCCCCACTAGCATTCTTGACAAGACATCCTTACCCTTTATAAAATGAGCTGTGTATTTAAACTGTTGTAAGACCATTGACCACCCGGTAATTCTCCAATGATACTATTTACACTCTTGTAAGTAAGTTAATGCTTTAATTTTTTTAATCCCCATACAATTGCCAATAGTTTCTTTTCAGTAATTGTGTAATTTCTCTTATGTTTTGGTAAGGTTCTGCTTGCAAGTGCTATAGAATGATGTTCAATTTTCCTGCTAATTTCTTTCTCTTGGGATAAATGTACCCCAAGTCCATAATCACAACTGTCTGTCATCATGTTGTTGTTGTTGTAGTCTTCAGTCCTGAGACTGGTTTGATGCAGCTCTCCATGCTACTCTATCCTGTACAAGCTTCTTCATCTCCCAGTACCCACTGCAACCTACATCCTTCTGAATCTGCTTAGTGTATTCATCTCTTGGTCTCCCTCTACGATTTTTACCCTCCACAGTGCCCTCCAATGCTAAATTTGTGATCCCTCGATGCCTCAAAACATGTCCTACCAACCGATCCCTTCTTCTAGTCAAGTTGTGCCACAAACTTCTCTTCTCCCCAATCCTATTCAATACCTTCTCATTAGTTACGTGATCTACCCACCTTTTCTTCAGCATTCTTCTGTAGCACCACATTTCGAAAGCTTCTATTCTCTTCTTGTCCAAACTAGTTATCGTCCATGTTTCACTTCCATACATGGCTACACTCCATACAAATACTTTCAGAAATGACTTCCTGACACTTAAATCTATTCTCGATGTTAACAAATTTCTCTTCTTGAGAAACGCTTTCCTTGCCATTGCCAGTCTACATTTTATATCTTCTCTACTTTGACCATCATCGGTTATTTTACTCCCTAAATAGCAAAACTCCTTTACTACTTTAAGTGTCTCATTTCCTAATCTAATTCCCTCACCATCACCCGACTTAATTTGACTACATTCCATTATCCTCGTTTTGCTTTTCTTGATGTTCATCTTATATCCTCCTTTCAAGACACTGTCCGTTCAACTGCTCTTCCAAGTCCTTTGCTGTCTCTGACAGAATTACAATGTCATCGGCGAACCTCAAAGTTTTTACTTCTTCTCCATGAATTTTAATACTTACTCCGAATTTTTCTTTTGTTTCCTTTACTGCTTGCTCAATATACAGATTGAATAACATTGAGGAAAGGCTACAACCCTGTCTCACTCCTTTCCCAACCACTGCTTCCATTTCATGCCCCTCAACTCTTATAACTGCCATCTGGTTTCTGTACAAATTGTAAATAGCCTTTTGCTCCTTGTATTTTACCCCTGCCACCTTTAGAATTTGAAAGAGAGTATTCCAGTTAACATTGTCAAAAGCTTTCTCTAAGTCTACAAATGCTAGAAATGTAGGTTTGCCTTTTCTTAACCTTTCTTCTAAGATAAGTCGTAAGGTTAGTATTGCCTCACGTGTTCCAACATTTCTACGGAATCCAAACTGATCTTCCCCAAGGTCGGCTTCTACTAGTTTTTCCACTCGTCTGTAAAGAATTCGCGTTAGTATTTTGCAGCTGTGACTTATTAAACTGATAGTTTGGTAATTTTCACATCTGTCAACACCTGCTTTCTTTGGGATTGGAATTATTATATTCTTCTTGAAATCTGAGGGTATTTCGCCTGTCTCATACATTGTGCTCACCAGATGGTAGAGTTTTGTCATGACTGGCTCTCCCGAGGCCATCAGTAGTTCTAATGGAATGTTGTCTACTCCCGGGGCCTTATTTCGACTCAGGTCTTTCAGTGCTCTGTCAAACTCTTCACGCAGTATCTTATCTCCCATTTCATCTTCATCTACATCCTCTTCCATTTCCATAATATTGTCCTCAAGTACATCGCCCTTGTATAAACCCTCTATATACTGCTTCCACCTTTCTGCCTTCCCTTCTTTGCTTAGAACTGGGTTGCCATCTGAGCTCTTGATATTCATACAAGTGGTTCTCTTCTCTCCAAAGGTCTCTTTAATTTTCCTGTAGGCAGTATCTATCTTATCCCTAGTGAGACAAGCCTCTACATCCTTACATTTGTCCTCTAGCCATCCCTGGTTAGCCATTTTGCACTTCCGGTCGATCTCATTTTTGAGACGTTTGTATTCCTTTTTGCCTGCTTCATTTACTGCATTTTTATATTTTCTCCTTTCATCAATTAAATTCAATATTTTTTCTGTTACCCAAGGATTTCTACTAGCCCTTGTCTTTTTACCTACTTGATCCTCTGCTGCCTTCACTACTTCATCCCTCAGGTCTACCCATTCGTCTTTTACTGTATTTCTTTCCCCCATTCCTGTCAATTGTTCCCTTATGCTCTCCCTGAAACTCTGTACAACCTCTGGTTTAGTCAGTTTATCCAGGTCCCATCTCCTTAAATTCCTACCTTTTTGCAGTTTCTTCAGTTTCAATCTGCAGTTCATAACCCATAGATTGTGGTCAGAATCCACATCTGCCCCAGGAAATGTCTTACTGATTAAAACCTGGTTCCTAAATCTCTGTCTTACCATTATGTAATCTATCTGATACCTTTTAGTATCTCCAGGATTCTTCCAGGTATACAACCTTCTTTTATGATTCTTGAACCAAGTGTTAGCTATGATTAAGTTATGCTCTGTGCAAAATTCTACCAGATGGCTTCCTCTCTCATTCCTTCCCCCCAATCCATATTCACCTACTATGTTTCCTTCTCTCCCTTTTCCTACTGACGAATTCCAGTCACCCATGACTATTAAATTTTCGTCTCCCTTCACTACCTGAATAATTTCTTTTATCTCGTCATACATTTCATCTATTTCTTCATCTGCAGAGCTAGTTGGCATATAAACTTGTACTACTGTTGTAGGCGTGGGCTTCATGTCTATCTTGGTCACAATAATGCGTTCACTATGCTGTTTGTAGTAGCTAACCTGCACTCCTATTTTTTTATTCATTATTAAACCTACTCCTGCATTACCCCTATTTGATTTCGTATTTATAACCCTGTAATCACCTGACCAAAAGTCTTGTTCCTTCTGCCACCGAACTTCACTAATTCCCACTATATCTAACTTTAACCTATACATTTCCCTTTTTAAATTTTCTAACCTACCTGCCTGATTAAGGGATCTGACATTCCATGCTCCGATCCGTAGAATGCCAGTTTTCTTTCTCCTGATAATTACGTTCTCTTGAGTAGTCCCCGCCCGGAGATCCGAATGGGGGACTATTTTACCTCCGGAATATTTTACCCAAGAGGACGCCATCATCATGTAATCATACAGTAAAGCTGCATGCCCTCGGGAAAAATTACAGCTGTAGTTTCCCCTTGCTTTCAGCCGTTCGCAGTACCATCACAGCAAGGCCGTTTTGGTTATTGTTACAAGGCCAGATCAGTCAATCATCCAGACTGTTGCCCTTGCAACTACTGAAAAGGCTGCTGCCCCTCTTCAGGAACCACATGTTTGTCTGGCCACTCAACAGATACCCCTCCGTTGTGGTTGCACCTACGGTACGGCCATCTGTATCGCTGAGGCACGCAAGCCTCCCCACCAACGGCAAGGTCCATGGTTCATGGGGGGCGATTTTGTGGTAACATCTTACAAATTTGCTGTAATGACAATTTTTGGAGCACTTTGTAACAACTTTGCTGTAAATAAGTCGATGTAAGGGGCAATGTCTTACAGTTTTGTTGTGATATGGGGTAATCTATTACAAATTTGCTGAAACGTAGTAATATATGAGGCAATTTGTTATAGCTGTCCATTGGGAGATACAGTTGATTCCTTTGTTTGGGGCTTACTAAAACATTTAGGTGACTTTGATATTAGTTTTAGTTGATAAGTTTTGGCCAGTAATGCACGCGATTTGGCTGTGGGAATAAAATGTTTACTAGCATAGAAACATCAGCATATTCCCACTGACAAGTGCACTGTAACCTCTGAGTCAGATCATGTGCCATGTGTGCTTTGTATTCTTCTAGGAAACAGTTCTACGTATTTTGATAAATGATATACACAACTCTTGCTTTCTTTAATCTGTGGTACAAAAGTCGGCATGAAATTGATGACAAGCATGCATGTTATATCACTGATGCCAACATATTAGCCAAAAGTACTGTGAAGAATAATACAGACAAATACACGTGGAAATATCGTATTTTAGGATCCATTGTGCCTTACAAAAGTGCTTCAGTGATCAAAATGTTCACGTTAATAATTTTATTTATCCATAAAGTACATCACCATTTCCTTTCACAATTTAGTTTCTTTACACATCATAATACTGCAGTGCAAAGTTACACTTTGGTACGAAGCAAATACGTAGTTTTAGCGATAAAGTGCATTAAAGGTCTTGTCATGAGACGGTAATCTTCTCCCCTAAAATGATGCTTCATCAGCTTCATTTTTGCCCACAGTCTCTTGTATAGCTAACAAAAGCTATGAGCTGCGAGCTTAGCAAGTTATTTTAGTACATCACGTGTTATATCACAGTTATAGATGTAGATGTATTACTACTGTTTCAGTTAATTTGAGAATAGGCGTTTAGGGTTTTAGGCCTCAGGTGGGAGTTACACGATCTTATCCTTTGGACATGTTGGGTGTTTGCATATTGTATTGGGAATATGATAAAACTTCCTTTGTATATTAAGATGATATGTAGTGCAAGTGATACAAGGCATTAGATATCTCGTCACAAAATATCATTCCTGTTGCAGCGTGTGTACTTAAGTACCATAAAAATATAACATTGATGGTTAAACACATTACCCCATGTATGTTAAAGTTCTAAAGTAATAGAAACAGTATTAGCGTTCAGAAACAGCGATTATATTTAAGCATAAAACTTCCATCCCCTCCCCCTTGTAACGTCTCTTAGCAAAAGAGTCATCATACAAAATGGTAAAGATAAATCAGGTCTATCGAGGATTTCACTTCCTGCCAATTCTTTCTTAATTCTGTCAAAAGCTATATGGCATTCATCAGACCAATCCCACACTGCAGGTTGTTTAAGCATGGTGCATTAAGTGCCTGTATTTTCACATATTTTCGATAGAATTTTACTAATCCAAAATAAGGTTTTAAATGTTTTTTATTTCTAGGTTTTGGGAATTTTGTGATGGCCTCAATTTTTTCTCCATCAGGCAAAATCCCTTTTTCATTTATGCAGTGGCCAAGAAATTTTAATTCTTTCATTGCAAACTTACATTTTTCTAATTTCAAAGTCATACCCTCCTGTCTCATTTTCTCTCCAATTTCCGTTAAAATTTGAATATGTTCCTCCCAGCTCTTACTTGATACCAAAATGTCATCAACATAAATAATTAACTTTTCTAAGAGTTCTTTACCCACAACAAAGTCCAATCCCCTAATAAATTCTGCCACAGATACATTTAAACTGAATGGTGCAACACAATATTTCCCATGAAAAAAAATGCAGTGTATTTTCTAGAGTCTCTTTCTAATTCAATCTGATGAAATCCAGAAGTCACGGCTAGTCATATATTTTACATTTTCAAACTTATTTAGTAATTCATCTAGACTTTCAGGGTGGTCAGTTTCTCTCTCCAAATATTTATTCAGGTGTCTAGAGTCGAGCACTCAACAAATACTCCCATCTCGTTTTGAAAATACCACTAATGGGTTATTGTAAGAACTACAACTTCTTTCTATTATTTTCCACCTTTCCATTTTCTGAAGCTCTCTTTCTACCTCCTTTCTCTTACAGAGAGGTATAGCATATGGTTTTATGAAAAACGGATCATGAGCTTTCAATTTTAGTCCACATTGATACCCTTTTACTCTACCTGGTTTTATATCAAACATATCATTATAATCCCACAAAAAGTTTCAAGCTTTCTCCTGTTCTCTGCATTACGGCTTTCAGTTTCAGATACCTTTTTAGCCAATATTTTACTGTAATAATTGGATATACGGAAGCGTCTGATCCTGCCCGTCTGCTTTGACCCATGACGTCACAAATATGGCGGAAACGACCATAAACCACGAGTCCAATATGGCGCATATAAAGTTGTTACGTACACATTATGAGGAGGAAAATACATTGAAAAACAAACACACACACGTTCCACAAAAATCCTAATGACACTAATGGGACAAACACAGGAAATAGGGGGTTTTTGGGTGGGGACAAACTAAATATACACAAATTTAGACACCCAATCCTATACAAAAACACACAAAATGAAAAAAAATCCAACATCACAAGACTCCCCAAATACCACTAAACACAATATCATCTGGAATAGGACACTTCCCTTGACCTATATAGCTCAACAGCAGCTCCCGATCTCATAAATTGGGATCAAACACTTCTGTTGACCTATATAGCTCAACAGCAGCTCCCGATCCCATAAATTAGGACCTAACACTTCCCTTGACCTATATAGCTCAAATAAATCTCCCGATACCAATACCAACATTCACAGCCACACATTGGGGTCGAACACTTCCCTTGATCTGTTATCCTTACGACATCTCCACATACCACCGTCCCTGGTCCGAGACTCCGGAACTTTAAGTAAGCCTCATTTCTTCAGGACATACTGAACACTTCACGACTTCATCCAAAAATCCGAATAGTTGAAGAAATTTTATTAGAGTCAACGCACTGTCCCCCATCATAGCCAACAAGCAAAAACTGTTGACCTTGTCAGTCATATCCATACCTACCAAAGACATAAAAAAAGCAATTTACCAAAATTCACACACGATGCCACACTTGCAAACTAAACCAAAAAACATCACCTAACACACCACCAGAGAGAAATGACACCTACAAACACGCCTCTCTCACAAACTAAATTCCGCCCCGTCGTGACGTCACACACCAGAACAGCCTTATGTCACCGGTCAAAGCCGACGGGTGGGATCGGATGCTTCAGTTGACCCTAATAATTAGCACTAACCTCATCAATATAAAATTCTTCCCCTTCCTCACATTAACCATCACCGTCAGTCTCTTGCATCTCTCTAATCTGACTACTTAGACCATGATCTTCCATTACAATACTCGTTTGCCCATAAATTCCACTTTTTGGATCAACAAATAGTTGGTGAAGAAACAATACGGCGTAAGTAGCAAAATAAGAATTTTACATGAGAGACAAAACACTGTCTAAAGTGCATAATACATTTCACAGCGGCGCTAAATTTGCATTGTAGCACTAAAAGGAAATATTGGATCAAATAAAAATGTGAAACAGAAAAATACGCTTTAGAAAGCTTAACTATGGCACATACGTGGAATTGTCTCGGTATTTATGCCACGATCTGTTACTTATGCGGTATTTGTTTGTCAGTCTCCTGGCATGACTTGACACAATTACGTTGGTATTTGGTGCTGAAAAAGCTAGTAAGAACATGTTTTGGAGCATTAATCATTTTTTATTGAAAGATTTCATAGAAACATTTTAAATAAATATACTGTTTACATAGTTCTGATAATGTTCCGATAATGTCTGCACATTTCTTCAAGAAAAATCCTAAACATCACTCAAAGCAGCAACAGAGAATTACACTGCACTGATACTCGGTACACACTTACCTCTGCGATAATTTTCATTCATAATAACTATGACAATCTTAAGGAAGAACAGATTTAAGTTGTTGTAAATGATCCCATTTAAATTTCTTGCTTTTCCGTCTTTGCTTGTATAGTTTCGGGAAGCAAACATCTCCAAGAATTTTTCTCAGATGCCTCTGTAATTCTTGCCACACCTCGTTGAAAGAGCCCTTGTAGTAAATAATACCATTTGGGTGGTGCTGTAGCGCCCTCAGATTGATAACTGTAGGCTCATTTTTTACAGCTCTTCCAGGCCTAATTGAGTTGTACAGCCACAAACTTTTCTGTGCGTAGTTGATGAAAAAGGAATAATCTAGGTAATGGACTTCGTATGGCTGTGGCTTTTTTCTTGCTTCTTTAGATATCATAGCATATTGGCTAGGAAGTTAACTTCACGTCGTTTAAGCTTGCACTCAATGGAGTCACATTTCCATCACCATGCGTTTCATGGAATCAGTAACATACAGCATCACAACTTTCTAAATTATACATTGTAAAGTTATGAAAAGTCGCCTTTATTTTATAATAAACTCTACTTGCACTTAAAAATGGACCTACTTTCATGGCCTGTAAGTCCATGGTGTACAGTGAGCAGAGCTTCTGCTGGGCTTCTCTCTCGTCAGCATCTTTTTCCATCCTTCCTGCTCTTTCCGTTCTGTGTGTTGCTTCCACATATCTTCACTCAAGTTACCAAGCCTGTAACTACAACACAAGTCACACTGGTCTTTCTTGGGCGAAAATAAGCTAATATAACCATCTTCTAAAATCAAGTTAAAGGTAGCCCGACTTACTGGTGAAACTTTCTCCGCATGACATTTTTCCACATAGAGTCCATACAGCTGTTGTTTGGATTGTAGAATAGGTTCAACGTACAATCTCGAGGAGGATTTCCTGCAGTAATGCAAGGGAAGTTTCAGAAGAGAGTCCAGGAATTCTTTCATGAAGGTTCTTTCATCTTTCTTCTTCGTCTGTTTGATTTGAGGTCATGACGATTCTGTATCAGGACTCATCCCATGTGTGGATTTACCCAGCCAATATTGGACAGTCCACTTTTTAATCCCAAGAGTATTGAAAAACATCTCTTTGTATACTTTATGTTTCCCCAGCTCATTTTTCAAATGATAAATGAGTGTCCCTTTTCTCCTTAATTCGCCAGTGTTCTTCCCTGGACCTTTGGTTGGAATTACATCCACAAGGTTGATAAAGTAAATGTTCCTCTGATCCCATGATATCATTTCCCAAAATGTGTTAAATACTACCTGCCTATCATCAGCAGCAAACTGATGACACTTCCTTTGAACGGATTTCTGAAACATCTTTGAAGTACATGTTGGACCTAATTTTTGTGCCTGACTTGGAGTATCATGAGTGATTTTACCAATTCGACTTCTTTTGTATCCAATATATGCCTGTCCATGCGTTCTCAGAATTTTATTGGCATTTTTCTTCCAATCTTCAGGATGTGGTTTAGCCTATCTTTTCCTGTCGCTGCTTACGTCACCATAAAATTCTTGGCCTTCACTGTCAGCATCATCATTGCTCCCGTGATCTTCCAATAATTTATCCAGAGTGTTTGGCAAACAATGAGCACCATCGCATAGCAATGAGTGTGAAGTACTGGAGATCCTACAAGTAAGTGGCCAGTCTAGATATCTTTGGCAGAAATGAATAAATCACAGAACGAGTGAAATGAGGGCGCTCTGATTTATATCACAAAAAACACTTGCGGAGCAACCAACATTCAAAGATGAATAATAAAACAGTTTTCTTACCACTGTCAGTCATTCTCAGGAACAATTCTCCGTTTTCATAAGCTGATTTCAGCTGAGAAACAATTTCTTCTTCAGTAAAAAGATCGTCATCTATATTGCTGTCCATTATCGCAAATGAAGCTACAAGCATGGAATCACTTTCGAGCATTGTTAAATATGTAACAAGGCACTAACAATGTGCTGTGGCTGCTCGCACTTTTGTATTTAAACGGTATTGTTTACAGTATGCATAGATTGTAGATACATGGTATTTAATTCTCTACAGTTCTGCGGTATTGCCATATACTTATTTGCTGTGTCACATATGCGGTATTGTTTTAGATAATTTTTTCATGGTAAATAATTAAAAATTTGGCATTATGGCGTTAATAGCAGATGCGCGTATGGTCAACGACGTCTTCTTCTTCTTAAGTTGCCAATCCTAAGATTGATTTGCAGCAGCTCTCCATTCAGTGCGATTGTCGGCCAGCCTCTTCAATTCCGTGAAACTTCCGCATCCTAGGTCCTGCATTATCTGGCTTATGTACTTTCTTCTAGGTCTGCCTCTTGCCCTTTTGCCCTCCACAAGGCCTTCCGTTATAGTGTGGAGAAGACTTTCATGTCTCAGAATGTGTCCCATCCATATATCTCTCCTCTTCTTGGCCGTCTTCCAAAGAACTGGAACTTCCTCCGCTCTCTGCAGGACTTCTTCATTTGTCATCCTGGCCGTCCATGGAATTTTTAACATCCTTCGCAGACACCACATTTCGAATCCTTCAATCCTTCTTCTTTCGTCCTCTCCAAGTGTCCAGGTTTCGCTGCCGTAGAGAAGCACACTCCCAACAAAGGTCTTTATTAACCACTTCCTTAACGACAGACTTATCATATTTGATGTGAGGAGTCCTTTCCTTTTATAGAATGCAGTCTTTGCCTGATTTATTCTACTTATTACATCTTTCCTACTATGACCATCTGATGTTATTCTGCTTCCCAAGTAGACAAAGTCTTGTATTTCTTTCAGCTTCTCTCCATTCAGCCTTATATTCGTAATTGCTTGATTATTTTGTTTGCTTGCAACTAAGATTTTTGTTTTTGACTTATTAATTTTCATGTTGTACCGTGTAGGAAGAGTGTTTTCCATTTCCTCCAACACTACTTGTAATTCTTCCTCATTTTCCGCTAGGACAGCAATGTCATCCGCAAAACGCAGCATATCAACTATTTTTCCCTGGATCCTGATTCCATTAGCTTGTCCTAACTTTTCTCTGACCTCGTCCATTGCTTTCTGTATGTACATATTAAAGAGGACAGGGGAGAGTGCACATCCCTGTCTCACACCCTGTTTAATTTTTGCTTGTTGTTGATGTTCGCCACATCTCACTATTGCCACCTCTTCTTTGTATATGATCCATATCATTCTCCTGTCCTTGTACTTAGCTCTAGTTTCCCTCAATATCTGGAATAGTTTTTTCCATTCAACCTTATCAAAGGCCTTTTCGAGGTCAACAAATGCTATGTAGGTGTCCTTTCCTTTTTCCATTCTTTTTTTCTATTATGAGCCTTAGGGCCATAATGGCTTCTCGCGTACCTCTCCCTCTTCTAAAGCCAAACTGGTCTTCTGTGAGCATGCATTCCACGTTCCCTTCAATTCTTCTGAGGAGGATGGTCGTCAAAATTTTTGATGCATGTGATGTTAGGCTGAGGGTTCTGTATTGTGCACACGATTTTGCTGGCATTTTCTTTGGTAATGGAACAATAATACACTTTTTGAAGTCCTCAGGCAGCTCTCCAGTATCATATATTTGGCAGATTAATTTATACAATTTATCTTTTATTTCTGTTCCAGCTGCTTTGATGATTTCTGCAGGCAATGAGTCAATTCCTGATGCTTTTCCGTGCTTAAGTGCCTGTAGTGCCTGATCAAATTCAGACCTTAGTATGCTGTCTCCTAGTTCATCTTTATCTACTTCGTCCTCACTTTCAATCATGTCATCTTGTACGTTGCCTCCATATAATTTCTCTAGGTATTCCTTCCACGTAAGTGCTATATCTTCATGATTATACACCATCTTATTATCCTCTCTTATTAGGGCATTACATCTAATCCTTTGTCCTCCTGAGAAGAAGCGTTTCACTGTTTTGTATGCTAATTCAAGGTTCCCTTTCTTCAGAAGGTCTTCAACTTCTTTGCATCTGTCTTCAAGGAATCTTTCTTTTACTTGCTTCAACTTCCTGTTGATTTTGTTCCTAAGCACTCGGTATGCCGTTTTCCCTTCTTCCGTTTCATTATTTTTGAGCTTCCTTCTTTCCTCAAACATAAGTATTATTTCATCAGTTATCCACTCCTTCCTCTTTTCAGGTTTTTGTTTTCCAATTATCTCTTCAGCTGCTTTTATTTGGCCATCTCTCATATTTTCCCAATGTTGTTCTACATTCTCTATAAGATGCTGTTGAATTAGATCCTTAGCCCTTTCTTGGAACTCCTTCTGCGTGTCACAGTTTCCAAGCTTCCCTATATCCAGTTTTCCATTTCCTATTTTCTTCCTTATGCATTTGAACTTGAGTCGGCATTCCGCAACAACCATGTTGTGATCACTCACAATATCTGGGCTTGCGTATGCTCTAGAGTCTTTTAGTTGATTTCTAAATCTATTTTTGACTAGAATGTAATCAATTTGGTATCGTTCTCTATCCCCTGGTGACTTCCAGGTGTATCTTCTACAGGGGTGATGTTGAAACCACGTGTTCGATATTATCAGTTGATTCCTGTTACAAAATTCTATAAGTCGGTCTCCTCTATCATTCCTTTTACCAAGGCCGTAGCGTCCAACAGCTGGCTGTACCTCTTTATCTCCTACTATTGCGTTCCAGTCTCCCATGACTATTAAATTTGTTTCTCCTTTGATTCCTCTCAAGGCTCCACTTAACTCTTCATATACAGCTTCAACTTCCTCATCCTCCTGGTTTGTGGTAGGCATATAGACCTGTATCTCAACCGTCTCTGTAGGTTTGGTATCCAGACTGACAAGTATTATCCTTCCTCCATATTGTATATATCCCTTCACTCTCTGCCCCAATTTTCGACTCATAACTACTCCAACCCCACCTGCTCCAGGTCTATCTTCTATCGTTCCTGTGTGAATTATCGTGTACTCATCACTCCAGAAATCTCCGCAGTTAGGCCATCTCATTTCAGACACTCCTAGTATATCCAACTTCAAAAAATTGGTTCAAGTGGCTCTGAGCACTATGGGACTCAACATCTTAGGTCATAAGTCCCCTAGAACTTAGAACTACTTAAACCTAACTAACCTAAGGACATCACACACACCCATGCCCGAGGCAGGATTCGAACCTGCGACCGTAGCAGTCCCGCGATTCCGGACTGCAGTGCCAGAATATCCAACTTCATTTTCTTCATTTCTTGCTTAAGAACAGATTAGATTTACTTTCATTCCAATTGATCCGTAGTGAGGAGGTCCTCCTGGATGTGGAACATGTCAGAAAAACAACAATACATGACAAATATTTACAACTAAAACAAATAAGCTAATGTACCATTGCACAGGTCCCAAGTGGAATGATCGTCATTTTTAATGAACACTAAGAGTCATTTTACAAATACTAATGCACTGAATTTAAAATAAAAAACGTTTTTTATTTATTTATAAGGTAATAAACATGTAATACAACTACTGTAATACTTATTTACAATGAACACATTACTGCACTGAAATGGTGCAGAAGTTAGATTATACTTACACACACACACACACACACACACACACACACACACACACACACACACACACACAAATTTTCAGTGAACACATTACTGCACTGAAATTGTGCAGAAGTTATGTTGTACTTATATACAAATCAGTTGGTTTTATTAAGAAATTCATCAATGGAGTAGAAGGAGTTGGCCACCAATAAATCCTTTAGGCTTCTCTTAAACTGAATTTCATTGGTTGTTAAGCTTTTTATGGCTGCTGGCAAGTTATTGAAAATGTGTGTTCCTGAATAATGCACACCTTTTTGTACAAGACTAAGTGACTTTAAATTCTTGTGAAGATTATTCTTATTTCTAGTATTGATTCCATGAATTGAGCTGTTGGTTTGAAAAAGTGATATATTTTTAATGACAAATTTCATTAAGGAATAAATATACTGGGAAGCTGTAGTTAGTATCCCTAGTTCCCTAAACAGGCTTCTGCAGGATGTTCTTGAGTTCACACCACATATAATTCTTACTGCACGTTTTTGTGCCCGGAAAACTTTAGCTTGGCTTGATGAATTACCCCAAAAAATAATCCCATATGACATTATGGAATGAAAGTAAGCATAGTATGCCAGCTTTTTCATTTTTATATCCCCTACGTCTGACAAAATTCGCATTGCAAACAGAGATTTGTTAAGACGCTTCAGCAGTTCTGTGGTGTGCTCCTCCCAATTGAATTTATTATCAAGCTGTAATCCCAAGAATTTAACACTGTCCACTTCTTCTATCTTCTTGTCATCATATGTTAGACATATACTCTTGGGACACCCCTTACAAGTTCTGAACTGCATGTAGTGTGTTTTTTCAAAGTTTAGTGACAAAGAATTGGCTAGGAACCAGTGATTAATGTCCACAAATATTTTATTGGCTGATCTTTCTAAGACTACACTTGATTTGCTATTTATTGCAATGTTTGTATCATCGGCAAACAAAACAAACTTGGCATCTGGTAATGTTACTGATGAAAGGTCATTGATATACACAAGAAAAAGTAAGGGCCCCAAAATGGAACCTTGTGGGACCCCACATGTAATTAGTTCCCAGTTGGATGATGCCTGATAGACATGTATCAAGCTCTTTCTTAATAACACCCTTTGTTTCCTGCCAGAGATATAAGATTTGAACCATTTTGCAGCATTTCCTGTTACACTATAATATTCTAGTTTACTTAAAAGGATATTGTGATTTACACAGTCAAATGCCTTTGATAGATCACAAAATATACCAGTTGCCTGCAATTTTTTGTCTAATGAATTAAGCACATTTTCACTGTAAGTGAAGATAGCCTTCTCAATATCAGAACCTTTTAGAAATCCAAACTGTGACTTTGACAGTATGTTATTTGAGATAAGATGGTTATAAAGACGACGGTACATTACTTTTTCGAAAATTTTTGAGAATGCTGGTAACAGTGAAATTGGACGGAAATTTGATGCTATTTCTTTATCTCCCTTCTTAAACAGTGGCTTAACTTCAGCATATTTCAGCCATTCAGGAAATATTCCACTGATAAACGACTGGTTACACAGATAGCTTAATATGTTACTTAGCTCAGAATCACATTCTTTAATTAACTTTGTTGATATTTCATCATACCCACTAGATGTTTTTGATTTTAAAGATTTTATGATGGACATTATTTCTGTTGGGGTAGTGAGGGTCAAATTCATATTATGGAAATTACTTGAAATGTCTGGTCTAAGGTAATCCATAGCAGCATCTACCAAACCTGACAACCCCATCTTTTCAGTAACAGTTATAAAATGTTTGTTAAAAAGTTCTGCAACACTATACACATCTGTCACCAATGTATCATTTACTCTTAATGCTATTTGTTACTCTTCATGTCTGGTCCTACCGGTCTCCTCCTTCACTATATCCCATATTGTCTTTATTTTGTTATCTGATTTGACTATCTTTTCCTTGTAATATATTTGCTTTGACATCCATATTACAGTCTTTAATATTTTGCAGTATTTCTTATAATGTGCTATAGCATCAACATTGGAAATGTTTCGGATTGACAGATACAGTTTTCTTTTTGTTTTACAAGATACCCTTATTCCTCGAGTAATCCATGGCTTCTTTGTAGATTTTCCTCTAACCTTGGTAAGTTTTGGAGGAAAGCAGTGTTCAAATAAGGTAAGCACTTTATTAGCAAAAATGTTATATTTTTCATTCATGCCATGAGCACTGTAAGGTTTTCGAGCTTCCCCATCTGCAGTAAGGTGCGGACGTTCCACGTTCCAATTCTACTATAGCTCTTTTTATTCCCTTTCTTCCTATGAACTGTTGAACGGAGAACCGAATGAGGGGCTATTACTCCGGATTGCATTTTTACTAGAGCTTGTTTCATATTCATATTATGGCTGCTGATACTTGAGAAATCTAATTAGATCTTTAATGAAGTGGTTTCTCCTTGCCTTCTTCATTCTATGCCGTTGGCCATCATGTGGCTCTTCCGCGTTTAGGGACAGTTTCCCATCCCAAGGACAAGAGAGTGCCCTGACTCTACCTGCTCATCCGCCCTCCTAGGAGGCCGTTTCGCTTGGTAGAGGGTGTCTCCTTATTCCGGGAGATACTCGGTCGCCATCTGACGTCATCTGACTGAAAAACAAAAGATCAGCAACCTGTCAGTTATGCGGTATTGTTTCTTCATTGACGAAATGTTATTTTCATGTCACCCCAGATAAAATTTACTTTAGCCTTAACAATCCAGTTCATAACTAGTATCATGTTTTCATTTAAATCATCAATTACTAAGTATCCTTGTATAAATTGTACATCATTAATCTTAAATTCAAGTAATAACTACTTTTTCCTGTTGCCCCTTTTATCCTTACCCCTGTTACTGGAAATTCTGTGAAATTTTTATTATTTTTGATCCTGTCTCTTAGTTTTCTCAATATTCCTGTAATTGGGCTGCCTATATCCGGAAGACAGTTTCCTATCCAATCATTAATCTGTATTACAATATATGGACTTACGAATTCTTTACCCATTTCATTGACCTCATTTTCAAATAATACATCCTCTTCTATGTCCCAAAAATTCACCCTTTCATCACAATCACTAGTTTTTATTACAGATTGTACACATTTACTAATCGCATTACCACCAGGAGACTGTTCCACATTTTTCATATTAAATTTAATCATCTGAGTGAACACTTTGACAAATTTCACTTAAGACCTTACACTTCTGATCACCGTACTGACATTTGCTACTACAGTCATTGACTGCACTCAGTACTCTTATCACTAAATGGATCTGCCTTTCCATTTTCATAAACACATTCAGACACAACATCGCTGGCATCAACTGGTAACATTAATCTATCAGGCACTGCTCTACTGGTTTCTAACTCATTAGTCGAACACTCACCAGAAATTTCAGAATCATTCAGCATCAAATCATCAACCTTAACTTCTACATATACCATCCCATCTAATTCTGTAAGTCACATATCATCATCAACATCATTATCATCATCATCATCTTCTGAAATATTCTCATTAGAAACATCACCATCATACTTAATATTATTTTCAACACCAAACTTATTTCTCTCTTCACACACTTCTTCAACAACCTCAATACTGTGACTACTCTGTTCTACCACATCCTCATTTTCCTGTTTATTATCTACTGTAATTTCATCTGTCATTCTCACTTCTATTGCCTAGCACATGAACATCAGCCTCCACACATACAGCATGTGTCAGCATTTTCACTCATTTCACAGTCACTCAACATTCTCATCACTATCAACAGCTACTACTGCATTACTACTGTTAAAGAAATTTGTCAAAGCGTTTTCTTCTAATTCAAATTCAGATTTTTTACTTTTTTGTTCATCTTTGTTTTCAGATAAAAAAAATTCCCAAAATTCCCTATCAAAATTCATTCGACTCACTTCAGGTTGTATTCTGGGTACAAAATTTTGGTATATTCTATTTGTTCTGCCCCTTACCCTTCTGAAATTACTCCAGTGTGCCTCATTGTAATTCCCATGTCTATTTGCCCCATTTTGCCAGGCTTCAAAAGAGAACGGAATCTTCGATTTCTTGAAATTTGGATTTGAAGTTCAAAATTTCACCTAAACAAGTGCCAACATCATCTTTTAACTCTGTGAAATTATCATTTGCAAGTTTAGTGAAATTTTGTATATTTTTATCCGATTCTGTGAATTTCTTTACGAAATCTTTGTTGAGTTTTTTCAATTGTAACACTTCTACAGCAGCAACTTTTTCAAAATTTTCCATGAAATTCGAATTTTTGGTTTTCCTGTTTTAAGGTAACAATTTCCCCTTGTATAGTTGACACATTTCTGGAATTTTCGTCTACTTTTTCCCAGAATTTTTCTAAACTCTCTTTTGTCTTGCAAATTTGGGTTCCTTGTAAAATAATATAAATAGTAAACGCCAAAACGAAAGTAAGTTGTGATACTTCAAATGTAATTCCCCTCAAGAACTAGACCCACAAACTACTTGGAGAATCTGAAAATGAAGCATCACCACTACAAGACAAGTGTGATGTTCTGACATCTCAAGAAAACACAAGTGCTGCCAGTTCACAAGGAAGCATATCAATAACAACAGAACCAACACCGGAAGTATCAGAAACAGCTACACCATCATCATCATCATCATCCTCATCATCATCATCATCATCATCATCATCATCGTCAACAGCAACAACAACAACAACAGAAATGACAGCATCAATGACACCGGGAGCTACAACAGCAGCAGTAGCAAGCAACTCACCATATCCCAGTGAACGACCTACCAGGTGCAGAAAACCAGTCCTTCTGGAGGATTTTTGGTACCTCGCCAGGGCAAGGAACAGAGTATGACACCACAAAATGTAAATACAAATGTAAACAGTTCTCATCCTCATCACCTGCAGATTCTAAGCTTAAACATTCAGTGTCTTAGAAATAAATCATTAGAACTTGAGGTAGCTATGAACAGTGCAAATATTGACTGCATGTGCATTGTGGAGCATTGGTGCAGAAGTTTTGAACTAAGTAGCATTAATATTCATCCATTTAAGTTGGCAATCCAATATTGTAGAAAAATACCAAAAATGGAGGTGTATGTATATTTACCAAACCAAATATCAGCTATAAAAGAAGGTGTGAAGCTGAATCATTGAGTGTGGAAAATCATTTTGAAGCAGCAGCTGTGCAGTTGAATGAAATACAGGGAAAAGTCATAGTCATAGCAACATACAGACCACCTACTGGTGTTGCAGACATATTCTTTAACCAATTAGAAATATTGCTTAACACTCTGTTCAGTGATAGAGCCACTGTAGTTGTGTGTGGGGACTTCAATATTAATCTCATGACTGAAAGTAGGCTAAAAGACCAGTTCCTAAATCTGTTATGTAGTTTCAACCTGCTTCCACACAATCACACACCCACAGGAATAACAAATAATACAGTCAGTCTTATTGATAATATATTTTCAAGTTTAGGGCACACAGAAATTGAAGTAACCAATACTGATTTGGGATTATTAGACCACAATGCTCTTGCCCTCAAAATTCCTTCAAGGCCACTGAAAGAGAAAAAAACACACTTCATGTATAAAAGAAATTTTTCTACAGAGAACTGTGTAGAATTCATAAATATGCTAACTAATGAGGCTTTGGCAGAAGTACTATCCCTAACAAATACAAATGATGCATATAACACATTTTCTTCCATTTTCATGGGATACTTTGAAATGTGTTTTCCAAAAAATCAGGTCACATGGCAATACAGAGCCAAGTTCTTGGATCACAGCTGGCATCAAAACTTTCTGTGGAACTCTAAAGAGACTAACTTCTAAAATGAAAACATCCACAGACCCACAATTCATGGAATATGTCAGGAATTACAAGAGGGTATATAGAAAAGTAATTGCTAAAGCAAAATTCATGAGTAATGATAGTTTTATAAGACAGTCTGAAAACAAATCAAAACCCATATGGAGTATTGTGAAGACTGAAACGGGGAAGAGTTGTGAAAACCAGGACATTAGCCTCAAAAATTTTAAAAATGTCAATATTAATAAACAAGATTTGCCAAATTATATTAACAATTATTTCATAAATGCAACAACTTCATTAAGCTTAAAATTTACAAACGAAGAAAAACCTGAATATCCAAAAACAGCTTGTAGGATGAGGGTAGAGCCAACAAATGAGGGTGAAGTGTTGAAAGTGATACAAAGCCTGAAACCCAAAATGTCAGCTGGCATAGATGAGGTGCCTGTGTCAATCACAAGGACAGCACCACAAATCGCAAAGCCCTTTGCACACATAGCCAGTTTATCATTCAGTGAAGGAGCTTTTCCAGAAAGGCTGAAAATTTCAAAAGTGAAGCCATTATTTAAAAACGGTGACAAGTATAAGGTAGAAAACTATCACCCAATATCTCTCCTCCCAGCATTTTCAAAAATATTAGTAAAACTGATGAAGTACCGAATCAACAAATATCTAAATGACTATAATTTACTTAACAGAAATCAGCATGGCTTCCAAGCACGTAAAAATACCGAAACAGCAGTAATGTGCTACACTGAACAAATAATCAAAAATCTAGAAAAAGATTATAGTGTAGTAGGAGTAAATTTAGACCTCTCCAAAGCTTTTGACACTGTGAACCAGGACATTCTTTTAGAAAAATTGGAAGCATTGGGTATACATGGGATAGGGAAAAAATGGTTTGAATCATACTTAAAAAACAGGACCCAGGTTGTAGGACTGACTTCAACTTACTGCAACCACAAAATAAATTCAGTATCAGAGGCAAAAAATGTAGAAATAGGATTACCACAAGGCAGCATCCTAGGGCCCATATTGTTTCTTGTCAATATAAATGATTTTCACACCTCAGATGATGCCAAAGCAATAATATTTGCAGATGATACTAGTGTGATAATAAGTACACCAAAGCAATTGCTTCCAACAATTGCTGATAAAGTACTGAATTACATCCACTCTTGGCTCAATGCAAACAGGTTGACATTGAATGCAAATAAAACAAATTATAAGCAGTTTGGGAAAAGATGTCAGAATGTAAATCTCGATCTGGTGTGGGGTGACAAAGCCTTAGACAGAGTGACATCCACAAAATTGCTGGGGATTCATGTGGATGAAAACTTAAATTTTAATGACCATGTAATAAAACTTTCACAGAAACTTAATTCAGCCTGTTTTGCCCTAAGAATTATTGCAAATTTTTGTACCTCAGAGGGTGCCAGAATGGCATATTTTGGCTATTTTCAATCTCTTGCCACGTACGGAATAATATTTTGGGGTTCCACAACACGGCACCTAAAACAAATTTTGTTGTTGCAGAAGAGGGCCATCCGAATAATAACTCACAGTCATCCACAGACACTCTGCAAACCCATATTCAAAAAGCTTAGAATACTTACTATACCATCATTATACATATACAAATGTTTATTGCATGTCACGACCCACATTGCAGATTTTCGGACAAATGCCGACTTTCATAGTTACAACACCAGTAATATCACAGCACTCCATACTCAACAAACAAACAGAACGAATACACAAAAGCATGTGAGCCATATTGGTGCAAAACTGTACAATGCACTGCCTGTCAAATCAGGCAGTTAGAAGATGATAACAAATTTAAAACATATTTTAAAAAATTTCTAGTAGAACAATGTTTTTATTGTGTAAATGACTATGTAGGTCAATAAATTTTTACTGATAATATTTATAAAGGCAAAATACTCTATCTGTACCTAATCATTCATTACCTAATCATTCATTACATTTAAATACTTAAAGGACAGTTGTTGTGTGATGTAAATATATACTTAAGCAGTGTTGTGTATATAAGGACTTGCCGTTTAGCGAGGACAAAACTAAAACCTTATGAAAAACAGACTATGCACTTAAAATAACAAGCAGGGTTGTATATAGGCTATATTAATTTCATTGTATTATTTTGTTTTGTACTTTTTTACGTATATATTGTTTGTGTCTCATTTCTTTGAAATGGCTTACATGTACCATTGACAACATCCATACAATATTTATTGTCAATGGATGGATAAATAAAATAAATAAATATGCTGTTTTCCAAGTTTCCATTAACCTCCCCGTTTTATAGTCAACTTCCCTATTGTTGTTAACCTCCCTATTATCCTCCATAATGACAATGTAGGCGGAAAACAGTTTCTAAAAGTAAAATTCAAATAAATTTTGTACTTACAAACAGTTGGTTCTCCAAGTTGTGTTCTCACATAAGTATACTTTGTAGTGTTACTCACGTTCTTCTTTGTCCTGTTCTCATAAAAATGGAATATTATTTCAACAAGAGGGTTAACTCTGAAACAAAATACCAGATTAGTTTACAGATTTACACTGTATCCCAGCTCCTCCACCAATTATAGCATTCTTAGGGGCTATTTTTACTCATTGTATGGCTATCTGTCACAGCATAAGTCCTGGAGACAATTACTGAAAAAAAACTACAAAGTTATTTTTTAAATAATTAATCCTTTTTTTATTTCCACTGAAGATTTATTGTTTGTAATCTCAAATTAATTAAAAACATCTTTACAAATCTGAATTCAGTTGTAACATTCTTATAATAATGAATTAATTATGCACAACCAGCTACATGCTCTCTGTCCAAAATCACACAAAGTACTGACACCCTAAGCCAATATGGCTACCCCTTTATATATATATTCTAAACCATCCCGAACAATCCTCGGCATTGTTTAGAATCATTTTTCGATTAATTAACAATTAAAACTCTCATCCTAAAACAAATGTCACATTTTAAAGATTATATAGATTTTTATATATTAAACACATGAGTGAATTCTAGTCTATAAACTACTTGTAGAGTGTATAAACGCTTAGGAGTTCAATGTTAACAATACACTTGTTATATTTTCTAATTACAGGAGATTCATATCATATAAAATGTTCCTACCAATTAACAGACTTCTACACATTAGCGTAATTAATATTCCGTAATCATTTCCTTCATAACTTTTTCACAAGTACATATTTTTCATGCATCTATATGTTAGAAATTACTGTTCATGGTTAAAATTTACGTATTTGAATTAATTTTAATTGGATTGTTACGTTTCATCCTCCAGCATATTTTAAGAAAATAAAACACTTGTTCTAGGTAAAAACAATGAAGCACTCCAAAAATGGTTCAACAATAATCCACATAAATGAGTAAAGTCAGAGAGAGTAAGGATACTGATACTGCCTGAAAACTGTTACATTAGAAATAATTACTCACTGGAACGTTTGGCCAACTGAGTAACTCTTTCCTTACTCACACTGAGAGCAAATATTGCAGTTCCTAATAAACAATAAAATACAAAACAATCATATTTACTCTAGCATAAACTTGTTATGCCACTATCAGCAGTTAGTTTCAAACATAGAATATCTAAAGAGATTACCAAAATCAGTATGTCACTTGAGAGCAGCAATTAAGGAATGAAAATGTTTATTATGTTGATTTGACAGGCCACCACTCAGTTCAGTTTGTAAACGTTCAATGAACCCAGGTATATGTACTGGCAGAATCAAATATATAGTAATGTATCCAGCTATCAAAATTAAGATAAGCAAATCTCCTCTACGACTCAACTTCTTTCTTCCAAGATTTTACTGAATTTGTGATAAAGTAACATTATTAGAGCAATGCCTGATCTTTCTCAGAAAAAACTGTTAACTACCTCTCAGTGCAACTTTGGCAAATAATGCTACAGATGAAACAATATGTGAACTCACAGACAAGGTTGTGACGACATTGTATCTATACGTCACCTTTGACTGACAACATAAACATTTCTGCAATGCCTGTGATGTTTAGTGTGTGTCAAACCCCTGACCAGTGCAAATAGTCTGAGTACAGGTGTGCGCTCTCCCACTGGTACCACATTTCCTACAGTGGTGACCCCATCTACTGCACCACATACCACATCATATAGTTTGTGCAAATCTGTCATGACAATTATGTACATCTACATCTTCATCTACATGACTACTCTGCAATTCACATTTAAGTGCTTGGCAGAGGGTTCATCAAACCACAATCATACTATCTCCCTACCATTCCACTCCTGAACAGCGCGCGGGAAAAATGAACACCTAAACCTTTCTGTTCGAGCTCTGATTTCTCTTATTTTATTTTGATGATCATTCCTACCTATGTAGGTTGGGCTCAACAAAATATTTTCGCATTCGGAAGAGAAAGTTGGTGACTGAAATTTCGTAAATAGATCTCGCCGCGACGAAAAACGTCTTTGCTTTAATGACTTCCATCCCGACTCGCATATTATATCTGCCACACTCTCTCCCCTATTACATGATAATACAAAACGAGCTGCCCTTTTTTGCACCCTTTCGATGTCCTCTGTCAATCCCACCTGGTAAGGATCCCACACCGCGCAGCAATATTCTAACAGAGGACGAACGAGTGTAGTGTAAGCTGTCTCTTTAGTGGACTTGTTGCATCATCTAAGTGTCCTGCCAATGGAACACAGTCTTTGGCTCACCTTCCCCACAGTATTATCTATGTGGTCTTTCCAACTGAAGTTGTTTGTAATTTTAACACCCAGGTACTTAGTTGAATTGACAGCCCTGAGAATTGTACTATTTATCGAGTAACCGAATTCCAACGGATTTCTTTTGGAATTCATGTGGATCACCTCACACTCTTCGTTATTTAGCGTCAACTGCCACCTGCCACACCATACAGCAATCTTTTCTAAATCGCTTTGCAACTGATACCGGTTTTCGGATGACCTAACTAGATGGTAAATTACAGCATCATCTGCGAACAACCTAAGAGAACTGCTCAGATTGTCACCCAGGTCATTCATATAGATCAAGAACAGCAGAGGTCCCAGGACGCTTCCCTGGGGAACACCTGATATCACTTCAGTTTTACTTGATGATTTGCCATCTATGACTATGATCTGCGACCTTCCTAACAGGAAATCACGAATCCAGTCACACAACTGAGATGATACCCCATAGGCCCGCAGCTTGATTAGAAGTCGCTTGTGAGTAACGGTGTCAAAAGCTTTCTAGAAATCTAGAAATACGGAATCAACTTGAGATCCCCTGTCGTTAGCGGCCATTACTTCATGCGAATAAAGAGCTAGCTGCGTTGCACAAGAACGATGTTTTCTGAAACCATGATGATTATGTATCAATAGATCGTTCCCTTCGAGGTGATTCATAATGTTTGAATACAATATATGCTCCAAAACCCTACTGAAAACCGACGTCAATGATATAGGTCTGTAGTTCGATGGATTACTTCTACTACCCTTCTTAAACACTGGTGCGACATGTGCAATTTTCCAATCTGTAGGTATAGATCTATCAGTGAGTGAGCGGTTGTATATGATTGCTACGTAGGGAGCTATTGTATCAGCGTAATCTGAAAGGAACCTAATCGGTACACAATCTGGACCTGAGGACTTGCCCGTATTAAGCGATTTGAGTTGCTACGCAACCCCTAAGGTATCTACTTCTAAGAAACTCATGCTAGCAGCTGTTTGTGTTTCAAATTCTGGAATATTCCATTCGTCTTCCCTGGTGAAGGAATTTTGGAAAACTGCATTCAATAACTCCACTTTAGCGGCACAGTCGTCGGTAACAGTGCCATCGGCACTGCGCAGTGAAGGTATTGACTGTGTCTTGCCGCTTGTGTACTTTACATACAACCAGAATTTCTACGGATTTTCTACCAAATTTCAAGACAATGTTTCATTGTGGAACCAATTAAAGGCATTTCGCATTGAAGTCCATGCCAAATTTCGTGCGTCTGTAAATTTTAGCCAATATTCGGGATTTCGCGTTCTTCTGAACATCGCATGCTTTTTCCGTTGCCTCTGCAACAGCGTTCAAACCTGTTTTGTGTACCATGGGGGATCAGTTCCATCTCTTACCAATTTATGAGGTATGAATCTCTCAATTGCTGTTGCTACTATGTCTTTGAATTTGAACCACATCTCATCTACATTTGCATAGTTAGTTCAGAAGGAATGGAGATTGTCTCTTAGGAAGGCTTCTAGTGACACTTTATCTGCTTTTTTTAATAAAATTATTTTGCATTTGTTTCTGGTGGATTTGGAAGAAACGGTATTGAGCCTAGCTACAACGACCTTGTGATCACTAAACCCTGTATCAGTCATGATGCTCTATTAGCTCTGGATTGTTTGTGGCTAAGAGGTCAAGTGTGTTTTTGCAACCATTTACAATTCGCATGGGTTTGTGGACAAACTGCTCGAAATAATTTTCGGAGAAAGCATTTAGGACAATCTCAGAACATGTTTTCTGACTACCACCAGTTTTGAACAAGTATTTTTGCCAACATATCGAGGGAAGGTTGAAGTCCCCACCAACTATAATCGTATGCTTGGGGTATTTATTTGTTCCGAGACTCAAATTTTCTCTGAACTGTTCAGCAACTATATCATCGGAGTCTGGGGGTCGGTAGAAGGAGATAATTATTAACTTAGTTTGGCTGTTAAATATAACCTCCACCCATACCAATTCACACAGAGTATCTACTTTGACTTCACTACAAGATAAACCACTACTGACAGACACAAACACTCCACCACCAATTCTGCCTAATCTATCTTTCCTGAACACCGTCTAAGACTTCATAAGAATTTCGGTAGAACTTATTTCAGGCTTTAGCCAGCTTTCTGTACCTATAATGATTTCAGCTTCTGTGCTTTCTATTAGCGCTTGAAGCTCAGGGACTTTCCCAGCACAACTACAATTTACAACTACAATTCCGGCTGTTCCTTGATCCAAGCACGTCCTGTATTTGCCATACACCCTGTGCACCGGGGAGGCTGTCTGATCAGGCTCCGGGGACGTCTTTTGCTGCCTGCCACGCCTTGGAACAACCTCCCAATCAACCACAGGCGAGGGCTCAGCCCCACTGTGGGCAACAACTGGGGCAACCACAGTGGCAGCTGCCTATCCAACGGCGGCAGGGAGCACACTAGCTGTAACAAGTAAGTGAGCTAAGAGTATACGACTTGCTGCTGGCAGCTGCTTATCCAACGGTGGCAGGGAGCACACTGGATGTGACCAACCGACACTGGCCGTTCAAAACAAAAACAGAAGACAAACAACTACACGAATTTACACTATTCAGGTACTAAAATGCGATGCTACAACTCTCAAATACTATAATACGCCCGAAATTTATGAATTAAAGAATGCAAGTACCCAAAAACACACAAAGAAATTAAGGATTAATCTATGTAACAAATAAGTGAGCTAAGAGTATACGACGTGCTGCTGGCAGCTGCTTATCCAACGATGGCAGGGAGCACACTAGCTGTGACCAACCGACACTCGCCATTCAAAACAAAAACAGAAGACAAACAACTACGCGAATTTACACTATTCAGGTACTAAAACGCGATGCTACAACTCTCAAATACTATAATATGGCCGAAATTTATGAATTAAACAATGCAAGTACCCAAAAACACGCAAAGAAATTACGAATTAAACTATGTAACAAATAAGTGATCTAAGAGTATACGACTTGCTGCTGGCAGCTGTTTATCCAACGGTGGCAGGGAGCACACTGGATGTGACCAACTGACACTGGCCGTTCAAAACAAAAACAGAAGACAAACAACTACACGAATTTACACTATTCAGGTACTAAAACGCGATGCTACAACTCTCAAATACTATAATACACCTGAAATTTATGAATTAAAGAATGCAAGTACCCAAAAACACACAAAGAAATTAAGGATTAAACTATGTAACAAATAAGTGAGCTAAGAGTATATGACTTGCTGCTGGCAGCTGCTTATCCAACGGTGGCAGGGAGCACACTAGCTGTGACCAACCGACACTTGCTATTCAAAACAAAAACAGTAGACAAACGACTACGTGAATTTACACTATTCAGGTACTAAAATGTGATGCTACAACTCTCAAATACTATAATACGGCCAAAATTTATGAATTAAACAATGCAAGTACCCAAAAACAAATTACGAATTAAACTATGTAGCAAATAAGTGAGCTAAGAGTATACGACTTGCTGCTGGCAGCTGCTTATCCAACGGCGGCACGGAGCACACTGTACTAGACAATGCAGCCATTGTTCACCACACTGCCTGAACGCATCAATGATGCCACCAGGGACATTTCACAAACTGTGCTGCAATGTGATATGGACATTCCATGTACCATTTTACAAAGTAAAGTTAGACCTGGACTAGAATAACTTCAGTGCAGTGATTTACACACAAGCAATGCTGAGTGGAATGATGAACAATGATGCCTTGTTTATCCTGCAACGGTTACCTAACGTGCTCTTAGTTTTTCCTCAGTTCCAGCTCCCATGCCTACCTGGAGACTTCTGAACCTTTCCATTGACTTTCCAAGTGAAATTCTCCAGCCACAATTCTATACAGTTGCTCCTAATGTCACCTTTCCAATGTATCAATAATGGACTCCATCAAATAATCCTGCCATTATCTCACCCACCACTTCGATGTATAGACAGCAAATTACAATGGCCAATCCCATCATGGTACCTGAGTTTCATGGTGCAACTATTTCGGCACCTTTTGTTCTGCTCCAAAGTGATCCTGGTTCATTGAACAGAGATGCCATGCTTGTTCCATTCATGCCTTTTGTATCACAAACTGTGTTTAACCTAACCACTACCACACACATCACATCTCGCACCTCTCAGGCTCATTCTGCATATGGTTCTAACATACTCCACAGGTCTGAACTTTTGCAGCATTCAACACTTCAGGTTCAATCTATGTGTCGCCAACCCCTATCTGACGCCACATCCATGCCAGCAACGTCGTGTGCTTTTGATATCTCGTATGCTGCTCACGGAGATGGATGCATCTGTTCAATCGGCCAAGCATTATACATCCCATGCCTGCCGTGTCAGTTTTCAAATCACACAACACTGCACTTCTGCGAGTGCCTCATCAGTATGGTACATCGCCCAAGGTCTGTGCACAATGTAACATGTGCATCACGTGCTTCCACATTGCCACCAGACAGGCACTTCCAATAGATGCAGCAACTGCATACTACATGCTCCATCACTCCTGCACCAGTCGCACTGGTCATCATCATGCTCTGTCCGATACTGCGGAGTCTCCACACCACCCGGCCTCACTTCAAACTGCGCCTGTCAGAAAGTTGTATGTTCATATCATATTGGTGTCACCACTGTAGAAAATGTGATACCAGTGGCAGTGCATACTTAATAAATGGTACATGGAGTGTGGTTGACAAAACCTTACTTTATTTGATGGACAGAATTACAGCATTGTCTACACCAGTCAGAGGTTCGACACATACTAAATCATTACAGATTTTATTGATTACTCGACTGCACAGGCCAGCAATGTTTATTTTGTCAGTCAGAGGGAACGTATAGTTGCTATGTCATCACAAAGTCCTAATGGAGCTAACAATAACATCCCAAAGCCACTGATTTTGTGGACTATGAAATGCAACCCTGTACAGTACAATGTTACAGTACTGATAGTATCCTCCTTAAATGAACAGAAACTTATGTTCATAAAACAAAGCTGGGATTCACAGTAAGAGGGAATGTTTGGCCATAACTTATCATCAAGAGGTTAAAATTCCAGCATTGCTGACAGACACCATTAAAGGTGGAAAGACTATGCCTAGCTTTTTGAAGTATCAATTTTTTCTTAAGGGGTGGAAGAGAGAGGTGAGGGAAGTTAGAAAGGAGAAGCACTGTCTCTGGCAGGTGAGGCCAGACAAGATTTCGGCAGCCAGGGACAGTGGTTTTTTGTGTGTGTGTGTGTGTGTGTGTGTGTGTGTGTGTGTGTGTGTGTGTGTGTGTGTGCGTGTGTGTTTGGAGTCCATCTGAATAACAGGCTACAATGTATTAACGTATTTTACCACTTTCTTTAAAGTGCTTGAAATGTAAGACTGTTTACATTTACAGTTTTGTGAGTGTTGGTCCAAAGCAAATAAAATGGTTTTGTTTGAAATGTGTGGACTTGAAACTATCCATAAACATTAACAAAAACTCAACAAGAGATGCTGCTCAATTTCAATAGAAAAGATATCAATATTAAAACAAAAATTAAGAACCCATGAAATACTAATGAAATCCATCATAAATAAAAAGTGTACCAAGCAAAGCAAACCTACAAAAACCAAAGAGCTGACCAATGCAATCATTAAAAAGACAAAACTTTGCAAAGGGTGTTTGAGACATCCAAAAACTAATATGGTATTTGGCCAGTTTGAGAGTATGTTACATTTTTGATGTGAAACTGTGGATCCTTCAGTGGAAAAAGCTCTGATTATCTTATGGAGCAGTAATGGGAAACACGCAGTTCACTGGAATGCAGTATAAAAGTTGTCAGTGATGTTCATAATTACACTGCTTTGTCACAATATGCCACTGAAGTTGCTGAAGTGACTGCAGTTGATAAACAGACATGAACTCCATGCTCCCAAAAATCATAAGTGTAGATGAAAGTGATAGCCATGGGTGTGGACTTTTCTCTTACATAAATGAAGTATGTTTATGAGTGTACAGGGATTCAAGGGCATTTGTGTTGTCTTCATAATTTTATCATCATCATCATCATCATCATCATCATTCATGACAGTGGCTAGATTGGACTATGTAAAAATTGGACTCTGTAAAAATTGTGATTTTGTACGGGTGCTGATGACTGCACAGTTGAGCGCCCCACAAATCAAACTGGGATTCATTGAGCCTGGAACCCCAGCTGCTGGTGGGAAACTATGAAGTTGTCAGAAATAGGTATGCTATCTTGGAACAGCTACATTGTACTGCTTGAGAGAATGATTGATGTGTACAAAAATGAAGGAAGCATAGTCTGCCGGGAATTGAAGAAATGTTCTGTCACTTACACCAGTGTTCTGCTAACCAACATCTAACGTCACTATGACCTGCTGCACTGATCAGGCTAAACCAAGAAATCTGTGCAGCAAATAAGAGTATGAGAAAATATGTAAGCAGTCCAAAGATGTTAGTGTGGTAAATATAAACAGTACTGGCTGCAGATTTTGTAAGACATGAGACTTACATCTAAATGGGCTCTGGAATCAATTAGTTGCAAATAAAGTGATCGGTTAATGGCCAACAAGGCTAAAACAGGTAGGTTAATGGAAAATGGTCTTAAGTTGGCATGAACAACAATATCTCAATTCATTTTTAGGCTAAGCCCAGTTCTGATACACTCAACTGAAAAGGGCACATCAGGAATGACAAGTAGCAATGCCTATACTTAATACCCATGGCACAAACAGCTCATATCCACTTTAGACAAAAAGCAGAGTCCCATTTTCAGAAACCTGTCTGTGACATCACCATAAACAAAATAATAATTGACTGTTAAGATGTAAATCTTAAACATAGATGTCATGTTAGATACTATGAACAGGATAACAGTTCCATGTTTTACTGAGCACTGTCTTCAAGAACAGAAAATCCCTGTTTGTAACATAGAGAACTGTACACTAGCATTGGTCGTTTCATAAAAATGCAGCTATAAAAGATAACTAAAAAATAATACTGCACAGTAATTTCATTCAAACTGGAAGATGAACTTAATGATTTCATATAACTTAAACTATATGAACAATGCTTGCATCAGATTTTTGACTAATGGAGCTACTGCTGTACATTACATTATAACCAACCCACAGAAAATAACTACATATTAGCAGTACATGAAATAATGTGTCTGATCACAAAGAATATATTTTACTCTGTCCATACAGGTCTCAGAAGGCCCAAAGGTACTAACTAACCGCTGTGTCAGCCTCAGACATTAGGCATCAGTGGATGGAGGGAAATGTGGTCAGTACACTGCTCTCCCAGCCATTGTTAGTTTTTGTGACTGGAGTCACTATTTCTCAATTGAGTAGCTTCTCAGTTGACTTCGCAGGGACTGACTGCATCCTACTTGCCAACAGCACTCAGAAGAGTTAGACAGACACCCTCCAAGTGCTAGCCAAGCCCAACAGCCCTTACCTTTGATCATCTGACAGGAAGTGGTGTTACCACTGTGGCAAGGATGCTAGCTCAGAATATATGATCCCCACAAATAAAACCTAAAGGCAACAAACCTCATTATTAAGAAGCAATACAAAACTGCATCTTATTATTAGTACTCATAACTGTAATTGAAACCCTCAGTGGAGAATGCCAGGAGAACAATTTACCTCCTTCATTACCACATATTGTTAATATATTAATGAAGACACATTAAGTTGCAGGCAGGCACAATTGAAAGGCACTTACATAAAGCTATTTTCCTCAGTCTTCATCAGCAAAAGAGAAACAGACACCATCCATACACATGAGCAAGCATACCAGATGCACACATGACCGCCAAGTTTTGCAGCTCAGGCCAGAATGCCACGCATAATGTGTGCTTGGTTGTATGTATGAATGCTGTTGAAGGTTGTGGCCAAGAGCTTAATGTAAGGTCTTCTTTTGATTGTGCCTGCCTGCAACTTATGTGTCTTTTTTATGGTAAGTAGCAATGTATTTTTTCCTACATTACTGAAATTCCTACCTGGAGTTTCCAGTGTTTAATATATGAATGAAGCCTTCCCTATCATCTGTAAATGTATTAAACATAAAATAAGACAAAACAACTAGATTACAAAAGGCATCATTGTATAAGGGGCATTCAAAAAGAAATGAGCTGGAGGCATAATTACAGAAATCAGTACCTGTATGTTAGAAGGCTGTTGAGACACTTGTCCCACTGTGACACAAGGTGGTGAATTGCTGTCTCATAAAATTCCTGTGGCTGCGATGTTAACCAGTTCTGCATGTACAGCTGGACGTCGTCATCCGAGGTGAATCGTTTGCCCCTCAGAGCCTTTTTAAGGGGCCCAAAAATGGTGTAATCACAGGAAGAGAGGTCCAGACTGTATGGAGGGTGGCTGAGAACCTCCCATTTTAATTTCTGCAGGAGTGCCATGACTGTGTTGGCCGTATGAGGATTTGCATTGTCACGGAGCAGAATGATCCCACGGATGACATTATATGGTTGTTTTGATTTAATCGCCTTGTGAAGGGTGGTCAAGGTTTGCAAATAATGCTGGGCATTCACTGTTGCCCCATGCTGCAGGAAGTGAATCAGAAGGGGGCCATCTTGGTCAAAGAAGAGTGTCAGTATAACCTTCCCTGCTCTCATGTGGACAATGATGTCCAGCTGTAGTGCGGAACCGGTTAATATCGCAGAACTGGAAATTTTATGAGACAGCCATTCACCACCTTGTGTCTCAGTGGGACAAGTATCTCAACAACCAGGGTCAATACTTCTAACATACAGGTACCAGTTTATGTAATTATGCCTCCAGCTCGTTTCTTTCTGAATGACTCTTATACCTAGTAAACATTCTGCACAGAATTGGTAAATATAAAACAAATTCTTTGAGTTTCAAAAGTTGCTATGGTGAATACAGAAAGATATGCAGTAATATAAAGCAAAAAAAAAAAAAAAAAAAATCAGAAAGAAACTTACAGCTGAAAAGGTGCTTACAACAAACCCAGAGCTGGTAACATATACATTTAATGACTACTTCACACTTGTTTGTAAAATTCCAATAAGTAACATATTAACTTCAACAACAAATGCCACTTATAACGGAGAAGATCAACACTAAGTTATTCCATTTATATGTTTTATACTAACAAGGAAGAAGTAACAAAGGTTATAAATAGGTTGAGAAACACAAACCCCAGACACAGACCTCAAGGCATTTAAAAAATAATAATCAACTTCCATCAACCTTTATTACTAAGCCACTGACCAACAAGATTAAGAAATGTTTCCTGGGATAAGTTAGCATTTTCCAGTAATATTGATAGACCTTAAAAGAGTGCTGTATAAAAATTTGACAAAGCTTCTTAAAGAAAACAATATACTATCCAGAAGTCAATATCTAGTTGAAAAAAAATTAAAAACAAAAGACATGACTTAAACAGCATAGAAATTTGGTAACTATGTACCAAAGGCACTAGACAGGGAAAATCAATATTTGAAATATTCTGTGACCTGTCCAAAGGTTTGACTCAGTAAATCATGAGATAATAATGGAAAAGCTAAAATTCTTTGACTTGAGAGGCAAAAAAGATCATGCCAGATATACAAACTATGCAGTAGAAATATCATACAAAAGTAACAATAAAAGCTTCTCAGAGATGGTGAACACCCAACACAGTGTATCACAAGTAAGCATAGTAGGACCATTGCATCTTTGTTCTAATTTAATAACCTTCCTGTGGATATCAACAACAAACCCAATTCACACTGCCTGACAAAATAAGTAAAGCACTCAGGAGGAGATATGGAAACAAAATGAAATTTCATAGGTTGGGAGGGTAGTGATGTTCTTTCAGTGACTACAAAATCAAGTGAAATTTATGAACAACAGTATGAGTCCACTTATCAGTATGATATTGCATTCCCTTAGGCCTGGATGCATGCACTGATCTGGTTGGGGAGGGTGTCTCCTGAGGCAAACGTACACACACAATTGGTCCTTCATACTGGCACTGGGATGGAGTTGGCATCCCAGTTTGTCCCCCACATGTTCCATGGGGGACAGATCTATGGATCTTGCTGGCCACAGGACTAATTCAGCATCACACAGACAGCTCATGGAGACATGTCATTTGGGGACAAGCACATTCCTGTTGAAAAATGGCTCCATATTACTGTTGCATGAGGGAAACTTTTGAGGATGCATCATGTTTGTGTCATATCATTGTGCCATGAGAGTTCCCTCAATCACTACCACCCATGATCTGAAGTCACACCTGATGGCTATTGACACTGTGATACCCTGAATAACATCACTGTGCCTCATCAAAAAATTGGAAGAATGGGACCTCTCTCAAGATCACCACCTTATTCAAAAAAGATGGTCATTGAGGATAGTGCAGATCCAGTGTTCAAGGCTGAACACAGTGTGCCACCAATCATTACTAATAGTTGCACTTCCTGGTCATGGAGCAATTCCAAATGCAGCCATTTGTGTTGAGGGGTCAATGGTAGCTTACACACGTGACAGTAATTTGTGATCCATCCTTCTGGTGGTCAGAAAAAAAAAATTTGTCTGATATTGAAAATTACATGGTAAAATAATAATAAATGATATTGTTTTGTTTTATTGCCATTTGCTAATAGCTTATACCTTTATCAATAATAAAATATGAATATCCTTGCATCTACATCTACATCTGTATCTATACACTACAAACCACAATGAAGTGCATGGCAGAGGGTATGTCCCATTGTATCAGTTATTAGGGTTTCCTCCTGGTCTGTTCACATAAGGAGCACGGGAAGAATGATGGTTTAAATGCCTCTGTGCATGCTGTAAATAATCTTGTCCTCATGATCCCTTTGTGAGCAATATATACGGAGTTGTAATACATTCCCAGAGTCATCATTTAAAGCCGATTCTTGAAACTTTGTAAGAAGGTATTCTCAGGATAGTTTGCATCTATTATGAATGAAAACATGCATGACACTGGTGTGATATTATTCAATATCTGTCTTCAAAAATCTGTAAGTTCAGTTCCTTCAGCAATCTGTGACTCTCTCCCATGGGTCAAACAAACCTGTGACCATATTTGGGCTGTCCGTTTATGCATACATTCAATATCTCCTGTTAGTCCTATTTGGTATGGGTCCCATGCAACTGAGCAATATCCTAGAATGGGCTGCACAGGTGATTTGTAAGCAATCTTCTTTGCAGACTGATTGCATTTGCTAAGTATTCTGCCAATAAACTGAAGTCTACCACCTGATTTACCCACAACTGAGCCTGTGTAATCATTCCACATCATATCCCTACAAAGAGCTACAATTAGTGGTTTGTATGAGTTGGCCAATTATGACTGTGTCTCATTGGTATTATAATAATAGTATACAATATTTTTTTTTTCATTTTGTGATATGCATAATTTTACCTTACTGAACATTTACAGCAAATTACCAATCTTTGAACCACTTTGAAATCTTATTGAGATCTGACTGGAGATTTATGCATTTTCTTTCACACAGTACTTCTTTATGGAAAACTGCATCATCTGCAAAAAATCTGAGCTTACTATTAATATTGTCCACAATGGTCATTAATACACAACATGTACAGCAATGGTCCCAATGCACTTCCCTGGGGCATACTTGAGGTTAGCTCTACATCTGATGATGACTCTCCATCTAAGATATTTTGCTGTGTCTTGCCTACCAAAACATCCTCTGTCCAGATAGAAAACTTGCTTGATATCACTTATGATCATACTTTTGACTCTAAGTGTCACATGATTTTCAGATCAAGAAATGTTTTCTCTACCCGAGTGTCCTGACAACATGCTTTCAATATGTCATGTGATAAAAGTATGAGCTGTGTTTTGCATGTCTGATGTTATTGGAATCCATGCTGGTGAGCATGGAGGAGGTCATTCTATTAGAGATTTGTCATTACGTTTGAGCTCAGAATATGATCTAAGAATCTATAACAAAATTATGTCATGGATACTGCACAGTAGTTTTGTGGATCACTTCTATTACCTTTCTTGTAAATGGTTGTGACCTGTGCTTCCTTCCAACTACTGGGTATGTTTGTTTGTTCAAGAGATCTATAACAGATCATAGTTAGAAGAGGGGATAACGCGGCTGAAAATTTGGTTTAAAACCTGATAGGGACTCCATTGGCCTCTGGGGTTTTGTTCAATTTCAAGTCAACTTTCTGGGCGGTCAGAAGTGAATAGCTGTTGTTGATGAAAGATGTGAAAGATGGATACCAGTTATTTTCTGTGCTAAATATGCTGTATTGTTTAAGCATCTGACACCATGCAGTAAAAAGTGAATTATTACTTCTGCAAGTTTTATTACTATTATTAGTAGCGAGTTTTATTACTATTATTAGTACACAGAACTGAACAAATGCACTACATATTCTGCACCACATTGAAAAAATTCATATTTTTGGAGGGATGTGCCAACATTATGAAGAAGACAACATGGATATTAAGAATTAAGTTAAGTTCAAGTAATTAAATACAGTCTTTTATGAGTGAAATTTAGGTTGAAATTCTAATCCATGATGTTTTAGCTTCAGATCAGATCAGATCAGATAATTAACTACAAAATTTGATTTTTTTCTAAACATGAAGTTTAAAACGTAACAGCTCATTCATTTTTTCATAAACTAAGTAGATTCTAGAGTTTCAAACACCTATAAGTGTGTTTTGCATGCTGTGCAAAATTCATAGAACAGTTTCTCTTACTTATAAAGAAAAGTGTACCTATAGCAACAAATGCAGCCAAAAGTAAGTGAAAAAATGATGAAATTTCACACATAAAAAAAATTATTTTGTTATGTTTTTGAGATTCCACTGCTACGAGTGTGAATCCTGAATCCTTCCTGGTCATGCTGACAAAGTTTTATGAATTTACTTGTAAATGTCCTACACTCGTACTCTCTGCTGGAAATATCACTTTGCCATGAAGAAAAATGATCCTAATCCTACTCCTAATGATCCAACTCCCCAAGACACTATCCAAATTGAACCCTGCCTGGAACAGTTCCATCCTCCGTCACAGCGGGACCCACCTCCTCTTCCTCAAAATTGCCCTCTCCAAACCTTCCAGGAATTTCTCACTTCCAGCCGTGCTTCTCAATCCTTCTTAAAAAACCTTAATCCTGCTCCCAACATCACCACTGCTGAAGCCCAGGCTATTCGTGATCTGAAGGCTGACCGATCCATCGTCATTCTTCCGGCGGACAAGGTTCCACGACCGTGGTACTTGACCGTCGGGAGTATGTGGCTGAGGGACTGCGTCAGCTTTCAGACAACACCACATACAAAGTTTGCAAAGGTAATCCCATTCCTGATGTTCAGGCGGAGCTAAAAGGAATCCTCAGAACCTTAGGCCCCCTACAAAACCTTTCACCTGATTCCATCAACCTCCTGACCCCACCGACACCCCGCACCCATACCTTCTACTTTCTTCCTAAAATTCACAAACTCAATCATCCCGGCCGCCCCATTGTAGCTGGTTACCAAGCCCCCACAGAACGTATCTCTGCCTACGTAGATCAACACTTACAACCCATTACATGCAGTCTCCCATCCTTCATCAAAGACACCAACCACTTTTTCGAATGCCTGGAATCCTTACCCAATCTGTTACCCCCGGAAACCATCCTTGTAACCATTAATGCCACTTCCTTATACACAAATATCCCGCACGTCCAGGGCCTCACTGCGATGGAGCACTTCCTTTCACGCCGATCACCTGCCACCCTACCTAAAACCTCTTCCCTCATTACCTTAGCCAGCTTCATCCTGACCCACAACTACTTCACTTTTGAGGGAAAGACATACCAACAATTAAAGGGAACAGCCATGGGTACCAGGATGGCCCCCTCGTATGCCAACCTATTCATGGGTCGCTTAGAGGAAGCCTTCTTGGTTACCCAGGCCTGCCAACCCAAAGTTTGGTACAGATTTATTGATGACATCTTCATGGTCTGGACTCACAGTGAAGAAGAACTCCAGAATTTCCTCTCCAACCTCAACTCCTTTGGTTCCATCAGATTCACCTGGTCCTACTCCAAATCCCATGCCACTTTCCTTGACGTTGACCTCCACCTGTCCAATGGCCAGCTTCACACGTCCGTCCACATCAAACCCACCAACAAGCGACAGTACCTCCATTATGACAGCTGCCACCCATTCCACATCAAACAGTCCCTTCCCTACAGCCTAGGTCTTTGTGGCAAATGAATCTGCTCCAGTCCGGAATCCCTGAACCATTACACCAACAACCAGACAACAGCTTTCTCATCCCGCAACTACCCTCCCGACCTGGTACAGAAGCAAATAACCAGAGCCACTTCCTCATCCTCTCAAACCCAGAAACTCCCACAGAAGAACCACAAAAGTGCCCTGCTTGTGACAGGATACTTTCCGGGACTGGATCAGACTCTGAATGTGGCTCTCCAGCAGGGATACGACTTCCTCAAATCCTACCCTGAAATGAGATCCATCCTTCGTGAAATCCTCCCCACTCCACCAAGAGTGTCTTTCCGCCGTCCACCTAACCTTTGTAACCTCTTAGTTCATCCCTATGAAATCCCCAAACCCTCTTCCCTACCCTCTGGCTCCTACCCTTGTAACCGCCTCCGGTGTAAAACCTGTCCCATGCACCCTCCCACCACCACCTACTCCAGTCCCGTAACCCGGAAGGTGTACACGATCAAAGGCAGAACCACATGTGAAAGCACCCACGTGATTTACCAACTGACCTGCCTACACTGTGATGCATTCTATGTGGGAATGACCAGCAACAAACTGTCCATTCGCATGAATGGACACAGGCAGACAGTGTTTGTTGGTAATGAGGCTCACCCTGTGGCTAAACATGCCTTGGTGCATGGCCAGCACATCTTGGCACAGTGTTACACCGTCCGGGTTATCTGGATACTTCCCACTAACACCAACCTATCCAAACTCCAGGGATGGGAACTTGCTCTTCAATATATCCTCTCTTCCCGTTATCCACCAGGCCTCAATCTCCGCTAATTTCAAGTTGCCACCACTCATACCTCACCTGTCATTCAACAACATCTTTGCCTCTGCACTTCCGCCTCGACTGACATCTCTGCCCAAACTCTTTGCCTTTTAATATGTCTGCTTGTGTCTGTATATGTGCGGATGGATATGTGTGTGTGTGTGAGTGTATACCCGTCCTTTTTTCCCCCTAAGGTAAGTCTTTCCGCTCCCGGGATTGGAATGGCTCCTTACCCTCTCCTTTAAAACCCACATCCTTTCGTCTTTCCCTCTTCTTCCCTCTTTCCTGACAAAGCAACTGTTGGCTGCAAAAGCTAGAATTTTTTGTGTATATTTGTGTTTGATTGTGTGTCTATCGACGTGCCAGCACTTTTATTTGGTAAGTCACATCATCTTTGTTTTTAGATATATTTACTTCTAACAGTATAGACAGTGGAAATTAAAATGTCCTGTGGTGCCTCTCCTGCTCCAAGTTGGCCCATTTGACATCCTAAGTGTAACAAATTGTAAGGAAGCTTGAATGGTATGGTGTCAGAGGTGTGCCAAATCAGTGGATTAAATCATATTTGGAATATCGTTCTCAGGTAACTGAAATTAAGTACATGGAAGGAAATGAACTCTAGGTACACCTTTGAGAACCATGTAGACTAAGTCACGGCGTTCCACAGGACTCTATTTTAGGTCCCCTTCTTCCATGTTTAGTTGTGAAACTGAACTATTGAGAAACCATAGCCATTGCCCCTACTTGGGCTACAGAAAGCCCATACATGAAACCATGAGTGTTACCCATTAAAAGAGTGCAAATGCAGTGCTCAAATGGCGAGTGCAATGAACTGTGTAATGCAATCAAAGCAATTGCCACTAAGATCTGATGCTGACTGCATCATAAATGTGAGGTAATATGTGTTAAAACTACCTGTAAGTTCCACACCCTGCTTAAGGGTGTCTTGCCTTGTCTCTTGTAATGAGATTACTGGCTAGTCTAATCTATACTGTTTTCTTAAGGGGGCATAGTACCTTGATGCATTAGTTACTATGGGTATGTCTCTATATTTCATCCAGTGCCACTAAATTAAACAGTACTTGTCCAGTGCAGATTTCTCTGGTTGTTGAAGCCTTCTGTGATGATGATGTTCAACACACCTATGCTGGACAGTATGATATGTCTGACCTTATAACAAAACAAGGTTTACAGCAACTTCCTGCATTAACTGAAGTTTGCAATACCACTTTTTTTTTCTTTTTGGAAATGTTTAATGTGTCTTTCGGTGATGAAGTATGACATTCATGTTTCTCAAATAGTTACACTATACATTGATGCATTTGTGAAATCTTCTATCTTTCCAGGTTTGTCCATAAGTTTATATAATTGTTCACAAAATTTATTCGTTCACTAAGTAGAAAATTATTGTTATGTTTCAAAAACATACTTAACTTTTCATAAAAACATTTGCAGTGTAAAAAAACTATTTATTGTTTTATATACTTGGCACGTAACATAAGAAGGTTAGAAGATGAATATCAAAAGAAGTAAAACAGAGAAATGGAAAGTAATTGAATTAAATCATATGAAGCCATGGGAATTATATTAGGAAATAAGGCACTGAAACTAGTTGTTGAGTTTTGCTATTAGGGGAGCAAAATAACACAATGACAGAAGGAAACAGGATGTAAATTGCAGACTTCACCAACAGAAAATGCTTTTCTCATAAAGAGAATTATTTCAAGACCTAATTTAATTTAAGTGTTCTAAAGTATTTTCAAGGTGTATCTCTCTAGCGTGCAAGCCTTAAATGAAGTTGTGACATCTTCATTGATCCATTAGGACCACACATCAATGTTTGCAAACTGCCTCAGTCTGTGTTGCCTGGCCACCAAGAGCTGTTGCTTAATGATTTGATTCATGGATTCAGTTATATGGCTCCTTCCATGTATAACGATTTTATGACTATGACGTGTGGGGCCTGAAGATGACATCAAATGTAATGCCGAAACTGGTAGCACATAAGAAGTTCATAAAATAAATTTCTACAATAAATATGGCTGTTGGTAAATTATTGCATCAAGAAAAAGTTGTGACATGGACAATAAACAGTCAAGGCAGGAAGACAACAAAAGGTTTTGAAATAAGGTGTTACAAAATGATAATGATGATTAAACCAATAGATAAATAATATTAGGTTGGTCTATAAGTCTGTAGCATTTTTGTTTTGCATGTTGGGTTTCTGGTTGCTCTGGGTTCATTTATTGACTGTCATTTTTCATTTCTTGTTCACTGTTGGGAATGCCAGGTGGAAAAATCAAAACATTTCCAACATATTCTTCTGTTGGAGTTCAACTGAGTGGTACAGAATCAGAGACAGGCAGAGTCATTTCCATTGTGTTTCGGGTCATGCTATCAGACACAGCAAGCCATGAAGATGGTGTTCTCATTTTAAAAAGTATTGTTTTGACATTAGTGACTCTTCATGTTCAGGAGGACCTTCAGTGTTTGATGAAGATCATATAAACGCATCAATTCACAATGACCCACAGGAGTGTACTCAAGAAGTGACAAATGTGATGAACTGTGATCATTCCACCATCATGTAACACTTGCATGCAATGCAGAAGATTCAAAATTCGGGTGTATGGTTACTTTATGCTCCTAGCCAAAATCACAAAATAAGCAGGGTAGCCGTATTTGTATCTGTGTTTGCTCTCATCAATTGGCTTGTGAAAAGTCCCGACCATTCCTATTCCATATCATACCTGGTGACAAGAAATGGTGTTTATATGCTGTCTTAAGGAAAAGAAAGGAATGGTTGAGCCCAAACAAAGCAGCAACTACCCATACAAATACCTGCATGCATTTGGTAGAACAGCATCAGTGTGGTGTACTAAGAATTGCTTCCCTGCCATCACTACTGACATTTATTGCCAACAACTGAGATGTCTTGGTGATACAGTCAAAGAATACTGACCAGGAAGACTGTGTGAAGTGATGCTGTGTTGTTGTTGTGGTCGTCAGTCCTGAGACTGGTTAGATGCAGCTCCCCATGCTACTCTATCCTGTGAAAGCTGCTTCATCTCCCAGTACGTACTGCAGCCTACATCCTTCTGAATCTGCTTAGTGTATTCATCTCTTGGTCTCCCTCTACGATTTTTACCCACGCTGCCCTCCAATACTAAACTGGTGATCCCTTGATGGCTCAGAACATGTCCTACCAACTGATCCCTTCTTCTAGTCAAGTGGTGGCATGAACTTCTCTTCTCCCCAACCCTATTCAATACCTCCTCATTAGTAATGTGATCAACCCATCTAATCTTTAGCAATCTTCTGTAGCACAACATTTCAAAAGCTTCTATTTTCTTCTTGTCCAAACTATTTATCATCCATGTTTCACTTCCATACATGCTACACTCCATTCAAATACTTTCAGAAACGACTTCCTGACATTTAAATCTATACTCGATGTTAACAAATTTTTCTTCTTCAGAAACGATTTCCTTGCCATTGCCAGTCTACATTTTATATCCCCTCTACTTTGACCATCATCAGTTGTTTTGCTCCACAAATGGCAAAACTCCTTTACTACTTTACGTGTATCATTTCCTAACCTAATTCCCTCACCATCACCCGACTTAATTCGACTACATTCCATTATCCTCGTTTTGCTTTTCTTGATGTTCATCTTATACCCTACTTTCAAGACACTATCCATTCCATTCAACTGTTCTTCCAAGTCCTTTACTGTCTCTGACATAATTATATGGTCATCGGCGAACCTCAAAGTTTTTGTTTCTTCTCCATGGATTTTAATACCTACCCCGAACTTTTCTTTTGTTTCCTTTACTGTTTGCTCAATATACAGATTGAATAACATTGGCGAGAGGCTACAACCCTGTCTCACTCCCTTCCCAATGATTGCCTCCTTTTCATGTCCCTCAACTCTTATAACTGCCATCTGCTTTCTGTACAAATTGTAAACAGCCTTTCGCTCCCTGTATTTTACCCCTGCCAAAATTTGAAAGAGAATATTCCAGTCAACATTGTCAAATGCTTTCTCTAGGTCTACAAATGCAAGAAACATAGGTTTTCTTTTCCTTAATCTTTCTTCTAAGATAAGTCGTAGGGTCAGTATTGCCTCACGTGTTCCAACATTTCTACGGAAGCCAAACTGATCTTCCCCGAGGTCGGCTTCTACTAGTTTTTCCTTTTGACTGTAAAGAGCTCATGTTAGTATTTTGCAGCTGTGACTTATTAAACTGATAGTTCAGTAATTTTCACATCTGTCAACACCTGCTTTCTTTGGGATTGGAATTATTATATTCTTCTTGAAGTCCGAGGGAATTTCACCTGTCTCATACATCTTGCTCACCAGATGGTAGAGTTTTGTCAGGACTGGCTCTCCCAAGGCTGTCAGTAGTTCTAATGGAATGTTGTCTACTCTGGGGGCCTTGTTTTGACTCAGGTGTTTCAGTGCACTGTCAAACTTTTCACACAGTATCATATCTCCCATTTCATCTTCATCTACATCCTCTTCCATTTCCATAATATTGTCCTCAAGTACATCGCCCTTGTATAGACCCTCTATATACTCCTTCCACCTTTCTGCTTTCCCTTCTTTGCTTAGAACTGGGTTTCCATCTGAGCTCTTCTCTTTTCTCCAAAGGTCTCTTTCATTTTCCTGTAGGCAGTATCTATCTTACCCCTCATTAGATAAGCCTCTACAGCCTTACATTTGTCCTCTAGCCATCCCTGCTTAGCCATTTTGCACTTCCTGTCGATCTCATTTTTGAGACGTTTGTATTCCTTTTTGCCTGCTTCACTTGCTGCATTTTTGTATTTTCTCCTTTCATCAATTACATTCAGTATCTCTTCTGTTACCCATGGATTTCTACCAGCCCTCGTCTTTTTACCTAATTGATACTCTGCTGCCTTCACTATTTCATTCCTCAAAGTTACCCATTCTTCTTCTACTGTATTTCTTTCCCCCATTCCTGTCAATTGTTCCCTTGTGCTCTCCCTGAAACTCTGTATAACCTCTGGTTCTTTCAGTTTATCCAGATCCCATCTCCTTAAATTACCACCTTTTTGCAGTTTCTTCAGTTTTAATCTACAGTTCATAACCAATAGATTGTGGTCAGAGTCCACATCTGCCCCTGGAAATGTATAACAATTTAAAATCTGGTTCCTAAATCGCTGTCTTACCACTATATAATCTATCTAATACCCTCTAGTATCTCCAGCATTCTTCCACGTATACAACCCTCTTTTATGTTTCTTGAACCAATTGTTAGCCATGATTAAGTTATGCTCTGTGCAAAATTCTACCAGATGGCTTCCTCTTTCATTTCTTACCCCCAATCTATATTCACCTACTATGTTTCCTTCTCTCCCTTTTCCTTCTCTCAATTTTCCAGTCACCCATGACTATTAAATTTTCGTCTTCCTTCACAACCAGAAAGTTTCTTTTATCCCATCATAAATTTCATCAATTTCTTCATCATCAGCAGAGCTAGTTGGCATATAAACTTGTACTACTGTAGTAGGCATGGCTTGCTGTAATATCTGGTGTTTATTGTTTGATCCTGTATTGCAATCATGAATCCTTCCATCTCACTGTATATATTGCCTTTTCTTAGCCATGTGTTGGATGCGTCTTGATCGATGTGTGGCTGTGTTAGATGATACGGGTGCTTGCCATATAGTGTTTTCTTTTTCCAATTTACTTTCTTCGTATCTGTTGATGTTATGTGATCTAAAGGGTTGTAGAAGTGGTTATGAAATTGCAGTGGTGTAGCCGATGTATTTATATGAGTGATTGCTTTGTGTGTTTTGCTAGTTTCTGCTCGTTCTATAAAGAATTTTCTTAAATTGTCTACCTAACCATAATGTAGGTTTTTTATGTCGATAAATCCCCTTCCTCCTTCCTTTCTGCTTAATGTGAATCTTTCAGTTGCTGAATGTATGTGATGTATTCTATATTTGTGGCATTGTGATCGCGTAAGTGTATTGAGTGCTTCTAGGTCCGTATTACTCCATTTCACTACTCCAAATGAGTAGGTCAATATTGGTATAGCATAAGTATTTATAGCTTTTGTCTTGTTTCTTGCTGTCAATTCTGTTTTCAGTATTTTTGTTAGTCTTTGTCTATATTTTTCTTTTAGTTCTTCTTTAATATTTGTATTATCTATTTCCATTTTTTGTCTGTATCCTAGATATTTATAGGCATGTGTTTTTTCCATCGCTTCTATGCAGTCGCTATGGTTATCCAATATGTAATCTTCCTATTTAGTGTGTTTTCCCTTGACTATGCTATTTTTCTTACATTTGTCTGTTCCAAAAGCCATATTTATATCATTGCTGAATACTTCTGTTATCTTTAGTAATTGGTTGAGTTGTTGATTTGTTGCTGCCAGTAGTTTTAGATCATCCATGTATAGCAGATGTGTGATTTTGTGTGGGTATGTTCCAGTAATATTGTATCCATAATTTGTATTATTTAGCATGTTGGATAGTGGGTTCAGAGCAAGGCAGAACCAGAAAGGACTTAATGAGTCTCCTTGGTATATTCCACACTTAATCTGTATTGGCTATGATGTGATATTATTTGAATTTGTTTGGATATTAAGTGTGGTTTTCCAATTTTTCATTACTATGTTTAGGAACTGTATCAATTTAGGATCTACTTTGTATATTTCCAATATTTGTAGTAACCATGAGTGGGGTACACTATCAAAAGCTTTTTGGTAATCAATGTATGCTTAGTGTAGCGACCTTTGTTTAGTTTTAGCTTGATATGTCACCTCTGCATCTATTATCAGTTGCTCTTTACATCCTCATGCTCCTTTGCAACAGCCTTTTTGTTCTTCATTTATAATTTTGTTCTGTGTTGTATGTGTCATTAATTTCTGTGTCATGACTGAAGTTAATATTTTGTATATTGTTGGTAGGTATGTTACGGGGTGATATTTAGCTGGGTTTGCTGTGTCTGCTTGATCTTTAGGTTTCAAATAAGTTATTCCATGTGTAAGTGTATCAGGGAATGTGTATGGGTCTGCAATGTAACTGTTAAATAATTTAGTTAGATGTGAATGTGTTGAGGTGAATTTCTTTAGCCAGAAATTTGCTATTTTATCTTTTCCAGGGGCTTTCCAATTGTGAGTAGAATTAATTGCTTGGGTGACTTCATGTTGCAAAATTATCACTTCAGGTATTTGTGGTATCATCTTGTACGTATCTGTTTCTGCTTGTATCCACCGTGCATGCCTGTTATGTTGTACCGGGTTTGACCATCTGTTGCTCCAGAAGTGTTCAATGTCTGTTATGTTTGGTGGATTGTCTACTTTAATGTGTGTGTTATCTATTGTCTGGTAAAATTTCTTTTGGTTTGTGTTGAATGTTTGGTTTTGTTTCCTTCTATTTTCCTTTTTTTGTATCTTCTAAGTCGTTTGGCCAATGCTTGTAATTTCTGCTTCTTTTCATCTAATTACTCTATCACTTCTTGTTGTGAGATTTTACCTAACGTTTTTCGTTTTTTTTTCTGACATTTCATTTCTTATAAATTGTGTTAGCTGTCTGATGTTTTTTCTCAGTTTCTCTATTCTGATCTGTAGCCTGTGTTGCCATGCTGGTTTTGTGGGTTTCTTCTGTGTGTTGGTTGGTTCTGATCTCTGCCTAGTGTGTATATTTAGTGTAGTGAGTGCTTCTATATAAACCAGTAGTTGTAACTCTTCCATAGTTGTGTTTTCATTTATTTTGTTGTGTAAGATTGTGTTGATAGTTTTTATTGTTGTTTCGACTTGTGGGTTATTTGGCGGTCTATGCAAGAATGGTCTAATGTCTGTATTTGTGTCTTTGTATTCTATATACGTCAGCTGAAATTTTTCTTCTATAGCTAACATGTGTGTCACTTCGTGTTCTATTTGTGCTTGTTCTGGCGGCTGTCTTAAGATTTCGTTTTCCTCTGACTGTTTAATTGACGCGTGTTGTTCTTTGTTTGTTTGCTCTGGGATGTTTGAGTCCATTACTGTATTTTCTTCTTCTTCTGATTGCACATTATTTTGTTCCAGTATTTGTTGTACTTGTTGTTTGATGTTTTCTAATTCTGACTGGGGTATCCTGTTATTTTTTATTATTACATGGATGTGATCAGCTAGTCGTTGTTCTGTTAAAAATTTTAATTCTGGGTATCTGGTAATAAATGTTGTGTATACTTGTGATCTGTATCCAGTTGTGTTGGTTCCTTATTATTGTTATTATTATTATTATTATTATTGTTATTGATTTGTATAACATTTTTTATCAAACATCTACAACATACAAACTCATGGGAAACAAAAGGGATAAGGATCTCCAGCCAAAAATGGGTGACTTAAAAAAATCACATGAAACACCATGAAGTCGATGATCAGTTTAGGTCATATTGTAAGACTTATTTTACAATCTACAGAAAAGTAATCCAACAAGCAAAAAAATTATACAATGATAAATTTATAAAGGAATCTAACAATAAAATGAAAGGCTTGTGGACAGCTGTAAAAAATGAAACAAACAGTAAGCAGCATGTTATAAACAAAACATTAAAACTAAACCTAAATGATGAAATCACATCAGATCCCCAAAAAATAGTAAATGGTTATAATGACTATTTTAGCAAAATAGCAGAAAACCTGATAGAGAAAAACTGCCACAGACCAAATACTCAACACCAAACACTAATGGAAACCATACCACTACAGCCATCAATCTTTCTTCACAAAGTCTTCAATACTGAAGTATTTACAGCTATAAAAGGACTAAAGAATAAGTACTCTAATGGCAGTGACAACATTCCTGATTTAATTGTAAAGAAATGTGAGAATCCATTGTAGAACCCCTAACCCACATAATAAATGCATACTTTACAAATGAAGTTTTCTCTGACCTACTAAAGACTTCTAAAATTACCCCACTTCACAAAAATGGCCCTAAAAATGATGTAGCTAGCCAATTACAGGCCCACAGCACAACTCAGCTCATTCTCAAATATATTTGAAAACTTATTTTACACCAGATTGGAAGACTTTACTAATATACTATCCTTTTTAACAAAACACCAGCATGGTTTTAGAAAACAAACGATGACTACCACAGCTATTTATGAGTATCTCAACAAAACCTTAAAAGCACTAGATAATAAGGAAATTTCTACTGGTATCTTTTTAGATTTATCCAAAGCCTTTCATGTAATTGACCATACCATACTCCTTAAGAAGCTAACAAATAAAGGTATAAGAGGAATTGCAAACAAATGGTTAGAATCTTACCTGTCAAACAGATTACAAAAAGTTGAAATTAATTTTGAAAAAAAAAGAATACAACCACCCATCAATGTACTGTCCACTCCTCTGACACAATGCCTATTAGATATGGTGTGCCACAAGGCTCAATCCTGGGACCCATACTGTTTCTGCTATACATTGATGACATAAGCACGAAGCTTGCTACAGGACATACCACACTATCTGGCGATGACATGAGTATACTAATAACAGGTACTGATACAGAGGACCACAACCAAAAAATTAAACTGCTTATGTCATCACTCAGCAAATGGTTCAACAAAAACAAACTGATTATAAATATACAGAAAACAATGTACATCAACTTCAGACTCTCATCCCAAAAACAGGAAATGCCCAATGTGATTCAAATAACCAAGAGCTTACATGTGTGGACTCTGTCAAGTTTCTTGGCATATGGCTTGAAGAAAATCTTAAATGGGAGACTCATACAAATTATATCTCAAAAAAGCTATCAACTTTGTGTTACATTTTAAGGATACTCAAAAAATCAATCACAAAATCTGTTCTCATACATGTATACTATGCATACTTCCACTCTACATTACAGTATGGAATCATATTTTGGGGGAACTCACCTGGGGGTATATATGTTTTCAAAATGCAAAAAAAGGCAATACACATAATATGTATCCTAAGACATAATGAATCATGTAGACAAAATTTCAAAAAAAGGCATTATGACACTGCCTTCTGCTACATTTATAATATTGTCTCAGTTGTCAAGTCATACCTGTTAAACAATGACTGCACATTAAAATGCAATGGAGATATTCATAACTATGCAACAAGGCAGCAATCTGACCTACATATGATTCAGTTCAGAACTACCTGCTACCAAAAAAGTGTTTTAAATGTTGGGATACATATGTATAATAATTTACCAAATGAAATCAAAGTAACAAAGAACCCAAGAGCCTTCACACATAAGTTAAAAAAATATTTCTTGGACCAATTCTTTTAAGCGTTAATCATTTTTTTGAAACGGGTTAAAATTGTAAACAATTTTATAATAAATGTTCAATTAGATCTGAAAATTATATACTGTGCATGTCTATGAAATACACTGGATTATTATATACTGTGCATGTCTATGAAATATACTGCATTATTTTACTATTACATTTGTATTGGCTGTTTGTATTTTACTATACAACATTTGTATTTACTGTTTTGTTAAAGATAGAAATTTCTTCATTACAAAATAATATAAAATCAATTTATTAAAAATTACTTGCAAATATGTTCTCATGGCCTGTGCAATATCACATGTACAACCGTACAATTCTATGATCTGTATTGACTGTTTTGTTTAAGATAGATAGCTACAAAGATAAGATAGATAGCTACAAAGATAAGATAGATAGCTACAAAATAATGTAAAAATCAATTTGTAAAAATTACTTGTAAATATGCTCTCTTGACCTGTCCAATATAATATGTACAATTGTACAATACTATGATTGCCTGGATCAATAAAATACAATATAATAGTCTCTTTTATCTAAGTAATCCTTCAATGTACAAAATGTATTACATGATAGGTACTTTATAGCTGCCTTTTTAAATAAGTGTATTTTTGCAGTTTCTTTAATCTCTTTTGGTAATTTACTGTACAGCTTTATTCCTTGGTAGAAAATGCTGTTTTGAGTTTTATGTTTATTTTTTCTTGCTAAATGTAAGTTGAGTCTAGCTCTTGTTGCATGGTCAAGGACACAGCAGTTTGTGGAGTAATTACCAATTTTATTTTTGATGTGTACAACTGACTGGTAAATGTATTCACATGGAGCAGTTAAAGTCCCCAATGTTTTGAAGAGATCTTTTCAATGAGCTCAACTAGTATTTTTGGTTATTATTCTTATGGCTCTTTTCTGGAGCTGAAAATTGTGTTCATATTTTGTTCATTTGTTTCCCAAAAAAGAATGCCATAGCTAAGAACTGAGTGTACATATGAATAATATGTAACTGAAAGACACTGCATGTTACACACCGATAACATGTTGATGACATTTTGTTTGCAAGTACCTTTGTGTGTTCACACCACTTCAACTGAGAATCAGTATTCATTCCTAGAAATTTTGCATTTGTTACACAGTCTATAGAGGTGCCACCTACTTTTAATTTAACATTGTCATTTTTCCTCTTCAAACTGAAATTCAAGGCATTAGTTTTCTTTATATTCAATGTCACTTTATTGCTTATTGACCAATCATAAACTTCCTTGAGAGTTTCATTTTCTTTCTCTGCAAGGAGTTCTCTTGTTTTCTCAGTGACAATAATATTGCTATCATCAGTGAAGAGAATTTTTTCACCATGAGTAACACTACTGGGAAAGTCATTGATGTATATCAGGAATAGTATTGGCCCTAATATGCTACCTTGCAAAATCCCTATATTAATGTATTTTGGTTCTGATAAGTGTTTTACTAAATGTTTGGATCTATTTGAAATATGTGTTATCTCTGCTCTTTGTACCCTATCTGCTAGGTATGATTGAAACCAGTCATTAGATACCCCTTGTACTCCTAATGCTTCTAATTTGTTTAACAGAATCCTGTGGTCGATTGTATCAAAGGCCTCAATAAGATCCAAAAATATGCCTGTGACACACTCATCTTTCTCAAGAGCATCAAGTACAACTTTTGTGAATACTACTATGACTGACTCCGTATTTTTGTCACTTCAGAAACCAAACTGTGATTCACTTAAAAGATTGTATTTATTCAGGTAATTCATTAATCTGTCTTGCATAATTGCTTCTATTATTTTTGAGAATGGTGACAGCAGGGAAGTGGTCCAGTAGTTTTCTGTCTTCTGTATTACCTTCCTTAAGCAAATGTACAACTCTTGCCTGTTTTATCTGCCCTGGAAATGTCCCTGATGTGAAGGATTCATTTATTATATTTGTTAAGGGGCCTTGTATAATACCCATGCATTGTTTCAGTACACACATTGGTACTTCATCTAAGCCTACTGACTTTTTATTTTTTAGTTTTTGAACAGTTTTATTGACTTTATTCTCTGTGGTTGGAAATAACATCATTGTATTTAGTGCAACATTATTTACAGGTGTTATATTTGTTTTGGGGAATTTTTGCTGTAACTTCTCTGCAATACTTGAAAAATGCTCATTTACATAGTCTGCCAAGTGTTGTGGATCATTTATTACCTTAACGCCCTCCCTTAGCAGTATGTTATTTTGCATTTGTTTGCCACTCCCCATTCCCATTTTTTATAACATCTCAGAGTGCTTTGCTTTTATTCTCTGCATGATATATTGTTTTATCATTATATGACTTTTTGCAGCAATCAGCACCTTCCTATAGATCTTATTGTACCTATGTTAGAAATTTAAGAGCTCTGGATCATTGCGAATCTTTTTCATGGAACTGAGATGTTTAAGTGTTTGGGAGGACTTCTTAATGCCTGCTGCTATCCATCTGTTTTTGTGAGATGTTGATACAGACATGCATACTTTTGGAAATGCCTTTTCAAAGTTCAATTTAAACAATGTGGAGAATTTAGAGAATTTCATATTCACATTGGTTTCCTAATACACTTCATCCCAGCTTTGTTTTTCTAGTTCTTTAGAAAAATCTTTTATTTTGATTTCTGATTGATGTTGTTTGTAGGCTTGTAGTTTAGAAAATGATTCGATGGCAGATTTTACTGCTGTTATTTGACAGAGATGGTCTGATAGTCTAAGATCTTTTGCAGCTATATTACATTTTTCCCTCTCCATATTTGTGGCCACATGGTAAATTAGTGATGCAGTCATTGTAGCAACCCTTGCACTATTGACCAATAGGGACGTGCCAAAACTTTGAAGGATACTTATGAAGGTGCTGCTGGATTCATTTATGATATTAGTGTTGATGTTAATGTCCCCACACAGAATTATGTTGACTTTTGTACTTGAGACTTTATCTAGAACTTCTGTTAATTTATTGAAAAATGTGTCTACGCTACCACTGGAAGATCTATACACACAAAAAATGATTAATTTCTTGGTGATATCAAGCCCTGTTAATTCAATAGCTGATATTTCAAAGTGTTTGTCCTCACTTACTGTACTGAGGTCATGTCTTGATTTGAACTGTGTTCCTTTTCTGATATAAATGCATGATCCTCCACCCCTTGATGCATTTCAGCAGTAAGAGTTTGCCCTTTCATACAATGATAATACTACATGTTGGATTTCTGTGTCCTTACACCAGTGCTCAGTAACACAAACTACTGTGTGTGCAGTTCAAAGATTGGAGCTCAACTTCTAATAGTTGTGTTTTATTTTTTATTGATTGCATGTTTTGATGGAAGATTGTTAAGTATGTGAAATGTCCCATGTTCTCTTTCCAATGGTTCATTTTTCTTTGTGACATCTCGTATGTCTGACATTTGAAGTGTTAAAATCTGTCTTGTGAGTGATTGTTTCAGTATTTTTTAAACTACTGGAGATACTCTTTAGGCAGAGGAACCTGTCGTCTGGATTTATCATAAAAAAGACCTACTTTTCCTACCTATGACAACAGGTATTTGACCATGTGTGGCCCAAGATCCAGCCCCCATACTTTCATGAATAAGCTGTACCAATCTTCCCTTCCCAGTCCTGTTTAGGTGTAGGCCATTCCTAGTGAAACCCCCCTGTTGATAGTCCCAACAGGCACCAGAGAAAAATGAGCAAAATTGACTGTCCTCAGAGCCATCCCTAACCCCACATTGATTCACCTCACAGCTCCATCAATGTGTGGTCAATCATGATGCTGGAACATCTCAAGAAAGTGTATGTTGGTGCCATGAGTCAGGGAAGCTACCTTGTCGAGGTTCCCACCTATGTCATATGCCCCGTCCCTGTCCAAACTGTTTCCCACCCGACCCACTATCACTACACAATCCTCTTTTGTAAAGTCCTTACATAAAGACCCTAGGTCCTCTATCACAAGACTTAGCCCTGTGTTTGGCTTGAAGATACTGGTGGCCTGGTAGGCTGCCCCTAAACTTTCCTGTAACTGAGGGCCTACACCTCACCCATGGCTACTATCTAGCAGCAACACTTCCTTCTTGCTAACATTTTGTACATTCCTAGGCTTCTTGGCCTTGGTTGAAGTGTGCTGCACATTTCCTGCTCCTTGTTCTACCTCAGGCTCTTCTCCACTTAACTCAGGTAGTGGTAGATATCTGTTTTTGGTATTGATGATAAAACTGTCATATCACGTTCTCTTTCTTCCTACCCTCCTACCAGCTACTGGTTCTCAAACACCCTCCTCCCCCTATCTCCCTTGATCCTGATGAGTTCCTTCCTTGGTTCCTCAAACTGTGCCTGAAGGGCACAGATTTTCCATTCCTGTTCCCCAATCAAAATGTTCCTACTGCACACTCTGCAGTTCCAGGAGAGATTTCAAATCTTGGGATGATTTACAAGAAAAACTTAAAATGAAATATCAGTCACCCAGTACACATGAGAAATTAATACTAGAATTAGTAGATCTTGAATACTACAACAGTTATTGGTGTAGCTATAATAAGTATACTGAGTGGCATCTCACAGGATCAAAATATTTACATAATCCAATAGAAGAGATACCTGTTGTAAAAATATTAATTTGTACATTACCATATTATGTGGGGAAAGAGATCTAATATCTGGGATGGATCATTGTTGGTGATTTGTTAACCTTTACAGAAGGCCTGGATATACTGAATTTAAAAACAGAGGGGATTAAACACAGGGAGAAAACTGTAACACAGAAAATAGTGAAGGAAATTGTTACCCATCAAAATTTTAAACTTCTTTCATGTAGATAAAAGGGACAACAATAGGGGAAACAAAATAAACAATGGCAAACAAAATAATAGCTCACAAGTATTTGTACCCAGTAATGTGAGTGCAGCAGATGCTGCAGTAAAACATACAGGAAAGCCTTCTAATAATCAAAACACAGAAAAGAGTAATTGTCCCATTACAGTATCAGAAAACAGGAAACATCCTGGAACATGGGCCAGAACATGGGCCGTGACAGAGGGTAACAACAAAATCACAGACCAATATACTGAAAAATTAACTGCTTGTACACAGACTATTCCTAAAAAGAAATGGATATTGGAAGAAGATAAGATGTCAGAGGAAGAACAAAACAAAACCTGTAGAAATCAGAAACATGCAGAAAACGTGTAGATATTTATGTAGACTCAGGAAGTGAGATTTCATTGGTATCTCATGATTTTTGGATTTGCAAGTACTGCAAAGTATTGATTGGTTACTGACATATAAAGTAAAATCAGACTTTGATGTTAAGGTATTATATTGTAACAGTGGAGATTCTAGTCATTTATTATCAGTTAAGACTAATTATGCACAATGCAGAGAAAACATATTACAGGATGAAATGTATTTAGTCACTAGTGTCAAAGATAAAACAAGAATGGATGATGAAGAATTAAATGAACAAATATGGTTTAAGGCTTATGAATGTAAGCTTTTAACTGTTTAACTGAAGAACAATGACAAGACTTAAATAGTATCCTGCTAAAATATAGTAGTGTATTTTTTTATAAAACAGGAGTAATTGGTGAGTATGTCTGTCACTTAAAAATGAGAGATAATGAAACATTCTTTTCTAAATCATATCTAGTTCCATTACGTTTATGACCTGCAGTAAATGAAGAGATAAATGAAAGAAAAAAGGTCATAGACTGAAGTTTAAGTGTATACAAGTGTATACAGTTCCTGCAAACTTTATTAGTAGTTACAAATGTACATTTGCAAGTACTGTGAGGTATTGATTCATTACTGACATACAAAAGTGAGATCAGACTTCGTGCTGAAGTATTATACTGTAACAGTGGAGATTCTAGCTATGTATTACCATTTAAGAATAATTATGCACAAAACAGAGCAAATGTATTACAAGATGAAATTATTTAATTGGATAGATAAAAAATCTACTCACCAAGAGGCAGCAGGAAAGCACACACATAAGAGACTGTTCTAAGTGGCAAGAAGAGGAAGGAAGAAGGGTTAAAAAAAAAGCACTGGAGATGTCTAGGAAAATGGGTAGACTTCAGGAAAGTCACCTAGAGCTGCGGGTTAGGGGAGACTTACTGTATGGGGTGAGAAGGAAAGACTTATTGTTGGGGACTGCATCAGACGAGATTTGAAAACCTGAGGGATTAAAGGTAGCAGGCAGGCTAATTCGCAAGGTAGAAATTACTACTAAAACATCATGTACAAGTTAATTTGAGTGAAAAGCTAAGTGCATTGTACATAACAGTGGTGAGAGGGAGGTGGTGAAAAATAGATGGGAAAGACAATGAAAGATGTAGAAAACTAAAATGAAGTGAAAAATGTCGTTACAGTGAAGAAATGCTGAGATAGAAGAAATTAATGTAAATTAAGGCCATGTGGGTTGCGAGAACCAAGGATATGTTATAGTGCTAGTTCCCACCTGCGGAGTCCTGAGAAACTGTCTGGGGGCAGAATTCTGGTGGCATGTGTGGTGAAACAGGTGCCGAGGTCACATGCTCTGCAACAGGATATTGTGAGCTGCCAGTATATACCTTCTGTCTATGCCCATTCATCCTAATTGATAATTTGGTGGTAGTCACGCTGATGTAGAAGGTTGAACAGTGTTTTCATAATAGCTGGTATATGGCAAGTGTCATTTTGCATTTCTCCCTTTGATGGTGTATGAAGACTTGAAGAGATGCAGTAGAGGTTTATGATCCATCATAAGCACCAAACAGTGGCCATAAATGTTATCAGGGAAATGTTTGATGCTGAAGTTGATGACCAAAGCCTCCTTTTCTGTTTGGCTGTAGTTCATCTGTGCTGCTGTGATTTTACTTTCCAGCTTACGCCGAGAGCCATGATTTGACTACTACAGCCTGAATATGATGGTAAGAGGAGTATTCTTTGAGTACTGTGGGGCACCACAATAATTTCATTATTTCAGTCCATGCTCTTAAAGCACGAATACACCAAGGCTAATTATAATACTGTTATATTCTCATTCTTAAGTAATATTCTTGAAAGTAAGTCAGTCTATTATGTTTGACGATTTTACTGCTCAGTTGTGAGTTACATAACAGTAAATCCAATTTTGAAATAATTTTCTAAAATAGTTAAATAACTCAAAAGTAAAAAATCAGAGTGTATATTTAAATCTCTATGAATGATAGATTTCAAGTAAAAATCATTTAACAGTTTTTGCATATTGGACCACACAACTACATTCATGCATGTTTTTAGACACTGAAAAAATGAGAAAAATATAAATAAGTAAACAAATATACTCCTCTCAAAGAACCACTTCATTTGGCACCCAGCATGGGGCCAAGAACAACCTATTCATTTGGTGCCCATCTTTGGTGCATGAAAATTTACATATAAATATTTGTATGTAGTTTATGTACTTACATTACCATTGTGTGATATTAATGCCTGTGTAAAACTTTTTTCATGCACAACAACCAACACCCATGCTTAAAGTGCAAGAGTCCTGGAAAAACTTGTGTGAAATATCAAGGCCATACATAAGTGAGGAATCCTTGGTAAAAGCAGTAAGCAGTGCTAACAATGAAGTGAGTGCATTTGTGTATGTATTTGTATGTTTTATTTTGGAAGGGGTATATGTACATTTGTGTTGGGTAAAGTAGCTCAGGTAAAGTTACCTGGATCTGACGAGCACCATTTGCTATATATGGAAGTAGAAAACAATGTTCAGAATGGAACTGAATCCCATGCCACCACATGGGAAAACATTGCGTCTGAAGCTGGGTTGAGGCTCTGTGGATAGCATATAATGCACCACAGAGTAATGAACACATGATTCCTACATCTCCACTGCATATGCAGGGGGGGGGGGGGGGGGCTGAGTTATGTGGTAGGATGGGTGGAACAGGTGTGTTCGCCTATTGCCAACTGCTTCACAGAATTTTTGCAACAACTTGAACAGAAAGAGCAGGAGAGAGAACAAAGGTTATTTCAAAAGCAAAATGAGCATGAATGAGAGCATGATAGGAAACTTGAACATAGAGAAGAACAAATTTTAGAGAAAAAACTGAGTAGCATACATTCCAAATTTGTGGAAATGTGTGGTGTATGCAAATAAATACTAGATCTAATCTAAAACTTAACTATTGAGATGCAAAATTTACAAATAGCTCACATTAGCCTTAAAGACAACTTCAAAACTTGACAAGTCGTGTCGAAAATGTAGAGCTTGAGGCACATCAGAACATAGACAAATATCTAGATGCCCAAGCACTAAAGGTCAAAAATGAGATTGATGAGTGGCTATCTGTAAAGGATCATGAAATCTCATCAAAGATCAAAGTAAGCACAAAATCAGTTGTTGAATAAGTGAATAAGTGACAGCAGATCTGAGCACAAAAACCAATGCCAGTGATGCCACAATTCAAGCAGAATTAGTTCAGATAGAGTCATGTATACCAGCAGAATTACCCGATAGGCAAAGAGATGTCACTTGGAGATTAACTGAACTGGGAAAGCAAGTTGACAGTCGAGGACTGGTAGCCAGTCAGGTTCCTCACTTAGAAATGAGCAATAACATAAACAGTTCGCAGAGCACTTACACACATGCACCATCAGTTGATAACAGCAATTCACAGTGCAGAATGCCTTATGGTTCACCACCTGATGTGAGGATGGAAATGGACAGTGGTAATTCACTGTACCATAAACAGAATAATGTTATTAAACATAGGTAGTTTCAACCATTCAACAGTGAAAAGCAAATCATACACCTCATGGTGTTCATTAAACGTTTCCGTAACGTTTTTCACAGGGATGGATGGAAAGACAAAGAATTCAATTCAATGTATCACTAATACAAGGTGATGTGGCACTCTGGGCAGTGGATGTGTCTGAGAGATGCCATACCATGCAGCAGTTTGAGTACATATTTTTACAAAAGTTCTGGTCCAACTGTATACAAGAAAGACTAAGAAAGGAGTTGTACAGTTCTGAGATGTTCAATCCAAGACTGGGAACCCTCCACAACTATTTTGAAAAATATATTAATAAGACTAGATACTGGAATGAACCAATGTTTAAAACTTTCTGGCAGATTAAAACTGTGTGCTAGACCAAGACTCAAACTCGGGAACTTTGCCTTTCATGAGCAAGTGCTCTACCATCTGAGCTACCCAATCACGACTCACGACCCGTCCTCATGGCTAACTAAAATGAAATTACCCAATGACATAAAAAAGTACTTTATTAATGTACTGGAATATGACATCGAACAGTTTATGGAGGTTGTTGACTCTGTAGATTTGGTTATTGAAGACATAAAAAGTGAAGGTAAACTTAATCATGCAGGTTGTAGCCAGCAAAAAGCTGAAAACAACTGCAACAGTATTAATGAAACACCTAATAGTAATAGTAACTGTAATGAATGGAGGCTAGCAAACCTGGAGCAGAATAATGGTAATGGGAATATGAATCAATGTAGAAAAAGGTGCATGAACAACAGATACAATAGTAATGGCAACCTGCAGTGGAGGAGTAACCATAACCAAGGGCGCGAGTATAATGAACAACCAGCACATTGGCAACCAAATATGGCACCACAATAGGCACAGAATACAAACCAACCTCTGAATATGATGGCTGGCTACAGCAACTAGCAATAATATCAGAAAGATACAGCTTATCAAACTACACCACAGGGGAGGCAAAACAGCCAACCCAACAATCACAATAATAATCAATATCACTACATGAGCATGGTGGAGGTGAGCGACAACTGTCTACCCACAGTAACTGATGCATCAAACTAAAACCCACCACAATCTGCTCTCCATTGCTGGCTGTGACAGTGTGTAGAGAGGGCACATTCCACACACAAGACGCAAATATAAAAATGCTGAGGTACAATAATGGAGTTAACATTGAGGATGAATTAATGAATGTACATCAGAGGTGTCAACAAACCAATAAAGATGTTGTGCAGGCCATATTACAAGCAGAATTCTACGGTGTTCCAATCCAGGTGATAGTGGACACAGGTGTGTTGGGGAACACCCTGAGTCTAGAATTGTATAAGCACATAAGTCAAAATAACAGTATACCTAGGAGCACTCTCAACATATAATCTCAAGTAATTGGTTAGAAAACCAACTCAAAAAGGGAACATATTAAATATCTTGGTGACAAACAGACCTGATCTTTATGAGAAAGTTAATCTAGAGGAAGGTATTAGAGACCGTAATGTCATTGTGGCTTCTATGGCAGTGGAAGTTTGCAAAAGAACCAAAGAAACAGCATAGAGATTTCTTGTTTGGGAAAGCAAATAAAAGTTTAATTAATGAATATCTTCTTAGTCAGCTCCAAGCGTTCACTGAGAGACACAAAGATAATGAGCATCTTTGGTTGGAATTTAAGGGTATTGTCCACCACATGTTAGAGAAATGCCTGCCTAGCAAAAATATAGGGGAGGGAAAGGATCCACCTTGGTTCAACAAACATATTCGGAAGTTGCTGAGAAAACAGAGAATTTTGCACAGTCATTTTAAACGTAGTCACTGCCCCACTGACAAACAGAAATTATGCAAAATGAAAACAGCTGTCAAAAGGTCAATGAGAGATTCTTTTAATGAATTTGAGAGCAATATTTTATCTGTAGATTCTAAAAATAACCCCAAAAAATTTTGGTTGTACGTACAATCTATGAATGCTACAAATAATTCAATACCTTCTCTTGCTGACAGTATGGGTAATGTAACAGATTACGATAAATAGAAGTCCAAAATTCTAAACCTAGCTTTGAAAAACTTGTTTACAGCAGAGGACTGCAGCACCATTCTCCCTTTCAATTATTGAACAAATGCAGGGATGGCTGACATAGTGTTTAGTGTATCTGGGATTGTAAAACAGTTAAGATTCTTAGAGGCTAGGAAGGCATCTGGTCCAGACAGTATCCCCATAAGATTTTATGTTGACAACACTTCTTATCCATCATCTATCAGAGATCATTGAAACAGCAGAAAGTTCCACAGGACTGGAAGGAGGCCCAGGTCATAGCAATGTACAAAAACGGTAGAAAATCGGATGCACGTAATTACCGGCCAATTTCACGGACATCAATTTGTTGTAGAATCATGGATCATATTTTGTGTTCAGACATAATGACCTTTCTGGACTCTGAGAAGCTCATCTGCAGAAACCAGCATGGTTTTAGGAAACAGCAGTCACACGAGACACAGCTGGCCCTCTTGATGCATGATATACAACAGGCCTCTAGATACCGGCTCCCAGGTTGATGCCATATTCCTCTACTTTCAAAAGTCATTCGATTCAGTTCAGCACTGTCACTTGCTCCAAAACGTGCTTGCTTATGGTCTATCTGGTGACATATGCACTTGGACAGAAAGTTTTCTAACAGACAGAGAGCAGTATGTTGTCCTGAATGGGGAGACTTCAACAGAAATAAGTGTAACATTAGGTGTGCCCCAGGGCAGCGTAATAGGTCCACTGCTTTTTACAATTTACATAAATGATCTGGTTGACAGTATTGACAGCAGCATTAGACTGTTTGCTGATGATGCTGTAGTCTACAGGAAAGTAGTATCACATGAAAGTTGTGAACAAATCAATGAGGATTTGCAGAAAATAAATGCATGATGTAATGACTGGCAGTTATCACTCAATATTAGTAATTGTAAACTATTGCATATAACAAAGCGAAAATTCCCATTAATATACGAGTACAATATAAATGCCCAGTCTTTGGAAACAGTAACATCCGTCGAGTATCTGGGTGTGACAATTCAAAATTTTGCCATTTTCTTTAAATGTCAGTGCAGGAGTATTTATAATAGTGCTAGACACAGCATTGGGACCCAGTCTACTGGACCATGTAGATGACTTGTTAATAGCTACTCCCAATTGTAATAGCTACTCCCAATTGGGAATGCCACATGGATAAGATAACCCAAGTATTCAAATGATTTTCGGACGTAGGCATAACAGCAAACCTGGCCAAGTCAAAATTTGGTATTGAAAGAATCAAATTTCTTGGGCATAACATCTTACCAACAGGCATCGTGTCAGATCCAAAGAAAATGAGGGCAATTGAAAATTTTCCTCATTGGAAAAAAAAAATAATAATAATAATAATTTGAAGGCATTTTTAGGCCTAGTACCTTTTTTTCGTTGATTTATACCAGATCAGCTGTTAAATGGTACTGCACTCCTTGGTTTGCTGAAGAAAAATGCACCATGGATCTGGAGCGACCAATGTCAGTTGGCATATGAACGCATTAGGTAGGTCCTTTTGAATGCTAATTTGTTAGCGCATTCAGATATATCACAAGAATCTTGCCATGCGATTGACTCATCCACTGTAGGGTTGGGAGCTTGTCTTTTCCAGGTTGATGAAAAGAAGGATGTAAAAGAAATAAAAATGATAGGGTTCGCAAGTCATGTGTTATCGAGTTGTGAACACTCTTATACTGTTACTGATTTAGAAGCCCTGGCAGTGGTATGGACAACGAAAAAGTTTTGATACTATTTGTACAGAAAGAATGTTAAAATTATCTGCAACCACCAGGCACTAAGCTTTTTATTTATATGTAAATTAATGCATGAATAGACTAACTAGGTGGGTACTTGCCCTCCAGGAGTACCAATTCCAAATAATGTATGTCAAGGGGAGTGACAATGTAATCCCAGATGCTTTATCACATGTGCCACAAGGGTTCCCTAGATTAACAGCTATGCTGGACCAAGCATCTGAATATAAGAACTTGGTCGTGAAAGACCATACTTACGGGAAGAAGTTTCTGAAAGCATGTAGACAGTTGCCAAGCCTAAAGGAAGAAGATGGTGTGCTAGGAAAAGTTAAACAAGAACTCCAGGCTTCTGAAACAAGTGGAGTAACAAGCAACTATTGTGTACAAAATGAAATATTATATTACAGAAAGGATACTAATGATGAATTGTGGGGTAGCTGTGTGTGTGAGGGATAGGAATTACAGACTTAATATGGCATGTACACCTGTCATGGGGACATGTGGGAATTGAAAATTGCAGAGCCTTTCTAACTAGACACTGTTGCTTTAGTAACATGAAAAGAGTGGTTCAGAGTGTAATAAGAACATGTGCAGTTTGTCAGAAGATGAAACATATCAGTCTGCCCACTGTAAGTGAATTGCATCCAATAGTATCCACCAAACTATTGTGTTTAATTTCGGTGGATATACAAGGACCACTGCCCACTGCGAGGGGGGGGGGGGGGGGGTTGTGAAATGTAGCTTTGCAGTATATGAGGCTTTTTCAAATTCTTAAAACTATATCCAGTAAAAACCTCAACTACTACACCCCTCATTCAAAAACTACAGACTGACTACTTTGTGAAAATTGGCAAACCTCACTTTATAGTCTCTGACAATCCTACATATTTCATGGGGGTAAAATGGAAGGCTTTAAAATCAGAATATCAAGCATATTTTGATAGCTCGCTTTCATTCCAAGAGTGGTGTGGTTGAGTGCACATTTAAAGAATTAAATCAGTTTATGCGCACTTATATTCCTAGTCATCTTACAAAGTGAGTGGACCATGTTCTGGCTTTTAAGAAGCTACACAGTAACTTGCCACATTCCACGATGGGGTATATGCCAACAGAAGTCATGTATGGGAAAATGAGACTGACAGTTGGCTGTCACCAGTGCCAATTTTACCATGACAAAATAAATCGCATGACCAAATAATCACAGAGCCTTTCAGCAATTTAACAAAGTGCACAGAAAGGAGAAGGGAAAAAAAACCATAATGAAAGGATTAAGAAGATAATGCCATATGAATTTGGTGACTTGGTTTTACTGAAGACACACCACAAATCTTCACTTTCAGTGAAGAAAAATTAGAAATGGCAACCAGTTTATGCCACACCTTACAAAATTATAAACATTCCCCACAGATATAGTTAGTTATTAGGTGGTATCCATGGGAATGAATTCAAAGGACTACGCACGTATAAATATTTAAAAAGATTTGTTCAGTAGAACAGTACATAAATTTGTAAATAGTAGTTTAAACTTGTGACATATTTGTTTTCTAATGTGAAGACAGAATATTTCAATATTTGTATGTAGAGAAAACCATGCATTACAAGTTAGTTTATGTGAGTAATTGCACCAAGTGCAGAGCAATACTGCTATTGAAATGATTTCAAATGTATTATGTTCTTAGGGCATGGAGAGCTGCATCAAACCAGTCTCAGGACTGAAGACCACAACAACAACAACAACAATGTTCTTAGGATATATGCTGAAAAAAATGGGAGATGTGTGAACACTGATTTTAAAGGTGAACATGAGAGTAGGGTGTGCTGACATGAAAGATACCTCACATGTTTTGTATGCAGGAAATTACACATTTAACATATGCATCTAAAGATAGGCCTTTGTAAAATGCAACCTTGATAGAAAATATTAAGATTTTTTTCCTTTAGATAATTATGATTGATTTGCAATTCATTAGACAACTGTAAATATAGGAGCTTTCACTTTGAGCCTATGCAAACATCTTAGATGTCAAAAAATAAATAAAAAATACATAGATAACAGAATGGGCAAAGTTTCTGTAAAGTTGAGCCTGGTGCTGGGAGACAAGAGGGTGAAAAGTGCAGACATCACATGGGACTCACCATAGATAGGACAAAAATACAACAGGATTGTCTAAAATCTGTTGGAGATATTTTGTGTATATGCAAACATAATTATGAACTATAATTTGTAAAGGAAAGAACTGTAGAACCCTGAGTGAACTGAAAAACAGTCTGACTTGAATTTCAAAATGTCAGTGCTTAATTTGCTAGCCAAGACAACCTTGAACTATGTGAAACTGTGTAAGTTAAACCCTTTATTGTAGGCAGTGAAGTGCAGGTATTGAACGATATATAGTGAAAAGACATGGAAGATGACAATACTGTGCATGAAAAATTGTGTGTGTGTGTGTGTGTGTGTGTGCGTGTGTGCGTGTGTGTGTGTGTGTGTGTGTGTGTGTGTGTGTGTTCTCTAAAAGTGTGGAAACCTTAACACAAAACAAAAACAAGGCCGATGTCGTTGAGACAGGCTATACTTTCATTTTGACTAACAATATGCATTAGCTCTGCTATGTGCAGACTGTTAGAAATACAGCAAATGCAAAAGCACAACAATTTGCTGGCATATAGTTGCATACTCGTCATTGGATGCTAAAATATGCCTGCGAGTGCAACGTGTGCAATAAAGTGTCATTTACGAAACTAAAGTGTATAACGTCTGTATGTGTGTTTTCCCAATACACTGATGGAGACGAGTTGCTGTGCGGTGCCTTATCAGTGAATAGGGGGAGGGAGGGGGGGGGGACCTCACTCCAATCTGACTCACCCAGCTGCTGACAGATGATGGGGGTGAGGCGCTGCATCAGCGGGCCACAACTGTCACACCAACAGGTACTGCGCCTGCACGAACTGGGTGTTAACCTCTTCGCCTCCAATGGTTACTGGCCAGTACCTACCAGCACCGCCAGAAACCAACCTCCACAATATGATGCAGAACATCTTTCTCCACAACGAATAAATGATTTGTCATACTTAACTTCACATTCAACAATCTGATTACAAAAATCAAACACATTCTATTGTATTATCAAGATCTTGCAATAAGTAACAGTTCAACAACAATGTAACTTGGTTAGTCTACCACTTCCCTCAGGCTTTGCCAAATGCAGAGCAAATAGTCATGATCTCTGGGAATTGGCAAAATCTTAGACTGCCGCATATAGGTGCCTGTGAGCACAATTTAAGATACAACCGCCAAAGTCAAAGAAAGCAATCAATGTAAGATACGACCTCGGTAGAACAATACAGTTACATCATTTTACAAAATCAAGCCACAGAAGACTTATCCAGCATAATATCTTTACCTGTTTATGTAATGTTTATCTTAGTTAAATACTGTGTAATTTCATGTTTTGTCTAAATGACTACAGATGAAAATGATAACCAAAAGAACTTCTAAACTCGACAAGATGTTGAACCTGTTACTAAAGTGTGAACAGTAAAGACTTAACAAAGTGTGCAAATGCTGTGGATGCATGGAAGGAAATGTTAGTGAGAAACAATTAAAAAAAATTGATGTGCAACAAACATTTTGGATATGAAGGCTATGGTTTGAGTTGCACATTACACCATATATGCTCTGCGATGTGTATGACTGCACAAGTTCGGCAGTCACAAGCTGTGGCTCTATTAGTTAGGTAAGCCCATCCACCAAGGCTAGGTCTTCCCACATCAAGTGATAAAAACCAGTTGTTAATTGTCTTGAGGCAAAAAACTACATTAAGAGCAAAATAGCATCAGTTTTTAATCGTTCTGGGGCCAAAATCTACATAAAAGGCAAAATAAGATTGGTCTTTAATTGTCACAAGATTGGTGCAAGACACGTTCAATATGCTGTCCATTTTCTACAATAGTTGAAATTAAGAAACATGTTCCACAAGAGATTGAAGTGTCTCAGGGGTCATGTTCAGAATATGTTGTACAATGCACGCCTTCAGTTCAGCTACTTTTGTAATTAGAGCACTGAACACAACATCTTTCAGATAAGCCCACAGCCACAAGTTGCAGCATATGATCAGTTGATAAGGAAGCCAGGCTGCACAGAAATGATGGCTGATAATTCTAGCATTTCTGAACTGCCTCCGCAGCAGCCATTTCACTGGTTGTACAATGTGAAGAGTAGTGCATAAAAATGATCCAGCCCACACATCCAAGCTCTTTAAGAGTTGTAATGAGGCTGGAGCACAAAAGACTCTCACAGCATTTACCAGTAATGATACTGGTAACAGGCCTTACAGTAATCATCTCCTTGAAAAAAGCATTACCAGCAATGTGTGATCCTTCATGGAGACAGTCATGGCTCGTTACTCTAGGAAATCATTGATTTTATGTTTGTTGTCTGAGGGATGTTTTTAGTTTCCTTTTGAATACTTGCATGTTATTAATTTCCTTTTTAATGGGAAGTATGTTATATATGTATATTCCTGACTTGGTTACTCCCCTATGGACTTCTGTGAGAGTTGCAGGGTCCTGGTGGAATTTTTCCCCAGTCTTGTGTTATGCTTGTGAACATCACAGTTTTTCAGAAATTGCTGGCTACAAATACCATCAGTGATTATACATATACTGATTTGTTTGTAACAGTAAATATCCCGAGAATCTTATAGAGACCTCTGAAGGATGTCCTTTTAGAGATCCCACATATTAACCTCACTGCTCTTTTTTGTAATTTGAAGTCTCTTTCAACTCCTGTATCATTTCCCTGGAAGATAATACCACAGGAGAGTCCAGAATGGAAGTATTCAAAATATGCAAAAACAATATTTTTCTGTTAACAAGGTGAGAAATACCTCAAAGCGCAAAACACACTGTGTCTTTTGACCAGCTAATCAGTTTTCTCTGTTGATCTTAGCTGGCTGTCTATTTGAACACCTAGGAGTTTTGTATGTGTGGTTTCATAAATTTTTTCGTTGTTGGTCTCCATTTCAGGGACTTGAAACTTTTATTTACTGTCTGATACTGTATAATGTTAGTTTTTGAAAAATTCAGGGTTAGGGTATTTTCTGTGAACCATTTGCGTACTTAGTGACTGTCAGGGCTGTATCCTGCACTGCAGAGTTGGGGCACTTGATCAAAATACTCATATCATCCACAAACATGACTATCTTTGCTCTGTCATTAATTGTAACAGGTAGATCATTAATGTAGATCAGGAAAATCACTGGCTAAAGGATCGAGTTCTGAGGGACTCTGGATTTTACGTCTCCCCAATTTGAGTTTACTGTTATCAAGAACTCAGACTACTTATAACAAGCATAATATGTTCTCATATGCCTTACAATCTGCAGTTGGTTGCACACTGTGGCACCAGTTTTTGCTACAGAGACCATCTGCTTTCTTTTTATTACCACTTGTAGTCATTTGTGAGAGAGAACAGAAACTTGCACTTAGCTATTAAAACCAATTGTATTCACAGAGGAATGATGAAGCACAGCAGAGTTAAGAAACAACTGTGACCTTGTTGTCATTCAGGCAGAAAAGGACAATCATTGTATCTTTAAGGATATAACTGTTAAAGCAAAATGCAATATGTACTAAGGGACCTCATATGTAAAAAACTCGAAAGAGGTTATAGGATTATGATTATCATGAGGACATAACAATTATGTAAGGAGAGACACTAATTTTGGTATAGCCAGTAGCACAATTCTGCAAGCTGTAACTGAACCAAGAATGTACGGGGTGCTAAAGATCCTAGAAGAGGTTAGTCAACTAAGATGGATGGTCAACAGGTGCAATTTAAAAACACATAACTTGATAAAATATTTAGCAAAAAGCTGCAGCACCTGACAGTCAGTATGCCATCATTTCATGTGTAAAGGACTGGGACTTCTTTATCATACTTTCAAAGCAAGAGTCCATCTTACCCATTGACCTAAGGTGTAGTTTAGACATCAACACATTGTGACACTGAGAATGTAAACCATAATTGGAAAAACTACATTCCTCCTTCAAGAACTAATAGTTACAGCAAACAAACAAATAACAAAACTACATCTTCCTGAAAAAGAGTGACAGAAATAAGGAGATGGAATATACACTGCTCTTCTTCTATACTTGCACGGAATCAATGACACTGTGGAAAAAATGCTCTGTGAGTAAAATTAAAGACTGCAGGAGATTAGTTAAATGCCATTATGGGGATCGAGATGTTAGGTACGGTAATATCGAACCCAGCATTAAGTATTCGGTCATTTATAATGCATTAACTTTATTTTGATCATGCCAGTACAAACACATCCTCTCGATTACAGAATTCGGAGCACACTGAGATAAACAGTTTTCAAAGAAGGCGGTCGACTCTTGCAGTCAATAACTACCACAGAGCCCCCCGCCGGTAGTGCAGAGCACGGTAAGGATGATGAGAGGTGTGTGTGTGCACCCAGCTAGCTGATGGCGCAGGTGCGTGTGATCGATCATGTCATGGCAGGCGCTAGTACGAGGTGCAATCGGACCATTTCTTGATGTATTGGTAGACGCGAGCAGCAGAGGGAAGGAGGTGCAGAAGGCATCAACAGTTTGACTGTGCTGCTGATGGCATGGTGGAAGCAGAAGGTGGTGGCATGTCGGTGGGGAGAACATTGTCATGCTGTGGCCATGAAGCGCAGCAGGATTTTGATCCGATCAAAGGCACGGAGTGCGTCGAAGATGCAATGCAATGTATTGCCAAAGTATTTGCCAGCGAGTGCCGCGGTAAGGGCAACGTGTCCGGTAACAGTTTGCTATTGGCCGTATGACATAAAGGAGCAAGCATGCTGTGGCTTAGCATGTTGCGTAAGAGATGCCAGATGAGCAACACTAGTGGTAATGACAGAGTTATAGAGGCGCTTGATGTCACAGCAGGGGAGAAAACAGCAAGCTGCACATGACTGACTTTGGCGGTGGATGACTTCCGTGTAGACAGAAGCATCACCTAAGAGTCTGTGGACGGTGAGTGTGTTACAGTGGTAGATGGCAGGATGTCCCGAGCGGGGTTGACAGTATCGGTGTTTTGATGTGCAAAACAGCCATGATCGAATGTTGGGGGGCATGGCCGTGAGTCATGTGCACGAGGCATGGTGACGGCGAGAGGTGGTGGAAGGCGGACGTGGTCGGCAAAACCATGGTCAGAGCAGGAAGGCAATGAGACGTAAAGTGAACGTGAAGAAGTCTGGTCTGTGGCAGACAGGCAACACAGTTTGATGGAACTGGAGCTGCGTGTGTGCTATCACTGTCGGTGCTGCAGTCGAGTCATAAGGCTGCAAGCTGCTTGCATGAAACTGCTGCACGGTTGTGTGTCAGAGCGGAAAGATGGTCACTCGTCAAAGGGAAAATGGCAGATGTGTTGGTCGTACATTGCAGAGGTAATGAAGATGGTGGCAAAGCAAGCGGCACTGGAATGTGGCTGGTTATGCCGTGGTATAGAAACGAAATGTCTGGAACTACTAAGGAAAGGTGGCAGCGGCATAAATAAGTTGCTTGTATCAAATCAGTAATGTAGAATTTCCACTTGAGGCGGCATGATGATGACAGTTGTGACATCTGGGACATAGATCAATGTAGCGTGATCGTCATGGTATTAGTTGTAGCTGGTAGTAATGGCGAACGATCGTCAGCAGTCAGAGGTGGAACAACGACAGGGGCATCTTGTTGCATGTCATGCTCGGTCAGTGTAGGCTGCAGCATGTGTAACTGATCTTGTACCAACAAGCTGTATGTCGCAATTTGCTCATGTAGCTGTTGCAGTTGTTCAGGCAAAAATGTATGTCATGAAGCAGTCTGCTGTGTATCACTGAGTAAGATGGAGTCGAATTCAGAATCTGTCTCCATCAAAGGGTAAACTGGCGTACAAGACAAGGTAAGCGGCACAGTATTGACGTAACAGTTTGAGTAGAAGAGATCGTGTGTGCCATTGCGAATGTGAAACTCAGTACTCGGCAGCGGCGGAGTGAGAACGTGTTCATTGCTGTATGAAGCATTGATACGGCTGAAATCATCTTCTGGGGTGGGTGAACAAGTTGCGGGCGCGATCGAGTAGTGAATGGCTTGGCGGTAAGCACGCATAGTGCCGGCGAGTTGTTGACATGATGTGGGTGCGGTAGCCGTGGCGGGATCGTATGTCATGCAGCTGTTTGTTTTGACTGGGTCGAGGTCAGTGAGCCAGCAGGCGGTGGCTCTGACATCACTGTCGGTAGCGGTTGAGCGGAGTTGGTGCGGCTCGGGTGCTGCGTAGAGGGAGGCATGGCACGTCCAGTGTTGCACTGAGAAACAGCCGGCATTGTCGTCGGTGTAATTGGTGCATTGTCATTGTTTGGTAGGATGTTCTTGATGAAATTGTTCCTGTGATGTTGGTGACAGGCGCTGAATTAAAGCAGCTTTCGCTCTGGTGTACTTGTCACTCAAATTGTCACAGATAATGTCCATAATTATATATTGATAGCCTTTAGGTGCCTGAAGAGTACGAGGTATTTTTCACTTTCAACAGTGATGCCATAAGAGGAGAATATATACTCCACGGCCATGAACCACATTGGAAGTTGATCCAAGAGAAATGTTGGTAGTTGAATGCTGAAAATGAGGGCCAAGTGCCGAGAAGCGGCAGAAAAGTTGGTGTGAACATTCGAACTCTGGAAGACGGGGTGTGCAGAAACCATGTCAAACAAATTTGTACACAGGGTGGAAGACGCAGTAGCCATGACGGGCATTTGTGAATTCGACCAGGCATGGGATTTAGCCATAGTTAGGAGTTCGTGTGACCTGGGATTTACAACATAGTCCCCACTTGTTGCAGTCCACTGTTTGGCATGATTGTCCGGTGTCAAAGCACTGCACTGACGAATGTCACTGTAATAATTATCACACAAAAGCAAGTCAAAATTGTCCAAATTAATCAGCAAAGAAGCACTGCACTGTCCGGAATTGAAATTACCAACGCGTTGAGCGGGTTTTGACGGACGATGTATGCACCTCGGTCACATTGTCGAGGTGTGAGAAGCTGACGAAAGTTACCAAAAAGCACGGTTCACACAAGAGTCGGGAATTTACACACTAATTACACTTCCTGTACACTGCACCCAGACAAGACGCGATGCGAAGTCGATGGACATAGAAATCCAACAAAGGGTTGCTGCATTGTTTGTCCATGGCGATGTTCCAGTACACATTTCTGGCGTCGTAAGCAGCGTTCGTGAGCGTTGGGGTCACCAGTATGGGTATCAAGATGTTACGTATGGTAATATTGAACCCAACATTAAGTATTCGCTCGTTTATAATGAATTAACTTTATTTTGATCATGTCGGTACAAACACATCTGCTTGAATACAGAGTTCGGAGCACACTGAGATCAACAGTTTTCAAAGAAGTTCGTTCTCAAAGATGAGGCGGTCGACTCTTGCAGTCGATAACCGCCACACCATAAACATGCTGTACATGCACATTAGATCAGCTGTGAGTGTGTAGTAGTTCACATTGGATGATTAGGACATGGCTAAAAGAGATTAAGTGTCATACACTGCTCAGACAACAAAATAAATTCACAGTGACAATAAATGAAAACTGATGTTTCACTGAGTAGTTGGAGAGAGTGTTAATAATGTTATAAAAAATTAAATATTGATGGTTTTAATGTTAATTTTTTGTCAAGTTTTAGTTACTGAAAACCACTTGAGTTGCTGATGTTCAACTGCCATTCTTCTGCACTGTAAAATTTCTAATAAATGTCTTACAATGTAATTCACCAACCATTTCAGACTTCTTTTTAAGACTAGTGTTATCAGAGATTTGGATCTAAGAGTGAAATAAACTGATTATCTGATAATAAAAATGTAATAATAAGACTTCAAGCAATTACAGAAAAGCACTGCACAGAAGAACTGACATCTGTTTTTCATGAGATAGATGAGGACGAACATAATACCCTACCATTGCCCCCATTTGTACTATTTATATGTGGTATACAATTTAAAATGTCTTCAGTAGTCATATATTTTATATTACTGCCACAAAAGTTTCAAACCTGTGAATTTCTGATGGACTGTTCATACTTTTTCTGCAGTTTTGAGTATTCATTGTGAAGTTGTTTCACCATTGCAAGTGCTAGTCTTTTGGACTGGTTGAGATCATCTGCCATATCTTTTGTTTTATCAAGCTCTTCCTGCACATGTAACAAAGATCGTTCCAACTTACGTCTTTTTTCATTTTCTACCTGTAGCTCCTGCAAAATGAAAGATGAAACAACTCTCATGAAGTTCAAGATGAAATTTCTGATGAATATATTCAGTTTGACCTCTACACTGCCAATAAATAAACTAATTCTGTAACTTTTGTCATCAGCCTTTCCTGTTTGGTGTTTTCCACAAAATAATTGAAACTATGTATAAATGACAAACAAACTGATTTCTTGGTGAGGTTTTCTTTTTAAGTGTGTGTATTTAAAACTGTTTAGTTATCATTATGTGAAACATTTTGGCACCTACTAAGGAGAAATATGTGAAATGACTTGCACAGAATATATGTGACAATTTTAACTGTTTTCTAGAAAGATATACAAAACAGAGTATTATTTCTTCTCAACCAAGTATTAGAAGCCTACATTGGTTATTTGATGGAATCAAAACATTTTGTACAGAAAAAAGGAGGCACAAGAGATATTATCATAAGGTATCAGATATATTCTACTTGAGTGTTAAAACTCATCCTTAATAAGTTAAAGACAGCACAGAGGAAATTGGATATCTGAATGGGGTCACAACTCCTAATGCTATGAGGAAAAATAAGGAAATCAACCAATTTATATGCCTGGGGGGTTCAACTCAACAATAATGGTATGAAAATTAATAATCCACAGTAAGTAGTGGACACTTTCAATGCACATTACAACAGAACATTGACAAGTTGACAGAAATATTATGATAATAACAGAAGTATATACCAGCAAAAGCTCTAGAATGTAACTGAAAACTGCACTCCCATATTGAATAGTACTTATTTGTAAATATTATGATCATAAAAATACTAAAAACAGTAACTATAAGTAACTCTTCAGGCTTTCCCGGCGATCTAATGACATCTTGGGTTGTCGGGTGTTCTGCCGGATATCACCGTCGTACTTGCACGATATTTCGGTCACGTAGTTCATAACCTTCATCAGGTGTGACCTGAGACTGCTCCTCGAGTGGACCTGGTCCAGTATTTAAGCCTATGGCCTTCCCCCTCCACCAACGGCTGCAGGAGCTTCCTCTGTGGTCCGCGCCCATTCCCTGCGACCTGCTGGAGTGTTGCTGCTCCGTTTTCCGTCCACTGCGGTTCTAGGTGTTCCCTTTGCGGTCCGCGCCCACCAAACCCGCTCCTGGAGGTTTCATCTATGGTCTGGGATACCAAGCGTTCCCCCTGCGGTCCGCGGCCGCTCACCACGACCTGTTGGAGCGTTGCCACTCCAGTTTTCATCCGCTGTGGCTCTGGATGTTCCCTCTGCAGTCCGCGCCCACCAGTCCCACTTCTGGGTGTTCCATCTTCAGTCTGGTGCGCCTGGCAGTCCGTCAGGGGCTCGTTTTCCATCTCCATGTCTCTGGTTCTTCTGTTTGTGTAGTGTTGCAGCTGGCCCCGTTGCTCCTTTAACAATTCCAGAGCCGGATCCCAGGCTCTGCTTAGCTGGTACCCTGTGCCATGGTTCATAAGATGGTCTAATTTCTATCGATTCTCTTATAACACTGTCCAAAAATCTGGGTGTTTGTGCTAGAATCTTGGTATCCTCATACTTCATGGCATGATCTAGTTCTAGACAGTGTTCAGCAATGGCTGACTTAGTCACCTGTCTTAATCTAATGTGCCTCTGATGTTCTTTGCACCTGATCTCCACAGTTCTTGTCGTCTGGCCAATGTAGGACATGTCACATTGACAAGGTATATTGTAAATCCCTGGTTTTCGTAACCCCAGGTCGTCTTTGACACTCCCCAGCAGTCCCCCGATCTTGTTGGATGGACAGAAAACACACTTGATATTGTGTTTACGGAGGATTCTACTGATTCTGGCAGAAATAGAGCCAGCATAGGGCAGATATGCCACCTTCTTTGCTTCATCTTGGTCTTCTTCAGGAACCTGTGGTATAGTGGCTGGTTCGAGTGCCCTCTCAATATGTCTGTCCATGTATCCATTCGTGGAGAAAACTGTTTTGAGACGTTCTGTCTCTATAGGTAGGAGACAGAACGTCTCAAAACAGTTTTCTCCACGAATGGATACGTGGACAGACAAATTGAGAGGGCACTCCAACCAGCCACTATACCACAGGTTCCTGAAGAAGACCAAGATGAAGCAAAGAAGGTGGCATATCTGCCCTATGTTGGCTCTATTTCTGCCAGAATCAGTAGGATCCTCCGTAAACACAATATCAAGTGTGTTTTCTGTCCATCCAACAAGATCGGGGGACTGCTGGGGAGTGTCAAAGACGACCTGGGGTTACGAAAACCAGGGATTTACAATATACCTTGTCAATGTGACATGTCCTACATTGGCCAGACGACAAGAACTGTGGAGATCAGGTGCAAACAACATCAGAGGCACACTAGATTAAGACAGGTGACTAAGTCAGCCATTGCTGAACACTGTCTAGAACTAGATCATGCCATGAAGTATGAGGATACCAAGATTCTAGCACAAACACCCAGATTTTGGGACAGTGTTATAAGAGAATCGATAGAAATTAATATGGCTGTCCATCTTATGAACTGTGACACAGGGTACCAGCTAAGCAGAGCCTAGGATCCGGCTCTGGAATTGTTAAAGGAGCAACGGGGCCAGCTGCAACACTACACAAACAGAAGAACCAGAGACATGGAGATGGAAAACGAGCCCCTGACGGACTGCCAGGCGCACCAGACCAAAGATGGAACACCCAGAAGTGGGACTGGTGGGCACGGACTGCAGAGGGAACATCCAGAGCCGCAGCAGACGAAAAACGGAGTGGCAACGCTCCAACAGGTCATGGCGAGCGGGCGCGGACCGCAGGGGGAACGCTTGGTACTCCAGACCGTAGATGAAACCTCCAGGAGTGGGTTTGGTGGGCGTGGACTGCAGAGGGAACACCTGGAACCGCAGTGGATGGAAAATGGAGCAGCAACGCTCCAGCAGGTCACAGGGAATGGGCGCGGACCACAGAGGAAGCGCCTGCAGCCGTTGGTGGAGGGGGAAGGCCATAGGCATAAATACTGGACCAGGTCCACTCGAGGAGCAGTCTCAGGTCACACCTGATGAAGGTTACGAGCTACGTGACCGAAATATCATGCAAGTATGATGCTGATATCCGGCAGAACACCCGACAACCCAAGATGTCAGTAACTATATGCTTGTACACACTAAAAAACTATAATCAACTGACAGCAATTGCTGACCTATACACCAAAACCTGCGAACAAGTATAGAGCACTATGGGACTTAACTGTTGAGGTCATCAGTCCCCTAGAACTCAGAACTACTTAAACCTAACTAACCTAAGGACATCACACACATTCATGCCCGAGGCAGGATTCGAACCTGCGACCATAGCGGTCGGGCGGTTCCAGACTGTAGCACCTAGAACCGCTCGGCCACTCTGGCCGGCCTTCTGTGTTAGGCGTAACCTCTACTATATGGACTGTTTGTGTCTGATTACATCAATGAGTATTATGTGAGGCTCTTGACTGAAATTCCCTTTGACTTTGTGAATTATTCAGCATACTTGCGTTACTTTGCTGGCCAAAGTTCGCTATCTGTGGATTATTCGGCTGTCTGGTATTGTTTTTTGTTTGCCCATGAATCAGGTGATTATTGGCGGTAGCTTGTGTATTTTCAGGGTGGCCATATGCTATGCATCGTAGTTGTTTTTGTTAAATTTTTGCCCATTTCTTTTATATCTGCTCTTGAATTTACGGCTTTGTCCATTGCTGTTGTGATTACCGTTACCACTACCATAAGTCTGTGTGGGGTAATGTTGCCATCTGTGTTGTGTTACGAATCTGTTGTTCACTTGTTGGTTCATAAATATCCGTCTCTGTATTAACAGGTTTGGGTTGTACTGGTCTCTTTTTGTATTTCAAATCTATTGAGTCCAGTAAAGATAGAAAGTATTCAATGTCATGTTCTGGAATGGTAATGAGTTTTTCCCTAATGTGGACAGGAAGATGCCTCTTTAACATTTTCAGCACATCTACTTGAGATACCGGGTTCATCCAGTGCCTGATTTTATTCAAATATTTTTCAAAATGGGCCCTCAAGCCTCCATGTTTGCTATTGAATAGAGCTGGGTTGAATACTTCATGTCCAAGCCTCTCTTGTAAAGCCTCAGATCAATATTTATCCAGAAAGGCTCTCTCAAACTGTTCATAGTAGTGGCAATGTTCTGCCAATAGCAGAACATCACCCTTGTGTATTCAACAACAAATCTAATTTTTGGGGCTTCGGTCCAGGTACAAGGTGAAACATTTCAAAATGGTCTAATAAAGACCACATGGTTTGTTCTTTTCCCTTCACAGGTAAATACCAGAAATTATCAATGCTGAAGTAATCCCTCATCAACAAGTAATGCTGACAAACACACCATGCTGTCAGTGACAGGTGTGTTTGTGTTCACTTGTGCTGTATTGCATGGCAATTGTGCTTGCTCGACAGGTACAGCTGCTGGCAGCTGTTGTTGCATGCTGCAACCTTCGCTATTTTCCTTTGCAGGTTAACCCTATATTGTGGGTAATCAGTGGAAGTATCTAACTACTCTAAAAGCATAGATTTGTTTTGTGTCAAATGTTGTTTTGGAATGTCTGTAATTTTAGCAATACTGCCTCATAACCTTTCTTCTGCTTCCTTTAAAGCTGAATCTATTTTAGCTATAAGTTGACTTTCTTTCTCCTTTAGAGCTTCTTCTACAGTACCTATATAAACTTTGCAATCTGACACTACCTTTTCAGTAAGAGTGCTTTCCTTATCCAGCATCCTGGCTTCAGCTTTTTCAGTTATTTCCTTTACATCTGCACATATCTTATCTCTCTGTTTTATGGCAAATTTTGAGTCCACACTTAACTGGTCTACTCTTAGACTTGACTTTTGTACCTCTGTAGATAAATTTTCACATACGTCTTGCAGCTCGCTGACTGCGTCTGTCACAATTTTTACCAATGCATCCACCTGGGATTGTGTCTCCTGAATTTGAGAATATGCTTCACTAAGGTTTTGTAACTTACTTGCAAGTTGTTCCTGTTTATCATCTATGGATGATACTTTTTCTATTAATGTATTTATATTGCAGGACATGTCAGTAATTATTTCGTGTTTTAGTTGTTTACCCATCTCAGTCAACTTTCCAGAGTTTTGCTCACCTCACTAAACTGTTGACTAACATTGTTCTTGAAATCTTTAAATGCCTGATTTTGCTTTGTAAGCTGTTGTCCTATATTTTCCTGGTGTTCTGTGAACTGCTGCGTCATACCCTTAAGCTGTTGCATTACACTTTCCTGAAATTCCTGTTGTTTTTCAAACTGTTGTGCTATTAGTTGCATGAGTTGTGTCAAACTGTGTGTCTCACTAGTATTTACATAGCTTTTATGATATGTTTCCTGTTCTTGTGTTTGCAATGACATTAGCAAGTAATCAAAGGAAGTTATGCTGTCGTGTGCTTCAGTTTCACTATTTGAAAAAATATTTCCCAGTGAGAACTGAGAAATTGTATCATCTATCATCATAAGAGTGACATCATTATTAGTTATATTACCAGTGTCATCATTTTTTGATACTGGGATGCCAATCTCATTGTTTTGGTAGCCACTGGCCAGTTCACAAGTTGGAGCCTTACCTTCAACTGTTTCCAAGCTTGAATTTCCGACATCTTGCTATATTGCATTTTGTAATGAGTTTTCAACAATGGCCATTTCCTTTGACTCTATTGTGAATAGTGTTTAACAAAATTATGAAAAAAAATTTTCAAAAATGAAATTTTGACTATATTGATACTTTTCGACTAAAGTAGATTTATCCGCATATTCACTAACGAACCTGATTATTATCTGTCACTGTCTTATAGAATTTGATGACTTATCTTGCACTTTAATGATGCCTTTATATAAATTTTCACCTTTTCTATAGAAATGCACTTTCCATAAAGGATATTAATCGGAAAGAAAAGAGATTATCTACTGCCAGAGAGATGGCACCAAGTGTGGCCAAATAAGCATACAGCATAGCAGCTTCCTGCCTTTACCATTGAAACCAGTATTCCTGGTGTGTCTCATTTGTATGCAGAATTTAATTTTAATTTGCTCCTTCAATGTTTTTTATTCCCAATCTCACAGGCATATAACAAATTCAACAAAAGTTTCATTACTCTCTTGTGACAATAAAATAAATCATTTATTTCAAAAATTCTTTTATTTCAACAGTTGAAAGATCTGTTCATATCCCACTCAGCGTCGTCCTTCAAACAGACACCACTGACTAGTCGCATATAAGTGTGAGGGCAAATAATGGAAACTGACTGATAACTGCTTCTTGAATATATATAAAAAAAATTGATTGGAAAGAATAATTGAAAGAAATTCGAAGGTAACTTATAAATCTGTACACATATCTTGGGTAAACTTTAACTGGTACCAGTATCAACAGACCATCAATGTCAATTCATTTAAGATCAGTATTCAGATATTGACTTATGTACTGCTTCACATTAGTTCAATTGTGCATAGTGCTGATTATGATAATGCTGGTACATGATTGTGACTCTGCTACTCATGCAAATTCCTCTTGCCTGCATCAAACCTCCTGAAGCAGGATTCTCAGCACGAGTGAAATGATGAACAGATGGGTGTGATTGATGTAAATATATGAATAAACTTGGCCTTCCTAATAACTTTTACAACACTTTTTAATATACATTTGGAATACACAGTTTTAAACAATACTGGTACGATGGAGCTAGTCATATGTCCGCCCGCTACCACTCTTAGAAACAAACAGGTGAAAATACTGGAAAAAATCAATTGAAGAGCATATCCCTTCTCTGTTTTGTATCAGAACATTACCTTTGCCTCAAAACAATTCATTACTTTACCTTTGGCTTTACATCTATATAGCTTACATGTATAGAAAGAAAAGAATGAAGAAAGAAAAAAAACAATATGATTCATCATAAAATTAAGTCCATCCCTTTTTATGTCAAAATTCTTTTCAGTTTGCTCAAGTAGAATCATTGCTGTGATTTGATTTTATCTTATGGTGAAATTCATCTACTAGTAAAACTTCTTTTCTAATGAAATGTGCAATTATAAAGACCCTACAATGAGAAACTTCTATACCAACTTTGTAACTATGAATTCTTCTACATCCTTGTTTGTATATTCTGGAGGTGATATTAAACAATAACTTAAAAGAAAGCGGAAAAACTGTGTTAACAATTAGGAATATTCATTCCCACAATGCAATAAAGGAAAAACTCACACATCCAGCATTGGAAAAGAATTAACTTCTACATATCGAAAGAAAGTTATATGATAAATTACTATGGAGTACTGAGTAAAAAAGACACAGTACATTTAAAGCTGTTATCAGATATAACCTGGTACAAAGTACTTATACAATGTAGAGGGATATCTTACAGCATAAAAGTAAGAATTTTAACTCCAGTAACTTAGACACAGATCAATCACTGTAAAATAAAACAAAAATATTGTAAGATATATGATCATAAATGCAATAAAAACAAAACATGTCTTACACATGTACAAAAAATGTTGTTGAACATGGAAATTTTAAGAGTACATTGCTGGTAAACAGGAACTACATTATAAAAATATCATTATCTGGCCATATCATGTTACATCACCCACACTGTAATGAATAAAAGCTACTCAATAGTTTCCCTTATGGAAATATTATTTATTTCTGGCTTCCTCATGTGACCACATTATTTAGCAACTATTGTATCGAGCATCAGACTTCTCCATCTCCAGTTATGCCTCACTCTCTTATATGAAATCAAACACTGGTGCTAGAGTAAAATTTTGAGACAGTGTTGCTGGCCAGTACCTCCTTTCAAAAGGCAAAAATTTAAGTACTGTCTACAGACACACATAACAGTACAAAAAACTATCCTAGCTTTCAGAACTACTGGTTGTCTATATCAAGTAGCCAGCAGCATCAATTGCAGAGTATCCTCAGTAAATTTAGGATTCTCAGACCACAGTGAATTAATTACACAGGTTAACTTGCCAAAGAACAAGCCTTAACAGAAAAAAATTGTTAAACAGAGGATAAAATCAATAACAATAATATGCACACCCTACCCCCATGAACCATGGACCTTGCCATTGGTGGGGAGGTTGCGTGCCTCAGCGATACAGATAGCCGTACTGTAGGTGCAACCACAACGGAGGGGTATCTGTTGAGAGGCCAGACAAACGTGTGGTTCCTGAAGAGGGGCAGCAGCCTTTTCAGTAGTTGCAGGGGCAACAGTCTGGATAATTGACTGATCTGGCCTTGTAACGCTAACCAAAACGGCCTTGCTGTGCTGGTACTGCAAACGGCTGAAACCAAGGGGAAACTACAGCCCTAATTTTTCCCGAGGGCATGCAACTTTACTGTATGGTTAAATGAAGATGGCATCCTCTTGGGTAAAACATTCTGGAGGTAAAATAGTCCCCCATTCAGATCTCCAGGCAGGGACTACTCGAGAGGATGTCGTTATCAGGAGAAAGAAAACTGGCATTCTACGGATTGGAGCATGGAATGTCAGATCCCTTAATTGGGCAGGTAGGTTAGAAAATTTAAAAAGGGAAATGGATAGGTTAAAGTTAGATATAGTGGGAATTAGTGAAGTTCGGTGGCAGGGGGAACAAGACTTTTGGTCAGGTGAATACAGGGTTATAAACACATAATCAAATAGGGGTAATGCAGGAGTAGGTTTAATAATGAATAGGAAAATAGGAATGCTGGTAAGCTACTACAAACAGCATAGTGAATGCATTATTGTGGGCAAGATAGATACAAAGCCCATGCCTACCACAGTAGTACAAGTTTATATGCCAACGAGCTCTGCAGATGATGAAGAAATTGAAGAAATGTATGATGAAATAAAAGAAATTATTCAGATTGTGAAGGGAGATGAAAATTTAATAGTCGTGGGTGACTGGAATTCATCAGTAGGAAAAGGGAGAGAAGGAAATGTAGTAGGTGAATATGGATTGGGGGTAAGAAACGAAAGAGGAAGCCGCCTGGTAGAATTTTGCACAGAGTACAACCTAATCATAGCTAACACTTGGTTCAAGAATCATAAAAGAAGATTGTATACATGGAAGAAACCTGGAGATACTGACAGGTTTCAGATAGATTATGTAATGGTAAGACAGAGATTTAGGAACCAGGTTTTAAATTGTAAGACATTTCCAGGGGCAGATGTGGACTCTGACCGCAATCTATTGGTTATGAACTGTAGATTAAAACTGAAGAAACTGCAAAAAGGCGGGAATTTAAGGAGATGGGACCTGGATAAACTGAAAGAACCAGAGGTTGTACAGAGTTTCAGGGAGAGCATAAGGGAACAATTGACAGGAATAGGGGAAAGAAATACAGTAGAAGAAGAATGGGTAGCTTTGAGGGATGAAGTGGTGAAGGCAGCAGAGGACCAAGTAGGTAAAAAGATGAGGGCTAGTAAAAATCCTTGGGTAACAGAAAAAATATTGAATTTAATTGATGAAAGGAGAAAATATAAAAATGCAGTAAATGAAGCAGGCAAAAAGGAATACAAACATCTCAAAAATGAGATCGACAGGCAGTGCAAAATGGCTGAGCAGGGATGGCTAGAGGACAAATGTAAGGATGTAGAGGCTTATCTCACTGGGGGTAAGATAGATATTTCCTACAGGAAAATTAAAGAGACCTTTGGAGAAAAGAGAACCACTCATATGAATATCAAGAGCTCAGATGGAAACACAGTTCTAAGCAAAGAAGGGAAATCAGAAAGGTGGAAGGGGTATATAGAAGGTCTATACAAGGGCGATGTACTTGAGGACAATATTATGGAAATGGAAGAGGATGTAGATGAAGATGAAATGGGAAATACGATACTGCGTGAAGAGTTTGACAGAGCACTGAATGACCTGAGTCGAAACAAGGCCCCGGGAGTAGACAACTTTCCATTAGAACTACTGATGGCCTTGGGCGAGCCAGTCCTGAGAAAACTCTACCATCTGGTGAGCAAGATGTATGAGACAGGTGAAATACCCTCAGACTTCAAGAAGAATATAATAATTCCAATCCCAAAGAAAGCAGGTGTTGGCAGATGTGAAAATTACCAAACTATCAGTTTAATAAGTCACAGATGCAAAATACTAACATGAATTCTTTACAGTCGAATGGAAAAACTAGTAGAAGCTGACCTCAGGGAAGATCAGTTTGGATTCTGTAGAAATATTGGAACACGTGAGGCAATACTGACCCTACGACTTATCTTAGAAGCTAGATGAAGTAAAGGCAAACCTACGTTCCTAGCATTTGTAGACTTAGAGAAAGCTTTTGAAAATTTTGACTGGAATACACTCTTTCAAATTCTGAAGGTGGCAGGGATAAAATACAGGGAGCAAAAAGCTATTTACAATTTGTACAGAAACCAGATGGCAGTTATAAGAGTTGAGGGACATCAAAGGGATGCAGTGGTTGGGAAGGGAGTGAGACAGGGTTGTAGCCTCTCCCCGATGTTGTTCAATCTGTATATTGAGCAAGCAGTAAAGGAAACAAAAGAAATATTTGGAGTAGGTATTAAAATCCATGGAGAAGAAATAAAAACTTTAAGGTTCACCGATGACATTGTAAATCTGTCAGAGACAGCAAAGGACTTGGAAGAGCAGTTGAACGGAATGGATAGTGTCTTGAAAAGAAGATATAAGATTACATCAGCGAAAGCAAAATGAGGATAATGGAATGTAGTCGAATTAAGTCGGGTGGTGCTGAGGGAATTAAATTAGGAAATGAGACACTTAAAGTAGTAAAGGAGTTCTGCTATTTGGGGAGCAAAATAACTGATCATGGTCAAAGTAGAGAGGATATATAATGTAGACTGGCAATGGCAAGGAAAGCATTTCTGAAGAAGAGAAATGTTTTAACATCAAGTATAGATTTAAGTGTCAGGAAGTCGTTTCTGAAAGTATTTGTATGGAGTGTAGCCATGTATGGAAGTGAAACATGGATGATAAATAGTTTGGACAAGAAGAGAATAGAAGCTTTCGAAATGTGGTGCTACAGAAGAATGCTGAAGATTAGATGGCTAGATCACATAGGATTGGGGAGAAGAAAAGTTTGTGGCACAACTTGACTAGAAGAAGGGATCGGTTGGTATGACATGTTCTGAGGCATCAAGGGATCACCAGTTTAGTATTGGAGGGCAGCGTGGAGGGTAAAAATCGTAGAAGGAGACCACGAGATGAATACACTAAGCAGATTCAGAAGGATGTAGGTTGTAGTAGATACTGGGAGATGAAGAAGCTTGCACAGGCTAGAGTAGCATGGAGAGCTGCATTAAACCAGTCTCAAGACTGAAGACCACAACAACAACAACAATATGCACACATTCCTCTTTGACAAACAGAAAGAAAATTGGCAAAACATATACGAAACTCATACAGTAGAAGGCAAATATGAAGCATTCCTAGACATCTTATGCTATTATCCTAACTGCCACTTCGATTTACAAACAAGAAGTATAAACAGGGACAGACACTTGCTAACTGGATAACCCCAGTAAGGCAACTAGGCAGCAGTGAATAATTTAAGAAATACTTTGCTTTGTTTGAAAAGATATTTAGGAATGCAGTCAGCAAAGCCAAAAGCTACAAAATGGTAACCTCCTCAAAAAATTCCCAAATAAAAGCAAATGCAAGTGGCAAATCACAAACAGTGGCAGAGTAAAACAACTAATTGACATTAATCCCATAGAGAATGGAAAATCATTCTTCAGTAAGAAAAAGAAACAGCAGATGAATTCAACAACTACTTCACAAAACCAGTTGAAAACCTGTCTGGACATCTCAAGAATAATCATCTCCTAAACTTAGAAGCAAATTTATGGCCTGAGACGCCATTTTTAATGCCAATATCGGAAACAGAGATAGGAAAAATAACTCACAGCAAAATAAAGAAAAAAGTATCTGTTGGGCAAGATCAGATCATACATTTTCTCATTCATAATTGCAATAGCCTTATCAGTAAACCACTGCTCACAAAATAAACTCCTCATTCCTGAATGGTATATTTCCTAGTAAGCTCAAAATTGCAAAAATCATATGAGGGTTAGAACTTAAATAGTGGCAACAAAAGAGTTACCTTTTACTGTCCTTCAAAGTAATCACCAGTGTTATGTAGAACCCATTACCAGCAATGTGGAAGGCATAGTATAGCATTAGCAGAGCCTGCTCTGTTGATGGTGTGAATGGAGAGGCCTGCTGCCTGTCAAATCTCTGGAATCATTCTGAAGTGGATGCCACAAAGTGGTTCCTTCATCTTCAGAATCAAATCAAAGTAACAAGAACTTAAGTCCAGGGAGTATGGTGGATGGTACAGTAATCCCCAGTCCCATCGACTGAACAGAGCAACCACAACTTGTGCCGTATGCGCCCGCGCATTGTCGCAAATGATTGGTGGGTTGCGCAGAAAATGTCACGACTTCTTTTGCAAAGCTGGTTGCAGGTGATGGTCCAAGAATGTACAGTAATACTGTGCACTGACGGTCTGCCATGGAAAAAACACAATGCGTTAGGATAACACCATCACAGTCATACACAAGAATCACCATAACTTTAGACCGCTCCATTCGCACCATCAACAGAACAGGCTCCACTAATAGTATACTACGCCTTCCACATGACTGGCAATAGGTTCTACACAATGCTGGTGGCTTCTTTGAAGGGCAGTAACAGGTGCAAATGTGTAACTCTTTTGTATCAGTTGTGAATAAATAGTTGCCTCTATTTAAGTTCCAACCCCTGTAACTTTTCATAAAAAGGGATGTAAAGAAGATTCTAGCAACTATGGATCTATAGTGGAGCTCTCCATACTTAGCATATTTAGTAAAGTATTTGAATATACACTCCTGGAAATGGAAAAAAGAACACATTGACACCGGTGTGTCAGACCCACCATACTTGCTCCGGACACTGCGAGAGGGCTGTACAAGCAATGATCACACGCACGGCACAGCGGACACACCAGGAACCGCAGTGTTGGCCGTCGAATGGCGCTAGCTGCGCAGCATTTGTGCACCGCCGCCGTCAGTGTCAGCCAGTTTGCCGAGGCATACGGAGCTCCATCGCAGTCTTTAACACTGGTAGCATGCCGCGACAGCGTGGACGTGAACCGTATGTGCAGTTGATGGACTTTGAGCGAGGGCGTATAGTGGGCATGCGGGAGGCCGGGTGGACGTACCGCCGAATTGCTCAACACGTGGGGCATGAGGTCTCCACAGTAAATCGATGTTGTCGCCAGTGGTCGGCGGAAGGTGCACGTGCCCGTCGACCTGGGACCGGACCGCAGCGACGCACGGATGCACGCCAAGACCGTAGGATCCTACGCAGTGCCGTAGGGGACCGCACCGCCACTTCCCAGCAAATTAGGGACACTGTTGCTCCTGGGGTATCGGCGAGGATCATTCGCAACCGTCTCCATGAAGCTGGGCTACGGTCCCGCACACCGTTAGGTCGTCTTCCGCTCACGCCCCAACATCATGCAGCCCGCCCCCAGTGGTGTCGCGACAGGCGTGAATGGAGGGACGAATGGAGACGTGTCGTCTTCAGCGATGAGAGTCGCTTCTGCCTTGGTGCCAATGATGGTCGTATGCGTGTTTGGCGCCGTGCAGGTGAGCTCCACAATCAGGACTGCATACGACCGAGGCACACAGGGCCAACACCCGGCATCATGGTGTGGGGAGCGATCTCCTACACTGGCCGTACACCACTGATGATCGTCGAGGGGACACTGAATAGTGCACGGTATATCCAAACCGTCATCGAACCCATCGTTCTACCATTCCTAGACCGGCAAGGGAACTTGCTGTTCCAACAGGACAACGCACGTCCGCATGTATCCCGTGCCACCCAACGTGCTCTAGAAGGTGTAAGTCAACTACCCTGGCCAGCAAGATCTCCGGATCTGTCCTCCATTGAGCATGTTTGGGACTGGATGAAGCGTCGTCTCACACGGTCTGCACGTCCAGCACGAACGCTGGTCCAACTGAGGCGCCAGGTGGAAATGGCATGGCAAGCCGTTCCACAGGACTACATCCAGCATCTCAACGATCGTCTCCATGGGAGAATAGCAGCCTGCATTGCTGCGAAAGGTGGATATACACTGTACTAGTGCCGACATTGTGCATGCTCTGTTGCCTGTGTCTATGTGCCTGTGGTTCTGTCAGTGTGATCATGTGATGTATCTGACCCCAGGAATGTGTCAATAAAGTTTCCCCTTCCTGGGACAATGAATTCACGGTGTTCTTATTTCAATTTCCAGGAGTGTACAATAGTCATCAAACACAAAAATTGTGTCGCCCGCTCAGTTTGACATCCAAGAAAAGAAAACTACTGTTGATGCAACACATGAATTGTTAGACCTTCCTCTGGATCTCATAGACAAAAAACTTACAGCCATAAGTGTTTTTCTGGGCCTCACAAAGGCCTTTGGTTAGTCAGAGCAGCCTGCTACAAAAGATGTATTCCTATAGAAGAACAGGAACTGCCCATGACTGGTTAAAAACCATCTGAGAGACTGACAGTAGTGTGTCAATTTCAAGGAAATCAAGACCTTAGAAACAGCTAGTGCTGCACAGTCTACCACACAAACCATGAAGCAAGGTATTCGCTAAGGCTCAGTCTTGGTCCTCTTTTCTTTGTGCTTTACACAAATGACATTCCACATAGCCTATCAGACACCAAAATCCTTCTGTTTGACAATGACACCACTGTTCTCATAACTGCTACTGAAGAAACTCTCCAGTCTGTTATTGACAGAACCACAGATCAGTTAAACTCATAGCTTAAAGATAAGCTCAAAATAGAAATCCACTGGTACCAGTTTCATATTCATATTCAGATTCAATAACAATGTTGAATCTGGCAATGAAGCTAAATTCCTGTGTGTTTCCATAACAGAAGTCCTTACCTGGAAAAACCACACTGATTTAATGAGCACAACACTCAGTAAAGTATACTTAAGTTCAAATCAGTAAGCCATATTATAAACATGAGTGCCCTGATAAGAATGTATTATGTTCTTTTCCACTCAATACTTAATTATGGAATAATTATTATAATGTTCCTGCCTGCTGTTTGGAAAGAGTCTTTGCTAAAATTTTGTGAAAATGCTTTATGATATTTATGTTGTATATGTTGTAATATGAATTTTTGTTTTAGCTTATCCCATGTAATATGCATTTTGTATTGGCTTGCCCGATATCAGTTGTACAAGCTACTGTACTGATTTTATCCATGGGATAAATAATAAATAAATAAAAGTTCCATCCTCAATTATGAAAGAAGGATAAGTTAGTGGCAGTTAAAAAGGGAGGATAAGTCACTTTGATGCCAGGATGAGAGGGATTCATCAGTGTACGGTACAAAACATAAAAAAAAACCTTGACATACAAAACAGTTCCTAATGATACAACTCCTTTCACAGACCCTTTACCTGCTGTCCACAATACACAAAAATAACCATCTTTGCTGTCCCATAATAGCTTGTTTCAAACCTCCAACGAATCCATCTCAGTACTGGTTGACTAGCATCTCCAACCTATTACACAGAGCCTCCAATCATGCATAAAAGACTCCATCCACTTCCTGGAACATCTGAAATCTGTAATCATGCTCTCCTATGTGCAACCCACCTTGTCGCTACCAATATGACCTCCATCCACACAAACATACCATACACAAATGGCCTTTCAGCTATATGACACCACCTCTCCAAATGGACACCAGAAAGTATTCCTAAAACCACTTTTATTATCACCCTAGTCAACTTCATCTTAGCCTTAAGTATTTCATCTTTCAAGGTCACTCCTACAAACAATCAGGGACTGCTACAGGGACCTGGATGGCCCCATCTAATGCCAAGCTCTTTGTGGTCCACACAGAAGAATAATTTTTCAATACCCAGAATCTGAGCTACTGGATTGGTACAGATTTATCAAGGACATCATTTTGGTCTGGTCGCTGGTTGCCTGGGGACTGTCATGCCACCAATCACCGGCCCCTACAGTTAACAAACTCTGACATAGAGTTGGAGCAGCATGGAATGACATACTAGTTTCTGTCATCCAAACTCAGCTTGTCTCAATGCCCAGTCAGGTTAGAGCCATTGTTACTTCCAGAAATGGTAGCTCTGTACATTAAATTTTGCACCCTGTACATCCCCAGATTACCTATAAATTTATTCATGTATCCTTCCTACTGTACTGAACATGTACAAGTAACATTTCATTATTCGCTGTCCTTCAAGGTATTCCAGTTTAAGCAGCCAACACTGTACATAACGAATATTTCTTCTTAGGTAACAATTGCCAACCCTTTTGACTTCATTTATGTCATTTATTAACACATCAAATTTGCATGGTATATAAGTGTTTGCCTTGAGCATTCATTAACAACTACTAATATTTATTAAAATAATATATAGGATTCAAAAATATGTCAAATAAGGAAAATGCAACCACTCACCTATAGTGGTGTACAGAAAAATGTAGCAGAAAACAGTATTCGCACTAGTTTTCAAGCTCTTTGTGTTTCTCTAGTAAAAATACACACATTCACACATACAACACACAGACATCTATATGGGATTCAACTTTAACAGCAGTTAATGACATCAATCAAGGATGCTTTAGATATTGCACACTCCATGGTCATTCTCAGAGGCTTGCTTCTGACTGATGGACAATGGTTTGTGGACATACCCTGCCACCTGCTGTTCACTACACTCAGGTGTCAGTTGTGCACAATACACAGCCACACCTCACTGCTGGGGAGACATTGGAATTGTTAATGACTCACAAGATCCATGATGTCGGGTGATCTAAAGCTAATATTAAGGCTTTGTAGCTGAACATACAATGAATGAGTAGAGACCAAGCTATCATCCCTCTGCTTCTCAAACATCATGAAATACATTCAAAATAAAACAGGAACAGTTACATAAATTACCATTGTAGACTGAATTCATAAAACTAACTTCATTTTGTTCATGTGGGTTTACCCACCAGGAAAACAGTGCCATTACACTGTCAAATCAATATTTTGTAGGTTTATGTCTATTAAAATCATCTGTCTCTGGGATGAGAATTTACAGAAGTTCTTATTTGAAAAATCTACAATACAAACCATCTCTTAGTACATGAAATACTGTGTCATGAAAACCTACAAGATTTTCTACTGGATTCATTAAAAAAAATTATCCCTTCTTAATACGTTCATAATCATTAGAAGAAGGGTGCAACATATATGAAACAGGGGAAATATCATCATACTTCAAAAAGAATGTAATAATTCCAATTCCACAGAAAGCATGGGCTGACGGGTGTGAACATTACCAAAGCATCAGTTTTCTAAGTCACAATTACAGAATACCTACATTAATTATTTACAGAAGACTGGAAAAACTGGTAGTAGCCAACCGTGGGGAAGTTCAGTTTGGGTTCTAGAGAAATGTTTTAACAGGCAAGGCAATACTGACCCTATGACTTATCTTGAAAGATACACAAAGAAAGGCAAACCTAAGTTTTTAGCTTTTGTAGACTTAGAGAAAGCTTTTGATAATGTTGGCTGGAATACAATCTTTGAAATCAATAAGACAGCAAATATAGGAGCAAAAAGTTATATACAACTTGTACAGAAACCAGACAGCAGTTATAAGAGTGGAGGGACATGAAAGGGAAGAAGGGATTGAGAACGGAAAGAGGGAGGCCTGTAGCCTAGACCATATGTTATTCAAACTGTAGATTGTTCAAAGGACTGCAAAGAAGAAATTATAGTTCAGGGAGAAGAAATAAAAACTACGAGGTTTGTCAGTGACATTTTAATTCTGTCAGAGACAGCAAAGGACTTGGAAGTGCTGTTGAGTGGAATGAACAGTGTCTTGAAAGGAGGATATAAAGTGGACACTAACTAAAGAAAAACAAGGGTAATGGAATGTAGTCAAATTAAATCAAATGACACTGAGGGAATCAGACTAGGAAATGGGACACAAAAAGTAGTAGATGAAATTACAATGAAACGAACACCCTTAGCTGCTTACAGGCATTGACATACGTCAACAGGGACAGATGAAAATGTGTGCCCCGACCGGAACTCGAACCCAGGATCTCCTTCTTACATGGCAGGCGCTCTATCCATATGAGCCACCGAGGACACAGAGGACAGTGCAACTGCAGGGATTTATCTCTGGTACGCCTCCCGCGAAACCCACATTCTCAGCGTAATGTCTCGCACTACATTCATAGTGCACCCGCCCATTGGACATGTCCGAAAGAACAGATACCATCTTCGTATATAAGTAGTAGATGATTTTGCTATTTGGGCAGTGGCCAAAGCAGGGAGGACTTAAAATGTAGAATGGCACTGGCAAGGAAAGTGCTTTTACGGAACAGAAATTTGTGGACTTCAGATATAAATTTAAATGTTAGGAACTCTTTTCAGAATTCATTGGTCCTTGAAGTGTAGCCTCATATGGAACTGCAATATAGACAATGGTTACTTATTCCCCAAGTTTAATAATTATACCCTAAAAACTCTTAATAAATCTTATCTTTTGAAACAATTAATAATCTTTTGTTTGTGTTTCTATCGACCTGCCAGCGCTTTCGTATGGTAAGTCACATCATCTTTGTTTTTAAATATATTTTTTCTGCGTGGAATGTTTCCCTATTATATTCATATCATTAATTTGAACCCAACAATCACGTTTGTTATTGTCACTGTTGCATTTCGAAATCTTTTCTGTCGTCTTATTTTCTCTTTCTGTTTTTTGCCAGTAGTTTCACTTTGTATTCACCTTCTCCTTTTAGTGTAATCTACTATACAATTTTATCCCGCCGATATATACTCAATAATACGTAATACGTAATAATACGTAACCCACTTCCAAACCATAACCAAAAAAAAAATTTTTTTTTCCGCTTTCAACACTACCGCCGCTATAAAATCCACCGTTTCTAGTTCACAAACAGTTCCTTTCACCTATTAAACAACCATTTTGGCTAGTTCTAATAACTTTCGCTTTATTTCCATTTCCGTTTTCTCACACATCATTGATCATTTTTAGCCGATTCCCACAGGTTTTAACGTCATTATTTCTTCGTCAGACAATTGTTAGCCTCATTCTCATAATCTGCCGCCACAAAACCACTCCTTTTAATACATTTACATGTAGTTTTTTTCGAAATTTTGCCGAATTTCTCCAGCCTTTAACGTGTTTTGGTGGCAACACAACCACCTAACCTTTTACGCACATCGTTGTCTACCAACCCAAGTTCACCACAGGATCAACACAGCCCGGCTTTAACCAACACTTTTTCGCCTTTTTTCACACCAGATCTCCAGTTGCTTTCTAGTTCACCTTTATCTCTCCCCATATATATATTTTTTTCATTTTCAATTCAGCCTCATGTTACACTTTCCACCTTCTAATACCATGTCACCCTCACAACACCCCCACAACGACTCCATTAAGTTTTATTTACATTCCCTCCGCAAACATGCCTTCGCCCTAGCCAGATTACGCTCCCATATTTTATTTTCTCAGGCTTGTCTGACATTTGGCATTATCCCCAAAGGCCTCACACTTAAAGTTCCCGTCTCTGGCAAATTATTTAATTTTTTAAAAGTTTGTGTTTCTATCGACCTGCCAGCGCTTTCGTATGGTAAGTCACATCATCTTTGTTTTTAAATATATGAAACAATTAAAAAATTAGACACACATGGCAAAATGATCTGTGGCCATCTCCACAGATGCAAATAAGAAACTTAACCAATAGCTTTATAACTAAAAGAAATGTTTTATGATAGCATGGTATTTGCCAAAGAAATCATTTTTGAAAGTCTTTATTTCCTGGCAGCTATATAGATCTATGTTTTTCTCTATGGAAGGATGCATCAAGGCACAGCTTTCCAATGGACTCTCAAATATGGTCAAATATCAATAAAGAAAAGAAGGAAAAAAAACAACTCACAGATGTGGAATGGTTTTTGGTGAGAACTGGGCCTTAACATATTCTTCTTTCTCAGTGTTGTCCAACAGTGTAAGGGGGTGTATTGTTTTGGCTCTCAATCTCCACTTGACATGACTTTGTGCCTGGTCAGAATGGAGATCTATGTGGAAGGTATCTAGCCAATGTTGCCTCCATCTCCCATATGGGCCTTAACATAATGGAAAAATTTCTTTATTTCCTTGTCATCTCTGGAACTCGGTGATTATGTGCCAAAATCATAGCTCCAAATCGGAATATGGTTGCCACCCTTTACTCCTCTTCCATTTCTTCTCTTTTTGTGCCCCTTGTAATCTATATACATTTTTGACTGTCTCTCTTCTGTGGACAACCATTCTATTCAGGACAACGTATCCATTACAGTTAAAGTTTCCCTCCTTGTCCCTCCTTGCTACTTCATTTGTACAGTTTCAGTGTAGTACAATGGGGTAGTTCATTCATGACTATTTCAAATATGGAAATCATTTCTGGCCATTTAGAATGTTGTCAGGCACAGTAAATGCAACCCAGTCTGTCCAACTCATAAATAACCTGCACTGAGTTTGCATGTGTAAAATGCGTCATTATTAATATTTGTTTAACACCATCCCAGACTAAAAGCTACCTAAAGGCTTCAGATTAAATTGCTTACCATTGTCAGATGGTATTCTTTTTTTATCTGCTTAAAATAGTGTTCTCTTAAACATTTTATAACAGCCTTTGTCCTAACATTTCTGATGGAATACAGATTAATTAGTTTGGACCAGCATTCCAAGTTACTATTCCCTGGCTTTAAGGCAGTAAATCAAAGAAGTAATCCACAACCAAATGAAATTGATTTTAAACATCTTGTGGCATTATTAAAATAGTTATATTTCTTTACATTACATGAATATTTTCTTGCCACAAAATGAGCATACCCTGCGTAAAAATATCATACGAGTCTCCATATAATTTCACAAAATACATAAGTGCCAACAGGGGTCTGCAACCTCTGCATTCTTAAATAATAAATTATTGTGTAATTTCTATTCTTAACGTACCTGGCCAGTCCAATTTTGTAGCTGAAACCAAATTTACCTAAAAAATCATTTATGTGTTGATATGTACATAAATTCTTTACTGAGGATTTGATATTTTAATCATAAGCATTAAGTTTCATAAAATAGGTGCAGAATATCAACTCTTCATGCAGTTTATCTAGCCCTTGTAAACCCTAAGATAAACAAGATAATGTTTCAGATAAATAATTCTCATGGTCTTCAATGTACAAGGCTTGCAATTAAAACTGTAGTGCCAAGGAGGATATCAAATAACTAAATTTTACTTGCTGTGCATATACAATATAGTAGAATGAATACATTATGGTTTATCATTACATGGAGTGCAAAATTTAGTACAAAGAGGTGCCACTTTTGGCAGCAACTACAGCTCTAAACCACGTAGGCATTATTTCGAACTTAGCTTAACTGACAGGTAACCAGTACGTCATCTCAATCTGCATCAACTCTGTGCCACAGTTCATTAGTTGTAGTTGTTGAAGAGTTGTGGTGTGCTAGTTCTTGGCAACGCATGAACAGATGTTTTCAGTGGGTGAGAGATCTGGAGAATGTGCTGAACAGGTGAAACAACCCAAAGTTATCTCATTCTTCGAATCTAAACCAATGGATACCAGATACCTAGTAGATAAATTGTCCAGCACCACTTTTGGTCAAACTCTCATGGTTTTCACATTTTGTTCAGAAACTTAGTTTTCCATTACTTTTGTCCAGGTTTGCTATTTTAGTACCCATTTTATAAACTTTGAAAATATTTTAATATTATTTATGTAAAAAGTAAGTTGACTTCAAAAGGATAATCATCTTGATATTTATCATGATCAGTTTTTAAAAAAATAAGCAGGATGATAGTGCATAAAGTAAAAATATGTTTTAATATGACAAATTTCATTGATGTTGTCAAGAACACAGAGAATATTTATTTTATTGAAAATACTCAAGATACGTGTCTCTGACTTGTGATCTCTTTGGAGCTGATATTTGCACCTTCACTGCAAGTAGTTGGTTGTAGGTTGGTTTTGAAAAGAAAAGGATGTTGAACATATTTTTTCAAAATTGTTAACCGATTACTGTCATATGTCTGTGAGATAAAGAGCCCATTTATATGGAATTGCATTTGAAAGTTATGTCAAATATTACTGGTGTTCAAACAAATAGCTGACAATTAATTGACATTGTTCAAATAGCATTAATGTTCTCATTCATTTTGAAATGCACCCCAGACCAAATAATTTCAGATCTTGAAGAAATGCATCTGCTTCTAAACAACTGCAGCCATGTATTGAGGTAGGTCAGCATGGCATAGGCAACATGCAGTCTCACATTATGTTACTGACATGATTGATAAGTGGCTGGTTGAAGAACATTCATTTGCACTACTGCTCCCAAACCCTCCCCCTTTTTCCTCATACAGTTTTGCCCGTATCAGTTATTGCTATTAATTAAGATACCCACTGCATACAAATCTTACGTTTGGGCATTCCTGGCATCCCTCCAGCTTTGTGCCACAAGCAACCACTACTAATTATGATAAGTCCTGTATGGAAATCTTACAGATGTGGTGTCCTGATACCCCCCTCTCCCCCATTGGAGATTGGCACCCCAAACAGCAGCTTGTATAGCTTTGTCCTTAATCCAACCCTGCATGGATAACTGGAAGATAGCATACAGCCATTGGCTTTAACCTCTCAGAAATAGAATAGTTGCTGTCAAGAGTAATAGTTTTGCAAACATTCATTCTCTTATAACTGGCATTGGGTGTGGGCCTTCTGAATTGATAAATTCCAAATTTACATGAGACTCAAGGCATTCTGACTCCCACAAGCAATGGGGCTGCAGAATGATAAATTGCAGCCTTGATAAGCCATATTCAGCCAATGTCAAGTTCTGACAATAGCTGGTAGACATTTCTCCTTCTTAAATGAGACATAATAAATTTTCTCACAAAAAAACATTCAAATGTGATTTCTTGATGAGAAATCACTGTGACTCTATCCTTATAAACAGAATGTGGATAGTGTTACATCTAGCTCATTTAAAGAGACGACATTCTGCCCACACCTGACAAGGGTAGCCTTACAACAAAATCTGAACATGGCAGATCAAAGTCAGTGTGACCACAGCAGAAGAGTGCATGTAACTAAGATGTACACGTCCCAATACAAAGCAAGTGAAGAACCAGTATTTGACAGCAATTCATCATATGATGTGGATGATAACTCTTCAAGCAGCATACTAGATCAACAGCCCATAAATGCTATTGAATAACTGAGTGATGAGGAAGATTTCACAATGTTAGCTTCACTGTAAATGCATTGGAGCTCTGTATCAACGAAACAGTAAATAGTCCAGATCACCATGAGAGGTTTGAAAACATATAAAATGTGATCAGTCCACTAGTCACAAATGCACAGTTTGCTGTTGTTGCAGTCCACAAACTGGTTTGATGCAGTTCTCCATGCTGCTCTATTCTGTGCAATGCTCTTCATCCCTGAATAATTACTGCAACCTACATCCTTCTGAATCTGCTTAGTGTATTCATTTCTTGGTGTTCACTCTATGATTTTTACCCTCTGCACTTCCCCCCAACACTAAATTGGTGATCCTTTGGTGCCTCAGAACGTGTCCTACTAACCGATCCCTTCTTCTTGTCAAGTTGTGCCACAAATTCCTTTTCTCCCCAATTCTATTCAGTACCTCCTCATTAATTTCATGATCTAACTATCTAATCTTCAGCATTCTTCTGTAGCACCACATTTCAAAAGCTTCTATTCTCTTCTGGTCTACACTGTTTATTGTTCATGTCTCACTTCCATACATGGCTACACTCCATACAAATACTTTCAGACTTCCTGACACTTGGATCAATACTTGATGTTAACAAATTTCTCTCCGTCAGAAATGCTTTCTTTGCCATAGCCAGTCAACATTTTATATGCTCTCTACTTCGGCCATCATCAGTTATTTTGCTCCCCAAATAGCAAAAGTCATTTACAACCTTGAGTCTCTCATTTCATAATCTAATTCCCTCAGCGCCACCTGATTTAATTCAACTACATTCCATTATCCTCATTTTGCTTTTGTTGCTGTTCAGCATATATCCCCCTTCAGGCCGCTGTCCATTCCATTCAGTTGCTCTTCCAGGTCCTTTGCTGTCTCTGACAGAAATACTATGTCACCAGTAAACCTCAAAGTTTTTATTTCTTCTCCCCGTGTTTTAATTCCTACTCCAAATTTTTCTTTTGTTTCCTTTCCTACTTGCACAATTCACAGAGTGAATAACATCGGGGATTGGCTCCAACTTTGTCTCACTCCCTTCTCAACCACTGCTTCCCTTTCATATACATCAACTCTTAGAACTGCCATCTTGTTTCTGTTCAAATTGTAAATAGCCTTTTGCTCCCTATATATTACACCTAACACCTTCGGAATTTGAAAGAGAGTATTCCAGTCAACATTGTCAAAAGCTTTTCTAAGTCAACAAATGCTTGAAACATAGGTTTGCCTTTCCTTAAACTATATTCTAAGATAAGTCATAGAATCAGTATTGCCTCACGTGTTCCAACATTTCTACAGAATCCAAACTGATTTTCCTCGAGGTTAGCTTCTACCAGTTTTCCATTTGTTTGTAAAAAATTTGGTCTTTACTTTGCAACCATGACTTATTAAACTGATAGTTTGGTCATTTTCACACCTGTCAACACCTGATTTCTTTTAGATTGGAATTATTATATTCTTCTTGAAGTCGGAAGGTATTTCGCCTGTCTCCTACATCTTACTCACCAGATGGAAGAGTACTGTCATGGCTGGCTCTCCCAAGGCTATTGGTAGTACTAATGGAATGTTGTCTACTCCTGTGGCCTTGTGGCCTTGTTTCTACTTAGGTCTTCCACTGCTCTTTCAAATTCTTCATGCAGTGTCATATCTCTCATTTCATGTTCATCTACATCCTTTCTTCCATTTCCATAATATTGCCCTCCAGCACATTGCCCTGGTATAGACCCTCCATATACTCCTTACATCTTTCTACTTTTCCTTCTTTGCTTGGGACTGGTTTTCCACATGAGCTCTTGATATTCACACAGGTGTTTTCTTTCCTTCAAAGGTCTCTTTCATTTTTCTGTAGGCAGTGTCTATCTTACCCCTAATGATATATGCTTCTACATCCTTACATTTGTCCTCTAGCCAACCCTGCTTAGCTGTTTTCCACTTCCTGTCAATCTCATTTTTGAGACGTTTGTATTCCTTTTCACCTACTTCATTTACTGCATTTTTATATTTTCTCTTTTCATCAATTAAATTCAATATATCTTCTGCTACCCAAGGATTTCTACTAGCCCTTGTCTTTTTACCTGCTTGATCCTCTGCTACCTTCACTGTTTCATCTCTCAAAGCAACTCATTTTTCTTCTACTGTATTTATTTCTCCTGTTCTTGTCAACCATACCCTAATGTTCTCTCTGAAACTCTGTACCATCTCTGATTCTTTAAGTTTATCCAGGTCCCATTTCCTTAAATTCCTACCATTTAGCAGTTTCTTCAGTTTTAATCTACAGTTCATAACCAATAAATTGTGATCAGAGTCCACATTTGCCCCTGAAGATGTCTTACAATTTAAAATCTGTTCTTAAATCTCTGGTTACCATTAAATAATCTATCTGAAAGCTTTCAGCATCTCCAGGCCTCTTCCAAGTATACAACCTTTTTTCATGATTCTTAAACCAAGTGTTAGCTATGATCAAGTTATGCTCTGTGCAAAATTCCATCAGGCAGCATTCTCTTTCATTCCTTACCCCCATTCCATATTCACCTACTACTTTTCCTTCTCTTCATTTTCATACAATCAAATTCCAGTCCCCCATGACTATTAAGTTTTCATATCCCCTCACTGTCTGAATAATTTCTTTTATCACATCACACATTTCTTTAATCTCTTCACCATCTGTGGAACTAGTTGGCAAATAAACTTGTACTACTGAGGTAGGCATGGGCTTCGTGTCTATCTTGGCTACAATAATGCATTCACTATGTTGTTCATAGCAGCTTATCAATGTTTCAATTTTTTTTATTCATTTTTAAACCTAGCCCTGCATTACTGTTATTTGATTTTGTATTTATAAGCCTGACCAGACGTCTTGTTCCTCCTGCCACCGAACTTCACTAATTCCCACTATATGTAGCTTTAACCTATCCAGTTCCATTATTAAATTTTCTAACCTATCTGACCAATTAATGGATCTGACATTCAACACTCTGATCCATAGAATGCCAGTTTTGTTTCTCCTGATAACAACTTCCTCCTGGGTAGTCCCCACCTAGAGATCCAAATGGGGGACTATTTTACCTCCAGTATATTTGAAGGGTATGGGGAAAGACAATGGTAACCCTCAAATTTGAATGTTTCAAACCAAGAACAGTAAGACAATGGTTAACCTGGACTATGCTAGGTGATGTAACGAGTTCATGATATTGATGACAGATGGCAGCACAATGTTGAATTGTTTCTGTGGGAACCCACATACGCTGGTGAGAAACAACGGTAACCCACAGATTCAAAATGGAGGCAGCAGCAGATTGTAGTGGGGGAAGTTGTGATATTTTTGTAATTTTAAGTGAATTATGTGGCAATTCCAGTGATTCTGGTTGTCTCGATGATGATATTAATGATCCACATTTCAATTTAAATGAGGAGAGGGAAGATTCTACTTATATTAATTCTACTGCAAGTCATGTAAGTTTTGTTTTCCAAATCATATTGTTATTTGCTGGTTACCATTATCTTTGTGCTAGCTAGTTAGGCTACTATTTTATTTCCATATTCAACTTTTTTAAAAGATCTTGATATGAAGATAGATTCCACATATATTTTAATGCAACTTATTGTCCTCTGTAAATCATGGGATGTTTACAAAAAGAAATTTTTTCATAGCTGTGGGTTACCATTTTGTTCATCTTATCATTGATGAGGTTACCATTTCTTTGGTTAACAGCACTTTTTTAATATTACACTATCCATACAAAAATATTTTTTTAGTAGAATGAAGATGATCACAACAGAACTGACCCTAGGATTAAAGATGTCACAATGAAAACACTGAGAAAAAGAAAAAAGCTAATGAACAAACAACAACAGAAGAAACTTGCAAGGAATAGTGGATTTGAATATACTACAAAAGAAGATATAGTGATCCAGGCGAAAAATTTAGTTGAAATTTCCTGTAAATGTTCTAAAAAGTGGTTTGAACGGATTGGGAAGAAGCTTATACAGAGAATAAACAAGTCATTCTGGAACAATGGGGACTTTGATTGAGAAAATGCCCATTTCTTTGGTTCCATGCAGCTAGTACCTATAAAAATAAAATATACAGGCAATGAAATTAGCAGGTGTAACAACACTGATGTCTGTAAAATTTTGTTTTTAAGCATCCGTGGTTTGCAGCACAAAAGAGGTAGAGTAGAAAACACACAATCCAAAATGTGAGCACGGGCTATTATTCCACCAAAAGATAGAAGAGGCAAACACAAGAGTAGACCATATTCCTACTCAGAGGAAGACGCGCAATTGGTCAAAAAACATATAGAAGGTATTCCAAAATACAAAAGTCACTATAGTAGAAAAGATAATGGTGAAAAATTCTATGTGTTGATGGAATATTCCATGCAAAGTTGCAGTTGGCAAGAAGGTAGCTAGGAAGAGCAGGTATTCAGACAGTTTTACTTTGCATACATGCAATAGATACGACCAACTGTCAGAGTAGAGTGGAGAGGAGCCTCGTGTAGCTGTAGATGTAGGGAACCTGCAGCAGTCCTACACCTATATCTGCATCTACATTTATACTCCGCAAGTCACCCAACGGTGTGTGGTGGAGGGCACTTACCGTGCCACTGTCATTACCTCCCTTTCCTGTTCCAGTCGCGTATCGTTCGCAGGAGGAACGATTGCCGGAAAGCCTCCGCGCGTGCTCGAATCTCTCTAATTTTACATTCGTGATCTCCTCAGAAGGTATAAGTAGGGGGAGGCAATATATTCGATACCTCATCCAGAAACACACCCTCTCGAAGCCTGGACAGCAAGCTACACCGTGATGCAGAGCGCCTCTCTTGCAGAGTCTGCCACTTGAGTTTGCTAAACATCTCCGTAATGCTATCATGCTTACCAGATAACCCTGTGACAAAACGCACCGCTCTTCTTTGGATCTTCTCCATCTCCTCTGTCAACCCGACCTGGTACGGATCCCACACTGATGAGCAATACTCAAGTACAGGTCGAACGAGTGTTTTGTAAGCCAACTCCTTTGTTGATGGACTACATTTTCTAAGGACTGTCCCAATGAATCTCAACCTGGCACCCGCCTTACCTTATTTTTATATGATCATTCCACTTCAAATCGTTCCGCACGCATACTCCCAGATATTTTACAGAAGTAACTGCTACCAGTGTTTGTTCTGCTATCATATAATCATATAATGAAGGATCCTTCTTTCTATGTATTCGCAATACATTACATTTGTCTATGTTAAGGGTCAGTTGCCACTCCCTGCACCAAGTGCCTATCCGCTGCAGATCTTCCTGCATTTTGCTGCAATTTTCTAATGCTGCAACTTCTCTGTATACTACAGCATCATCCACGAAAAGTTGCATGGAACTTCCGATACTTTCTACTAGGTCATTTATATATATGAGGGCTATCCACAAAGTACATTATGTTTTGGAATTAAAAATAAATAAAGTATTGAATTTTTTTTTTATTATATACACATGAAAGCCACACTTAAATACTACTTTTCTACATAATTGCCATTTAAATTAAGGCACTTATCATAGCGATGGATGAGCTTGGAAATTCCTTCATTGTAAAATTCGGCCGCCTGCACCTTCAACCACGTGGTTACCTCTTCTTGAAGCTGTGCGTCGTCATCAAAACGCTGCATAGCCAACCACTTCTTCATTGCTGGGAATAAGTGGATGTCACTCGGTGCCAGGTCAGGACTGTACGGCAGATGAGGAAACACCTCCCACTTAAAAGATTCGAGAACTTCACGAGTGGTATTTGCCGTGTGGGCCCGGGCGTTGTCGTGAATCAGCAAGATCTTTGAGCCCAACTTTCCCCTGCGCTTGTTTTGTATTGCTCTTCTGAGGTTGTGCAGAGTTTGGCAATACCTTTGAGAGTTTATTGTAGTGCCTCTTTCCAGGAAATCCACAAAAATCACACCTTTTCTGTCCCAAAAGAAGAGGTAACCACGTGGTTGAAGGCACAGGCGGCCAAATTTTACGACAAAGGAATTTCCAAGCTCGTCCATCACTACGATAAGTGCCTTAATTTAAATGGCAACTATGTAGAAAAGTAGTATTTAAGTGTGGCTTTCATCTGTATATAATAAAAAAAAATTCCAATACTTTATTAATTTTTAATTCCATAACGTAATGTACTTTGTGGATAGCCCTCGTATTGTGAAAAGCAATGGTCCCATAACACTCCCCTATGGCCTTCCAAAGGTTACTTCAACATCTGTAGACGTCTCTCCTCAGCAATTAGGAGGCCTAAGTTAGTTGCAAAGTCTAGCAGAAAGAAGGTTCTGCTGCTAGGTAGTTCTCAAGGTAGAGGTGTGGGCCAGCAGTTGCAGGAAGTGTTGGGGAGTGAGCACCAGGTCACCAGCATTGTGAAGCCTAGTGCAGGGTTGGCTCAGGTGACAGACAGCATAGGGGAGTTATGTAGGAATTTTACAAAGGAGGATAAGGTAGTGATAGTGGGTGGAGCAGGGAACAGTCTCGATAGGGATGGGGAATATGATGTCAGTGGTGACTTGGTTAAGATAGCTACTCAAACTGGTGGTACTAGTGTGCATTTCGTGCAACTGTTACAGTGTCATGATCGGCCTCACCTTAATGCAGCTGTTAGGCACGTTAACGTGGGGCTGGGGAGGGCACTGATGGCGGAGGACATGGATCACAACTCAGTGTTGCCAATTGGGTCTATCAGTAGATGGGGTTTCACTAGGCATGGCCTGCACCTCAAATAGGTTTTGGAAGGGGAGGCTGCCTAAGCTTATAGGTGACAGTGTAGTGGGTGGTGGTGGCAGTGGTGTCACTCATGGAAAAATTCCTGTAGTAGTTGGTGTTAGAGTTGCACCTTTTTTAGATTGAAGTCAGCTGATAGGTATACCTGCTTAAAGGAAGTCCTCTAAAGAGGATGTAATGTTTCTAAGTAGAGAAGGAATTAGCCTATTTCATCAAAATATAAGAGGTATTAGACATAAAGTTAGTGAACTGCTAATAGTTGTTAACTCTGAAATTATTGGTATATCAGAGCACCACTTAAATAATTTGATAATTCAGAGGCTTCCTTTACCAGGCTACAGATTAGCTGGCTGTTACTCAAGGAGTTCCTTGCGGGGTGGGGGAGTGGCTCTGTACATAAAAAACAGTATTTCATTTGAGTCCATAGACATATCACAACACTGCACTGAACAGATATTTGAAAGTTGTGCAGCAGTACCAGTAGTTGAATTTAGTGAAACTAAACTTTTAATTGTTGTTGTTTATAGGTCCCCTAACTCTGACTTCAGAGCACTTTTGCTTAAGCTAGAGAGGGTTCTTGATTCACTTTGTAGGAAGTACGAGAAAGTAGTTATATGTGGTGACTTCAATATTAATTTTGTATATGATTGTGCAAGAAAAAGGATGTTGGTAGATCTCCTAAATTCATATGATCTGATGCAAACTGTGTTTTTTCCAACTAGGGTGCAGGGAACAGTAGCACAGTCGTAAACAATATTTTTATTCATTCTTCATTACTAGATGGGCATTCTTTTAGTAAAAGGGTGAATGGCCTTTCAGACCATGATGCACAAATTATAACACTAAAAGGCTTTTGTACTCAAACCAATGTCATATTTAATTACAAACTATGTAGGAAAGTTAATCCAACAGCAACAGAGAGTTTTTTAAAACTGGTCAAGAAACAAAAGTGGCAAGATGTTTATAGTGCCGATAATATAGATGATAAATACAATGCTTTCCATAACACATTTCTCATGCTCTTTGAGAGTTGCTTTCCATTATAACAGTCTAAATGGGGTACTAGCAGTAATGGACAGCCCAGGTGGCTGACTAGTGGGATAAGGATATCATGTAGAACAAAGCGGGAATTGCATAAAAATGTTAGAAGAAGTCACAATCAAGCTACAGTAGCCCATTACAAACAGTATTGTAAGGTGCTTAAAAACGTTATTAGCAAGGCAAAGAGTATGTGGTATGCAAATAGAATAACTAATTCACAGGATAAAATTAAAGTCATATGGTCAGTTGTGAAGGAAGTGCCTGGTCAGCAGCACAAGGTCAATGATATAAAGTCAGTTCACTGTAATAATATTTCTGTTACTGATAAATCAGATATATGTACAGTATTTAACAATCATTTTCTGAGCAATGCTGGTGAATTAAATAAAAATTTAGTTCCTACAGGAAATCATATAAATTTCTTAGCAAATGCCTTTCCAAGATTGATGTCTGAAACTCCTCTCTGATACAGACAAGAGGGAGATTGAGTCAATAATTAAATCACTGAAGACTGAGGACTCTCATGGTTATGATGGAGTGTCTAGCAGAATATTAAAGTACCTATATTTAGCCATATTTGTAATTTTTCCTTTAGAAATGGCCAGTTTCCTGAGCGATTAAAGTACTCAATAGTAAAGCCGCTTTATAAAAAGGGAGAAAGGGATAATAGAGATAATTTTAGACCTATTTCCATGCCATCAGTGTTTGCAAAAGTTATCGAAAAGGCTGTGTATGTAAAGTTAATTGATCATTTTATATCACACAATTTGGTATCAAATGTACAGTTCGGCTTTAGAAGTCATTTAACAACTGAAAATGCTATATTCTCTTTTCTCTGTGAGGTACTGGATGGGGTAAACAAAACGCTTCGAATGCTTGACGTATTTTTTTATTTAACTAAGGCATTTGACTGTGTTGATCACAAAATATTGCTCCAGAAGTTGGACCATTACCAAATAAGGGGAGTAGCTCACAATTGGTTCACCTCTTACTTTAGCAACATGTAGCAAAAGGTCATTATTCACAATGTTGACAACAGCTGTGATGTGGGATCTGAGTGGGGTACTGTCAAGTGGGGTGTGCCCCAGGGATCAGTGTTGGGGCCGCTCCTGTTCATTATTTATATAAATGATATGCCCTCTAGTATTATGGGTAACTCTAAAATATTTCTGTTTGCTGATGACACTAGCTTCGTAGTAAAGGATGTTGTGTGCAACATTGACTCGGTTTCAAATAGTGCAGTACACGACCTCAGTTCATGGCTTGTAGAAAATAAACTAACGTTAAATCACAGTAAGACTCAGTTTTTACAGTTTCTAACACACAATTCAACAAAACCTGACGTTTTAATCTCACAGAACGAGCATATGATTAGTGAAACTGAACAGTTCAAATTTCTAGGTGTTCAGATAGATAGTAAGCTGTCGTGGAAAGCCCACGTTCAGGATCTTGTTCAAAGACTTAATACTGCCATTTTTACTATTCAAACAGTATCAAAAGTGAGGGATACTTCGACACGTCAAGTAGTCTACTTTGCTTATTTTAATAAGTGGTGTGATTTCGCCAACCTCTTGTCGACCTCTGTTCATGAGTCTGGGTATTTTGACATTGGCCTCTCAATATGTATATTCCTTATTATCGTTTCTTGTTACCAATATTAGTTTATTCCCAAGAATAAGCAGCTTTCACTCGGTTAATACTCGCCAGAAATCAAACCTTCATTTGGATCGAACTTCCTTAACTCTTGTGCAAAAAGGTGTGCAGTATACTGCTGCATCCATTTTCAATAAGCTGCCACTTGAATTCAAAAATCTTAGCAGTAATCCACATGCTTTCAAATCGAAACTGAAGAGTTTCCTCATGCGTCACTCTGTCTAGTCTGTCAAGGAGTTCCTTGAAAAATTAAGCTGATTCTTATTGTATTGCTGATAGCATTTACTTAAACTTATGAACTGACTTTTTTCAGGTTCATGAACATTTATTTTTATCTGTTATTACTGTTGGAAGCAAAAAATGACCTGGAAAAATTAAGAGAAATTAATATACAGAAGGAGTAACATCTCAGAATAGCCCAGGCACGCCAAGATAATGTAAATTTGCAGACAGAGAAGGAAGTTTTTGATAAAGACTTTCATGTTATAACTTTCGATCTACAACAGGCATTTTCCACTCCTAAACTCTCTACAGGTCCAATGTTCTATAAGAGGAAACTGTGGACATATAACTTCAGCATTCATCCCTGTAATTCGTCACCAGGTCATTTCTTTATTTGGTATGAAATGGAAGCATCAAGGGGTTCAGAGGAAATAGGCAGCTGCTTACTGAAGTATTTTGAAGATCACAATATATGAGGGACTAAGTTAATTGAAATTTCAGACAACTTCTCTGGGCAAAACGAAAACTGTAATGTTGTATTTGTTTGGATGCTGCTTATAGCAAAAGGAAGACTTTTCACCATTGAGCACCACTTCCCACTTCCTGGGCATTCCATGTTGCCAAGCAATCGAGATTTTGCTGTTGTGGAGCAGTATGTTTACTGACCTATGCAGTTTGTATATGTCTCTCAAGACTGGGTGAACATGTTGAAGAAGTGTGGCCTAAAGCGATCATTTTGTGTCCATGTTATGTGATCATAAGATTTTGTATGCATGAGTGACATGATATCTACATTTAGTCATAAGGATATCTCAGTAGAAGGGCACAAGGTGTTATGCGAGATGCTGTATGGCTCCTCCTCGATGCAGATGAAACATGAATCTTGTTCGTATCAAATACATTTCATGGGGAAGACTGGCAGAAAGTCAGTTTACACAAAGGAGGTCACCCTACCACCTTAGAAGGAACCAGTCTTCAAAAGAAGTATTCTGGGTCAGTTCCAATTGACTCAAAGAAGAAACAAGACCTCATATCTGCACTGAACTGAGTACCACCTATTTATAACAAATTCTGCAAAGCAATAAAAAACTATGAAGACATCTAGAAATGAGGATGAGTATGTAGATTCATCTGCAGACACAGTGTGAGAATTTTCAGCTGTCCTTTATTTGTTGCAGGGAAACAATGGTATGCTACATAATATGTTCACCACAGCTAGGAAAAGATAGAGTTCTGGACATTATTAACTCAAAGTTTGTGTGCTTAAGATGTTGTACAGTGACTACCAGTTGCACAAATAATAAAATATTTATATCGTATAAATGAAATATTTTTTTAAACTTTTCCAATTGAATATCTCCATTCATATCTAATGTGGGTTACCATTATATTTCCCCGTACCCTTCACTTTACCGAAGAGAACACCATCGTCATTTAAAGATACAGTAAAGCAGCATGTCTTTAGGAATAATTATGGCTGTAGTTTCCCCTTCCTTCACAGTACCAGTGCAGCAAGGCTGTTTTGGTTGATGTCGCAAGGAAAGATCTATCAATCATACAGAGTGTTGCCCCTGCAACTACTGAAAACGCTGCTGCCCTCTTCAGGAATCATATGTTTGCCTAGCCTCTCAACAGATATCCCTCGTTGCACCTATAGTACGGCTATCTGTATCACTGAGGCACTGAAGCCTCTCCACCAGCGGCAAGATCCATGATTCATGGACATTGTTTGTGTATCAGCAAATAATAAAATATCTGCCCACAGAACTGTTCTGAGAACTAAGCAGAGTGGTAATAGATCTTTACTCAGATAAAAGGAACTGTTGCATAATAATTCAAAACCAATGTCTCTGTGCCAGACACGTGAGCAACTGGTTGTTCCACCATACCACAGACATTACTCAATACACTGAGCTAAGGCTTGCTAGCTGTAGATGTGTGAATCAACACCATAGGCTCCACTGTTGGCCTCCAAAGCTAGCCTGCAATACCAGATGTGTGTCCCAACTCAAAACTAGCACTGCCAACACCAGTGACATCTACACTTGTGTATATGTAGGCCAACGTGAGCCTCATGGTTGCAGTCTGCACCATGCTGTCAACTGTTAATTATCGTGAACCCCTCAAGATTTGAACGCTATTATGCTAATGACTTTGTCACCTGCGAGCACTGAGATTGAATTCTCCAGTCAAGTAATTTTAGGAATCATCTTTTCCACAAATATTTTCAATTATTAGCATAAACAATTTGAGAGCTAGGTCCATTTTCTGCTAATGTGTTGCCTCAAAAACTTCAAGGTAACTTATTTACATACTCTTCCTCTCTTCTGAGAATGTGAGTTATGCATAATTATAGATCTATATTTTTTCTTCCCTGAATCTCAGTAAATTTTTTCCAGAGATATAGCTGCCTGGGGACAGGTGGGGGTCAACATGCACCATCCTATCTCTCAAGGAAAGGAAAAAAAATATATTGTAGTCAGATGTTTTTCTTTCCAAAAAAATGATGCAAAAGTCGGTATTATGCAGATTCCCCCCCTCCCACTCTACAAAGTATTGTATGGGTGCTCTTGATAGCCTTAGCAAATTAGTGAGGTGGAGGAAAGTGTTCCCCAGTGCTTCATATGAAATTCAGTTAAATAAATTAATAGAGATTATTAAACAAAATAATTCTTATGAATCTGCTGACTAACTCACCTTCTTCATCAGTGCTGAAATATCATCAACTTTCTGTGCAGGCAATATGCAAGTAGAATGATATGTACTATTTAATGCTGGTGTGAATGAGACACCTGTACAAATGAGGAGAGACATCAAACTTCAAAGCAATGCACTTGGATTAATTCACAGGATGAAAATAAACACCACTGGTTGACATATATATCTATATGTTTTAGGATAGACCACTGAGTGTTTTCATGTAATATCCTACATTACTTTGTCAGTGCTCTAATGACTCTGATAGAAACTCATGGCTAGAGCTGTGCCATTCTTTACAAGCATACACACTTGATCATTATTTTTTCCTTTGCCTTTATGTTATGCAGTAGTAATTTCCTGTTCATTTCACATATATTACACTTGTAGCCCATTATTTAATATGAATAAAAAGTTCTTGGTTTACTTATTGCACTAGATTTTGATAAAATTCTGAGGTTTCAACGATTGCATCCATCAGTGTCATAAGGGGCTAAGTTTGGCTGTTGTAAAATGTCAAGGCTCCCACTGTTCTGCCCAAAGGATGGCATAACTGTGTCATCACAGAAATGGCATGTACTGACATGGCACCCTGTATCCATAGGCCATTTCTGCGCACTCTATCCAATGTTACTTGCAACACCATAACTCGAATCAGGCAGTAAAGAATGAGAAGTCTTCCTCTGTGCTATTCTTCAATCCATTGCTAAGCATGTAGCTGGTGTCTCTATTAAAGTTATTTTCATACGATCTAATTCCAACTGCTTCCTTGATCACAAAGCTGCAATAGTTCATGCTTTCATGGGCAAGAACTTCCATTTATTCAGACAAAGTTTTGTGTTTATTTATTTAGCTGTGCTTAGCCACCACAGGCTGTTTGAAATTCCTGCATGCAAGGTGACACTGATGCACAGCAACAGTGCATATAGACTGACCGACATAACTTTTGCCTCACTCACAACGAATACTACACATCCCTGTACTATCTTTAACAGGTCACAATATTTCTTTAATTAACCAGCATGTCTGGAAGACTGGTTTGACTCCTTGCCTGCTTAGGACTCCATCTGTCACACTAGGAAATGGAAGATGCACCATATATTGGTCCTCCTGATATGGTTGAATGGCATCATCTCTCACTTTCCTCGACAGTATTGACCTAGTGCAATGGACAGAATACACATTCTTTTTTAACACAGTCATCAGATGGTTAATCATGGAGCTGAGTAGGGCCTTGACCAAAATAGTCCTGGCTCTGTGTTTAAGGGTATTCAGCAGAGCTCTTTTCTCTGCTGCATGATGAGAGTTATGCCCTTTGAGATGTAAGTCCGTATGTTTTCTATAGACAGAATGGTAGATTCATCCATCTGATTTCCATTCAAACCAACACATCTAAGAAAGGCAATTTCTCATCCTTCTCCACCTCTCCTGTGAATCTTAGATTTGGATGAACGCCATTCAAGTGGCTGATGAACTGCTGCACACCTTGCAGCCATGTGGTCAGATTAAGAATTATAATCAACATATCTGAAGAAGCAGGATGGACACAAGGGAGCACTTTGAATTTAATATAGCAAGTAAGCCAAAAACTTTTTATCCAAGGACTCTGCTGTGAAAAGTTTTATAGCAAAATTAGTTAATATGGCACATAAATAGATCACATTCTGTGAAAACTTTAGCACCTGGCAGTATCAACATATTAGCTGGCTACAAAAATAGGTATTACAAGAGGCACAGTAAATTACTATAACTCACATCTTCAGATGCTGAAAACTGGTATATATATTGTCCTTTGGAACTACCTGACAGATGAAAACTGTATACTGGAAGAGAGCCTGAACCTGAGCTCTTGCCTTTTATAGATATTCTTGTCATCAACTAATACACACTATATAGAGGTATAATTCATAAGTTTCATAAGCATCAAATAATGATAATATATGTGTCAAATTGTGTCAATAAAGATCATTACAAAGGACATCAAAGGCAAGTACACAAGTATACTAATAACAGTAATCAGCATTTTATATAAAGCAGATTCAAATTTTTCATCAATTTAGGATGTACAAAATAACTCACTGGAATGATTTACTGTATTTCACTGTCTACCTGTCTTATGCAGCAAACCCACCCTAACCTCAGCTGTCTCTGCTGCATCTCCATTTAATTTGTGTATTTGAAATGACATCTTTTGTTGAAAAGTGTTAATCTAATACTCAGTTAACTATGACACTTTTATAAATCATATACACACATCCTCCAAAACTAATAAATAAATAAAATATGCCAGTCATTTTCAATTACATTAAACAATAAAGAGGTACTAAACCACCATTTTCATTACACATCTGATATTAATGATACCAAGTCCCAGACAAACTTGTGTCACATCATGAAGTGCGGTCTACATGTCAGGGACTCAGAAACCATGTCTTTCCCTAATGTTCTGGCCACTCTGCAAAACAGGTCGATACTATCACCACATAGCAAATCTGTTGTGTGCGGAGTCTAAATGGTAGTGGGTGAAAAAAAAAAAAAAATAATTAAATAAAAATAACAAAAATATTTTTGTCCATATTTATGCTCCTATAGGAGCTAGAAGGTTATGAAACCACAGTGCTGATACTTGTGAAGTGAACTGTTTGCCAGATTTGACGGAAGTTGATCCACGAGTTTTCCAGGAGATTCTGGAAATACATACATACAGTCTGCCTTTTTCTCTGCAGCTTAACTCACGTATGAGTTCAAAACAAACTGCACACATCTCTTTCTCCCCATCTCTGTCCACCTCCTCCTTCCCATTCCCTCTGCCCATCAGCTCCTTGCCCTCTCTGTGTCCTCCTCTTCCACTGCCCATTGTTCCTTAGTCCACATCAGCCTACCACTTTTATCTGTTCATATCCCCCTCTCTATTCTCTCTGGCAACTTTGCCTTGCTCTCTGTGTCCATCTCTTCCCCCTTTCTCCAACCATATCCTCCTCCTCTCCCTCTGTCCATATTCCTCCCCCCCCCCCCCCATCTCTGTCAGTCTTATCCTCCTCCCCCTCTTCCTTTTGCACATGGCCACTACCCCTCTATACCTTCTATACCTTCTCCCTGACTCCTGTATTCCCCCTCCTTCCCCTCCTCTCTCTGACCTTTTCCTCTTCCCCTCTCTCTGTCCATTCGCTCCTGTTCCATCTCTGTGGCCGTCTTCTCCTCTCCCTCTCTCTGTCCATTCCTCCTCCCATTCTACCTCAACCCTCAGCTCTCTCTCCCAGTCCATCTCCTCCTGACCCCATGTTTCTTTCCATTGCCTCCCACCCCTCTTCAAATCCACCTCATACTCCCCACTTCTCCCCATTCATCTCCTCCAATCCCCTCTCCCTATCCATCTTTTCCTGCCATTCTCTCCAAACCCATCTCCTCCTCCACCCTCTCTCTATCCTTCCCCCTTCCCTCCTGGCCATCACCTCCTGTCCTCTTTCTGTCCAAATCCATCTTCCCCATCTCTCTTCCCATCTCCTCTTCCCACCTCTCTTCCTGTCCATCTGCTCCCCCCCTGCTCCCTGCCCAACTCTCCCTCCCACTCTCCTTCTAGTCCATCTCCTCTTCCCCCTCCTAGCCTATCTATCCCATCTCTGTGTCAATCCCCTCCTCTGTCCATATCATTCCCCCCATTCATGCCCAACTGCACATGTAGCACTGCAAAAAAGGTTGCTAAAACTGGCTGCTACTACTCCCACTACACTCCTGTCATCAGAACTACCTACACCAAAGAGGTTTGGAAACCTATTTTTGACCATGACATGTAGATGGTCCTCCAAAGCAGGTTGATAAGGCACTCTGACATTCCTCCAATATATGTATCATGCAGGGCAGCCTACAAGTTGGGACTGGAAATAATTTCTTATCCATGATATGTATGCTGCCCTGCAAAGTAAGTTGATAAGGCATGCCAATATTATTCCAACACGTATAACGTGCAGAGTAGCCTACAAGTTGAGAGTGGAAATCGTTTATTATCCTTGATGTGTAGGGTGCCCTGCAAAGAAGGTCAATAAGAGAGCCCAATAATAGTCTCACATGACACACCTGTAGTATGGGCCAGTCTATAAAGTAGATGTGAGAAATAAGTTTCCGCTCATGTCCCTGCCCTATTGGAGCTAGGGTGTTATAAACTCCCCATTCCTGACACTCATGAAGTTAGCTGTGTGTGTGTGTGTGCTAAATTTAATTGAAATCAATCCAGGGGTTTATGAGGAGATGCCAGACTTATATACAGACATACTCTGCTTTTTCCCACAGCTTTGATCACTCATTTGTTCGACACATACTGTATATTGCACATAGCTATTCCTCACTAGCGTCTGTGTCCATTTCATCCCCCCATCTCTGTTTATCTCCTCTACTTCATATCCTCCCCCCCCCCCTTTTTGTTTTTCCATCCCCTGTTCCCTCTCTTTGACCACATCTTCCTGCATCCCCTTCTCTATGTTCAAACCCTCCTCCTTGTCTCTCTCTTCATCCTCTCCTCCCCCTCTTCCTTTTTGACCTATCCACTACCACACAACACCTTCCATCTACCTACTGTACCTCATCCTCCTCCCTCTCTCCATCCACCTCTTCCTGCCCTCTACTTGACCATCTCCTCCACCCCCTCTTCTGTACATCTGCTCACCCTCTCTCTATCTGCCCCCTCCTCACCCTCTTTCTGTCAACCCATCCACCACCCTCTCCTTACCCATCTCCTCCTTCACCCTCTCTCAGTCCATGCCCATACACCCCCCCCCCCTCCTTATCCAGTTGTGATACTCCCTTTCTCTGTCCATCCATATATGTCTGCATGTTTGCTAGTGTCTGCATATGTGCAGATGGATATGTATGTGTGTACGAGTGTATACCTCTCCCTTTTTCCCCCTAAGGTAAGTCTTTCCACTCCCAGGATTGGAATGACTCCTTACCCTCTCCCTTAAAACCCACATCCTTTCATCTTTCCCTCTTTCCTGATGAAGCAACTGTGGGTTGTGAAAGCTTGAAATTTGTGTGTGTGTTTTTTATTGTGTCTATCTACCAGCGCCTTCCTGTTTGGTAACTCACAGCATCCTTTTTTTTAATATATTTTTCCCATGTGGAATGTATATATATATATATATATATAAAAAATAGGGAAACATTCCACGCAGGAATGTCCTTTTTTCCCCCTAAGGTAAGTCTTTCCGCTCCTGGGATTGGAATGACTCCTTACCCTCTCCCTTAAAACCCACTTCCTTTCGTCTTTCCCTCCCCTTCCCTCTTTCCTGATGAGGCAACAGTTTGTTGCGAAAGCTTGAATTTTGTGTGTATTTATGTGTTTGTTTGTTTGTTTTTCTATCGACCTGCCAGCGCTTTCGTATGGTAAGTCACATCATCTTTGTTTATATATATATATATATATATATATATATATATATATATATATATATATATATATATATATATATATAAAAAAACAAAGATGAGGTGACTTACCGAACAAAAGCGCTGGCAGGTCGATAGACACACAAACAAACACAAACACACACACAAAATTCAAGCTTTCGCAACAAACTGTTGCCTCATCAGGAAAGAGGTAAGGAGAGGGGAAGACGAAAGGGCACCCCTACCTTCTACCTTCTTCCTAAAATCCACAAACCCAATCATCCCGGCCGCCCCATTGTAGCTGGTTACCAAGCCCCCACAGAACGCATCTCTGCCTACGTAGATCAACACCTTCAACCCATTACATGCAGTCTCCCATCCTTCATCAAGGACACCAACCACTTCCTTGAACGCCTGGAATCCTTACCCAATCTGTTACCCCCAGAAACCATCCTTGTAACCATTGATGCCACTTCCTTATACACAAATATTCCGCACGTCCAGGGCCTCGCTGCGATGGAGCATTTCCTTTCACGCCGATCACCTGCCACCCTACCTAAAACCTCTTTCCTCATCACCTTAGCCAGCTTCATCCTGACCCACAACTTCTTCACTTTTGAGGGCCAGACATACCAACAATTAAAGGGAACAGCCATGGGCACCAGGATGGCCCCCTCGTACGCCAACCTATTCATGGGTCGCTTAGAGGAAGCCTTCTTGGTTACCCAAGTCTGCCAACCCAAAGTTTGGTACAGATTTATTGATGACATCTTCATGATCTGGACTCACAGTGAAGAAGAACTCCAGAACTTCCTCTCCAACCTCAACTCCTTTGGTTCCATCAGTTTCACCTGGTTCTACTCCAAATCCCATGCCACTTTCCTTGACGTTGACCTCCACCTGTCCAATGGCCAACTTCACACGTCCGTCCACATCAAACCCACCAACAAGCAACAGTACCTCCATTATGACAGCTGCCACCCATTCCACATCAAACGGTCCCTTCCCTACAGCCTAGGTCTTCGTGGCAAACGAATCTGCTCCAGTCCGGAATCCCTGAATCATTACACCAACAACCTGAAAACAGCTTTCGCATCCCGCAACTACCCTCCCGACCTGGTACAGAAGCAAATAACCAGAGCCACTTCCTCGTCCCCTCAAACCCAGAATCCCCCACAGAAGAACCACAAAAGTGCCCCACTTGTGACAGGATACTTTCCGGGACTGGACCAGACTCTGAATGTGGCTCTCCAGCAGGGATACGACTTCCTCAAATCCTGCCCTGAAATGAGATCCATCCTTCATGAAATCCTCCCCACTCCGCCAAGAGTGTCTTTCCGCCGTCCACCTAACCTCCGTAACCTGTTAGTTCATCCCTATGAAATCCCCAAACCACCTTCCCTACCCTCTGGCTCCTATCCTTGTAACCGCCCCCGATGCAAAACCTGTCCCATGCACCCTCCCACCACCACCTACTCCAGTCCTGTAACCCGGAAGGTGTACACGATCAGAGGCAGAGCCACGTGTGAAAGCACCCACGTGATTTACCAACTGACCTGCCTACACTGTGATGCATTCTATGTGGGAATGACCAGCAACAAACTGTCCATTCGCATGAATGGACACAGGCAGACAGTGTTTGTTGGTAATGAGGATCACCCTGTGGCTAAACATGCCTTGGTGCACAGCCAGCACATCTTGGCACAGTGTTACACCGTCCGGGTTATCTGGATACTTCCCACCAACACCAACCTATCCGAACTCCGGAGATGGGAACTTGCCCTTCAGTATATCCTCTCTTCTCGTCATCCGCCAGGCCTCAATCTCCGCTAATTTCAAGTTGCCGCCACTCATACCTCACCTGTCTTTCAACAACTTCTTTGCCTCTACACTTCTGCCTCGACTGACATCTCTGCCCAAACTCTTTGTCTTTAAATATGTCTGCTTGTGTCTGTATGTGTGGATGGATATGTGCGTGTGTGCGAGTGTATACCTGTCCTTTTTTCCCCCTAAGGTAAGTCTTTCCGCTCCCGGGATTGGAATGACTCCTTACCCTCTCCTTTAAAACCCACTTCCTTTCGTCTTCCCCTCTCCTTACCTCTTTCCTGATGAGGCAACAGTTTGTTGCGAAAGCTTGAATTTTGTGTGTGTGTTTGTGTTTGTTTGTGTGTCTATCGACCTGCCAGCGCTTTTGTTCGGTAAGTCACCTCATCTTTGTTTTTATATATAATTTTTCCCACGTGGAATGTTTCCTTCCATTATATATATATATATATATATATATATATATATATATATAAAACTCTTTGCCTTTTAATATGTCTGCTTGTGTCTGTATATGTGTGTGTGTGCGAGTGTATACCTGTCCTTTTTTCCCCCTAAGGTAAGTCTTTCCGCTCCCGGGATTGGAATGACTCCTTACCCTCTCCTTTAAAACCCACATCCTTTTGTCTTTCCCTCTCCTTCCCTCTTTCCTGATGAAGCAACCGTTGGTTGCAAAAGCTAGAATTTTGTGTGTATATTTGTGTTTGTTTGTGTGTCTATCGACGTGCCAGCACTTTCGTTTGGTAAGTCACATCACCTTTGTTTTTAGATATATTTTTCCCACGTGGAATGTTTCCCTCTATTTTTTTTATATATATATAGAGGGAAACATTCCACGTGGGAAACATATATCTAAAATCAAAGATGATGTGACTTACCAAACGAAAGTGCTGGCACGTCGATAGACACACAAACAAACACAAATATACACACAAAATTCTAGCTTTTGCAACCAACGGTTGCTTCATCAGGAAAGAGGGAAGGAGAGGGAAAGATGAAAGGATGTGGGTTTTAAAGGAGAGGGTAAGGAGTCATTCCAATCCCGGGAGCGGAAAGACTTACCTTAGGGGGAAAAAAGGACGGGTATACACTCGCACACACACACACATATACAGACACAAGCAGACATATTAAAAGGCAAAGAGTTTTATATATATATATATATATATATATATATATATATATATATATATATATATATAAAGCAGAGTATATGTGATTAGGTCTGGGATCTACCCCCAAACCATTTCATCGATTTCAATCCAATTTGGCACAGAAACAGCATATCACAAGTATCAGCAGTGGGGTTTATAACTTCTTAGCTCCAGCAGGAGTGGAGGTATGGCATATTTTGTTTTTACTCATCCCCTGGCATACAGGCTGCCCTACATGAACATACATGTTGTGTGAGAACAGTATCAGCTTGCCAAAATAACTTGCTTTGAAGGGTACCCTACATGTCAAGGGCAAGAAACGATTCTGTGAGCTCTGACATGTGGGCTGTATTGGAGTAGTATCAGCCCACTTCACTGACTTGCTTTTCATGGTGGTCTGTATGTCAGGGACAAATAAATGATATTCAAGCCCCTGATGTGTAGCCTGCTTTGCATGACAGGCATGTTATGAGCATAGTATTGACGTGCTTTACTTAATTGTATTGCAGAAGCTACGATTATTGATAAGCATGGTTGGGGACAGGTTATTATGGATAGAGGATGGGATGAACAGAATGTGGGAAGAGGTGGCAATGGACAGAGATGGGGGAGGGAGGAGAGAAACATGAGGCAGATGGAAGGTGTAGAGAGTAGCAGGCAAGTGGAAAAGAAAGGGTGGGAGGTTGAGATGGAAAGGGAGAGGAGGGAGGGTGTGGTCAGAGGAAGAGGGAGGAAGAAATGACCAAAGAGAGGGGGGATAAGGACATGAAGATACAGAAGAATGATGAGAAGGAGATAGACATTTGGGAGGATGAGGTGGCCAGGCAGAGGGAGGCAGAGGTGGAGACTAGAGATCAGTAATGACCTCTGTATAATTGTTTTCACAAGTAAGCTCTCTGACAGTATCTCCAAACTCGCCATCAGGTGTGCCCACAGATTTGACTTGTGAATCTCTACTACAGCCCACTTGTCACTTGAGTCTGTTGTCAGGTCCAAGTGAACTCCACTCAATCATAAAACAGAATGAGTACACAAGTCTGCAAGTATAACCACACACTAACACAAACTATTTTAAAACAAATTTCTGCCATTACATAGTAAATTATGGTCTATTAATTCGTTTCATATGATCATGATTTCAGCTTTATAGCCTTTCTGGAGTACAAACCAAAATGTCACAAAATATCCAACCTGCCTGAATGGCAGAAATAACCATTGGACATGATGATTACTATATCCCAATATAATGAATGATCAGTCAGCAGCAAACATTGTTCTGTTCATAAATAACTTAATATAGATAAAACTTTTTCAAAGATTGCTGTAAATTTATTTTAATATTTAATATCTGTTTTGAGAATGTTGAACAATTACATTGAGATATACACATTTCCATGGTGTTACCAAGTCTGTACCACAGTACCAGAAAACGCAACATGAGGATGAAGTGCAATCTCTAAATGGTGATTATTTATTAAAATATATTACAGAAATGAATAATAAGCTACACTCCCACTGTTAGCCCCATGGATACAAGTTGCTGTGATCAAAAGAATAGAGGGTTGCACAGACATAACAGTGACAATGCACTGTGCCCAGTTTTTGTTCAACACAGCATTTATGTTTTCTCACGGTGGAGGTGGAATAAGCAACAATAAAACCATTTTATTTTCATTGAAAAAAGTTTGTGTTTTTTCTCTGAAGTGTGGACTATAGCATGAAACTTATTCCATATATTACTCCCCCTACAATGGAATGCATTTGCAATAGTGTACTTTGAGTCAATTAATTTTTGTCCTTCATCCTCCACAATCTCACAAACATAGCTTCCTTAAAAGCAGTCTGGTCCCAACAACTGGACATTTTGCCTTTTCAGTGCTAATTTACAGCAACAAGATTGTGTACTCATCTCCTGGTCTCTAGTGGACACAAAGAGGGGGAGGAGGAGTTGTTTTTAATATATGTGTTGAACACATAAGTGAACAAAACCACAGGTAAAAGGCTAGTATATAGACAAAGCAGACTGTAAGTATGTGTGTATGTGTGATGGGATCACCTCCCATGCCCCTGGATCATTTTCAACCAAATCTGGCATACAAACAGCAAACTTCGCAAGTACAGGACACAGTGTGGTTTATAATATCCTAGCTTCAATAGGAATAAAAGTACAGGTAGAAATATTTTTTTCAGCACCTGCTGTATCTATGTCATCCTGGGCCCCCTCTCTTTGTTGACCAACCCCTGCCTCTCTCCCTATTCATCCCTTCCTGCACCCACCCTTTATCCACCCCTCCTCTACCGACTTCAACCTTCCCCCAGTGATAGGCATTTGCATATGTAGTGCCTGCAAGACAGTTGATAATACAACTTGATGCTACTCCCACAGCATGCCAATTGTGAACAGCAGCCTACACATCAAGGGTTTGAAAACGTTTTTGCCCTGTCTCTGCTCCTATGGGACCTAGTAGGTTATAAACCCAACAGTGCTGATACTTGCAAAAAGTTTACTGTATGTAAAATTAGCCCAGATCACATGAAATACATATGTGGATGACTAGTTTCAGCAAAGTTGTTTTTTTTTTTTTTTTTTTTTTTTTTTTTTTTTTTTTTTTTTTTTTTTTTTTTTTTTTGGCATCCTTATCATCAAAGCATATTTAGAGTAACAATAAGAGAGAAGGAAAGTTGCTACACACATTATAATGGAGATGCTGAGCTGCGATAGACACAATAAAAATATTCAAACAATCATAGCTTTGGGCCATTAAGGCCTTTGTCAGCAATAGACTCACATACACACATACATTCACATACACACACACACACACACACACACACACACACACACACACACACACACACACAAGCTGCTACCCACAGTAATATACTTATATTTATTAATGATTAGTTATTCTCTACTTTGACCTTTGTGACTTCTCACCAATTTTCCAATTTTAGTGAGTTTTTGCCCTCTACTATCGTCGTCTTCCTCAGATTTCATCTCTTTTTTTCCACCTGTGCATCCATTTCGTAATTTTCGACACGTATTTGGTTTCCTTATCCCTAGCCAGATCCGAGTCCCACATACTGTTCCTGCATTGTTGCTTGGCTCATAAAAAAAACCCTAATGGCCTTACCATCAAATTACCCATCTCTGGTTGCCATCCCTCATTCCACAATGACTTCCACCTGTTCAGATTCTTCCAATCCTTAAGGCCCGTCCACACGCAACGATCTGTCTGCGCAAATGTCTGCGCACATCACATCTGCGCAGACAGATCGTTGCGTGTGAACAGAAGATTTGCACCAGCCTGAGGTGTGTGCAAACCTGGAAGTTGGAGTTGGAGGTTTGAGCGAAACCTCTCAAATCTGTCGGTTCAAACCACATCTGCGCAGACAAGTTGGAGCGTGTGGACAGGAGATCGTCGCAAATCTGGCGCGAAACAGCTGTTTGCTCAGTCTAGTGTTTGTATTTGTGTGCACAGGGCATTAAAATGGCTGATACTCGTCAGTGTTCTCGAGAGTTTGTAAGTGAATTCATTGAAATATACAGAAACCACCCATGTTTGTGGAAGATTAAAAGTAAAGAATATAGTGACCGAGACAAAAAGACAGCAGCATACAATGCTCTAATTGAAAAATTGCGGGCAGTTGGCGCCTCGGCAAACAGAGAAACGGTAATAAAAAAATAATTTCGTTGCGAACTGGCGAAATTATTTGCGGATGGATGTCGAAACTTATAATTATCTCTTAAAGCATGTAACCCCTCATATTATGAGAAAAATACTTGTATGAGAAGGGAAATTTCTCCTCATGAACGCCTGGCAGTAACATTAAGATTCCTAGCAACAGGAAGGAGCTACAATGATTTGGAATTTTCATCTGCAATATCGAAACAAGCATTGAGTGAAATAATACCCAACACATGTGAAGCTATTTACGCTTTCCTGAAAGATGAGTTCATGAAGGCAAGTCAAGTAAATTAGTCTGTCAGGGAACTGTTTACCGAAAAGAGTTATCCAAAGTTCAGAAATCTAGAAGATCTGGTGTTGGAGTAGATCAAGTATACCAGCCAACGTTATGGTATTTTGATCTACTTGGCTTTCTTAGTGATCAAGAAACGCCAAGACCAAGCAGGAGTACAATTGAAGATGAAATTGGAGTGCCAATGTGCGAGGAAATGGAACACGAGGTTATGTAAAACAAAACAGGTTCGCCCTGCAACTCTCGCAGTAAATTTACGTGACAAAACTGCTTTCGCTTTAGCAGCCACTGTCTGCACCATTTTGACCGCTTTCTCTGTTTCCTGCGGTTGGTCTGAATGTTTTTTGCAACACAAGTTGCGAACACAGACCACAACAGAACTTCCTCCATTTCTATTTTTCAAAATAACTGAATTAAATTTTGACGTTTTCGGGGAGCGTAGTCGCTTGCCACTGATATTTCTTTTCTACACCGACAGATGGCGGGTGAGTAGTAGATTGGGGTTTGTGTCGTGTGAACACACCACATTTGCAGCGATCTTTTGCATGTACAGACATCTGCGCCGATGTCTGCGCAGACAGATCGTTGCGTGTGGACCGGGCTTTAGCCCTCACCAACATAGTCCTGCAAAACCATATCAACCAAGTCCAATCCTCCTTGCAGTACCTTCTCTCCATCTGCAAAATTCTCCTGCTATGTAATCCCAAAGTCCTGGAACCTATAACACACATTGAAACTCTTGCCCTGCAGGAACTTGAGCAACATGAACAATGCCACCTCAAAAAGCTCTCCATCCTAACCACTTCCTCTGACTCTGTCAGCTGTCAGATACTTCCACCTACAAACCATGCCACAGTGATCCCAATCCAGCAATCCAGCAGGATCTCCATTCACTACTCAAATCCTTAGGCCCATCCCAGAACCTCTCCACAGAGTCCATCTATCTACTTACCCCTACCACTACCAGCACTCCCACCTTCTACATGCTTCCTAAAGTCCATAAACCCAACCACCCAGGACGCCCCATTGTGGTAGGTTACTGTCCCCCACTGAGAGAATCTCTGCTCTTGTAGACCAACACCTTCAACCTATTACCCGGAACCTATTCTCCTATATAAAAGATCCCACCATTTCCTTGACCGATTCCCCACAGTTCCTCTCCCTTTACCACACGTTGCCCTGCTCGTCACTATTGATGCCATCTCCCTGTACACTAACATTCCTAATCCCCACAGCCTTACTGCTATCGAATACTACCTTTCCAGACGCCCTATCGATTCCAAATCAACAACCTCCTTCCTAGTCTCCATGACCAACTATATCCACAACCACAATTACTTCTCCTTTGAAGGCATTACCTACAAACAAATGTGCAGTACGGCTATGGGCACCTGCATGGTACCATCCTATGCTAACCTATTCATGGGCCATCTAGAGGAATCCTTCCTAAAAACCCAGAATCCTAAACCACTCACCTGGTTCAGATTCATTGATGACATCTTTGCTATCTGGATGGAAGGTGAGGACACCTTATTCACATTCCTCCAGAACCTCAACAACTTCTCCCCCATTTGCTTCACCTGGTCCTACTCAACCTAACAAGCCATCTTCGTAGATGTTGATCTCTGCCTCAGAGATGGCTACATGAGTACCTCCGTCCTTATCAAACTCCATATCAAACCTACTAACCACCAGCAATACGTCCACTTCAGCAACTGCCACCCATTTCATACCAAGAAGTCCCTTCCATACAGCCTAGCCACCCATGGTTGTCGCATCGGCAGTGACAAGCAGTCCCTCTCTAAATATACCGACGGTCTCACTGAAGTGTTCACTGACCGTAATTATCCTCCCATCCTTGTATAAAAACAAATCTCCCTGCCGTATCTTTCCAGTCTCCCACCACCTCCCAAAGTCCCACAGTCCGGTCACAGAGGAGCATTCCCCTCGTAACTCAGTACCATCCGGGAGTGGAGCAACTAAATTTTATTCTCTGCCAGGGTTTCGATTACCTCTCTTCATGGCCTGAAATGAGAAATGTCCTACCCACTATCCTTCCCATCTCTCCTACCATGGTATTCCACCATCCACCGTACCTACACAATATACTCGTCCATCGTTACACAAACCCTACTCACAATCCCTTACCTCATGGCTCATTCCCCTGTAATAGACCTAGATGCAAGACCTGTCCCATACATCCTCCTACCACCACCTACTCCAGTCCGGTCACTAACATTACCTATCACATCAAAGGCAGGGTTACCTGTGAAACCAGTCATGTGATCTACAAGCTAAGCTGCAACCACTGTTCTGCAGTCTATGTAGGCATGACAACCAACAGGCTGTCTGTGCACATGAGCGGCCACTGACAAACTGTGGCCAAGAAACAGGTGGACCCCCCCCCCTGTTACTGAACACGCTGCCAAACATGATACCCCTCATCTCAATGACTGTTTCACAGCCTGTGCCATATGGATCCTTCCCACCAACACCAGCTTTTCTGAATTGCGCAGGTGGGAACTTTCTTTGCAATACATCCTACGTTCCCATAACCCTCCTCACCTCAACCTTCGTTAGTCACTGTCCTCACCCATCCATCCCCCTCCCTGTTTCCATTCCAGCACTACACAGCCGTTATTTCACCAACACAACCTGTCTATTAATTTCTTTCATTTTTATTTCTCTCCTTTCCGCTACTTACCTCCTCCCCCCTCTGCACCTTCTCTCCTACCCTCCATCTAAACTGCAACACTTCACTGTTCACCAGTCCCCCCATACTATCCCTCCCCCTCCCAGCCCCAGCTCCTCCTTGCCCCCACCCAGTCACCACTCCCATCATGCACTGGTGCTGCTGCTCGCAGTGTAGTTTCAGCTCTCTGAGACTGCAGATGTGTGTGCAAGTTGTGCTTGTGTGACTGTGTGTGTGTGTGTGTGTGTGTGTGTGTGTGTGTGTGTGTATGTGTGTCTACTGCTGACAGAGTCCTCAATGGCCAAAAGCTATGATTGTGTGAATCTTTTTATTGTGCCTATCATGGCTCAGCATCTCCAATATATGGTGAGTAGCAACTTTCCTTCTCTCATATTGTTACATTCCATCCTGGATTTTCCATTGTTTCATATTCAGAGTAACATTTTTCAAAATATGTGTATTATATACCCTAAACATACATCATTGTGTGTGACCGTAAGTGGTGCACTATCATCTAGTCTTGAATACATAGGAACTTAACTGTGTTATAAATAATAATAATGATGGAATGTCCTATGTCAAAGGTAAATACTGTATAATAGATGCACATACCTCACTGAAGCTGATGCAGTAGTGTCAAATCACACATCAAATGATAAAACCGTGCATTTGGTACACATTCATACAAGATGGTGTTAAAATACATTTTGTATACAAAATGTTATTTGCTCCGTCCATGTTGACAGCTCACAGCACACAGCCCGGCAGCAGTCAACTGGATGGTATCATGTTATGAAGTACCACTAGATGTCAGCAGGCTACTATTTAATGACTTAGAAAACCTCATGCATCCATGTGTTCCTAGTTTGTATAATATATGCAATGATGACACTACTCTACACTTATAAGATCTTTTTTTATAATATTTAAGACAATTTGAAAAGAGGTTCTTCTTAACAGACAAGAAATGGTTGAGCAAAGTCCCCACAAATAGGTACAGCCAATACAAGAACTAATGCCATTTTGAAACATCATAAGATAATTTCACAAGATTTTAGGATGTAATGCACAAATGAAATGGATTACACATGACAACAGTGGGCTTTAAAGGAGATATTTTGTTTTTGTTCTTAACAAATCATTAATTTATATTTTTGCAACTCATTAACAATAAGACAGTAAATTATAGGCAGGGGTTCGTGCTTACTGACAAGTCTGGCATATACAGAAAACCTGAACATTACTGAGTTGGACAGTGTATGCGTGGTTAGTTATGTTTTCCATAGATCAGTCTTATGGTAACCATTATGGTGTGGAACATGTCAAGTGGATAAGAACCGCACACATGAATCAAGGTGCTTTTTCTCCCCTTTTTTTTAAGTTTAAAATTTTTATTGCCTACCCCATTCCCTTAAATGGCACAAAATCTATATATTATACATATAGATTTATTTATTCCTTTTGAAGGATTCACCTGTAGTATAGAAGGGGTTTATGCCAGTTAACATAGTGAGATGTTATTAAAATCAGTATGAGAGATTATTTATAAGTGGCAGAATTGTTCAGAATACAGTGTCTATGTACACTACTACAGATCAAAGCATCTACACTGTTAAAAAATATAATCAACAGGGAAAAGGGGCAGGAGCCCAACAGAGAGGGGTGGGGGGAGGGGGTGGTTCGAGGGGGGGGGGGGGGGAAGGCAATGTTGATGGAATCTAGAACCATGTTTTGAGATAGCACATCTCAAGCTTTGGTGAAAGTACTCAAGAGGCATACTGTATGACATATTGCATCATTTAAAAAAAAAAACTTTATTTGTTCTGTATGCACAACAGCATTCTCACTATTAGCATAGACTATGATCTGAAGCCAGTTCTGATTTAATATTACCACCTGTTTACTACATAATTGATCATGTACTGTATGTTACATGTGTATATTATGTTGTTCAACATGACCATAATTGCAGAACATGTTTTGCATACAACGTAACCCCATGTCTAGGTTAAAAGAATTGACAATTTATAGGTACTGGCCTACATTGTAATGAGAAGTAACTGTCATGATAAGAGTTCAATGCCCACACATTATTTATGCAGATCTAAACTCTATTGTATATAGGCTAACATCATATCTTTAAACATTTTTGCTTCATGCATGTGACCTATTTTAAAGATAGATGAAGCATTTCATGAATATAACTGAATCAAGGTAGATACAAGAAAGAAGTGGGGGCTTCAAGCCAATCATGTCTTATGGCAACAGTAAGTTGGGTCTAATGATTTTCTACTGCATGATACAGGTTTTAGGTGGTCTCTGGTGCACGCTGGTTAAATAGCATGATAAGACTGGAATGTATTGTTGAGTAAATTCAGTAACTATTTTGCCTAACCAAAGCATGTGAAGGACTACCATATGTTTCGAAACCATCATATATGGCACGATATGGCTTGTAGCCCTAAGTCTAGGTTATGACTGATGTAACATCAGTATATATTCAACAGTTCAATAAGTAATGAAAGGATGTACATGAGCCCAGATCCTTACTCTTATCATAACATGTTATTTCCATAAAAAGAATATGAAAAATTATAACCTAGGTTGTAGAGTGAGTAATTTACTCCACGGTTACAGATGTGATGAAATATTAATGTCACTTGTTATCTATCCACAGGTCTAGGACATGGTAATTCAATCATATATATTTCTTTGTGATAAGTAACATATTGCCTTGATTCTAGCATTAGCTATACTTGCTATAAATGTGATATGTGAGCACTGGTGTAAGTAATGTACAGTATATATATATTATGATAACAGAGTACAACAACGTAATGGCATTACAGTCAGATGGAGTAAGTAGCAGACAGCAAATGGATAACAGTAACATGCTATTCACAAATTGACATTCTCTATCACTGGCAAGAGGATGTGACATTATAGGACACGATAAAAGATAGTGAAAATATAGTTTTTGTTGCATTTGAGTTGACTGTTTAGTATCTTAGTGGTGTTCCTTTGTTATTGTTATGTATCTGCTAATTTTCTATTACATCCAGTTTCCTTCCTGTTGACACTTGATGAAGCACTTTCATATTTTAATGTATGTCTGTGATTTTATGCTTAGAATTCTCATGCATACTCTGAATGCGGTTTTATTTTGCATGTTGATATGTTCATGGAATCTTGTTGGAAACAAACGCCCTCCATGTCCTACTTAAAAGTTATTTAATTCGCAACTGTAAAATTTTTATACACCTGAAATGGAATGAACATCTGCATTATTATTGCCTATATGATGGTATATTCTTCATTTTTAGGTGTTTGATGTTCCAAATGCTTGTTTGATATTCAATTTGCAAAACCTGTGCTTTATTATATTGGGTACATTACCTTCAGAAACTGTAGTGACAAAAGTCATGTGATACCTCCTAATATTTTGTCGGACCTCATTTTCCCAGCATAGTGCAGCAACTTAATATGAGATGGATTCACCGAGTTGTTGGAAGTCCACTGAGGAAATATCGAGCCATGCTACCTCTTTACCTGCCCACAGTTGCGAAAATGTTTCCAGAGCAGGATTTTGTGCTCAAACTGATCTCTCGATTGTGTCCCACAAATATTCAGTGGAATTCATGTCAGATGATCTGGGGGACCAAATCATTCACTTCGATAGTCCAGAATGTTCTTCAAACAAATCACAGACAACTGTGGCCCAGTGACAAGGCACAGTGTGATCCATAAAGATTTCATCATTGTTTGGCTGAAAATTGTCTCCACATAGCCATATATAACCAGTTCCTTTCAATGATTAGTTCAGTTGGACCAGAGGGCCCAGTCCATTCCATGTAAACTCTGACCACACCATTATGGAGACACCCACAGATTCGACAACTTGAGTCTATGGCTTCATGGAGTCTGCACCACACTCAGACCCTACCATCAGCTCTTACCAACTTAAACCGTGAATCATCTGATGAGGCTATGGTATTCCAGTTGTCTAAAACCCAACCAATATAGTCACAAGCCCAGGAAAGTTGCTGCAGCTGATGTCGTGCTATTAACAAAGGTTCTCACATTGGTCGTCTGCTGCCACAGTCCATTACTGACTAAGTTCCTGCGGTGTCCTAACAGATATGTTCATTGTACATCCCACATTGATTTCTGCTGTTAATTGACACAGTGTTTCTTGCCTGTTAAAACTGACAATGCTACACAAATGCCACTGCTCTCAGTCATTAAGTGAAGGCCATCGATCTCTGTGTTGTCCATGGTGAGAGGTAACGCTTGATACCAAATATTTTCAGCACACTCCTGACAATGGATCTCAGAATATTGAATTCCCTAATAATCTCTGAAACGTAATGACCCATTCGTCTAGTTTCAACTACTGTTCTGTGTTCAAAGTCTGTTAATGCCTATTGTGCACCCATAAATATGTTGGAAACCTTTTCACACAAATCATCTGAGTACAAATGATGGCTCCTCCAATGCACTGCCCTTTTATACCTTGTGTACATGATATCACCTCAAACATTATATGTTCATATAGCTATTCCATGACTTCTGTCACCTCAGTGTATGTCATCATTACATACTTTATTTGTGTATGTTTTTATTTGGCAACTGTCTGCTGCTGTCACCTAGTGATTCTCACTTATATAACTTGTTGTAATATTAGCATTCATTTTTTTCTTCAAAACTGCTAGTGCTCTTTCTGTATTGCAAGGATCATTCAGCAGCTTTGCTGTACATTTGTCATGCAATGCAGCCTATATGGCAGGAGTTGAAAAAAAAAAACCATGTGTTTGGCATATCTTCGCTCCCATTCGAGCTATGAGTTTATAAATGACAGCGTGCTGATACTTCTGAAATTTGTGATTTATGTGCCAAATTTGGTTGAAATTGATCCAAGGGTCCGAAAGGAGACCCCAGACTTTCACACATACAGTCCACTTCTCACCGCCAATACCTTGAGAACCACAATAGATACTGACAAATGGCTTTCCCTGGTGTGAATGTATGGCAGAGGCTGACGAAAGTAAATACTATGAACACTCTGTACTGTGTGCAAATATTGGTTTCAACGAAAACTTTTTTTTTTTTTTACACCCCATATTATTCCTTACACAATCAATAACATAAGAAATCATAATAATAATGGCGTTGGTTGCATCGCAATTCATCAATTACATCCCAAGAAAATGGAACGCAAAGTTGACTTGTGAAATTAATGAAATGTACCACTACTGCACATCCTGGAAAGCAAGTGTAACCTGCACATTGCTAGTAACTGCAATGTGATTGATTTACTCTAATACGATAAATGCTGTAGTTACATATTCTAACGTTTTTGATTGTGATTCAAAGAGTGAAGCAGATGTACAAACTTCCCACTTCTTTTATATGAGGTGACTTACTTGAAATTCACAGCTGATCTTCTTAGCTGGCTAGCTGGCTGCTGGTAAACTCTCTTGACTTCATCTCTGTAGAATGATGCTAGGTATGGGAATATTTAAGCCTCTCTCTCTACTTGTGAAGTAAGTAGATACATGAACTTTACATTTTGTTAAGCAATGGTATATGTGAACTCACTTTCCACATACATATATGACTTCCAGTTAGACACTTGCTCCGTCAAACGTCAGAAAGAAATGTAATTGCATTTATAAAAGAGTTGGCTTAATAGCCATAACTCTACTTCTCATGAATCATAAAGAAAAGTCTTGCCTCTACCAAGGCTGGATTAAGAATCAGCAAGGTTACTTTTTCAACTATTCTTCTTTCACATAACAATAGTCAATGACACAATAGGCACAGAGATGCATGAAAACTCCATGGTTGTTCCTCCAAAACATATATGGATTGCCCAACAAGTACTTGTCGGTGCCGTTCAACTGCTGTGTCTGCTTTCTTCCCGCAACTGATTTTAAACGTGCACACACAAACATTCGAAATGCAGTAGGTAGGATTTTACCATCCCGCACTCGTATCTAGAATATCGTGTGTTCAAGACGGTAGATGGCTAAGTGATTCTAGAATTTACACAGAAATTCTTGAATCACTACATATAACCTCCCCCCATATAGATCGAAAATGGAATATTTTATACATAATCATTATGCAACTAATATCATTCATAATATCATTCCATATCTTAACAATATACATGTTTTACATAAGTTTATAGACATATCTCTTCTTTCAGTAACAATTCTTTGTTCTTTCTTGAACAATTTTTTGTTTGACGTGAGCATACACTCAAGGCTTTAGTCAGCTTTACTAATATTTATGAATTGTGAGAACTTTTTTTTTCTTTATTTTCTTTTTCAATCAAAAACTTTAGGTGTTCATGACAAATGAGTAATCTATTTTCTATTCTTATCTTTTTGTACTACCTTTTTTCTAGTATGTACTACTTTCATTAGTTGTAGCTTGGAGGAACTCTGGGTGAAATAAAAGTGTTCTTTTGACACTTATTTATTTCTACAAAACTTAATAATGCTAATCTTTCATAGAATTTATACTTTCCAGAATAATTCTCATAAAATTTGTGACTTTTATCACGATACTGTCCCCTTCTTCTAGGATCAGCACCTATACATTGCTTGTGGGTTGACCTTATGAGATCACTTCCTCTTTCCATTCTGGTAGGTATGCCCCTTATAAAACATCCGTGTTTTTTAGGTCACAGGTCGTCCTATCTCTACATAGGTACACCTGCCCTCTGTATGTAGTGAATGCAGGCTACACCCCCCTTATCCTTTCTGAGTAGGCCTCATGGTTCATTACCCTAGTATACATTTCTATGTATAAAATAATTAAGTATTTTGTGGTAAAGATATAAATCTATCTTCAGCTTCACATTTATTCTTTAATACATCATTTACTCCCTAGAGTCCTCCTCTACTTATCAACTTCTATACTTTCAATAGATACTATATCAACATATACTATTCACGTCCCACTATCCTTCAGTTCATTAGAGCAGGGGTTCCCAACAAAATTATCTTGAGAACCCCCTCATCAAGCATGACTGGTACCTAAAAAGTCAAATTAACAGTCTTTTTATACATTTTCTATTTTTGGTACTTAGAAAAAACATTGACATATTCATTACTGAAAAAATATTGAGCTTAAATCTTTTTCAATTTAGCCGTCATTGTTATTGTTAAATTTCTGATTATTGCTCAAAATCTTTGTCTTCAGATCTGTGTGTTTAGTATAACAAACTCCTTAAAAAAATAAAAATTGAGTATGAACTGAAAATGACAGGAAAAAATTAAAACTGAGTGCATTTGTCTTTCAAATGTACTACAATTGAGATTGCATTAAGTAGACATGCAAAGAGGCAGCACGCACAGTCTAATGGCATACAGTAGAACTATTTGCCTCTATCTTATTCCAGTTTTGCGCTAGACTGTGCTAGTGTCAGTTGGCTCTAACAAAATGCTAGACGCAGAAGTTAGTGTTCGCTAAAGCTCTGCTCATGCAGGAAGCAGCCAAAACAACAAATCTGTTATCATACGAAATATATTTAATTTATTTTTTATTTTCTATTCTAATAGCATCTTGCAGACCCCTCTGGCATAGCTCGCGGACCTCTGGGGGTCCGTGGACCACCTGTTGGGAATCACTGCATTAGAGTATTTATTATACTAACACTTCTTATTGATCAACGTGATTAATGTTCTCTCTTGTTTTCGTTCTCTCTCTTTGCTCATGCCTCTTTCTTAGTTTATATACACCTTTTCTTATGTATATTCAATGTAGAACCATCATAGCTTTCTATATATGTGCACATATTTCTAGATGTACCCACATTTTCCTCTGCAACCCTTGGCAGTTCTCTCATTGTGACAGGATTTCTAGTCTGTAGTTGTATGTTTGTGTCTAAGAGTATACTTGTGTATATGCGGATGTGTGTTCGTGAAGTCTGATTCTTCAGGCTTCTTATCTAAAGATGATGTAGGTTATTAGAAACCACAGAAATATGGGAGGACTTCAGCAATAGAAGTTTATGAATATGGAAAGAGGGGAAAAATAGACAGGTCCTCAAATTAAAAAGTAAGAAAGGAAAAAATGGATTAGGTCACTAGGATCGAAGAAGATAAAGAAGATAGCCCCCAAGACGGGAACCCCTTCCCACCCCCATTGTCCAGGATCCCTACCTCTCGGGTAACTGAGTGAGACACCAGAGGAGGTTTGGTGTTAAATCGTCTCCTACAGAACGGACTTGTCCCACCTTCACTGTCGAAAGACTCAGGCACACTTATTTGTGAGGGTTGTTTGAAAGGTGTGATGTGTGTTTTGTGTTAGTCATGATTTATCTGTTTGTGTAAATTACACTCTTATCTACAATACCCACCCCTTTCAAAATTTATACAAACACTCCCATCTATATCACATCTCATAAAAGGTATAAAATACTCTATACAAAATACAAAAGCTGTATACTTTGGTATAACAACTGTTCAATTAGTCACACCATATTACATTTTCCACAAATGTAATAATCTATTCAGTTTATTTTGTTTAGATATCACTTCTTTTTCGTGATTCTCTAAAGTTGTTCTCTATTTTATAGTCATATTTGGTTTTCTAAGCAATAAGACTCCAGGATAGTTCCAGATCTTAAAGGATAGATGACAGAATAGTTTAAGATTTTAAAGGAACTCAGTGCAAGAAGACTATTTTAGAAGAAACTCTGAAAACAATTCGGGATCCAACGGTCATCACTCCATCCATTTACTCAGAATGTTAATGTCCCTGGGGGATATATGACTCCGACCAGGTCCCATGGATCTGATATTAACTTTTCTTGTGCACTGGCAGACCAGTATTCCTCTTTAAACTTATTTTGAAAGTCTCTCCACTGCAAATCAGTCACCAATTCACTAGTTAACACAACATTAGGTGAAGATACTCTTTTTTCTACTTTGTCTTGAATAAGCTTAATCTCTTTCCACAGCTTGTCCATTCCATTCCTGGTACCATCTCTTTCCACGGGTTGTCCATTCCCTTCCTGGTACCATTAAGTTCAGAAGAAGGAATGGGCAATACATTCCTGGATGTTATTCTCTCGTTAACTTTTTGATCTATAATTTCCCCAAATTGTTCCTCCTAACTAATTACAATTATAATATCAGAGTTGTCTATTTTCTCTTTCAAATTCCATTCTACATTATCCACTCATGTATTGACACCTGTAATTTGTGGCTGAATAATCAGTATTAATTCATTATTCTTATCTACACTCTCTTTCAAAGTATTCAGTCCCTGCTTTACAGCATTAAACTTAACATTATACAGATTTTCTAAAGATCCTAACTTTTCATTAAGTTTGCATTCTACTTTGTTACATTTGGCATCAAATTCAGCCTTACTAAATTCCTTGCTTTGAGAATCTACTTTGACGTTTAACAAACCTATATTTGTGGTTTGAGCATTTAGAATTTCATTCTGAGCCTTTAATTGAGAATTTACGAAACTCAAAGTCGCACTTTGAGCCTTTAAAGTTTCAATCTGGGTATTTAATTGAGAATTTACCAAACTTAGTTGTGTATTTAATGAGTCTAACTTGAGGTTCTGAACATTTAATTGAGAATTTATCAAACCTAATTCTTCCCTTAGTGTCTCATTCTGAGCATTTGATTGCAGACTCTGAGCTTTAATTAAATTTAACAACTCAGCCCAGTCTGGCACTTCTTTACTCACTTTCATAGCCATAGCTGGATTAGATTAGATTAGATTAGATTAATACTTGTTCCATAGATCATGAATACAACACTTCGTAATGATGTGGAACGTGGTTCTTGAGTGTCCTCAATTTGTTGCATATTGTCCATGCTTTTATATGCTTTAGCCCTAGCAAGCATTTAAAACTAACTTTAAATCTGTAATTATACAATAAAAGTTCACTCAACAGTATGTACCACTTTCCACCAAAGTAATAAAGTTTTGATTCACGTTCACCTGGCATAGAAGTCTCATTGCATACTTTAGCAGATGTAGAGGCAGGTCAGCGCCGGTGAACAGCAGCTAGTGCCAACAGCGTCGGATGTAGATTGGTTTCCGCATCTGCGTGCCCGCGATGTGTGTGAAAGTGGTATAATCCCTACACTGGATCTTCTTGATTGAAGTGCTCTATGCGTATTTCTTCTTAGACAAATGCAGCAAAATCTTCTTTGCTGTTTTATACTTGTGAATTTCCCACATCTTCACCATTTTTCATTCAAATTTTGCTTCATTGGACACTTGAACATATTCCAATCTCTCAGAGTAAATCCCTTGTCATGTTATGTTTGGTTGCTAGGGCAACACGTAACAACTTCTTCTCTATTTTTTACTTAAAATTCCCATTTTCTTGGGTCTTGTCACTGTCGCCACTTTCTAATGTTTTTGACGGCGATTTAAAGTGTGAAGTAGATGTACAAACTTGCCACTTCTTTTATACTTGAGATTTGCAGCTGATCTTCTTAGCTAGCTGGCTGCTGGAAAACCCACTTGACTTTGTCTCCATTGAATGATGCTACTCCTACTTGTGAAATAAGTAGATACACAAACTATAAATTTCATTAAGCAACAGTATATTCGAACTCACTTTCCACATACATATATGACTTCCAGTAAGTCACCCACTCTGTCCAACATCAGAAACAAATTTAATTGCATTTATAGAAGAGCTGGCTTAATAGCCATAACTCTACTTCTCATGAATCATAAAGAGAAGTCTTCCCTCTGCCAAGGCTGGATTAACAGTCCACAAGATTACTTTTTCAACTCTTCTTCTTTCACATAAGAATTGCCAATGACACAATAGGCACAGAGATGCATAAAAACTCCATGGTTCTTCCTCTAAAACATATATGGATTGCCCAACAAGTACTTGTTAGTGCCGTTTGACTGCTGTGTCTACTTTCTTCCACCAACTGATTTTAAACCTGCACACACAAACATGTGACACGCCGTAGGTAGGATTTTACCATCCCACACTCGTATCTAGAATATCGTGTGTTCGAAATGGTAGAAGGCTGAGTGGTTCTAGAATTTACACAGAAATTCTCAAATCACTACAATATTGCTATGTGCACTGTTAGAATGTGGCTGGGAAACTTATTGATGTACAGACACCCACAATGAAAACAAGGACTGAGTTTACTCATATGTGCCTTATTGAACTTTTTGACAGTACTACAATGGACGTAATGGTAATGAACCACCAGCCAGAGCAAACAAAATTAATGGCTGCCATATGTTTGCTATTTGTACATAGTTGTACATCAATTACACAATCACACATGCCATGTATAGGACATGTCACTGAACATCTTTAATGACTGCAACATAACTGAACTGTTCCATATGGTGCAGCGCAAACATAAACATACAATAGTACCAAGAAAACATATCTCTTCCCCGTACTACACTAAATGTTCCCCAGCATGCAATCACATGTCTCACAGCTGAAATGCAGCAACTTATGTTTGATGAGATCACCATTTTCTTGGAAACACCACTGTGTATGCTCCATCATGGATCCACTCATGGTTGTCAGTGTTTGTGGTGTTATTGCAGCACATTCAGCTGTAAAATTAGCTTTCATGTTGGCCAATGTTGTTGGGACTGCTGATACACAACATCTTTCACATCCCCCCCCCCCCCCCCCAAAAAAAAAAGTCTATGGGGGTGAGGTCCAGTGACCATGCTGGAAATCCCTGAACGGCACTGCCCCTTTCAATGCATGAAAGTGGGAATTGTTGGTTTAGTGCGGGTAGTGCCACCATGGCATTATGCACAGGGCATCCACCATGCTGATACCATATTACATGACATAAATGAAGGGACAGGTCTTACGTAAGTCCACATTATGTACATCTCAGGAACCACTCATACTGTCACCCGTTAAATGTGCCATAAACAAAATATGGACCAATGATGTGGTGTCCTACAATACTACACCATACATTGACACTCCACTGACATTGATGTTCAATCCAGCGAATCCAGTGTGGGTTCTCTGGTAACCAGAAGTGCACATTGTGTAGCTTATATTCCCACAGTTTGTAAACATGGCCTCATCAGTAAACAGTACCATCTACATAAAGTCATGGCCTTACTGCAGAACCCACTGATAGTATTCCAGGTGATTGTGAACATTGTTGTTGTGGAGACCTTGGTGTAGCATCACATGATATGGATGGTATCAATGCTTGTACAGAATACGCATCACGCTTGTTTGAGGGATTCCCATCTGTCCCTCCATTTCACAAATACTTGCTTGAGTATTTATTGCAGTGACCATCGGAACAGCTACCTCTGGTGCTTCATGTGCAGATCTGCATTCATGGAGACAACCATGTCACGCAAAACTGTCTAACAATATACATGATGATAGGGTGGGTTCAATGACATCTATTAGGGTACCATTGGTCATACACCTATGCTGCACATGTGCCATTACACACAGAACAACCTGCTTCATAGTAAGCTGTTCCCACACACAGAGTTGATCGCCGCCCATTCCTGTACACAACTGCAGGGGCAAAAGGCTGACCTAGGCGGTGTAACAGTGCAGCTTACACTGGCTGGTACAGTTCCATAGTCTGTACATAGATAAATACAATACATATGACTGACACTGTTATGTACATATCAGTTTTTGTGGCAGGAATCCTTATTATCATTTCAGCCCTCACAATAACACTTAAAGTAAATATATATAACTCAATCACTTCATGATTACAAGCAATGTGGGGGTCATGCTTGCTTTGTGGGAAGTGCAATAGTGGTGCATTTTGTTCATTTCACATGTCAACTTTGCGTTTCAATTTCTTGGGATGTAATTGACATATTGCAATGCAACCAATGCCATTATTATTGTGATTTCTCATGTTATTGATTGTGTATGGAAAAATATGGGGTGTCCATACTAAAAAAACATAAGTGTGCATTGAAACCAATATTTGCACATGGTTTAGAATGTCTCATAGTATTCACAGTTTAGAATGTCTCATAGTATTTACTTTCGTGAGCCCCTGCCGAACATTCATGCCCGTGAAAGCTGTTTGTCAATATGTCTTGGGGTTACAGAAATATTGGCAGTGGGACATCCTGTGTGTGCTTGTATAGATGTATATACATATAGAGGTTGCCCCTCAGTCTGCAAGATCCGGGCAGTCGCAGAGGGTGGGCTTACTGGTAGTTGGGAGCTCCAACGTCAGGAGCATAATGGAGCCCCTTAGGGAAATGGCAGCAAGAGAGGGGAAGAAAACCAATGTGCACTCCGTGTGCATACCGGGGGGAGTCATTCCAGATGTGGAAAGGGTCCTTCCAGATGCAATGAAGGGTACAGGGTGCACCCATCTGCAGGTGGTCGCTCATGTCGGCACCAATGATGTGTGTCGCTATGGATCGGAGGAAATCCTCTCTGGCTTCCGGCGGCTATCTGATTTGGTGAAGACTGCCAGTCTCGCTAGCGGGATGAAAGCAGAGCTCACCATCTGCAGCATCGTCGACAGGACTGACTGCGGACCTTTGGTACAGAGCCGAGTGGAGGGTCTGAATCAGAGGCTGAGACGGTTCTGCGACCGTGTGGGCTGCAGATTCCTCGACTTGCGCCATAGGGTGGATAGGTCAGGAGTCCACTACACGCAACAAGCAGCTACACGGGTAGCAGGGGTTGTGTGGCGTGGGCTGGGCGGTTTTTTAGGTTAGATGGCCTTGGGCAAGTACAGAAAGGGCAACAGCCTCAACGGGTGTGGGGCAAAGTCAGGACATGCGGGGACCAAGCAGCAATCGGTATTGTAATTGTCAACTGTCGAAGCTGCGTTGGTAAAGTACCAGAACTTCAAGTGCTGATAGAAAGCACCGAAGCTGAAATCATTATAGGCACAGAAAGCTGGCTTAAGCCAGAGATAAATTCTGCCGAAATTTTTACAAAGGTACACACGGTGTTTAGAAAGGATAGATTGCATGCAACCGGTGGTGGAGTGTTCGTCGCTGTTAGTAGTAGTTTATCCTGTAGTGAAGTAGAAGTGGATAGTTTCTGTGAATTATTATGGGTGGAGGTTACACTCAACAACCGAACTAGGTTAATAATTGGCTCCTTTTACCGACCTCCCGACTCAGCAGCATTAGTGGCAGAACAACTGAGAGAAAATTTGGAATACATTTCATACAAATTTTCTCAGCATGTTATAATCTTAGGTGGAGATTTCAATTTACCAGATATAGACTGGGACACTCAGATGTTTAGGACGGGTGGTAGGGACAGAGCATCGAGTGACATTATACTGGGTGCACTATCCGAAAATTACCTCGAGCAATTAAACAGAGAACCAACTCGTGGAGATAACATCTTGGACCTACTGATAACAAACAGACCCAAACTTTTCGACTCTGTATGTACAGAACAGGGAATCAGTGATCATAAGGCTGTTGCAGCATCCCTGAATATGGAAGTTAATAGGAATATAAAAAAAGGGAGGAAGGTTTATCTGTTTAGCAAGAGTAATAGAAGGCAGATTTCAGACTACCTAACAGATCAAAACGAAAATTTCTGTTCTGACACTGACAATGTTGAGTGTTTATGGAAAAAGTTCAAGGCAATCGTAAAATGCGTTTTAGACAGGTACGTGCTGAGTAAAACTGTGAGGGACGGGAAAAACCCACCGTGGTACAACAACAAAGTTAGGAAACTACTGCAAAAGCAAAGAGAGCTCCACTCCAAGTTTAAATGCAGCCAAAACCTCTCAGACAAACAGAAGCTAAACGATGTCAAAGTTAGTGTAAGGAGGGCTATGCGTGAAGCATTCAGTGAATTCGAAAGTAAAATTCTATGTACCGACTTGACAGGAAATCCTAGGAAGTTCTGGTCTTACGTTAAATCAGTAAGTGGCTCGAAACAGCATATCCAGACACTACGGGATGATGATGGCATTGAAACAGAGGATGACACGCGTAAAGCTGAAATACTAAACACCTTTTTCCAAAGCTGTTTCACAGAGGAAGACCGCACTGCAGTTCCTTCTCTAAATCCTCGCACAAACGAATAAATGGCTGACATCGAAATAAGTGTCCAAGGAATAGAAAAGCAACTGGAATCACTCAATAGAGGAAAGTCCACTGGACCTGACGGGATACCAATTCGATTCTACACAGAGTACGCGAAAGAACTTGCCCCCCTTCTAACAGCCGTGTACCGCAAGTCTCTAGAGGAACGGAGGGTTCCAAATGATTGGAAAAGAGCACAGGTAGTCCCAGTCTTCAAGAAGGGTCGTCGAGCAGATGCGCAAAACTATAGACCTATATCTCTGACGTCGATCTGTTGTAGAATTTTAGAACATCTTTTTTGCTCGAGTATCATGTCGTTTTTGGAAACCCAGAATCTACTACGTAGGAATCAACATGGATTCCGGAAACAGTGATCGTGTGAGACCCAACTCGCTTTATTTGTTCATGAGACCCAGAAAATATTAGATACAGGCTCCCAGGTAGATGCTATTTTTCTTGACTTCTGGAAGGCGTTCGATACAGTTCCGCACTGTCGCCTGATAAACAAAGTAAGAGCCTACGGAATATCAGACCAGCTGTGTGGCTGGATTGAAGAGTTTTTAGCAAACAGAACACAGCATGTTGTTATCAATGGAGAGACGTCTACAGACGTTAAAGTAACCTCTGGCGTGCCACAGGGGAGTGTTATGGGACCATTGCTTTTCACAATATATATAAATGACCTAGTAGATAGTGTCTGAAGTTACATGCGGCTTTTCGCGGATGATGCTGTAGTATACAGAGAAGTTGCAGCATTAGAAAATTGTAGCGAAATGCAGGAAGATCTGCAGCGGATAGGCACTTGGTGCAGGGAGTGGCAACTGACCCTTAACATAGACAAATGTAATGTATTGCAAATACATAGAAAGGAGGATCCTTTATTGTATGATTATATGATAGCGGAACAAACACTGGTAGCAGTTACTTCTGTAAAATATCTGGGAGTATGCGTGCGGAACGATTTGAAGTGGAATGATCATATAAAATTAATTGTTGGTAAGGCGGGTACCAGGTTGAGATTCATTGGGAGAGTGCTTAGAAAATGTAGTCCATCAACAAAGGAGGTGGCTTACAAAACACTCGTTCGACCTATACTTGAGTATTGCTCATCAGTGTGGGATCCGTACCAGATCGGTCTGACGGAGGAGATAGAGAAGATCCAAAGAAGAGCAGCGCGTTTCGTCACAGGGTTATTTGGTAACCGTGATAGTGTTACGGAGATGTTTAATAAACTCAAGTGGCAGACTCTGCAAGAGAGGCGCTCTGCATCGCGCTGTAGCTTGCTCGCCAGGTTTCGAGAGGGTGCGTTTCTCGATGAGGTATCGAATATATTGCTTCCCCCTACTTATACCTCCCGAGGAGATCACGAATGTAAAATCAGAGAGATTAGAGCGCGCACGGAGGCTTTCAGACAGTCGTTCTTCCCGCGAACCATACGCGACTGGAACAGGAAAGGGAGGTAATGACAGTGGCACGTAAAGTGCCCTCCGCCACACACCATTGGGTGGCTTGCGGAGTATAAATGTAGATATAGATGTAGATGTAGATATATGTATATACATATTTTGTTCCCCTGTGGCTTTGCCTGCATACAGGTGTGTCACATATAATGCACACATCTTATTGTCCATCTCCTCCTCTTCTCTCTCTCTCTCTCTCTGTTGATCACCTTCTTGCCTCCCTATGTGACCATCTCATTCCCCACCCTTCTCTATCCATCCCCTTGCCTCTTTCTGTATATCTCATTCTCCACCCTTTTTCTATGTCCACATCACCCTCTCCCTCTCTCCCTCTGGCTTTACATCTCCTCCCGACCCACTCTACCTACCCATCCCATCCTGCCCCTTATCTCTATCTATTTCCTTTTGCCCCCTTCCCTTTCTCCATCTCCTTCTCTATCCACCTCAACCTTCTGATAGGCATGTCCACACGTGCAACACAGCCCATATGCCATGGGCTTGGAAACTATTTTCTCCCCTTGACCTAAAGGTTGCCACACAAAGCAGACCAATGAAGCAGGCCAATACTACTCTTAACACAACATGGCATTTGTGCTTTGCAGCCTATACAATGCGGGGGGAGGGGGGGGGGTGAAGAGGGGGTTGTAAAATCCTTCAGGTAATAAGTTGAGTCGGTACTATTCCCACACACAACACACCTCTCATGAAGGGTAGTCTACAAGTCAGGGGCTTAAAAATACGTATATCTGTATCTCCATAAATATTAGAACTAGAGTGCTATGAAACTCCATACATTGGTCTTCTTGGGGCAAGGAGTTTGTGTGTCAGACTTGGTGCACTTTAGTCTATGGGTCTAGGAAAGTTCTTACACAGCTTTATACACCGATTCAGCTGCCCCTGTTGAAGTCATTTTGTGCAATCCATAACATACATTTGGTCTTCCAAAACCACACATGAGATGTTCATATTCTCTCACTCATTATGTGCCTACTACTAGTCCTACAGAAAAATGCATAGGACCGTTATGTCGGAAATTAGATGTAGATACATTCTGTACTAGGATACATTTGCACTGGACGTTGTGGTTTCTGAGTTATTCAAGAAAAATGTATAAAAGCGACCTTAAAATGAGCCTCCACACCCACATGCATCCCTCACCCATCAGTACTTCCAGTATGTTGTTCATGGCACTCCCTCTTACCATTGTAAAAAAATTCCCGACTACACTACCTATTATCATAGTCAATGTTTTTTGGTCTCTACAGATTGAGCTATTATGCCACTAGCAAGCTGGCATTTCAATAACATTATTAATTTAAATATGCCTGTGAAGCTAATGATGGAAAAATGACTTTCATAAACATTATGCTAAAACTAACTGAGTTGAAAATTGATCCAAACTTAACCTTTAGAAAAACAATAGTTTTGCAGTCAGAAGGTCTGATGAATATAACAGTATAATTGTTTATTTTATGCTATTAAAATTCACAAAATAGTTAGGTAAAATGTACACAAACATCAATTTTGCAATTTAACATCATATCTAGTTTGTAAGTGCTCGACTAAGCTGGTGGCGTATAACACCAGTCAATGAAGATCAACAAGGGCCATCGTGGAAAATAATTTGTAGAGCTGCAAATTTTTGTACAATGCTAGGAGGGAGCACTATGAGCAACATACTACATATCCTACACATCCTGACCCATGTGGACTGAGTGTGGGGAGGGGGAAGCGCATCTGTTGGACACTTTTGTATGTTTTTCTTGAACAACTCGAAAACTATGGTCTCTAGCAAAAAGGTATCCCAGTGCAACAGTTAATAACATTAAATACACTATGAAAAGGTCATGTTCATTTTTTCTGCAGCACTAATAATTTGCATGTAGTCAGCAAGGCAACATGAAAATCTCACCCGTAAAATGGAAATGTCGTGTGGCTAGGGCCTCCCGTCGGGTAGACCGTTCGCCTGGTGCAGGTCTTTCGATTTGACGCCACTTTGGCGACCTGCGCGTCGATGGGGATGAAATGATGATGATTAGGACAACACAACACCCAGTCCCTGAGCGGAGAAAATTTCCGACCCAGCCGGGAATCAAACCCGGGCCCTTAGGATTGACAGTCTGTCACGCTGACCACTCAGCTACCAGGGCGGACATCTCACCCGTGATTTCTGAAGACCAGATATAACATTGTGGGTTGCATAAAATGACTTCATTATGGCAACTGAATCACTCTTATGTATAGATACAATGTATCACACGAAGAATGGTCAATATTCAGGGATATGACAGAAAAGATCATTTGAAAAAAAAAAATTGGGGAATGTAGGTTCTACAATGCATACCTTAAGAGCTATGAATCTTACTTCCTCTTTGATAATGTGAAACAAATCTCTTCAACTACAAGTTCTTTACTTTTCATATTTTAGGAAGAGGTAACATGAATGAAAACAAGAAATAATTGTCTAGAAAACATGAGCTCTAAAATTCAGTGAAGATGACTAACTGCTCATAGTTGTTGAGGTGTTCACTTTGGAGGCCATGTTTACTTGACTTTTTTTTCTTGGCTTTGCCCATACTACTACCCCCACCAACAGTAGCCTTGTGATGTGTTAAAACATGTCAATCTTATGTTCACTGTCTTCACAATAAGTACATTTATAAGCTAGTAAAAAGTTTAATTAAATCAAATTAATGACAAGGATAGATGTTGCATGATTTACATGGGGAGACTCTTTGGAAGACCAAAAGACAATTTTGAAACTTTTATTTTTTGGTTAAAACTCGAGTACAAGGCAATTAACCACTCTGAAATGATACTGAGCTCACATTTAACAGTGATTAAGATTATGAAATGGAACAGAACGTTCATTTACCACATTCTGAACATGTGTGTTCTCATTTCATTTTCTCTCTCCCACATGGCAACTGGGCACAATGTATTGATAGTGTAGATTAAACTGTATCTGGTAAAAGAACTTTTAGAAACTGCTGTAACAGTGTGGAATAAAGCCAACTGAAGAAAACACTCCAATTATGGAGTTCCAATACTATCACTAGGATGCATTTATAGGTGTTGTTGTATGAAATTACTGCAAGAAAAATGGGCTAATGAGTAGGTGCACTGTATGTACAAAACAGAATTTGCACAAAAGAACCAGAAATGAATGCAAAAAATGACTTCATGACTTTCCATGAAAAAAAAAAATTACTAAGCATTCTTACAAAGAAAAGATAATACAACCAAAATTTCACAAAAATTTATTTAAGAGTAGTTATATATTAGGTTGGGGCATAAATTCATAGTATTTTTGTTTTGTATGTTGGTATTCCAGTTGCTATGGGTTTATTTATAGATTGACATTTTTTTATTTCTAGTTCGCTGTTGCTATTTCAGTTTACATATTGTCACTTTGTCATGTGGAGACAGTGAGTGGAATTGTGAACACTAGAAATTGATGTGCCAAGTGGAGAAACTGGAACATTTCTGACATATTCTTCTGTTTGAGTTCGACAGAAGATTGACAGCAGAAGAGGCAACCAGAAACATTTGTGCTGTGTATGGAGATAATGACAATAGATAGAGCATGCCATGAAAATAGTTTTCTCATTTTAAGAAAAAGCTTCAACAATGATACATACTGGTGTTGGGCTTGCATCTGTTATGAGGTACCATGCCCAGAATCATTTAAACTTTCTGTTAGGAGAGTTAATTTAAAGATGGAATGGCCACTTGGATCAGGTACGATGTCTCATATTGATGTGGTTCCTGTTGATTCTATCAGCAGCTGGGACTGTACTAGCCATGTCCTTCCCCTCAACAGGAAAGGAAAGTTGTTTGGGCTAATGGCAAATAACTAATGGAGGGGGGGGGGGGGGGGGGCACTATCACAGGTGGTAAAGTACCAGTGATTAAAAGTGACAGAACAGCTGTGTTTTAGGGCAGGGAGGATAGAAACAAAAGCTGTTCAGAGACAGGCTGAAAATGCCATTCACATTGATAAAACAGGCAGTCAGAAAGCAAATATTAATGTACACAATTCATGCAGACAGCCTCTGATTGAAACACGATACTCTAAAAATTGACAGAAAAATTAAGCTCAACCAGCCGCAATTCAGTCATTGCACAAAATCATTTATCCTTAATGCATCAGAATATCCAAGGACTAAGGGGTAAGCTTAATGAGCTGCTTATTTGCATTGAAGAATTAAAGTTGAGCAAACCAGTTTATATATTCTGCCACTCTAAACATCACGTGACCACTGGTATTCGAGGGTTGACTGAAAAGTAATGCCTCCACCTTCGTAGCTCTTCAACAGTTGGCAGCATTGGTATGCAGCAGGTACTGGCTTGTTCCGTAGCCTCTTCTCTACAGCTCCAGTTGTCAGGAAGCCTTAGCATTGAACAGTTGTGTTGTTACAATGTGAAGTACAGAACCCTGTGCAGATAGTCGGTCAATGTGATTTAAGCAATGTGCAGTCATTGAATTCTTGATAGCAGAAGATGTCACCCAAGAGGAGATTAATCACAGAATGAAAGCAGCTGATAGTGATTGTGCTGATTCATGTGAGTACTGTGCATCATTGGGCAAGTAAGTTTAAAGATGTTGAGGCAGATACATCTGACCTGCATGACAAACAAAGAGTTGGATGTCTTGTGACAGCAACCACCGAGTTTCACAAGCAGAATGTTGACAAATTGATTCAGGACAATCATTGTGTCACTCAGAGTGAAATTGCAAGCACAATCAGCATTTCACAAGAACATGTGGGTCACATTATTACTTTGCTTGGCAATCAGACGATCTGTGCACGATGGGTACCCTGGATGCTGACTCCTGAAATGAAAGCGTACAGACTTGAAATTTGGCAGGAACTCCTTTCATGTTATGAGAATGAAAGTGACACCTTTCTCTATTCATTTGTGACAAGAGATTAAATATGGGTACACTATTACAACCTGGAGACAAAACGTCGGTCTATGAAATATCGACACAAAGACCCGCCCCAGAAAAAGAAATTCAATACGCAGCCCTCAGCTGGAAAAATCATGGCCACAGTGTTCTGGGACACAGATGGTGTTATCCATGTTGATTTCCTTGACCATGAAACAACACTAAATTCAGAGCATTACATCACAATGCTGCAAACTCTGAAACAACAGCTAACAAGCGACCAAAAGGAAAAGGGAAACATTTTCTTGCTGCATGACAATGCCAAACCACAGAACTTAAGAGACTGAATCGCACCACCGTACAGCATCTTCCATACAGTTCAGATTTAGCACCATCTGACTTCCATCTGTTCCCGTTTATGAAAGATGATCTGAGGGGACATCATTATGCTTCTGATGAAGGCATTGAGAAAACTATGAGATTGTGGTTGTGGAAACAGTGTCGACTTCTTCCATGACGGCTTCAGAAAACTTCATCATTGGCAGAAATGTATCCAACTGGCTGATGATTATGTGGAAAAGTGAATATTGGTAATTAAAGATCACATTCTAAGGATTATTTCTGCATTTTATTTATTAAAATATTCCCATCCAAACCCAATTAACAAAGGTGGAAGCATTACTTTTCATTCAACCCTCATAGATATGTTGAACATTACAGGATTCAAGTTAGCTCCTACTTCTGTTGAGAAAATATGGAGGAAGGAGGGGTTGCCAAATTTTTCATAAACTATTTTGATTTCAGGAATAATGAGATTCATAAATTTTGCTCAGAGCTTAGAAGCTTGTGAAACAGAAGTAGTATTACATAAGAAGTCCTAGTACCTACAGAGCACCTTCAGGAAATTTTAACCCTTTCACAAAAAATCTGGAAGCTCTGTTGTCCCATCTCATAGTAAAAAACAAGGAAATAATGGTTGCTGGTGATTTTAATGTAGATTTATTGAAAATCTCTGTCAGTGAACAATTATTGCAAACATTAACACTGTCATTCAATTAAGTTCGTACTCTGAACTTTGCAACTAGTGTATGTGAATGCTCTAAGACTGCTTATTAATAACTTTGTAGACAAATCTAGGAAAAAAAGTCATATCACAAAACCAATAGTAAATGGGCTACCTCAGCATGACAAGCAGCATCTCGTGTTAAATACTGAAACTTGTCAGGATAAAATATCTACAGAAGGGTAATAAATCAGTCAAAAATTGCAATTTTAGGAGATTCCTCAAAGACATGAACTTGACAGATGTTTACAATACTTCTGACTCAAATGGAAGATACAAAGCATTCAGTAATAAAGTTACTTCTGCTTTTGAAAATAGTTTTCTCCTAAAGGTAACTCAAATCAAACAGAAGTTGAAACATAAACCACGGATTACACAAAGAATAAAGATATCATGTGGGACAAAAAGGAGACTGTATCTACTATCTAAGAACAGCTCTGATATTAGCATTGTAATGCATTATAAAGGATACTGCAAAATATTGAAGCAAGTACTCCAGAAATCGAAGTAGCTTTACTATGAGAAAAAGATAATTACATCAGGCAACAAAATAAAAACTCTATGGAATATAGTGAAAACAGAGGCAGGTTGGGCCAAAAAGTAGGAGGAACAGATAGTTCAAAAATAAATGAGACCTTGGTAATAAGTGTATGTAGTTGTGGGTATTATGTGGCATAGAGCTGTAATAACACACTTCTGTAGTCGAATGAACATTTATTTTTTTGTGGCGGCGTTCGTAGCGACAAACAATTCGCTGTAGAAACGGCTTACGAAGTCACCGCCACACGTTTAATAGCGGGCCGACCGGTCCGCTGGAACAGTGAACAGAAAGATGAAAACCCAAACACTCTGATTAAATAAAAGTCGGTACTTATCTTTATTAACGAAGATACAGAAACACAGTAGTGAACTCCGTGTCTACAGAAATCTGTCTAGTTCGAGTCGGAGCGGCTAGGTCAGCTTCGGCTGACGACAAACAACAACTCTGCTACAATGAACACACAACTGACTAGCAAGTACACAATTCGGTGGCGAGTATACAACTGAGCGGCGAATCCAGAACTGTCTTAGCGCTCGTGACTCCAGCGCTTAAGAAGCCAGAAGCCAGCGGTGGCGCGCGCAGACTTGCGGCAATTTCCTGTATCGCTGGCGCTGCTTATGCGGACGGCGTCCGGACTTTGATGCTGCCAACCTTTTGGCAGCGGGCTCGGTTGGCATTACTGGCTAGGATATAACACTCCTCCCCCCCAAATCGCCGCACCGTCGTTGAGTAATGACGTGGCAAGCGCCGACGGCGGGGGAGGGGTCTGGCCGCAGGCATAGCAGAAGAGACCGGGGCAGAGACTGTTGTCGGTGGCAGTCCCCGGTCCGCACCCCAGCATTGGCTGCGCGGGGCCTTGGGAAACACCGACTGAAAACCGAGGTCAGGGTGCACGCCTGTGACCACGGGCGCAGCTTCTGGTACTAGACGCGACGGGGCGTCGGGACCCACGAAGAGAGGCAGCGTCTCCTGACGCTGCGTCGACGGCTGCTGAGTGGGCACCGGACAAGGCGCTGCGGTGTCAGACTCCTTGGGGGTGCCCAAGGAAAGCGGCTGCAGGACAGGCTGCACAGCCACCGCTTGGGAAGGCGGCCCGGCTGAGGGGTCGACGTCCATCAGCTTTGAAGGCGGTGGCGACTGAAGAGGGACCGCAGGCGCCGGAGCGACCACCTGGGGCGCTCCCGGATGAAGCTGCGCGGGAGGCATCAACGGGACGGGCTGTCGGCGTGGTAGCGGCGACGGCTGCTGCTGCTACCCTGGGGGCGGCAGCGAAGTCGGAAGGCGCGGCTGGAACCCGCCGCGGACCAAATCTGTGGACAAAGATCGAGCGGCAGTATCTGGGCGGCCAGCGTGGCGCAACTGGTTCTGATGCCTCCTGTGCACCCTAGTAGCACCTTGAACAGAATAAAAACCGTGACCCTGGACACTTATCACGGTACCACGTTCCCAACGACGGCGACCGAGATAAACTCTGAAAAAAACGGCGTCGTTGCGCTGAAAACGCGTGCGATGCTCAGAAGCGGCGGGTCGATCCGGGGGGGTGCAACAACCGTAGTAGGGTGCGATGACGACGGCCATGGAGAAGCTCCGCAGGCGAAGGGCCGTCGCGTGGCGTGGTCCGGTACGACGACAGGAACGTGATGAGGGCCTGCTGACGAGAGTGCGTAGCACAAAGGCGGTCCATATGATCCTTGAATGTGCGTACAAAACGTTCCGCTGCACCATTCGATTGAGGGTGGAACGGCGGAGTAAGAACATGGTGAATGCCATTGGCAGAACAAAAACTTTCAAATTCAGCAGAGGTAAATTGTGGACCATTGTCAGACACTAAAACTTCTGGAAGACCCTCAATACAAAAAATTGAAGTCAACGCCTGTATAGTTTGTGCAGACGTTGTAGACTGCATGGGCACAACAAACGGAAAATTACTAAATGCATCTATCATGATGAGCCAACGAGAATTCCAATATGGACCAGCGAAATCAATATGTACTCGCTGCCAGGGACCGGCAGGGCGTGCCCACTCAAAATAGCGTTGAGGCGGAGCAGCTTGGTGTTCGGCACACGTCGAACAATCTGTAGACATCTGCGTAATCTGCTTATCAATGCCGATCCATGTACAATGACGGCGGGCAAGCTGCTTGGTGCGGACCACTCCCCAATGACCTTGATGCAACAAGTCGAGGACCTTGGATTGGAGCACTTGGGGAACCACTACACGAAGCTGGTCATTCTCGGTGCGTAACAGCAAAACTCCGTGCGAAACAGACAACAGATGACGTTGCGGATAATAGCGACGAACCACAGGATCCGATATGTCCTTTGCCTTGGACGGCCAACCACGTTGAACAAAACGTAATAGTAAACTCAGATGAGGATCCGTAGCTGTCTCATGTGCCACCTGACGATAATCAATCGGAAAATCCCGGAGGGATTGATGCTCATCGGCGTCAATCTGATGGCAAGAGTCGTCAGAGGAATTGAAGACATCATCCGCAGCAATCGGCAATCTAGAAAGCGCGTCAGCGTTTGCATGCTGAGCTGTAGGGCGATACAGTATCTCATACTAGTATTGTGATAACAAAAGAGCCCAACGTTGTAGTCTCTGAGCTGTCCGCTGAGGAACTGGTTTAGACGGATGAAACAGTGACGTCAGGGGCTTGTGATCTGTTACTAAATAGAATGGTCTACCATAGAGGTAGTGATGGAATTTTGTGACACCGAACACAATAGCCAACGCTTCCTTGTCCAATTGGCTATAATTACACTGAGCTTTGTTTAGCAATTTAGATGCGAACGCAATAGGACATTCGGTGTTACCGACTCGGTGAGACAACACAGCACCGAGGCCGAAAGAAGAGGCATCACAAGCTAACACCAGAGGCTTGTTAGGGTCGTAATGGACCAGACAACGATCATTCAATAAAGCCTCTTTAAGCTGCTGAAAGGCTGATTGGCAATCAGCTGACCATACAAACGGAACATTCTTACGGCGGAGACGATGCAACGGTGCAGCAATCTGTGATGCATTAGGTATAAACCTAATATAAACGTCAATTTGCCAAGAACTGCTTGCAATTCATGCAGATTGCGAGGGGCGGGCAAATCACGAATAGCTGCTAAATGTGACTGGGAGGGATGAATGCCTTGAGCATTAATAACATGTCCCAGATACTCCAGCTCCGTAAGGAAAAATGAACATTTATCGATGTTGCAACGTAGGCCTGCCTGAGACAACACTTTAAACAAACACTCCAAATTACGGAAATGTTCAGCAGGCATCCGACTGGACACAACAATATCGTCTAAATAGTTGCAACACGATGGCACATTAGCCAGAAGTTGTGACAAAAACCACTGAAAAACAGCTGGAGCTGACGCACAACCAAAAGGCAAACGCAGAAAACGGAACAACCCCAACGACGTGTTTATGACAAAATACTGTTGTGATTGCTCATCGAGGGGCAATTGCAAATAGGCTTCACGGAGATCAATTTTGGAAAAGAAACGAGCTTCCCCTAACTTATCCATCAGCTCGTCCGGTCTAGGCAAAGGAAAAGAATCAATGACAGTCTGAGGATTAACTGTCGACTTAAAATCAGCACACAAACGTAACTTGCCAGACGGTTTCTTTATAATAACTAAGGGAGAAGCCCACTGGCTCGCTGAAACGGGTTGAATAACACCGTTGTTTTGCCAACGACGAAGTTCATCTTCTACAGGTGCCCGGAGGGCGTGAGGCACTGGACGAGCACGACAAAATCGAGGCTGAGCATTATCTTTTAACGTAATATGAGCGGCAAAGTTCGCAGCACAACCTAGTTCGTCTTTAAATATGTCACTGTATCGTTTACACAAATCGGTTATGCTGTCTTGAGGAACAACAACAGAATTAATTTGCAACACATTGTCTTGGATAGACAGGCCAAACAAGTAAAAACAGTCTAATCCGAAAATGTTTACACTGTCTGTAGGGCGGAGCACTGTGAATGAAACTGTTTTTGTATTGCCACGGAATGTGGCTGGCACGCTACATACACCTAACACAGGAATTTGTTCTCCACTATAAGTAGCCAAAGAATGTTTTGCCGCTGAAAGTTTAGGGCGGCCGATAGCCGCATACGTAGCACTATTGATGAGAGTCACAGACGCACCAGTGTCTAATTGAAAATTGAAGGTCTTATCCTGGATGCGTAGCTTCACAAATAGTTTATTACACTGTCTCTGGATCGGTGCAGTGGAGGCGGAAGACACAAAATCAGCGCGTGTAGCGCGTGTTCGCTGCTTACGACAACTCGTGGGTTGAGCGGGTGGAACAACAACTCCCGCTTCACTTGCAGTCTGTACATTACTTTTTACAGCGTTTGAATTACGCTTGGGTCGCATAGCAGAGGGCTGGGTGGGTGGCTTATTGCGAACAAGTTTATTACCCACACGAACCGTGGAAGAGTCTTTAAACGCGACCTTCTGGGCGGGCTGGCTTTGAAGAACATGAATATCCATGGGCTGGGCAGCACTAGAATTGTTCTTGCGTTTACGCAAACAAACAGTCTGGATGTGTCCTTTCCTTTGACAAAAGTGACAAACCGCGTTGCTTAACGGGCAAAGTTCACGAGGATGAGCAAGAACACACTTAGGGCAAGACTTAACTCTATCATTTTGCACACGCGGCTGACGAATGTGTTTAACATGACGCGGCCGGCTAGTGTTTACAGTCTGACGCTGCCGGTGGGGCCGCGGGCGTGACATAACTTGCTTAGCACAGGCAATTTGAGAAATACATGGCTGATCTAACTCACACTCAGCATAGTCAAAAGTATCTTGGGCTTCAATGATGTTCATCACAGTCTCTAATGACGGGTCAGGCAACTTTAAGATAGCAGCACGAATACGAGAATCTGCAATGTTTTGAGTAATAGCGTCTCGTAACATGACATCACTGTAGGAAGCTCCACACACACAATTAAATCGGCACTGACGGGTGAGGCCCCGTAAATCTGTTAACCACTGTTTATTAGATTGATGTGGCAGTTTCTTTAATCTGAAGAACTTGAATCTGGCTGCTGCCACATGAACTCGCGATTTGAAATACTCAGCAAGCTTGTTAACAACAACGTCATAGTCTAAAGCTTCTGGCTGGGATTCCGGGAACAACTTACAAAGTAGTCGATAGATTTCCACGCCTGCAGTGGAAATTAAATAAAGCTGCCGCTCAGTACCTGTGATTTTGTAGACTGTCATGTGCGCCTGCAACTGCGCGAAATATTCTCGCCATTCTTCTCTTGATGCATCAAAAGCATGGAACGGTGGTGCTGCCTGTGCTTGTTCCTTTTGTGTTGGACGATTGCTTCCACCAGACTTTGTATTTGCTGACTCTGTAACAAGATCAACTGTTGTAAGTCGGCAGACATAGTGAACACATATTAAACCAGCCCCCAAAATTTTATCGCTATAATTAGTATAACCAGAAACAAGTTGAACCAGCCCTGCACACGAGTTCGGAAGTCCTCGTCGCCAGTTTTGTGGCGGCGTTCGTAGCGACAAACAATTCGCTGTAGAAACGGCTTACGAAGTCACTGCCACACGTTTAATAGCAGGCCGACCAGTCCGCTGGAACTGTGAACAGAAAGATGAAAACCCAAACACTCTGATTAAATAAAAGTCGGTACTTATCTTTATTAACGAAGATACAGAAACACAGTAGTGAACTCCGTGTCTACAGAAATCTGTCTAGTTCGAGTCGGAGCGGCTAGGTCAGCTTCGGCTGACGACAAACAACAACTCTGCTGCGATGAACACACAACTGACTAGCAAGTACACAATTCGGTGGCGAGTATACAACTGAGCGGCGAATCCAGAACTGTCTTAGCACTCGCGACTCCAGCGCTTAAGAAGCCAGAAGCCAGCGGTGGCGCGCGCAGACTTGCGGCGATTTCCTGTATCGCTGGCGCTGCTTATGCGGACGGCGTCCGGACTTTGATGCTGCCAACCTTTTGGCAGCGGGCTCGGTTGGCATTACTGGCTAGGATATAACATATTTTACCACTGAACAAAGCAAATACAAGAGAAGCTGTCAAACATGGCATGCAGCAAGACATGGACAAAGTGAACTAAAGTTAACATCAAAGAAAATCGGTTCAAAGACATGGTGCTTCATGGTAGAGGTGTCACAGAGGCTCCCCCCTTACCTGCACAGTGTGGGTCACAGGGCGAAGCTAGCTCACGTCAACACAAAATCCTCATGAGAGTGCAGCAGATGGCAGATGAAGGCGGAGTCCAGTGTGTGAAGTGGGCACCTTGGAAGCCATGTCGGACAGCTGTGCAGGCAGTGGGGAGTCATTGGAGGCCGTGTCAGTGGCATCAATGGGTGAGGTGCCGGCGAAAGCACGCTGGTCAGGGGAATCGGAATATGGCTTGGGGATGGAACATGTAGGTTTTAATTGGTGCACTGAAACCGTATTTGGTCGTCCATTGTGTAGTATCATGAAAGTATTAACTCCGTGCTGTAAAACGCAGTGCAGACTGGAGTATGGTGGTTGCAGGGTTGCCCGTACAGAGCCGTCTCGTAGCATGATGAATTCGCACATTGCCGGGTCTTTGTGTACAAACACCAGCAATGTGGAATGAGTATGAGATGGGGGTGGGCGAAGGTGGACAATGAGTGCACACACTTATTCTACATGGGGCAGAAGGTCAATTGCAGTGTGTCCTTCAGGAATTTGGCTGTCAGGACGAGGGGTTCTCCATATAAAACGTCCGCCAGTGAAGCATTCAGGTCTTCCTTGTGGGTGGAGTAGATGCCAAGTAAGACCCAAGGAAGTGCCTGAGACCAAAGCCCACCATGAGTGCATCTTTAAGAGTTCTGTTCCATCGCTCAACCAAGCCATTTGCCTGTGGATGATAGGCCGTCATGTGAAATTTCGCTACTCTGCACCGCTCGCACAACTGAGCGAAAAGCAAGGACTCAAACTGTCATCCCTGACCCGTAGTTAACTGAAAAGCTAAATTTCGCCACCCACATTGATAAGAAAGCACAAGCCTTAATAATGTTGACCAGAGGAACTGCTTCAAACCAATGGGTCATAGACAAAATGTATTTGTACCCCTCAGAAGAGGAAAGAGGACTGACCACATCAATGTGCACGTGCCACAGGCGGCCCTTGAGGATGTCAAACTGTCCTAAAGGAGGCTCCACATGTCTGCCCACTTTATTATGTTGACAAGGAACACATGCACATAACCAGGAGTGGCAATCATACCGCACACCTGGCTAGACAAAACGTTCTGTCACTAGTCTTGTCGTTGCCCATGTCCCGGGGTGGCCAAATTGTGTAAGGCTTCACAGATCCCACATCGAAGGGCGGATGGCACCAAGGGGTGCGGGGAGCCAGTAGAAACGTCACAGAAGACAGGGCTGATGACCTGTGGAGGGTAAGAGGTTTGATGGCGAGCGAAGACTCATCGTCCAAAACCAGTTGCTGGGTGTCTGTGTCTTCAGTCTGAAGATGTGCCAGTTCATCTAAGTTCAAGGATGTGCAAATCACCCATGTATGAGATAGACAGTCAGCTGCAACATTTTCTGCACCGCAGATGTAGCAAGCATCTGAAGAATGTTGGCAAATGATGTCCATGTGTCAGAAGCGGTGCAGCGGTAGATCTTTTGCTGGGTCGCATATTGCATCAACGAGGTGTTTATGGTCCGAGTAGACAGTGAAAGGACGCCCCTCCACATTGCTCCTGAAGTGCTCGACTGCCTCATAAACCGCAAAAAGCTCATGGTTGAAGGCTGACCATTTCCGCTGACTCCTGCTTAGTTTATTTCAAAAAGAAACGGAGTGGCTGCGTGGAGTCCGCAGTGTGCTGTTAGCGCCCACAGTTGAATCGCTAGTATCGGTAGTGATTGAAATACGGGCCTCGGGGTTGGGATATCTGAGAGTGACTGCTCTCACGATGGCCGATTTCAAATTGTTGAAAGCATCGAGCATGGGCTGAGTACAATCCAACTTTCACTTTGCCTTGGTATTTTTACCGGAGAGGGCGTCTGCAAGGGACAACTGCACAGAGGCAACCCGGGGGATATGGCATCGATAAAAGTTTAACATGGCCAGAGAGTGCTGGAGTTGCATGTAATCCTCAGCAAGAGGCAGTGCTAGAATGGTTTTGATACAAGAATCTGTTGGTTGGAGGCCGTCAGCCAAGACTGTATGGCCAAGGAATGTAAATGATTCCAAACAGAGTTGGGATTTGTCGTCACTGATAACCACACCATTGGCCATGAGAGACATACAAATTGCATCAAGATGAAATTTGTGTTCCTCAACGGACAAGGAAAACATAAGTACGTCATCCAAATAAGCAAAAGCGAAAGGCAGAGGTAGCGGAATTGAATCAATGAAACATTGCCGTGCCTGTACAGTGTCTTTCAAGCCATAAGGCATGTAACAGTACTCAAATAAACCAAAGGGTGTAATGATGGCCATATTCAGAATATCCGGTGGGTGCATGGGAATTTGGTGGTGCACCTCCGAACAGTATAAGATAGAGAAGAACTTCAAGCCATGCAGTAACTGAGTGAAATCCTGGATATGAGGTATGGGATTATTGTCCTAGCATTTAGTGACCTGTAGTCCCCTCACATGCACAGCAAGCCATCCTTCTAAGGCACAAGATGGATAGGTAAAGACCAGTTGCTGTCCGATTGTCAGAGCATGCCCAAAGCAAATACATCCTGAACAATTCCTTTCGCTCATAGCAATTTGCAAGTGTTAAGATGTCATGCTTTATGACATATGGGTGAGCCATCCATGGTGTGTATTTTGTAAGGAGTGCCATTGCTGATTGCTGAAACCCGTGAAGGGAGACAGGCAGGGGATGGCACGGCCGTTCACTGTCCTTGCCAGGCCGAAATGGCGTGGGTGGTGCATTGGTGGCAGACGACGCCTGAGGGCATGGCATGGCAGCCACCCAATGCAAGGGAACCCACAAAGCGAGAACATGTGCATCCGTGCTGGGCCGGAGTGACGTGGATGGGGCGACAGAGGCAGACAACGACAGAGGGCATAGCACAGCAGCCATGTGATGCGAGGGATCCCAGGGTGCAGGAACATGTGCATTCTGTAGATTCAACTGCAATGGCATGGAACGGGGACTAGGGGAAGGTAAGCTTGACCCAGGAGCAATGCAGAATGAAGATGCAGAAGAAATGGGTGATGGTTCCGAAAGAAATGTCTCTGCAGACAGACTGCAAATATTACTCCGTGCGTGAACCAATTCAGTAGAGGTGGCAGCAATGCATGTGCGTAACTCCTCGTTATGTGTGCGGAGCCCATCGATCTGCATGCAGATGTCTGCCAAGTCAGAGAGAAGTGCAGTAATACCTTTGAGCAGAGATGCACAAGTGCAAAGCGTAGCCAAGGAGGTGGTGAGCAGAGTCGTGCAGAACTTGTTTGAGCACAGAACAGTAGAACTAGATGCATGGTGGAGCATTTCGGCTTGCAGGTCTGGTGAAAGTTCATAATGGTGTAGAAAATCCAACCCGATCACAGGTTCATCCACAACGGTGACATGGAAGGTCCAAGGAAAGGTCGTGATTGGTGATAGGTGAAGTGACATCTTGATGGAGCCAATGACCATGACATGAAAGTGATTTGTGGCTATCAAAGCGAGGTTAGCAAGAGAAAGCATGTTGCCCACTAGCTTGTCCAGGATAACACTAACATTGGCGCCGGTGTCAACAAGAAAGCGTGTGCTTGATGGCAGGTCCATGACATAGTGGCTTTGTGCTGCTGGAGCAAGCGGTGTGGCATCAGAAGGTAGGCACCATGTCAGGACATGGCACCTAAACGTGCCCACCAGACTCACTTGGGTATGCACAGAGTGTGCGACTGTTGTGAGCAGCATTACCATAGGTTGCATGGTACCAGCATAGTGGGTAAGCTTGGAGACGAGTTGGTGCGGAGAGGGCGGGGGATTTAGCTGACCACATTGTTGCCTGAGACCGCTCGGGCTGCTGCACGGGTGAAGTCAGCTCCTGCTGGGAGGTTGCAGGCAGTACCTCCTGTAGGCCACCAGGAAGGAGCTCCTGGTGGACTGCTGAGCTGCTGAGGCATGGCATGCCTGCGGTGACGAACGATTGCGTAGGACTGATCAGCCACGCGTAATATCGAGAGGGTCTGCTACGTGAGATAGTAGGTGAAGTTGTAGGTTCGACGGAAGCTTGACCATCCACAAGGTCCACAGTGTGGCATCTGGTAGAGCTTGGTCATCTATTAATGTATGAAGGTGAAACTAAAGCTGAAAAGGTGTGGAGTCATCGAGGTGCTTGTCATGGATGATGTGGTGGATAGCCTCTGCTGGAGGGCGAGAAAGGCATTCAATGAGTAATGTTTTTGCTATTAAATACTTGGGCGAGGCAGGAGGTGAGAGAAGCAGATCACTGATGAGGTCTGGATGAGCATGGAGGTGGCTCACCAGGAAGATTAAACATGTGCTATTGTCCACAATCCCATGGATATCTAGTAAATGATTCACCAGTGTGAACCAAGTTAAGAATTGTCCTTTTGCAATGCAGGCAGTTGATCTGGAAACCAGCACGGATGAAATGGCCAGAGAAATTACAAGAATGGGAGGGAGGCGAGTGTGGTGTGACCATGGAGCAATGGTCACTGGTTGAGGTGACAGGTGTCACCGAGACAGCTTCCGGGGGAGGGAGGTGGGGGAGGGGGTGCCAATGACATCAGACATATAAGAATGTGCAACCTCGTGAATGATCAAATTACAGTTCTCAAACTTCGGCAGTGAATCAAACCAACCAAAAGGTGACTGTTTAGCTGCTGTGTGAAACAACGTCCTTCACACAGTTATCATTCACAATGTCACTAAGCGGCATGCACTGTCTGTGCAGCAGGTGTAGCTGCGTAGTAGCATTTCACAGTGGCCATGTTGAGCCAGTAATGGTTAAGTGGTCGGCGGAATGGTTGGGACCAGGTAACTGTTGACTTTTAACCAAATGTACATTGGGAAAACTAGTATAAATGCAAGAACAGTTAATAAGGTGTGACGCACTGGCACAAAACAACACTGGTAGATCCATTATTCCAAGGACAATGTAGGTCGGCACACAAAGTTTGTTGTGATGAAAAGAAGCACAAAATAATTTCCAAACACACGACAACTATGTGAGGATCATCACTTTGGGTATTACATGGTGTAGAGCCATAATAACACACTTTTGCAGACAAATGAACATTTATTTTACCACTGAACAAAGTGAATACAAGAGAAGCTGTTGAACATGGTTCCCAGTGAGACACAGACAAAGTGAACTAAAGTAAAGCCAAAGAACATCAGTTCAAAGACATGGCACTTCACACCAGAGGCACCACATAGTGTTGCAAACCTCGTGAACAAGTACTTTATTTCTGTTACTGACAGCAGCGCGACCCCTGGTGCGTACAGGAAACCCACCAACCCACCCCCTATACCGCCCTCCGTGGTGGTACACATACATCATGCTGTTGCTAAATGGGCATTGTGGCAATCAGTACAGTAAATTTTTATCAGTTTGTTGCATCCTTGAGCCCACACTTCACGATGTACACTCAGCGGTTGGTACGTCAGCATTCAACAATTAAGGGGCAAAGTTAAAGTTCTTATACATTGAGGAATAGGAAAATCAATGTTTATAATGCTATAAAATAATAGTAAATGTTATTTTAGATAAAAAAACTTGTGCACGTTAATAAGCACTAAAAAACAAGGGTACATGCTCTGCAGGCATGAGCAGGTGAGCGATATCCCGGACGCGCACTGTAGATGTCCTAGCAGCGCGCTCTGCTGGTGCGTCGGCCGGCCTGGCGCCGAGCCAAGTTGGGCGGGTTGTGTCACCAACTCGCTAGGTGCTCAGCGGGCAGTGCAGCACTATGTTTTGATAATTTTTCAAACTGTTGTATCCTTGAGCCCCCGGTTCATGATGTACACTCCCTGGTTCCCAGCTGACGCTACATATCACACTTTATTAATAATTACAGTAAAGAGTTACATCACCAGTTAAAGTAACATTCTCAGCAAGTACACCAAGTCCTTGCAGGGGAGTGTGCTTCTAGGACATCTACAGCGCGCATCTGGGCTAGCATATTTTCACCAAAAATAAATTTAATAATTTTCAGAAACTAAGACCGGTGTGTACCCTTGTTTTTTAGTGCTTATTAACATGCTAGTGTAAACCATCCATTTCCACTACTCCCTGTGCCAGCATCAAGACTGAAATTAACTCGACATCCATGGAAGAAAATAGGTCCATTCAATATAACACTTTGAGCGGTTCCATTTGTGCCAAGTTTATTCTCGAGGCTTATTATGTGTTTGTAGACAGGCATGCCGTGGCGGCGTTGACGATATACACGTCGACGAGGCATAGTGGTTCAATGCTGTTGCAGATAGAGCTCACAGCAGAATGGTTCCGCTGGCATGCACTGCCCGCTTATATAGGGAGCAAACGACCTTGGCTATGTAACGCGGCTGATAAGGGACTTACACTCTGCAGGCACCGCTGAGTTACATCACCAGTTAAAGTAACATTCTCAGCAAGTACACCAAGTCCTTTCATCCATACATGTATTTTTTCATCATTACTAACTTTACGACAGGGGTGGGTATACAATGTAAAAGGTATATTACTATATACATAACTAGGTCTAGATAGGGACTTAGCATCTATTCCACAATGGCAGGTATTGTAAGCGATGACGCTTACAAGAGCTAATTTATTTTTAGTGAAAATATGCTATCCCAGACATGCGCTGTAGATGTCCTAGCAGTGCGCTCCCCTGGTGCGTACGCAAACATTGATTTTCCTATTCCTCAATGTATAAGCACTTTAACTTTGGTCCCTTAATCTCCGAATGCTGACGTCACCAACCGCTGAGCGTACAGGTCTTGTAAGCGATGACATCTCGGTCGGCGACTGATTCAAGTCCAGGCAGAGAGGCATTCTCACATCGGACAATAGCTAGCGTAAACCATCCACTTCCACTACTCCCTGTGCCAGCATCAAGACTGAAATTAACTTGACATCCACGGAAGAAAATAGGTCCATTCAATATAACACTTTGAGCGGTTCCATTTGTGCCAAGTTTATTCTCAAGGCTTATTATGTGTTTGTAGACAGGCATGCCGTGGCGGCGTTGACGATATTCATGTCGACGAGGCATAGTGCTTCAATGCTGTTGCAGATAGAGCTCACAGAGTAATGGTTCTGCTGGCATGCACTGCCCGCTTATATAGGGAGCAAACTACCTTGCCTACGTAACGCTGCTGATAAGGGACTTGGGCTCTGCAGGCACGAGCAGGCAAGCGTTATCCCGGACGCGCGCTGTAGATGTCCTAGCAGCACGCTGCGCTGGTGCATCGGCCGGCCTGGCACCGAGCCAAGTTGGGCGGGTTGCGTCACCAACTCGCTAGGCGCTCAGTGGGCAGTGCGGCACTATGTTTTGATTTTTTTTTTCAGATAAAGCATGGTTTAAACATACTTTGAAAGACTGTTTGATAGGCAACCGCTTCTACTCTATACATGAATATCTTAATAGGGACTGTTAGACCAGCTTAAGTAAAAATGTCTGTTAGATTTCAGTTTTGCCAGCACTTAGTCATGACGGTCAGGATTAGGTACTTTGTGTGCGATAAAGTTATTAAAAGTGCATAACAATGTTTCATTCTGACAGTCTATTAATTCTGTAAATATCAGCAGTTCCAGTTTACTGTAATGTATTCACCTATTTTGACAATCTGCTGACAAATGATCAGGGTAATAAGTATTGTATTCAAATGTTTTATGTTATTCTTTCTGACATGTTCCACACCAACAAGAATCATCTCATTTTTGTGTCTATGGAATGAAAACTTAATCTAATCTAATCTAAGGAGGATTGTTTTGACATTAACGACTCTTCACATCTGGGAAGACATTAGGTGTTTGATGAAGATTGTTTAAACACATTAACACAGAATAATCCACATGATTGTACTGGAGAACTGGAAAATGTGATGAACTGTCATCATTCCACCATTGTGTAACATTTGTATGCAATGGTGAAGGTTCAAACATTGGGTGTATAGGTAACACATGCCAATCAGAGGGGGCATATCTCTGCTTTCTCGTCATCAATTGGCTTCTGAACAATACCAACCATTCCTATACTCTATCATCACTGGTGACAAGAAATGGTGTCTCCATGCTAACGTAAGGAAAAAGAAAGGAATGGTTGAGCCCAAACAAAGCAGCAACTCCCCCTACAAAGACATACGCACATCCATAATAGATAATGTTACATTTGGTGTACTACAAATTGGTTCCCCAAGGTGTAGCCATCACTGATAACATTTATTGTCAACAACTGAGACACCTTGAAAACACAATCCAAAAACAATGACGAGGAAGACTGCTTTAAGTGATGCTACTCCAAGACAGCACCTGCCCGCATTCTGCTAGACTGACAAAAGACACTATACAGGAGTTGGATTGGGAAGTCATTTTGCACCCTCCTTATTCCCCCTGTCTTGTACCCTCCAATTTTCCCCTTTTCTGCTCTCTATTGAACAGCCTTCAATTATGTGACTTCATAGGCTTTCCCAGCATAATAAGTCTTGAAAGTCTCTTTTCATTTGTTGCAAGATTCTAAAACAAACTCCATTCAATATTTCAGTGATCCAACTGTTCATCACCTTCTGGAGAACACTATACCTGCTGCTGCTGCTGCTTTTGAGTCCTGCTGAACTCTCAGAGTGACTCAGCAGCAGCAGCAGCAGTGTTCTCCTGGAGATGACAAACCATTGGATCACTAAAACATTGAATTGAGTTGAGTTTTTAGGATCTGGCAACAAACCCAAAGAGACTTTCAAAACTTTCAAGGAACTTCTTCTGCGCTCTGAATATGGCTTGAAGAGTTCTTTGCCTCAAAACTATAGTTGCAAAGTTGAAAAGTTATCCCAGCATAAGCAGACTGCAGTAAATAATGAAGGACAATATACTATTTATGACTAAAGACTCTATTATGTGTATTAGTTGTGTTTATTAAACTCATGGGGAAATGCTACAAACTTATGCGCCAACTTAATTTATGAAAATAACAAATACAAATATGTCCCTAACTATGCCAATGTCCAATGATATTATTGTTGGAGCTGCAGATGGATCACAGAATCATAGTGTCAAGATGATTGTATGATTTGGCCATAGACCTGAAATGAAGATCATCAGTTAATATGCTGGGAAAGTTTACACTTGCCAATATCAGTCTGAAATAAAATGGGAACAAACAATAAATATATATACATATCTGTGTGTGTGTGTGTGTGTGTTTCTCTTTATACCTTGCAGCCATGATTCATCCAATAAAAGGGAATTTCAGGAGTACCCTCTCTGTCATGTAAAGACTGCTGTTGCCAGCTGCAACACTAACATCAAGCAACAGTACTTGAATTAATCAGTTGATGTACTATCCATATTTTGCAAAGTTTCAATTTGATGTTGATGAAATAAATCTCGGGTGAACAGCCTGGTATGAGTGTGCATAGTGTCCTATACACACTCACACCAGGTTGTTCACCCAAGATTTATTTCATCATAAAATATGCCTGGAGAAATTGAAGAATCACAATTTGACGTTGTTCACAGCTCTCTGAGCAGATGCAATACACACAACAGTTTGAACTGCTAAGTGGTGTGACATAGTTGTTAGTTTTCTTTCCAATGCTCTTCCTAACTTGTCTAGACTGTTCATAGTTAAAATTGATATTTCACCTGCTACACGATCGAGTAATTAGCAAGAGTGTGATGCCATCCTATACAGTTCCTGCACAATGCTGGACACATTACTTGCATTGTACATGAAACATAATGTTTTTCAAATGTGAAATTCGGAAAAGAAAATTTGACAGCACAGTATGAGTAATCATATTATTCACCATTTGGGATTATGTATATGGAATGTCACATGAAGTATTCAGACAACTTAAGTTTTTGGCTTTGAAGATTTTCTAGAGATTATTGATTGTATTACATGTGGTTTTGGGTTTGCAACTGGCTTATGTCAACATCTTGTCATGATATTTCAACTGACAAACATTCACCCACCTTCAGGTGAGTTTTTAACTCTGGGGATTGACAGATTGCTTCACTATGTTTGTATCAAAAATTGTATAGTTTAACACCCTCTGTGGAAATTGCTTCATCTGAGGAGCATAGATACATGAGTAATTGTGATATTGCATGCATGTACTCATCGAATTGTGAGCGCACAGTGTTAAAATCCAGATGTCAACATAATAAAATTAATTGTTGGTAGACATGTCATTAGCTGTAAAATGTTTTATTCCTGAAGATACAACAGACATCACCAAGTAACACAACTTATCCAATTGAAAGCTGCCATCCTAATTAGTAAGAAGTTCCACCAAATATATTTTGTGAGATTCCTAAATAATTTAACCCCAGAAGACTTTCCTTGTGGCCAAGAATTCTGACACAGAATAATCCATAGCATGTCCTGTGGAGATATAATATTTGGCTATGGCCGACTTACTGGAATGTAAAAGATGAGTGTAGTGATCATGTTCCACACGTGTCATGTACTGTGTGTGTGGCTTTGCCACATTGGTATCGTATTCTGTATATTCCAGCCTTTTGCAAACCCAAATCAATCTTTACAGAGCATGACAAGCCCCTCCTCACTGAAACTCTTACAAATTACCTACCCAAAATGTAATTTACTTCAGTCACCAGTTGTTGACATTTACATCTTTAAAGCTATGATTTATAATAGCTTACCACAAACAGGTACACCCATTGTATAGTGTGCTGTAACTGAGCTATGGTGTTGTAGTTTGTATTTCATAAATTTAATTGATCCTGAATGACCTCACTGTTGATGGAGTGCTCAATCATAATTTTTCTGTGTCTGAACTGAAACAAGTTCATTGGTACTCCCATTTATACACCATACACAAAGACTTTTTGTTGTCACCAGTTAAATGATTTTCCGTTTCCAACTTAAAATCTTTACATGTAGAAAATTATAATATCTCCACATTCTGTCTAACAGTATACAACTAAATTCTCCCTTATATCTGGATCAATTAAAATTTACATTAACCTTTGAAACAGGAGCATAATCTGTAATAAATTTTACAGCCCATTTACTGTTGCAGATGTCTCCACCAGTTGTGGCTCATGCAAAATTATACCAGTGAGCTACAATGTGAGGCCTATAGCCTTTTGACTTACATTGGTAATAGTTGTAACCAAATTGAATATATTAATTTTACATATATAAGTTGAACTGTTTAAATAAATTTAAATTTTATAGTTAATAGTTAAATATGACAAGGGATAAAATAAAATGACAATTATGGGATGGTACCTGCAGGAATCGAACTTGGGTCCACAAACTACCACTCTATACTTTAAACCATTCACTCCCCATGGAATCATGACAATGGCACTTTAAAATTATCTCATACTGTACTGTTGCACAGTATGCTACATGCAATTTTAAAGCAAAATACAGATCCTTTGAATTCAGTAATCTGTGGCGAATGATTGACTTCAGATTAAATATTTGTTCAGAATGTGACCCGCCCTTCCTAAAATCACCTTGATATTCACCTAAATTACTATCCAGTGATGTTTCCGCTCTGTTTAGTATAATCTTTGAAAATATGTTATATGCAACTGGTTGCAAGGAAATTCCTCTGCTGTTATTAACATCTTGTTAACCTCTTATCCGGCGGATGTATCACAGCCACCTTCCACTCTCCTGGATGTATTACTGTTTTCCAAGTTCTCTCAAAGATTAATTGTAGCTAATGTCTTTTTTTTTTTTTTTTTTTTTTTTTTTTTTTTTTTTTTTTTTTTTTTTTTAAAGGCATCATTTCAAAAGCTGTGCTACAACAGAGTCTTCTCTAGTATCTTTACAAGGTTTTAATAACTTCCTCAATTTCTTTGATAATTGGAGGTAAATCTTCTTCAAGATTTTCATGAGTGTCTGAATATTCGAGCTTATGGATTGGTTCTGGACGATTAAAAAGCTGATCAAAATATTTTTCAAGTATTTAAAAATTTCAGTTTTACGTAAGCCAAATCAGTGAGCCTCATCCCAAGCCCCTCACCTGTTGAATTTACATTTTAAATGCATCTACCTAAGTCTTTAAATCTCACTTTCTTCTCCAAAGGCTTACTGAATAAAATTTTAAATTTTGTAATTAATAGTTTAACATTGTGAGGGATAAAACAAAATGAAAAACTGTTGGTAGAAATGGGAATCAAATCCAAGTCTGCTAATTACCAATCTGTTCCTTATGCCACTCACCCACAGTGCTGTAACAACAGCAGTACTTTGTAAAAAGAGTCATACTCTGTGCATGCACAATGCACTACATGCAGTTTTGAAGAAAAATCTGAACTGGTGCTGTGAGCAACATAGCACTCATAGTGCCAGACATGATGATGTCACAATAGAGTATGCACAGCTATGACACTTCCTGAGCTGCTTGTAGCATGGCAGAGCATCATTTGAATAATTGTTTTCTAGTTATCACGAAGAGAGTGCTACAAAACATGTTCCCACCCACATTATTTGTATATCAGCACCCATTCGGAGAGAAAGCACTCTGTCTTCAGGCCACATCAGGACCATTCGACCACCGTGACATCCTCAGCTGAGGATGCGGATAGGAGGGGTGTGTGGTCAGCACATCGCTCTCCTGGTCGTTATGATGGTTTTCTTTGACCAGAGCCACTACTATTGGGTCGAGTAGCTCCTCAGCTGGCATCATGAGGCTGAGTGCACCCTGAAAAATGGCATCAGTGCATGCAGCCTGGATGGTCACCCATCCAAGTGCCGGCCATGCAGGACAGCGCTTAACTTCATGATCTGACAGGAGCCAGTGTATCCACTGCGGCAAGTCTGTTGCCCTCCTTCAGAGAGCAATGGTTAAATTTTAGTGTGATTCTGGCTTGCATTCAAAGTGAAATGGCAAAATTTTAGTGCAATAGTTACAGTGTGCTGTATCACAGTAGTATATGATAGCTCACCACCATTGGTCCCTGATAAGTTTACTATGAGGAACCACAAATTTAAATGAACTGAGAAACAGTTTTGTGGCAGACATACCACACAACTATTTTCACTATTGAAAAAGTGTTCCATTTACAATACAGTAACAGTTATTGCTATAGTGACGTATACACTATATTTAAGACAGGATTATAAGAAACAACTAACAGAAAAAGGCTATCTAAAATCAGAAAGTCCAGAAAAGTAGAGTCAGAATGATAGATGAGCAAGGAATGTACCAGAACTGGAAAGTACCAACACTATGCAGGTCAGATTCTGAGAATGTGTTGTTGTTGTCAGGGAGTGAGCTACATCAGAGTAGAAAATTTTGTTCATCTAGGCACCTAATTCAAAAACTGGTATCCAATTAACAAATTGACAATGCAGCTTGCATGAAATCAAATTATTTGGACATTAGACACATTGTCTAGCAAAACATAACAACAAAGATGATGTAACTTACCAAACAAAAGCATTGGTATGTTGATAGAGACACAAACAAACACAAACACGCACACAAAATTCAAGCTTTCGCAACCCACAGTTGCTTCATCAGGAAAGAGGGAAGGAGAGGGAAAGATGAAAGGATGTGGCTTTTAAGGGAGAGAGTAAGGAGTCATTCCAATCCCGAGAGCAGAAAGACTTACCTTAGGGGGAAGAAAGGACAGGTATACACTCGCACACACACACACACACACACACACACACACACACACATATCCATCCGCACATATACCTTAGCGGTAGTGTTGAAAGCGGGAAAAAATTTTTTGGTTATGGTTTGGAAGTGGGTTACATATTATTGAGTATATATAGGCAGGATAAAATTGTATGGTAGATTACAGTAAAAAGGAAAAGGTGAATACAAAGTGAAACTACTTGCACAAACAGAAAGAGAAAGTAAGATGACAAAAAAGATTTCGAAATGCAACAGTGACAATAACAAACGTAATTGTTGGGTTCAAATTATTGATATGAATATACTAGAGGGAAACATTCCACGTGGGAAAAATATATCTAAAAACAAATATGATGTAACTTACCAAACGAAAGCGTTGGTATGTTGATACAGACACAAACAAACACAAACATACACACAAAATTCAAGCTTTTGCAACCCACGGTTGCGGATGGATATGTGTGTGTGTGTGTGTGTGTGTGTGTGTGTGTGTGTGTGTGTGCGAGTGTATACCGGTCCTTTTTTCCCCCTGACTTCTTACCCTCTCCCTTAAAACCCACATCCTTTTGTCTTTCCCTCTCCTTCCCTCTTTCCTGATGAAACAACCGTGGGTTGCGAAAGCTTGAATTTTGTGTGTGTGTTTGTGTTTGTTTGTGTCTCTATCAACATACCAATGCTTTTTTTTGATAAGTAACATCATCTTCGTTTTTAGATATAAAACATAACAACAGATACACAGTATCACAACAGTTCCTATGTTATATATTATTGAGTGGAACACTTTATATAAGGCAACAAAGAATATAGAAGAATTTCATGAATATTTTAAATGAGAGAAAACTTAACTATGAAAGATGAGTGTCGATAAGGTGTGGCATAAAATATGTGCAGGAAAGTTGACAAAAATCTGAGATAGGCAGGATAAATTAAATGCAGTAATGACCAGGCATGAGGGTTCTTAGGATCTACTGCAGAAAATGTGCAATAGGGAAACCCAAATGACTCTGGATGGATAAGTAGATAAAGGATTTTCTGAACAATGACTTCAAGAAAAATGAAGTCATGTAACACTGGATTGCTGACAGGCAATGTTGGTACATGATCATCAATATTTTATACGTAAGAATAGACTAGTGATGGGAAAATTGCGTGACAACATATGCTCATTCAGCATTTTCAGTTTGAATATTAACAGTAGTGATGTTAGGAAGTGACAAAGTAGTCTTTGAGTAGCTATGAATTTGTAGGGATTAATGATATATTGAAATATGTCCTCTGTTTACCACATATACCAGGGACATTTCATAAATAATGCACAGGTTAGTATTACTGTGGGTTGTTTGATGCAGCAACAATGAAAATTACAAAAGAGGTGGTTGGAAGCCTGAAGAAGAAACATGTGTTTTTGTTTTTTTGCTTTGTACTCTAACACAAAATTGATGAGAGGTAAAGTGGACTCTGCTGAGGCCTCAGGTACTGTGGCTGTTGAAGACCAGAGGTTATAAATCAAGACCAAAACTTTAGCAGCAAAAGCCTAACAGAAATCCACAGTGAATTAAGTGAAATTTGTGATGAGTTTACAGTGGACTGCAGTAAATTTTCATGTTGAGTTAATCATTTCTGTGGTGGTCATATGAGTACTGATGATAGACCCAGGAGGCCAAAAACGTCAACAGATGAACAAAGTGTGAAACTTGTGGCAGATGCTCTTGAAGAAGACTGTAGTGTGATTTGTGAGGATCTCTCTGAATCCATGGGAATTCTCCCAAACATAAGCATTCCAAATTGTGACAGATGATGTGAAGAAGAGAAATATTTATGTGTGATGGATCCTGCATTGTTTGACTACTGAAGAGAAGTAGAAACACCTGAACATTGCAACCTCACTCAAACAACAAATCGACCTTGAAAGGGATCAAGGATTCTTGTTTGAACTGTCACTATTGATGAAACATGAATTAGAGACTTTGAACCAGAGTTGAAACCACAGTCAAATGTGTGGAGAGCTTCAGATTCTCCACACCCAAAAAAATTTTGATATGACCAATCACAGCTTAAGCAAATGATGATTTTTGCTTATGGTCACCAAAGAATCTCTGTGGCAAATAGAGTATCATGTGGAACAAGTGTTACAGCAGTGTAATAGCTTAACTTAATTCAAAACCTGTGCAGAAAAATGCACGAAACTCAACCTCTGTTGCTCAAGGCTGGGCCACTCATTCTCCATGATGATGCTCATCCACATATCAGCAACATTGTATCACCAAAACTGCACAAATGGGGATGGGAAGTGTTGTCATATCCTCCGTACAGTCCAGACATGAGTCCACCTGACTTCAGCTTGTTCCCAAAATTGAAAAAAACCTATGCATAAGCATCATTATCTTTCTCTGCAAGAGCTTTCTACCACTATTATACAAGCCTTTTAACATATGAACAGGAGTGGTGTCCCGGATGGAATAATAGAGCTTCTGAGAGACTGGGATTCAGTCATCTCTTTACAGTCCTTCAGTATACTCTCCCTGCTTCTCTATGACTGAATCTCAACGTCTCAGAAGCTCTATTATTCCATCTGGGACACCACTCCTGTTCATATGTTAATATATATAATATATATAATATATATAATATATATAATATATAATATAGTGGTAGAAAGCTCTTGCAGAGAAAGATAATGATGTTAAAAAAAAGAAAAAAAAATACACACACACACACACTTATGTAAAAAAAAATATTGTGCATTAGTCATGAAATGTCAAAATCAAATACATTTAAGTCATTAATTTAGGCATAATGAGAGTGCTACTGGTCTCACGTCTGATAGATGATTGCCTTCCAGGTGAATCCTCAAACTGTAACTTGGTCCTAGCAGAGCGTTGTGGTGTCGAACTCTCTATTCCACGTATCTCTTGCAGCAGGTTCTCAATTCGTGATGTAATGTTCTGTAACTGTTTAGAATCATATGTTACCTTTTCTGTCAAGTTAGAAACATATTCTATGAGATAAACATTGTTTAGTCATGATCCTCTTAAGCATGTAATAAGAGAAAAATTAAAACATTTTGTAAAAAGAAAAAAAAATGGCCAATAAAGTTTCTTATCTAACCTTTTCTTTACATTTGATCAGTACAGTGTGGAAAAGTTACATTTTCACTAAAATCATAAGTATTTACTCTCAGTCTTAACCTTCATGGTTCGTAGTTGAAAATGTGATGGAGCTTCATTGAAACATGGCATAATATTGAGCAAATATTCATCATTAATGTATTCTTGTGAAAAATAATTTATGTGAATACACAATGTCAATTGATATTCACAAAAAAATTACTGTGGTAGGTGTGCAATGCACAATGATACTATTTTTTCAATGAAAACTGTACAAACAGGATATACAGTACTTTCCCATTATTGCCAAAGTTTAAATACCATAGGTGTAATATTTATACATTATGAAAAGTCATGAAGTGAGACATGAACAGTGGTAACAGAAGAGGCAATGGCACAACATATAAAGAAGATAATGAAATTAAAAATTTTGAGTTTTATAAGTGTCTGTCCCAATTGGTCATTGACAAACTCTCCCAGTTAAGTTGAAACAGATAAAACAGATTAACTGAAGTATTCAATACCATTTCACCAGCACACAGTCAAATGTCACCTTTGTGATTTAGAACTCAAGCTACACTACTGATCAGTTTGTCACCACAACTTACATTCCAAAAACTAATATAATGCAAAAAAGGTATTATCATTATTCTGTTGTGTATCTGTTTCTGTATGTATGATGACACACTCCACACCATCATTACTTTGCAAGACAAAGCAATATCTGAAAGTGGTAGTTCAGATGACCCAACAAAATATACTCTGAGCTATTTTACAGATAAAATAATTCATAATCAAGTTAAAATACTTGGTTATTAAATGCTACAAATTCTTTCTCCTCCTTCTTTTCAGTCTGTTACGATTTTGTCAGTTAGTTACTTGATTAATTTTTCCACATCCAATAGACCTTTCACCAAATTTCTGCTATAATGATACATAACAAATCAGTTTGCAAGCTATGTAAACATGACTCAGATATCTATATGATTATATGATAGCCATTTATATACTAAAACTTATTAGTAGATAAAACTGCACACCAGACAAGCCTGGAATATAGCCTTCTGCAGACAGTGCTCTTACTGATTGTGTTCTCCAGGAATAACTAAAAGCAAGCTTTCATGATCTCATTGACATTAAGAAAGCTCTTCATAGAGTCAAGTGGAAGAGACTTTTTAGAGAGCTGAATAAATGAGAAATAGACTGGAGTAATAAAATACTGATTCTCAGTCTAGACAAAAATCAGAGTACAAAAATAAATATCAGTGCCATTAACAAAGAGAACAAATAATGGAAACTCTGAGACAGAATAATAGTAATACTAATTGGGGTAGATTGCTGCTCACCACATGAAGGAAGCAATGAGCCACATTTGAAAGTAGACTATTGGACATTATTCAACTATCGGACAATGTCCTACATCATATGAAGAAATACACACACACACACACACACACACACACACACACACACACACACACACACACACACACACGTCACACATTCAGGTGCACAACTTTCAAGGCCTCTATCATCTCCTGGCGCTGTGCCCCCACTGCATTAAGTAGTGAACTCAGATGGGATGGATAGTGGGGGTACACAAGAGGGATGAGAAGGGGAAGCTGACAGATAGCAGGGTAGACATGAGGGAAGTGCTGTAGTGCTGACTGCGGGAGAGTGCAGACATGTGGCAAGGACAGGATGGTGGGGTACTAGGTGCAGCACTGGGAGAGCCGTGTTGGGTGGGGAAGAAAGGGCAGGGACAGGCTGGGGGACAAGGCATGTACGAGGCTGATGTGGGAAGAGGAAAATGAATAGAGGCAGGTGGGAGACAAGGACTAGCGTTGGTTGAGGCCAAGGGGTTACAATAACAAATAATGTGTTCTAGGTAGAGTTCCCAGCTGTGACATTCAGAAAAGCTTATGTTTGTGGGAAGGATCCAGTTCAAATAGGCCATGGAGCAGTCACTGAAGTCAGGCACACTATATTGCGTGCATGCTCTGCAACTGGGTGGTCCCATTGTCTCTTGGCCACAGTTTGGCGGTGGTTGCTAGTGCAGACAAACATCATGGTGGTGGTGATGGCCACATATAATGCAGCACACTGGTTTAAGTGAAGTTGGTACAGTGCATGACAGTTTTCACAGGTAAGCCTATGACTGTACTAGAGTACGTGGCTGTTGTGCCGTGCATTCACACAGCGCGGCCGCCACAAGAAAGACACAGTAACCACCTTCTCCAGCACCATGTGGCAATGCTCCAGTGGCACCAATGTGGCATAGTTCAAAGTGCTCACGGTGGGGGGCAACAAGAGATGCAGCAGTCATACCACAGGAGTCCACGGAGCTGATCAAGATGCAGCCCCACATTACTAAGTTATGTTGTTGTGGCTGGGAAGGAGAGTCATCTGGAGAGCCTCCTGGGGTATGGTGCAAGTCTCATTCTAGTCGCAACACTGTTCCTGTGATAGTGTTTATGAGAAATGAACTTTGGCTATGGACCTGGACACAAGTAATTACACTAAATTATGTTCAACTTGTTTTCAGAATAAATCTTCTATGTTGTAATTAGTTCTGACTTTCCATTTGGTAGTTTGTACCTATGACACTACAGTGGTAGTTGGAGGATGTTTGGGAAACATCCTACACTTACATGATTTTCAAGTACATGAGACCAGTGTAGGGGATTGGGAGCAAGTGTGGAATATGGAAGGACAAGGATATTGTAGAGGCTGGATAGGTGGCAGAGTACATTGTGGCATGGGTGGCAAGTATAGTGGGGAACATACTTCTCATTTCAGTGCACAATGAGATGTAATCAAAATGGTGGCAGAGAAAGTCATTCAGTTGCTCTGGTTCAGGGTGGTACTAAGTTACGAAGGAGGTTTTTCCCTGGGGCTGGTCAAGAGGTAGGTGGGGGATGGTGACTGCAGAGAAAAGACACAGGAAATCTTTATGTGGAGAAGGTGTGGAGGGTAATTATGGCCTGTGAAGGCCTCAGTGAGATTCTTGCTATATTAGGTGAAGGTATGCTCATTATTTCAGATGCAATGACCACGTGTGGGATAGGCTGCATGGCAAGGACCTCATAGTGTGGAATGGGTGGCAGCTGTTGAAATGTAGATGTGGCTAGTAGTTAGTAAATCTACATCTACAGATAAATTCCACATGCCATCATATGGTGCAAGGTGGAGGGTACCTAGCACCACTATTAGTCATTTCTTTTCAAGTTCTGCTAGCAAACAGAATGAGGAAGAAATGAATGTCTGTATGCCTCCATAAGAGCACTAATTTCTCTTCATTGTCCTCATGTTGGTGGCAGTAGAATCTTTCTGCAGTCAACTTCAAATGCCGGTTCTCTAAATTTTCTCAGCAGTGTTTCACAAAATGAATCTCATCATTTGAGGAATTCTCATTTGAATTAACAAAGCATCTATGTAAAAGTTGCATATAAGTCAAACCCACTGGTAACAAATCTAGCAACATGTCTCTGAATTTCTTCAATCTCTTCCTTTAATCTGACTTGTTAGAGACCTCAAACATTCATGCAGTATTCAAGAATGGGTTGCACTAGTGACACATTGTCTCCTTCACAGCTGATCTACACTTTCCTAAAATTCTCCTATAAAAGTTGACTATTCGACTTCCCTACTACCAACTTTACACACTCATTCCATTTCATACTGCTTTGCAAAATGTGCCTAAATATTTAATCAACGTCAAGCTGCACACTACTGATACTGTTTTTGAACATTCTGGGATTGTTTCTCCTAGTCATCTGTCTCCATTTACATTTTTAATACATTTAGAGTAAGTTTCCATTCATCACACCAACTAGAATTTTGCCTAAGTCATCTGATGTTCTTCTACAGTCACTCAATGATGACACTTTCCTGTACCCTACAGTATCATCAGAAAACAGGTGCAGAGTGCTGCTCACCCTGTCTGTCAGATCATTTATGCATACAGAGAATAAGAGTAGTCCTACACTTTCATAGGGAACTCCTGATGATAAACTTGTCTCTGATGAACACTAGCCATTGAGGACAACATAGTTGGTTCTGTTACTTAAGGAAGTTTCATCCCACTTACATATTGGGGAACCGAATCCATATGCTTGGACCTTTGTTAACAGTCTGCAGTGGTGTACCATGCCAAACACTTTCTGGATATCTAGGTACATGGCATCTACCTGCTGCTCTTCATCCATGGTTCACAGGACATCGATGAGATGAAGGTAAGCTGAGCTTTACGTGAGTGACGCTTTCTAAATCCATACTGATTTGTGGGCAGCAGCTTTTCCATCTCAAGGATATTTATTATTATTACATTCAAACTCATAATATGTTCAAGAATTTTGTAGTAAACCTGTGTTAAGGATATAGGTCAGTAATTTTGTGAGTTCATACTTTCACCCTTCTTGTATACAGTGAAGTCACAAATGCTTTTTTTCCCCCATGTCACTTGGCACTTGGCACTGGGGGAGAGATTCATGATAATTGCAAGCCAAGTAAGGGATCAATGCCATATACTACTCACTGTAAAACTGAACTAGGGTCCTGTCTGGACCTGATAACTTATTTGTTTTCAACTCTTTCACTTGCTTCTGTATGCAACTCGGGAGGCCGTGTGAAGATCAAACAACACTATGTTTGAATGGTCTTCCTCCATAATGATTTCTTAAGCATGAAATTTAAAATTTCACCTTCCCTGTTGCTGTCTTCTATTGCCACCCCAGACCAGTCAGTTAATTACTGGACAGGAGTGGTGTCCTGGACAGAATAACAGAGCCTGTGAGACATTGGGATTCAGTCACAGAGAAGTAGGGAGACTATACTGAAGGACTGTAAAGAGATATTGATTTTATGTAGAGTCGGAATTTTTTTGGGTTGTTGGCAAGATCTTTTGCTAAGGTAGATGGTGGAAGTTGTTGTACAACTTTGTGCATCAATCTTTCTACAGGCACAAGAATTCCTACTAACTTTTGCCAGTTGTCATTTGCACATTCCTTTTTGAACCACGAGTTCTCTGCTTCCTCAGAATTTTCTGAATTTTTTAATCAAACCATGGTGTGTCTTTTCCATCCTTAATCCACTTATTTGGCAAATGAATCTCCAAAGTGATTTACAATCAATTTAAGCTTTGTCCATAATTCCTTTTATGTCCATGGAACTAAATGGTATCAATTCACAGTCTGAGTGCGATGCTAACAACTGCTTATCTGCTCTTTCTTGCATAAACGCTCTCCCAGCCTTCTTGATGGATTCATTAACTTTAGTGGCTATCATTGCTTTGATGACATCGTGATCACTAATCCCTGTCTTTAAACTGACACTGTTGATAATGTCATGTCTGGTTGTAGCTACAAGGTCTAAAACATTTCTACTGCATGTGGATTGCTGAACTAGCTATTGATAAGATTCCATAAAATCTGTTCAAATCTGCCTGACAGGACTACTGTCCATACCACATGCAATGAATCTATAGAAATTCCAGTCTATACTCTGCATGATCTGGGTATTTCTGCACTTCTGAGGGTAGAGTGTCTCTTCAATATACAGAATGTTTTTTGCTACTGCAGTGAACCCTGCCTCTCCTATCTGTTGAATCTATCTTTTCAATATATGTTTTATGCCTTACAATATATACAGCACTCTCTACCTCCATAAAATCTGTTCAAATCTGCCTGACAGGACTACTGTCCATACCACATGCAATGAATCTATAGAAATTCCAGTCTATACTCTGCATGATCTGGGTATTTCTGCACTTCTGAGGGTAGAGTGTCTCTTCAATATACAGAATGTTTTTTGCTACTGCAGTGAACCCTGCCTCTCCTATGTGTTGAATCTATCTTTTCAATATATGTTTTATGCCTTACAGTATATACAGCACTCTCTACCTCGGGTTTCATCCAGCTCTCGTTTCTAAGAATAATTTGAGTGCAACAATTTTCCTGGAGGAGCTTAAATTCAGGAACATTGTGACAAATACTTTGACAATTTACTGTAAAATAATTTTAATAGTAAAAGCGTCTTTACTTTTATGTGGACTGATTCTACTCTCTGTGAATTAAATGTCAAACATTCATCAGAGGATCTCAAACTACCATCTAACCTAAAAAATTCCTATGTGACTCCACAAGTACTCTGCTACACAAACAGCTGCTTCCTTTGTGCAGTGCACCCCTGGCTTACCAAGGAGCAGCCTGTAATTCCCCATCCCACAACCCAGGTCAAGAAATCTGCAGCCAAGACAGGCACAAAATTGATGGAGTCTTCAGTTGAGACACTCCACTCAGCTCCAAACCAAAGGACGCCAATCAGCTCTGGGTACAATGTTGCAAACTGTGAGCTCTGCTTGCACCCCATATGCAAGGCCATCAGTTTTCACCACTTGTGCTGGTCGCCCATATAAACTGAGAATGGCCTCACATCCTAAGCGACTGAAGTCATTGGTGCCAACATGAGCTACAATCTGCAGATGACTGCACCCTGCACCCTCAACAGCTGCAGGCAAGGCCTCCTACACACCTTGGGTGAGGCCCCAAGCAGATATACTGAGCACACATTTGACTTCTTTCCAGCACTGGATGCTATTTCCCCTAGGGCCTCCATAAAATGCCTAACACTGGAGCTCTTGACCACTAGCAAACACCATCCACGTGTGCCTGCTTGGACCTTGCTGAATGGATCTGAGGCTTCAATTCAGTCCCTTGTTGAACAGTCTGGTATGGCAGTTGAAGACAGCAAAACAAAAGCCTAAGTTTTGAATTTCATATTCAAGAAATCATTCACACAGGACAATTGTACAAACATACTGTCGTTTGACTATCAGACAGACTTCTGTAGGGACAGTGTAATAATAAGCATCCCTGGCGTAGAGAAATGAAAGATTTGAAAGCAAATAAATCACCAGATCCAGATGGGATCCCAATTTGGTTTTACAAAGAGTACTTTATGGCTTTGGCCCCTTACCTAGCCTGCATTCATCATGAATCTCTGCCCAGTACAAAGCCCCAAGTGACTGGAAAAAAGGGCAGTTATATAAGAAGGGTAAAAGAACAGACCCACAAAATTACAGACCAATATCCTTAACTTCAGTTTGCTGCAGAATCCTTGAACATATTCTCAGTTTGAATATAATAAACTTACTTGAGACGGAATAGCTTATGTCCATGAATTAACATAATTTTAGAAAGCATCAAACGTGCAAAACTCATCTTGTCTTTTTCTCAGGATATACTGTGAACAATGGATGAAGTGCAACACACAGATTCCACACTTCTAGATTTCTGGGAAGTATTTGATATGGTGCTCCATTGCAGGCTGTTAATGAAGTTAAGAGCATATGGAATGAGTTCCCTGTTATGCGAGTGGCTTGAAGACTTCTTAAGTAATAGGTCCCAGTATGTTGTTCTCAATGGCGAACATTTATCAGAGATAATGGTTTCTTCAGGAATCCCCAGAGAAGTGTGATGGGACTGCTGTTGTTCTCTGTATACATAAATGATTTGGTGGACAGTGTGGGCAGCGGTCTGCAGTTGTTTGGTGACGATGCTGTGGTGTACGGTAAGGTGTCCACGTTGAGTGACTGTAGGAGGGTACAAGATGACTTAAACAATATTTCCAGTTCGTGTGATCAATGGCAGCTAGTTCTAAACATGGAAAAATGTAAGTCATTTAAATATCTGGGCATCATGCTATAACATGATACGAAATGGAACGAGCATGTGTGAACTGTGGAAGTTACTTGGTCAACTACAGTTTTTTGGCAGAATTTTAGGAAAAAGTGGTTCACATGTAAAGGAGACCACATATAAGATGCTGGTGTGACCTGTTCTTGAGTACTGCTTGAGTGTTTGGGATCTGTACCAGGTCAGACTGAAGGAAGACGTCAAAGTAATTCAGAGGCGGACTGCTTAGATTTGTTATCAGTGGATTCAAACACCACTTAAGCGTTACGGAGATGCTTCGGGAACTCAAATGGGAATCCTTGGATGGAAGACTACGTTCTTTGCAAGAAACACTGTTGAGAAAATTTAGAGAACTGGCATTTGAAGCTGACTTGCAAAAGCTTCTTCTTCTGCTGACATAGAGTGTGTGTAAGAACCTCAAAGATAAGAGATGAGAAATTAGTGCTCATATGGGAGCATATAGACAGTCACTTTCTCCTCACTCTATTTGTGAGTGGAAAAGGAAAGGAAATGACCAGTAGTGGTAGGGGGGACCTTCTGCCATGCACTGTACAGTAACTTACAGAGTATCTATGTAGCTGTAGAGATAGATGAAGACATGTCCACTGAATGGATGAGGCCAGATGGAAAGCATCTGTATTGAGTCTCTGCCTTGACTGACGTGAACACATTAGAACCCACCAATGATCCTGTTATGAGGGCATATCCCCTGCATTGGATACACTGCAAGATGACTTGGCAGTAGAGCTTTTGAGCAAACCAAGTGACATCTAATGTGTCTCATGCAATGCTCCTCATTCTCTGCCACCCCACAGTTCAAGGTAGTAGCCTGAGGATGGATGACTGCGGCCAAAAGCATCATTAGCTGTTCGCAAACTGCAGCCAGCATCTCTGGCATCTGCACACAGCATGCACACATCCTATTCATGGTAGTACTACTAACTTAAGAATTAAAAATAAAAGCATACTGAGAGAGAAAAATATTTAAATTGCTACACTCGTGGTGTGTCACTAAAGGAGGCTGGGGCCTCACTGAATTATGTAGCTGGCCATTCAAAAAAAATTACAACTGCAGTACAGACTGAGTGAATTTACAATTTAGGGGGTTACTACAACATGTGACTACACTTCTGAGACACAAAAACACACGAGGAACTTAGGAATTAAACTAAAGAAGTACAAAGAAGAAGCTAAATTATTAACTTGCTACTCTTCTGATATGTCACCAATGGAGGCTGGAGCCTCACTGAACTGTGACCAACAGTTGCTGGTTGTTCAAAACAAGAAAATGACAACTGTGCTACACATTACAGTTACTAAAAGACAAGACTGTATATCTCAAGTACAAAAACATGTACATGTACAGAATTTTAGGATTAGACTATTCAAACACACAGAATATTCAGACACACAGAATAAGCTACTTATTTAACCTGCTACTATCCAGATGTGTCATCAATGGGGACCAGAGCCTTCAAAATCAGATCCAAGCTCAGATGAAGTGCAAATGGGGGATAAGGCTTTGAGATACTGGAGCAGTATTCACAGGTTGTCTTCACCTTCCATCTAGATCATGAAGATGTCATCAGTGAATCTGGACCAAGGGAGGTGTCTGGATCTTGAGTGACTAGAAGAGATTCTTCTAGATGTTCCATGAATAGGTTGGCATTTAATGGTGCTGTGCTGGTGCCCATGACATCACCACAAATTTGCTTGTAAGTGATCTCTAAGAAGAAGAAGTTACTGTCAGTGAGGATACAGTTAGTCAGTGTGATCGGGATAGATATTGTAGATTTGGAAACAATTGGGCAGTGAAAAAAGTTGTGTTTAGTGGTGGCAAGATCATGGGCATTTGAGAAATTGGGCTGTTGGTATAGATGATCTATTGTTATGAACCACAGGGTTTGCCTGTCTGAGGACCAGAACTCTGGTGGAGATGGAGATAAATTGAGCAAAAGGATGTTATGAATAATGATGTCTACTAGCCATTTTTAAAGTTGCGCTGACAGACTGAATGTAGCCTGAAATCAAGGTTAGATAGGAAGACCAATCTTTGGTTATGACTTGGAAAAGACAGGCTCAAACATGTCATGATGAAAATCTGTTTTTATTAAGTGAAGTGTGCGGTGACAGGCTGATTTACATGGTGTCCCAAAAAAACACCAACAATACTTGGTATGTTGTGCAGGAAGGCAAACTGATAAGTTTTCAAGAAGGAATCCATGTCTGGAAATGCACAGCTTGGGCACTGAAGATCATCAAAGTCTCAGAAGAAATGGCTGTGATGGTTTATTCCAATTCATTTCAGTGTCTGAATACAGAAGGTATGCAACCCTTTACCCACCTGTGTTTTGTGGATGGATGACCTGAGTCTAGTAACATTCCTACACATGCACTACATTCCTCCACATAGCCCTTGTGCACATTCTACTGTGGGCCTTGTGTGGTCTGCCAGTGCAGTAATGTAGTTGATAGCACTGTGACATGTACCAGTACACATGCAGAAATGACCAACATGGTGCTTGCATACAACAAAGCAGATTGCAATGGGGGAACTGCTACAAGTTGTATATGGAACGGGTGAACAGAAGTGCCCCACATCATTCCACATTTGCTGCCATCGACAGTTGCCTCAGGAAAGCTGGAAGGTTGCACATCCATATTTTCTGCTTACAGTGTGTCCACTGTACAGCAAAGTACCTGCAAATACTATCCCCAGTTTACTGTTTGTCCTCTGGCAGGTACCAAAACGTAATGCAGGTCATCAACACTCAATTCAAATATTACAGTTGGAAGAGGGCATGCTGACAATGTTTGAAGAGGATCCAGCAACCAGCACTTGGCATTTTGGTACAGGCACTGTACACTGGTAAAAGGTGTCATGTGGCATATTGTCCATGAACACTGGCTCAATCCAAACCATATGCATAAAACCCAGGCATTACGGGAAGAGATCTACCCATGATGGGTACAATTTGGGCACTGGTATTTAGATCAATGCATACGCCAGTCACAATTCCCGAGCCTGATGCTATTCACAGATGAATGCACATTTATTAGAGATGGAATACTAAACTTACACAACATGCATGTTTGGGCAGACAACACTCAATGTGTGCAAGTGATTCAAAATCACCAACACAGGGTCGGCACTAACATCTGGGCCGGGATAATTGTTTACCATATCATTGGGCCATTTTTACTGCCAAACAGACTAACAGGACTGATATACTTCACATTTATTTGAGAAGTTTTGTGTGCCCCATTGGATGTAGTGCTACTAAATGCTCAGATGGACATAAGGGTGCAACATGAGAGAACTTCAGCCCACTTTGATGTCTATGTACAGAATCACCTCAACATCACCACTATGGTGTATGGCACTACTGTAAAGTCACCAGAGGACCTAATTGCTCAAATCCATGGAGCGATTGAAATACTTCAAAGATAACCACACACACTAATTAATGTGTGTGAGGCTCAGCACTACAGATGTAGGCTCCCCATTGATGTAGGATGTACACAGTTCAAAGCCTGTATGTAATGTAGACAGCACAATGTGTTATTCATGTTGAGTCAATTGATGCAGTGTGGAACATACACCCATCTCAGACTTCAATACTCTCCAGTGCCCAAACCATGCATTCCTGGATATGGGTTCCTTTTCGAAAACCAATCAGAGGCCTTCCCACACAACACAATAAGCAATTCCGGTGCTTTTTGGGGCATCCTATATATTTTTTCTCTACAGTTTTTACATTATACGGCTCATCCTGTCCCTTCTTCTTGTCAGTGTGTTCCATATATTCCTTTCCTCGCTAATTCTGCAGAGAACTTCCTCATTCCTTACCTTATCAGTCCACATAATTTTCAACAGTTTCCTGTAGCACCACATCTCAAATGCATAAATTCTCTTCTGTTCTGGTTGTCCCACCATCCAAGTTTCACTACCATACAACGCTGTGCTTGAGATGTACATTCTCAGAAATTTCTTCCTCAAATTAAGGCCTATGCTTGATACTAGTAGACTTATCTTGGCCAGGAATGCCATTTTTGCCAGTGCTAATCTACTTTTGATGTCCTCCTTCCTCCTTCGGTCGTGAGTTATTTTGCTGCAAAGATAGCAGAGTTCCTTAATTTTATCCATTTCGTGATCACCAATCCTAATGTTAAGTTTGTCACTGTTCTCATTTCTGCTACTTCTCATGACTTTCATCTTTCTTCAATTTATTCTCAGTCCATATTCTGTACTCATTAGACTGTTCATCCCAATCAGCAGAACCTGTAATTCTTCCTCACTGTCACCAAGGATAGCAATGTCATCTGCAAATCTTATCATTTATCTCCTTTCACCTTGAATTTTAATTCCATTCTTGAACCTTTCTTTTATTTTCGTCATTGCTTCTTCAATGTGTGGGTTGAATAGCAGGGGTGAAAGACTTTATTTACATCTTACACCCTCATTTAATCCGAGCATTTAGTTCTTGGTGTTCATTTCTTATTGTTCCCTCTTGGTTCTGGTGCATATAGTAGGTATATTCTTTCCCTATTGTTTAACCCTATTTTCTCAGAATTTCGAACATCTTGCAGCATTTGATATTATCGAACGCTTTTTCAAGGTCGACAAATCCCATGAACGTCTCCTGATTTTTCTTTAGTTTTGTTTGCATTATATACAGCAACGTCAAAACTGTATCTCTGGCGTCTGTAGGCCCTACCTTATATTAGGCATTCCGTAGTTAAGCTTACATCCCTGTCCGAAACTTATATTTTCCCACAGTGGTGTGATACTTCAAAGTTTTTAATGTATTTAAAGGCATTAGTCACAAGAACATACCTGGACAAAAAAAGTCTTACTCCCGCAGAGGGATGCTGGATTGTTGGATTTTATTCATATAATGATTTCGTGTTGTTAATGATGTCAACAGTTGCGCGTTACTTTGAGACTCCTGTCTCCGACGTTTAATGACATCTTTCTGTCTGCGCGGTATCGTTTTGTTACAGTCTGTCCCACTATTTCTAACTAGTTACTTCTCAAGGACTCCAACAGGGTCTTACACGAGCTTACACCCCTCTTTCGAGCGTACATTTTGAATCACTGGCGACGCAGTGCGCAGACATTCCGGGGAGTGTTTCTTTTACACTAAATGCGTTAAAGCTAGACACAATACAGAAAGATAACAAAAAACGCACACCGACAGAATCTACGTAAATCACCGCACGCTGGACTGACAGACGGAAAACGGATTCTTAGTCATCCTGTAAGACAGTTGTACCATTCTCCCAGGAAAGGCCGCTTTCCCAGCTCAAGCACTTACTCGCTCTTCAGTTTACGGACAGACTATAAAAGTACGATGCCGCGTCGATAGCCAGATGATTTCATTTACATTAATTAATCCCGAAGCTTGCTACATGGGAAGAACAATTACAAATGACAACAAAAGTATGATGTATGCTCTCTGATCAAAACTATTTGGGTACCTATTAGTGGACATTAATATGACATGTGTTCCCCTTCGCTTCTATTGCGGATTAAATTCTGCTGAGGAAACTTTCAATGAGGTGTCTGAATATCTGTGGACCAATGGTAGCCCATTCTTCCTCAAGAGCCAAAAGCAGAGAAAAGAGTGATGTTGGACTATGGGGCGAAGTCGACTTTCTCCCAAAGCTGATCCATTGTGTTCAGGTCAGGACTGTGGGCAGAACAGTCCACTTCAGGAATGGTGCTGTCCACAAACCATTGCCTCACAGATACTGCTTTAAGACAGGATGCTTTATCATGCTGATACAATTACGGTCTACAGATTGTTCTTCTACTGTATGCAGTGTTCAGCGCTATAAAATGTGTTCATATTCTTATGCATTTAGCTTTTTATTAATTACAACTAGGGTACCACACCCTACTCAAGAAAAACCTTAGTACGATCCCCTCCATATTTCACTATTGGGCCTGTACACGTTCTCCAGGCATTCGTGAAGCCCAACCCTTTCCATCAGATTGCCACATGGTACAGCGTAGTTCATCATCACTACAATACAGAGTAGTAACTACAGCTCAGCCATGGGCAATGAAATGCCTGATCAGCAGCAGTAGGAGGTTTCCACACCAAACGTCTGTGAGTCAATGGCCAGGGCACTGATTAACTTTCAGGAAGTTTCTGTATTTCAACCCACTAACACATAGCAACAGCCAGACTAGGGCACAGGCCTGTGTTCGAAACGCTTCCTTCGACATAATCAGTGACAGATGCTGCAGTTAAACCACCGGCCCAGCCTAGTAGGTGTTCAGCAAGGCAACGCCACACACAGCGTCTGTTGTGTGCTGGTCATCGCCGCAAGTTCTACTGTTACGGCCTCAGAGTCTATACCATAAGTATGACATGGCTGTCGCAACCGTCTCTGGGACATGAATCACCGTCTGTGGCATGATCCTCTGGGTACCTGACAGCCGACACCCTGCAACCGTCTCCACTAGACTACTTGCTGACGTGCCTGCCACCGTCTCTGAGGCATGAACAGGTGACGACTCAGTTCCGAGTCACTGGAGAACTGCGGACACCTGATGCAGTGCTGCAGCCTTAGTCCAGGGTTCGTCACCCTGGGCGGCATTGTCTGCCATCACATCATTATGACATCGTCTGCTCCGAGCTGACCCCTGCACCCACTGCTGAACACGCAGTGCTCGGTTCGCCCGCAACGGCAAACACACCATGCCGCCTCATGTGAATGCTGCACACTATTTGCTGCACTCTAAATGAGTCTTTCCAGTCATCCAATGTCCAGTAGCGTCGTTCTTTAAAATTTTCAAGCGTCACTTAGCAACGACAAGATACAAGGTGTGACAATAAAGTAATGAGACTGATTTTCTTTGCAAGATGTGGCAACCCTGTAGGCTTGTGTAGGCACAATATCTTTGATCTTGGTCTATAAGCTGTTTCTAGTCCAAGTGGCACATCGATGCAACTGCTCAGTCGTGAGTTGTGCTGTAATAAGTTAATACATGTTTTTGTCTCTCATCACGGAAATGGAACAGCATAATATTGCGCAATGGTATGCCATTTCTTTTTGTGTTAAATTGGGTGAAAACGCGACAACTTACGGTAAGCTTCAGAAGGCTTTTGGTGAGGAGGTTATGTCAAGAGCTCAAGTTTATTGTTGGCATAAAATGTTTAGTGAAGGCAGAACGAATGTTGAAGATGAAGGCTGAACTGGACGACCATCAACCTCACGGATGGATGTCAACTTGGCAACTCATACAACCTGATCGAAGATTATCTGTGAAAATGATTGCAGAAGAACTGAACATGAATCGAGAAACGGTTTGTCTAATAATAACTGAAGATCTTGGAATGAGAAAGATTTGGGCAACAATGGTCCCCAAAAATGTCACACCACACAGCAGTTGTTAACCTCAAAACAAATTTCAGTACTACCACAGCCACCTTATTCACCAGATATCGCTCCGTGCGACATTTTTCTATTTCCAAGAGTCAAAACGGCGGTCAAGGGACACCATTTTCAAACAACAAAAGATATCCAAAAGGCTGTGACGAGGGTTTTGAAGTATATTATGGAAGATGAGTTCCAGAAATGTTACCATCAATGGCAGAACCGCTGGAAAAAGTGTGTGCAGTCAGAAGTGAACTACTGTGAAGGAGACAACACTAAACTTGACTAAAACAGTAAGCAACATTTTTTTCACATCAGTCTCCTTACTTTATTGTCGCACCTCCTAAATGCGATGACTGTGCCCCATTCTTTGTAACTCCCAGTTCACAGTAATTGTGCCAGATGGATTCTGGTAGCACTTTGGAACTCAGGAGTGTTTCCTTCCGCTGATTTCATGCGATTTTATACAACCAATCTCCACAATTCTCGACAGTCCCTCTCCGTCAGTGGGCCCTACATGAGGTCTCCCTGGTCTTGGTGTAGCTCTGGTCGTTCCTTCGCGTTTCCTCTTGAGAATGACATCAGCAACAATCGACCTGCGCAACTTTAGAAGGGTTGAAGTGTCAGATGATATCCAGTGACTAGTCCACGTCCGAGGACACTAAGCTCACCTGATGGGTCTACGCTCCTTTTGCTGCTTCTCTGCTGGACAACACGATACTCCCCACCTCTTCTATAATGGCGGGTCTGCCTCTCGTAACATCTAGTGGTCAATTCTGCATGTCCGGATACTTTTGATCACATAGCGTATATTAACAGAATTGCAATGAGCAAACAAGTCTTCAGAAATAAGAGTAAGTTATCAACAAACAACCGGACAGTCCACCGCGTTAAAGCACCGCATCCGGGATACAGGGAGTGAACGTGTCCCAGATCGAGTGCGCCTCGCGAGTTAACGATGGGGGCTAGTGAGGCGGGTAGTTTTTTTGGCGGTTTCCCGCACTCATCTAAGTGTATGTCGGACTGGTACCCAAGTCGCGCCTCATATATACGCTACAAAAAACATTCATAAATCGCTCTCACACTTGAACACTGATTTCCTCTAGACGCAAACAGTTTCCGTCCTGTGTGGGAATGATGGCGTCAGGAACGTGTGTCCGGCCTCCGACTACTACTAACACGGCCTAAAACCGTATATCAATGCCGACCCCGTACACAAAAAGAGAAAAGACGATATGAGACAAAGAATATTAACAAACAACTAGTTTGTGTACAGACCAGAGAGAAATTCAGCAATACATGTAATTGGAGCTTTCTGAGTTATGGTTGTCAAGGGTGTACTCCGGCGAAGCAGGACAAGAAAAATTAGAATAGAGATACCGATATGTAGAAGAGTCATCTTGGTCTGAAAGAAAATCCCGTGAACAAACAAAAAAGGAAACTGAAGAGACCTAATTCCATATAACAGCTTCATAAAAGGCATCATAGAAGGGAAAAAAAGTGGGGAAAAATTAAGAGAAAATTGTGAATGGAATGAACTGCAGCTACTACATCCAAGTGATTCAGTTACAGAGAAGGATGATTACATCAGCAGGCGCTTCCTTTAGTAGTTGATTATATGGCATGAAGGGAAGGAAAACGTGTCAGAGTAAGAATACCGCCTCTTTTCACATTTCAGCCATCATTAAAGCTGTCAGTGTGTTGTCGACAGGCATCCTTTATTGCTGGCCATTCGTGAGTGGAGTAGGGAATGGGGGAACAGTTACTGATACTATTGACTGTACTGACACAAAGAATACTGCTGGTCAGGAGACAAACTCATTTAAATACGCAAACGAACAATTACCAACATTTTCGCTCAAAGTTAGATGTCCTCCACTTATTGACGCCTAGTTCGCCTAAAGCGTTGAACAGGACCTAGTTTTTAATAGATTTGTAATGAATGCGAGATAGGAAACAAGTATTTTTCTTCCACCGTAGTCATAAACTTATGCTTTTGGAACGTAAATATTGTATTTCGGACCCTGCGTTCATTAATGATTTAGGCCTATTAGAAACGCATGATAAAAACGTCGACCACAGCAAAAGAGCGACAAAGAAAGTTATCGATAACGAAGCATAGCAGCAAACCCTTCCAGACACCGCGGGATGATGGTAGGGATTACCTTAACCCTTCCGGACATCGCGGAATGATGATAGGGATTACCTTTTAAAAGCAGTAAAATGCGTACTATACATCTTTTTATGTAAATCATTGTATATCGCTTAAATTGGTAATGTTTTAAAGTCCTCGAGAAACGGATGGTCATTTGACTGGTAGACAACAGTGTACACACTTTCCCAGAGGCTGGGATTTAAATCGTCCCGCCCATAGTCGCACTGTTCTACAGCACGTAATATTTACGAACCTAAGTCTTACCACCTACTAAAGTAAAATGGGCTTAACAAGGCCGCACTTACGCGCAGCCCAGAGGCTCGCAATACAAAACTTTCTTGTTATTTTAAAGTGTTTCTTTAGATATTGTGGCGTTGTCCTCTCATAATAGCAAAAGACATAGACATAATCATTTTGAGTGGGCTCATTCGGTTGGGCTTTACAGTGGACACGAAATGTGAATTAAGCGAGCATACACCTATCAAACCCCCGCACCCTCACGTCAAATTGCCAGTGGCATTCGGTCAAATGTGCAAGCACCTCATTCGGCAAATACTTTAAGACTTTTAAAAGAATAATTAACGGTGTTTAGCAGTTGAAGTGCGATTTCACAGAAGGGTGATTTCTTCCGTACCTCACTTTATTCAAACTAATATCTGCAAAAAAAATTACTTCCTGTCGACAGATGGACAGATATAGATTATTGAATTCTTGAAGTTTAGGAAAACCATTTTATTCCTTAAAGAGGTATTGCAGGAAGGAGACAAGATTCTTGAGACTCGTGACTTTCGACAGAGCGCCCAGTGACTCCTGACGCGCTGGCAAGGGTACGCAACAACCGTAAATGTTTCTGCGAGAAATTCAAAAATCAAATTAACGAATGCGTTAACATTCTTATATAAAAACTGTCATTATAGTTATATCCAACACGTACAGTGACAACACTCGCGCTTATTATACGCGGCGACACCTGAACTCCCAGCGGGCAGAAAGCTACACATCTGAGTACGACATTGAATGAGCGCGAATAGTATCATTTTACTAATTTGTAAGATAGTTTTTACAATAGGGTGCATATGCAGTGACATAAAAAAATCAACGCTAACTAAAAAATTACGAGACATTTGTCTTCTTTTAGTTTCCTAAGGACCCTAGGAAGTACGAAGAGATACATTACAGGACAGCTTATTTACTGTTCTCTTGTAGCGTAAAGATATTTACTGGCGAATGTCATCTTCTCTTAAAAACAAAAAAATAGCTAGTAAGTAGGAGAACACCTGAAGTTTTGCAAAAAGACGTTAAATAATTACTCAATGACGTGAAGTTTTCGTCTCTACACTTCCAATCAAACCTGTGAATGTGGAACGCAGGAAACTTGTGTGAAATGCAATACCTATATTAATTAACGTATCAAATACGCCATCACAAATTTAACTGAAGGAAAAACCACACTGACTTGACAAAAAAGTCAAAAATAATAAAACTTTTTCCCTACATAGAAGAAACCAATTCCACAATTGCTGCTACATCCGAGCCACAAACGACAGAATCTTAAACACATTCGCTTTTGAAGCAAAAGTAACTGCATTTACAAAAATATTCGTGTATTGGTTAGTCGACTTCAGTATAAGAATGTACGAATCATTAGCCTCCATACAAAATTGTTATATGTCAATGGAAGTGACTATCATAATAAGAACAGACAAAACCAGAAATATATGCTTCTCATGTATGAAATATGTGTTTATATTCTCTTTCTTTCAGAGGTGTAAGCTGCAACTATACACATATTCAAAAGTATTTCTTCATGAATAAGTTGTAGCTTTTGTCACTGGATTAGTGGGATTCGGCTGTTTTTGCATTTATTTCACTATCAGTAATGGCTTTTGATAATTTACTATTGCTTGGAACGCAAAAATATTGCAAGTGTTTCGTGTAATTAAATAGAAAAATAATTGAAAATAAGCATTAATCCTACAGCTGACTTTCTTACCGCAATGGGCGCTAGCGACTTTCGAAGTGTTTAATTATAACCATTTTCACAGCCTTCAGTGTCGTGACTGTGCGTTAAGACTGTGGTTATATCGCTGACAGTTGATTATAGTAAATAGTAAATGTAGGCCTATCTTTGATTTTTGCACTAACATGAATCCCAACTCACCATCTTGCTATTGTTTTAAAGAACATAGTTTTTCATAGCGATTAATAAACCCCTGTTGAATTCTTTAATGATTTTTAATCTCGTCAATTTATTAAATCTGGGTAATAAAATATTATGCAATTAAGTAATAAACCTTACATTCTACGTTTTAAGCTTTTGGGTCAAAAACTGATGTAAATCGCTATTTTTGCTTTATAGCTTATAACAGATTTCCTCTCGTAGAGCCCGCCCTCAGGGTCAGCCGGGTACGGCGCTGGGTCTTAAATGCTCAGTGGAACATCAGACAGAACTCATTAGAGAAGCTATATCTGGAGGATATGGATTGGAGGGGAAATCAGCCACATCCTTTGCTGAAGGAAGCATTTCGGCACTGGCCGAAGGTGACGTAGGAAAACCACAGAAAAAACATTCGTTCTCAGTGGTTTGAATGACTGTCACAGAGGTTGTTGAAGGTATCCGTTTTACCTATTGAACTAAGTAACCACGTACAAAATACTGTCAGCATCAGACGACGTCTAATTTTTTTAAAAAAGTGTCACCAATTTATGGGTACTTACGTCAGCTGCAGACGACATGGCTTGGTTATTTCGTTATCGTTCGGTTAGAAGGGTGGACTGGAACTGTTTGTCCCTGTACAGAGTTAAGATGCGATATAAACACACAACCGGAGAAGTTCGTCTTGACATGCGCTGCTGATAAGACGAAAGTAATTTTTGAGACAGGACCAGCTCAACACGCACGGTAATAGGAGATTAATACCATGAAGAGGCAGAGACATTTACGTGACTGAAGCCACAGATAGTGTTTAAACAAACAAGAGAGAGAGCACGGAAACTAAAGGCGGCTTCCCACGTGACTGCAGTCTTGACAAGTACGTATAATAAATTGAAACTCCGCCCTACTTCTGCTCGTTGGAAGTAATATGAGCCCTACTGTTTAGCATTATTTTCTGAGAATCGACGAGAAAACGTACGGTATTAAATAATTTATCACATTTATTTAGTTCAATTAAAAATGACTCGATTGTAAGATGGTTTATCACGCCACCCCAGGAAATGGCAGCATGCTTGAATCTTTATCTCTGTTTCATTTTAATCACAAAATGCGGTTACTTTTTCTTTTCTTTTCTAAGAAGCCTTCTCAGGCTATTCGTCTTCAATACGATCTGCTGCCCTACCTATTTATTTCAGTTATTTAATCAATCGAATTTATGCGGCGCCTTATTTCCTCCGTTATGTCATTTAATGCGCCAGGCAAGATCAACTCTCCCAAATGCAACAAATTTCATCGAGCATATTCCGTTTGCTTTTCTGGAGCTCGCTTGTCAAGGCACACGTCTATAAGAATTCACATACACGCATGCGACTGAGGCAGAGTTGCGGCAATCTTTGCCACTCACGTTGAGTCTGTGCAAACGCGGCATGTGGAAGTATTCTTGCGTCGTGTAGCTTGTACGCCTCAAACTAGAATAATATTTACTTAATACACTGTCATGTACACTTAACTTGCCACATATATATATTGACATGCACTTAAGTTTAACCAAGATCTTACATTGAAACCCGCGAGAAATATTATCTGCTGCACATATTTAATTATGTCCTAATTTTTATGGCCGTCGCTTTGTCAAATTTGGATACTAGTGTGATGTTAACTATACGGGCGGCTAAATCAATGAAAATGTCAGTAAGCGGGAAAGAAGCCAAGCATTTTGCAGCTACAGGACTAACACGCGACTACATACGCAACTGCGTGCTTGACAAGCACGCATGATCAAGCGTTTTGTGACCAAACTCCTCGGATTAAAACCCAATCGAGGATCTGTGAGAACATCGCGATCGGGCCGTTTGCGCCATGGATCCTCAATCGAGAAACCAAACGCAGAGGCCCATGGCACTGGAGGCGACACGGCTCCACATTCCTGTCGGTACGTTCCCGAACCTCATTGACTCTCTTTCTGTACGTTATTAAAAGTTGTTATTCAGGCTTTTGAAAAATGTTCAAATGTGTGTGAAATCTTATGAGACTTAACTGCTAAGGTCATCAGTCCCTAAGCTTACACACTACTTAACCTAAATTATCCTAAAGACAAACACACTCACCCATGCCCGAGGGAGGACTCGAACTTCCGCCGGGACCAGCCGCACAGTCCATGACTGCAGCGTCAGGCTTTTGACACACGTTCGCTTTAATGTGGCTGCATATTGTATTTCAGTTGTAGAGAGTCAGATAATATTCTATAGATCAATGAAAGTATGTGTTCCCGACGCAGGAGGAATCACGCTAACACGTGTAACACTGCCTCTGGCTATGATAATGACAAAAGATTGGCGATGACGAGAGTCCACAAGTGTCTTCGAGTTGATATGTCCAGTTCAAGTTATTCACTGACGATTATATACCTAGAAATTAACAAACTGCGGTTATGTTGATTGTTTTGTTTCACCGTTGTTCCAATTCCAGACTATTCTATGTGATTAAGATATGGCGATTTGCGGGGCACTCGAGGTACAGTCGGGTGCCAGTATGTTCGACAAATCAGGAATATGTGCGTGCAACTTTGCGAAGGCAGCTGTGTTGCCGTCTTGGAAGGCGGGTGTGCGATAAACACCCCGAAAATATCACAGAATCATTTCTGGACTGTGCTTACTATCAAAGGTTTTAGAAGTCAGATCGCACCTCTTCAACCACACAACCCATCTTTCCCCCACAAGCCATAAAAAACCCAAGTTTCGATTTTTATAAACTCACAATAAAACTTTTAACGAGAAATCATTTTTTTTTTTTACAAAATTCTGTTCTGAAATTCAGGTTTTTAAAACATAACTTCCTGTAATCAAAACAACAAAACCACAGGGATTTAATAGAAACAAGAGGTGCTACCGTCCATTCCCGCAGCATTGCTCCATAGTTCAGCTCAATGCTTATCGGCACAAGTGGCTTTGACGTCATATTTTCAACTGCCGCCAGCCGCAACGTTCCAACACTTGCATTGCTGCCTCTCGGTGAACATGTGTCCACTATTAATTAATAAAGCATTTAGCGATGACAATGACAATGAAAATATACCTGATCCATCAGGGTCACGTAGTATTCCGACTTCCCGGGGAGTTGGGAAAAACAAAACACGATGTAACGAGAGAAACGGAGTTAGATGGTTAAGTAAATGTTAAAATGTCATGTATCAATCACAACACACACACACACACACACACACACACATACACACACACACACACACACACACACACACACACACACACAATACCTCGCACCCACGCCACTGCCCATTGCGTCACATTGGTCGCCCATTGTCACATTCACTCACTGATGCCGGCGCTGCGGCAACTTTCAGTTACCCCGCGGTTTAATTCACGTATACTGTTTTCAATCTTCGGTGCAGGATTGTTCCAGTGAGTTCAAAAAAATTCCCTTGGAAGTGCTGGAACGCCGTTCCGGCCGAAATTAAGCCCTGTTTCTTGCCTGTACTATACACTCGGTACCACGCCTCATAGGGCCGTCGATCTACATCCACATGAACAGAGATACTCCGTAAGCCAACATGCCTGCTTGGCGGAGGGTACCCTGTATCACTACTTGTCATTTACTTTCCTGTTCCACTCGCAAACAGAGCGAGGGAAAAACGACCATCCGTATGAGCCCTAATTTCTCGTATCTTATCTTCATGGTCACTACGCATAGTGCGTGTTGGCGGTAATAGAATCGTCCGGCAGTCAGCTTCAAACGCCGGTTCTCCACATTTTCTCAGTAATGTTTCTCGAAAAGAACGTTGCCTTCCCTCCAGGGATTCCCATTTGAGTTCCCGAAGCATCTCCGTAACGTTTGTATGTTGCTGGAATCTACCGGTAACAAATCTAGCAGCCCACCTCTGAACTGCTTCGATGTCTTCCTTCAATTCGACCTGGTAAGGATCCCAAGCACTCAAGAATAGGTCGCACCAGCGTCCTACACGTGGTCTCCTTTACAGGTGCATTCGATGCTTACATCATTTGAAAAGGAGGCAAAACCGCAACTCGTTGGACCACACTACACGTCTCCTGTTAGCTACTGTTCAGTTTGCATGTTGTCTGGTCCACTGAAATGTAACTCTATGTGCCAGTGCGACAAATGGCCTTTCGTTCAACCTTTCGTTCAAAGGTTTTAATGACGTTAGCTGCATTTGGGCATCGAAATGTATCGATTGTAATGTGTGAAAAGTTGTGCCAAGCCGGGACTCGAGCCAGGATGTCCCCCTTTACGTGAGCGGTCGCCTTAACCGCCTCGGCCACCAGAGGATGCTTCCCTGCCGACCTAAATTCCCAGCCCTGTACTTACTACTGACATAGCGACACCTACCCAGGAACCCCTTACTTGCTGTCCCCGATTCCTGTAAGAGGTCGGGCATGGTGTGCATCCGCACTGAAGGAAAGAATCGTTGGTCGACGTCACTTCGTGTACAGAGCGTTTTCGTAAGAGCGTGCAAAAATTTAACAGGACATAGAGAATACTAGACTGAACGATTTGAGGTAGGGAACCTCGGGCGGAGAAGTCAGCTTAAGGAGATAATAGGAATAAAATCATATTACCGTGTACTTTTTATTTACGTTAGTTACAATTAATTGCAAATACCGTCATGGGCACAATGAACTTGCCATTTGCACTGTAACAAACAAAATTTGCTGAAACTGGCGACCACCAACTTCAATGCGAGCATGACATTGGCGAACAAGATCTTGACGCTCTCTGACAAATATACCTGGTGTATTTCGAATCACTTCAAAGGCAGCTATAACTCTGGCAATTCCTTGTTTCCCCGCAGAAAATAAAGAATAAACAGCAAGTACGTGTAAACGTACGCATATCAGTTGCAATTAAGCTGGGGAATTGTAATGCTAGACAAAGCGGTAGACCCGGTTACCCGTATACGGGGTGAGTCATGTAAGACCCCTTTTCTTTCGCGAATGGTTACACATATCGGAACACGGTTTTCGGCAAATGTTGGAGCGTCGAGGAGCACTTACTTTTTTTGATTAATGTTTTTAGCGCTGGTATCAACGGAGATGTTGAAGCAATTACGTTTTCTTAAATGGAACCGTATATCTTTAATAACTGCATTCGTCATCTCTTGAGAAGACAATTGCAGTGATACAGCGTTTGTTAATTTTGATGCTGAAACCTGTCATAAAAAATTGAGAAATGTCGTAGAATTTGAGAGCGCGGTGGCTGGAATCGGCATTAGCGGCACAAACACCGCCAAGCAGAGCACTTGTGCTACGCTGTCAGAATGTCGACACATTTGCCTGTTTACTTGTCTGCACTGCAGGCCTCTCATTTCTGCTTCAGCGTTCGTTGCGTGCAGACATGTACACCAATGAGGAGAAGTTGGATATACTACTTTTATATGGTGAATGTGAAAAAAATGCCGTAAAAACAGTACAGCGATATGGGGCTATCTTTGAGAATCGTCAATGTCCGACGCACCAGACAATTGCACTTATTAAGACGCTAGCGGGGACAGGCTGCTTTAATGTCAGAAAGACGACAAGAAAGAAGACTGCAGCTGACAGAGAGCAAGAAGAAGCTGTTCTGGCTACGAAGCTAATGAATCCGCACACAAGGATTATTGCCAAGGAATGCGTAATCAGCCAGACGAGTGTCATTCGCATCCTGCATAGACAAAATTTCCATCCCTATCATCTGTCACTACATCAGGCACTCAACGACGTGATTTAGAACGTCGTACAGAATTTTGTCGGTTTGCCCTTCAGCAACTGAGATACAACCCTATGTTATTCCAACGTATGCACTTTATCGACGAAGCAACGTTTACCAGCAACACTAATGTAAATTTGCACTACTGGGCAGCCGAAAATCCATACTGGCTTCGTCAGGTGCAACATCAGCGACTGTGGAGCGTAAACATATGGCGCGGTATCACAGGAAATTACACTGTGGGATCTTACTTCATCTTAGGCATTCTAAACGAACATTCGTACGCACACTTTCTGACGAACACTCTGCCGGTTCTTCTAAAAGAGCTACCACTGAATATTCGACCGTGTACGTGGTTGCAACATGACGATTGTCCAACTCACTCATTCCGTGTTGCAACGCAAACACTGAATGATAACTTTGCCGGACGCTGAACAGGACGAAATTCTGTTGTCAAATGGGCTGCGAGGTTCCCGGACTTGACTCCTCTGTCTTTCTTTCTTGGGGGAGCACTCAAAGATACACTCTATGACGAAGCTCCAACTGCACCAAACGATATTTGTCGTCGAATCACCAGTGCATGCTCTATCATATCATTCACTGTTATTACATCTGCTCATCGTTCATTCGGACGGCGATTGAAAATATTCCTTTCAGTTCTTGGTCAGCAGTATGAACACGTGGTTAAATAAAGGATAAAGTTAGCAGCGTAAAAGACCTCTTTATTTTTGAAGAATTAACAGTTGATTTCTCTGTTTCAGCTCACGTAAATCTGGGAGGATACACAAATGGGAAAAAGTTTTTCTAAAGCCTTTGTGATACGCTAGATTCTAGCCTATGCCTTATTTCCATATACAGCATTCGTAAGTGAACCTGCATCTAGGTCGTAAGCTGGTTCAAGGGGAAATACAACTTTATTCTCGTAGCGCAGGCCTGCCATACTGTATACAACTACACAGTCTGGTCCGAGAAGCCTGCTTGGTAGCGTTTGCATCTTACATGCCGTTTCTGGCCACCGTGATCTCACATTCTAGGACATTTCTCGAACTTTTTACGACAGGTTTCAACGTCGACATTAACAAACGGCATATCACAGTAATTGTCTACTCAAGAGTTATCGAATGCAGTTATAAAAAGTATACGGTTCCATTTGAAAAAAGGTACTTACTTCAGTATCTCAGTTGTTCCCAGAGCTAAAAACATTAACCAAACAAAAACACTCCCCCCTCGAACCGTTCGCGAAATAAAAGAGATGTTATATCTAAACGCGATTTCCGGCAAATGCTACAGCGTCGAGGGTCACGTGTTTTTGTTTGGTTAATGTTTTTAGCTCTGGGAACAACTGAGATACTGAAGTTAGTAACTTTTTTCAAATGGAACCGTATACTTTTTATAACTGCATTCGATAACTCTTGAGAAGTGATAGACCCACAAACGGACGCCTCCCCACGTGGCGGATAGGGGAATGCCTCGGAGATATAGGTGGTACCGATGAAATGAAATACTACGGACGGACGAAAACTATCAGTAGTATCGGTTCTCACAATGGGCGGCTACATAAGGTATCTGTATCAAATGTTAGTGGCGGCCTCAAGCAACCTCCTGATCTGGAGAATCAGGTTGTACTCGGCAACATGCCACAAATCCAGCCACTAAACATCTGATGAAACAACGAGGAAAATCTCACTACCCCGGGCCCTAGTCAATAAACTGGAACAGTCGTGAGCATCGGATTCCGGGGGCTCACAGATATCATGAAAAGAATCGTAGCTTCTCAAACTCCCTCAAGACAAAACAGAAACACTACATCGCAACACTCAACGTGAACACACTACTCAAGACGGGCAAGATGAAACAGCTCACAGATACTTTAGACAGGTTCAAGATCAAAATTTGCGCACTGCAAGAAACAAGATTCCCAGATGAAGACCATTTCAACAAACTACAGAATACACAAGGGAAAACCGTCGGTACACAGGAAGAACCTCAGACTCTGTGGCACATGGTTCGCAGTACACGGGACGATCGCAGACGCAGTAATGGACTTCATTTCGCCTAACGAAAGAATCAGCACACTGACAATTAAGTCGGCAAACAGGACATACACAATCATAATCGCACACACTCCAACAAATGACCACAACAGGAAGGACCCAGACGCCATTGAGGACTTGGGAGGAGGCAATCAAGAAAATACCTACACACCAAACTAAAATTATTCTAGGAGACTTCAACGCAAAACTAAGAAAAGGACAAAAATACACATTACAGAAAGATACACACCACACCGTGACACAAACCTAACCGGGAGATACTTGATTCAATCCTGCGAGACCCATGACCTCAAAGTCATGTCAACGAACATCAAGAAATCCTAAAAATATTAACCACAGGGAAACTCCCAAAGGGCAAGAGAGAATTACAGATCGACCACGTCATAATACAAAGAGAAGCACAGAGGGAAATCCAGAACATCAACACACGAAAGGGCTTCTTTGACTCGGATCACCACCTACTACAGATAAAGACACGCCTAATCCCTAAGAGGAAACAACAGAAAACTAAGATCGTTAGAACAGACCCAGAATATCTAACACTCAACCAAGAGGAAATATTGGAGAAAATTAAGACAGACTTTTATCCAGACCATCACGCAGGAATTTCAAACTGCATCAGGATCCACCGCAAGTACTATGACAGTTAGGAGGGAGGTGAGAAAACTTGGATTTCATGGTCGAGTGGCTGCTCATAAGCCACACATGATGCCGGTAAATGCCAAACGATGCCTTGCTTGGTGTAAGGAGCGTGAACATTGGACGATTGAACAGTGGAAAAACGTTGTGTGGGGTGACGAATCACGGTACAAAATGTGGCGATCCGATGGCAGGGTGTGGGTATGGCGAATGCCCGGTGAACGTCATCTGCCAGCGTGTGTAGTGCCAACAGAAAAATTCGGAGGCGGTGGTATTATGGTGTGGTCGTGTTCTTCATGGAGGGGGGCTTGCACCCCTTGTTGTTTTGCGTGGCACTATCACAGCACAGGCCTACATCGATGCTTTAAGCAGCCTCTTGGTTCCCACTGTTGAAGAGCAATTCGGGGATGGCGACTGCATCTTTCAACACGATCGAGCACCTGTTCATAACGCATGACCTGTGGCGGAGTGGTTACACGACAATAATATCCCTGTAATGGAATGGCCTGCACACAGTCCTGACCTGAATCTTAAAGAACACCTTTGGGATGTTTTGGAACGCCGACTACGTGCCAGGCCCCACCGACATCGATACCTCTCTTCAGTGCAGCACTCCGTGAATAATGGGCTGCCATTCCCCAAGAAACCTTCCAGCACCTGATTGAACATATGCCTGCGAGAGTGGAAGCTGTCATCAAGGCTAAGCGAGGGCCAACACCATATTGAATTCCAGCGTTACCGATGCAGGGCGCCACGAACTTGTGAGCCATTTTCAGCCTGCTGTCCGGATACTTTTGATCACATAGTGTACATTTTCTATCCTCTCTACTTCGACCATCATCAGTTATTTTGCAGCCCAAATAGCAAAACTCGTCTACTACTTAAAGTGTCTCATTTCCTAACCAAATTCCTTCAGCATAACCTGCTTTAATTCGACTACAGTCCATTATCCTCGTTTTGGTTTTGTTGACATTCATCTTATATCACCCTTTCAAGACACTGTCCATTCCGTTCAACTGTTCTCCCAAGTCCCTTGCTGTCTCTGACAGAACTAAAGTGTCATCGGCAAACCTGAAGATTTTTGTTTCTGCTCCCTGGATTTTAATACGTTCTCCGAATTTTTCTTTTGTTTCCTTTACTGCTTGCTCAATATACAGATTGAATAACATCGGTGAACCACTGCTTCTATTTCATGTCCCTCGAATCTTATAACTGACATCTTTCTGTACAAATTGTAAATAGCCTTTCGCTCTCTGTATTTTACCCCTGCCACCTTCAGAATTTAAAAGAGAGTATTCCAGTCGACATTGTCAAAGCTTTCTCTAACTCTACAAATGCTATAAACGTTGGTTTGCCTTTCCTTAACCTCTCTCCTAAGATAAATCGTAGGGTCAGTATTGCCCCGCGTTTTCCTATATTTCTACGAAATCCAAACTGATCTTCCCCGAAGACGGCTTCTACCAATTTTTCCATATTGTCTGTAATGAATTCGTGTTAGTATTTTGCAACCGTGACTTATTAAACTGATAGTTCAGTAATTTTCACATCTGTAAGCATCTGCTTTCTTTGGGATTGGAATTATTATATTCTTCTAGAAGTCTGAGGGTATTTCGCCTATCTCATACATCTTGCTCACCAAATGTAAGAGTTTTGTCATGGCTTGCTCTCCCAAGGCTATCAGTAGTTCTAACGGAATGTTGTCTACACCTGGGGCCTTGTTTATACTTAGGTCTTTCGGGGCTCTGTCGAATTCACCACGTAGTATCATATATTCCATCTCATCTTCATCTGCATCCTCTTCCATTTCCATATTATTGCCCTGAAGTACATCGCCCTCGTATAGACCCCCTATATACTCCTTTCACCTTCCCTCTTTCCCTTTTTTGCATAGGACTGGTTTTCCATCTGAGCTCTTGATACGCATACAGGCAGTTCTCTTTCCTCCAAAGGTCTCCTTAATTTTCCTATAGGCGGCATCTATCTTACCTCTAGTGATACATGCTTCTTCATCCTTACATTTGTCCTCTAGCCATTCCAGCTTAGCTATTTTGCACTTCCTGTCGATCTCATATTTGAGATGTTTGTATTCCTTTTCACCTGCTTCATTTACTGCATTTTTACATTTTTTCCTTTCATCAATTAAATTCATTGTGTCTTGTGTTACCCAGGGATTTCTACTAGCTCTCGTCCTTTAACCTACTTGATCCTCTGCTGCATTCACTATTTCACCTCTCAAAGCTACCCATTCTTCTTCTACTGTGTTCCTTTCCCCCGTTCTTTCAATTGTTCACTAATGCTCCCTCTGAAACACTCTACAACCTCTCGTTCTTTCAGTTTATCCATGTCCCATCTCCTTAAATTTCTACCTTTTTTGCAGTTTCTTCAGTTTTAATCTATAGTTCATGATCAATAAATAGTCGTCATAGTCCACATCTGTCCCTGAAAATGTCTTACAATTTAAAATTGCTAAATCCCAGTCTTGCCATAATATAATCAATCTGAAACCTTTCGATGTCTTCAGATCTCTTCCACGTATACAACTTCTTTCATGAATCTTAAATCTAGTGTTAGCGATGATTAAGTTATGCTCTGTGCAAAATTCTACCAGGCGGATTCCTCTTTAATTCCTTACCCCCATTCCACATTCACCTGCTACTTTTCCTTCTCTTTCTTTTCCTACAATCGAATTCCAGTCCTCCATGACTATTAAATTTTCGTCTCCTTAACAATCTGAATAATTTCTTTCATCTCATCATACATTTCTTCAATCTCTTCATCATCTGCGGAGCGACTTGGCATATAAACTTGCGCTATTGTGGTAGGCGTGGGCTTCTTGTCTAACTTGGTTGCTAATAATAACAAAAAGACAGTCGCAGATATAAAAGGATTTTACAGTTGTACAAAATTTATGTTTTCTTATACAGAGATTGCTGGGGAAAGGAAATTTAAGGAGACTGCACCAACTAAGAATACTGGGAAATGAGGAAGAGCTGAATGGAATGCAGGAGGTACAAGTGTAAAGAGTGTGTACAGGGAAAATGGTGATCATTATTGTTGTTGTAGTAGTTAAGTCATTAATTGTCGTCTTAAGCTGCTAATGTCATGCAGTTGTCCAGTATGACGCAGGAGGTATTCAGGAGCCAGGTCCCTACTATTGAGAAGGATTGCGAGAAAGTGTCTGAACGATCGAGCGGGAGAGAAAGGACTCTGCTTTGATGGGAACGGGTGTTTCTGCCATGTTGTTCCGACAAGAGGGTGAAAGCCGCGGAGAGAGATCACGGACAGTGTATATTGATAAGACAGTGGAGAAGACAGAGGGTACGAAAGTCTCTGCCCTTGTCTGCAGGCAGCCAGGATAGCCGTGCATGTGATAGTAATATATGATTTAAGAGTCGAGCATCATAGGTATAACGGACACAGGCATTCATAAGCAGTTCCAGGCGCCGCGAGCTTTCCTGAGCGAGACCTTACAGGATAGTATCGCTGTAATCAAACACCAGAAGTATAAGTATTCGCACAATTTTGATTTTGAGGTCAAGGAAGGAGGTCTTTTCATATTTTTGTAGGGTATGGAGAGATGCTGATGCCTTCTTGCACAGAGCAGTTATGTGCTCAGTCAAATTTAGATTTTCATCTGTCGTTACTACCAAACTCTTTGCTGAGGTGGAGGAGGTTCAAGATTGTAGGAATTCCCGATATTTCGGGCTAGTGAGCCTACAATAAACAAACAGCACCGCTTGGGTTTTGGATAGGTTGAGCTTTAACCCGATACCTACAACCAATTTGATAGTGCACACAGATCGGTACTGAGAAACTAGACAGCTGTCTTCAAGTTTATTAGTTTTGCACGCACATACAATTGGAGGTCTTCAGCATACGGTTGTTTGCAGTAGGACAAAACTGATGACGCATAATTGACATTCAATGAAAAGTGGAACCTGGTACCGAACTCTGGGGGACGCCTGAAACCACCTGCCTCCAATGTGACTTTATGGTGCCGGACATGACGCACCGCTGGCGAGACGTCAGGTATGAGCGAGACCGTTGCAGAGCACTTTGTTAGAAATTTAGGCGCTAAATTTACCGAGTAAAATGTCGTAGCTGACGGTTTCAAAGGCTTTGCTGAAGTCTAAGACACACCTGGCAGTCGCCTCTTGTGCACCCATGCCAAGTTTCAGGTCATCTGCTGCCTTTATTAAGTCAGAAGTTGTACGGTGATTTTTAAGGAAACCTGATTGGTATTCGTCTCGTAGGTTGTTTGTGGTTAGCTAGTCGTGGACTGTATATTTTAATGCCTTGGCTAGTGGAGGAAGAATGCAAATAGGTCGGCAGTCAGAGGTTGCTTTGGCAACGTCCTGTTTAGACAGTGGCTTAGCTAGTCCCTGTTTTCAGGCTTCAGGAGAAACACTTGTGGTTAAGGAGTGGTTGAAGACATCTGTTAAGGGAGGCAGTCGTGGATCAATAATAAGCTTCATCATTTGGACTATGGTGTCATCATGTCAAGTAGACGCTGATCTGATACGCATGATGGCTTTTTTGACGCTATTGTAAGTAACATACTTTAGACAGAATGTTTCGTGGCCACAGTCGTTTATCCTCATTAAGTAATCAATGAATCTCTGTTTCGTTTGTGGTTCAGTTGTGGTTGTAGGGTAATGTGAACTAATGGTTCGGTTATTCGGCTGGGTCAATGAGATCAGTTGCAGCTTTTACTTTGCCTATACCAACACCATGCAGGTTATTTTATAGGGCAGCTGGCATTTTTATGCTATCGGTTAATGTATGAGCATGTCTAAGTTTTGCATTTCTCACAGGTTGGCTGGCTTTGTGTTCCGATTCAGCTTGTAAGCAATATGATTTTCAGACGTGTTGTGCAGTTTGTATTCCCGATGTGCAGCATCTCAGATACATGAGCTGTTTTCGTTCTTCAGTTAGGTCTTTGGGGAAACATATTTGTCATATAGTTGAGTAAGTTTGTTATTAAATCAGTGAAGTTTTTCTTTTATGTCAGAGAAGGGAACAGAAGACGTCCTCCAAACTATTTCTTGCGCCTCAATTGCAGGTTGAGATAGGTAATGCATTTGAAGTCTTAGTATGTAGTTAGTTGTGGTTTTTTTCTGGAACATTCTAGTAAGCTCGACATGAAAATTTTGTCGTGGGCAGAAATGCCAGGTGCAGGTATTTGAGAGGTACTAAATACTTTGTTTGAGAATTTCGCTGCAAATATATCTATAAGAGTATGACTACTGTTCATATGATGTGTAGGAACAAGCTGAAGTAGCGACATGTTTGAAGAAGAAATCATCCGCTTAAATTTCACACTGGAAGGGCTAGTGAATAAAAATTTTATGTTAGTAGCACTAGCTAGAACTATATGCTCATATGTGGATTTGAGACTTGAAACAGCAGTTTCGAAGCAGGCAAATATTAAGAGGCGAATATCTAAATCCATACACTGTAAACGACTGTGAATGCATGACATAGGGAATTTTCCATGTTACCGTATAGCAGAACTTCTTCCTAACCCATTTGCATATGGAGCGCGGGAAGAAAGTTAAAACGCCTCTGTGAGCAACGAATTAAGTCCAATTATATCTTCGAGGTCCTTGCGGATCTGCTGCTAAGAGACTGTAGTATATTCCTAGATTCTTGCTGCTCCAGCGGGATAAGTGACGTCTATTTCCAAGCGTCACTTCGTTCGCGTTTTTCAGCATTACCATGACGCTCTGACGTGAGCCAAACAAAGCTGTGATCATTCGCTTTACTCTCCTTTCTACACGTTCAATATCCCCGGTCAGTCCTATTTCGTATGCGTACCAAACGCCTGGGCAATCTCCTGGAATAGGTCACACCATTGTTTTCTAAACAATCCCCTTTGTAATAATCTTCACCGACCTTGTGAAGAGACTCAGCAACAGCAGCGCCTGACCTGAAGATGGCGGCCATTTGGATCATCGAAATATTGTGTCAACCTGACATAAAGATCTGGCTGCAAACTCGAGAAAGTTATCGGAACTTATTTCGCACGGAAAGCCTACAACGCCAGAATCTGCTTTGTAGAAAGATTACATTTTGCCAGTCTACCAAACCAATGAACCGGGGTTTGCACCTGCTTTACCTCCTATTGAACCTATATGATCATTCCATTACAGTCCCAGAAATTGTTATTCTCTGGTATTAGTATGAGCTGACTGACTCATTTGTGACTCACTGATATTGTTGCCATAGGAAGCCCCATTAAAACTCCTGGCCATTCCGGTTTCGTACGCTTGACGTTTTCTCACTCGTTCCTGGTCTGCAGATTGGACAAATCCGTATTATCCTCCATCTCCTCGGATGGCACTTTATCGGCTCTTTCTGTAGTTCTCTACCTGTTCTGTCTCTCTACAGTCTAGAGAAACACGAGTACGTTAACAGTTCTTTAGCATGATGTTCGCCTAGTTGTAGGAGAAGTTTTTCTGCCTAACTCACGTCTGTTGATGTTGTATAGGGGCGAGTTGATACGCCCTTGATCCTATTCCATTTCGTAAGGTACTAAAAGAATTCCGTTACGCTATAAATAACACAACTCAGAATGTTTTAGATTCAACTAAATACCGAGGAATAATAATTACATTGCTACAAATATTCATTCGTCGCTTCAGTCAGCACATATGATTTTTGTAGACCACAATCTTATGTGACCTTTCGATGGAAGTTGATGATTTTCTGGAGTCTTGCTTCGAGCCGGGTGACTGATACACTGATCGAAGCATTTGCTATACAGAGCGCAAATGAAACTGTTGCAAAACAATTGCCTACGTGCCAACGAAGTCCAAGGCCAAGAATCCAAAAAAGGATTTGCTCCTTCAACAATTTTATAAATTTTTCTCCTGAAAATATGGTTATTTGAATGTCAAAAGGCCTAGCTACGAGGACTTCTAAACATCGTTCGTGTGGATTTCGAAGGCATTAATTGAAACTATTACTGACGGAATGTATGTGGTACTATATAATTAATAATGCAGTATCTCAGGTTCGTCTCGTACCTCCAGACAAAATTTAATCCATTCATGCGTGAGATTTTAATAAACTTCCATGATTAAGAGTGTAGAATAAGCTCTTTGGTTGACAAAAGGATCGTAGAGCAATCTGAACCGGATTTTGTTCGAAAACATATTGATTTTTATTTGTTCCACATACATAGTCGTGATGCCGCTAAATTTTTTCGAAGTTCAATTCTCCTAACTACATATGGATGCTGAAGTCGAACAAGTGATAACGTAGTGCTGAAAAGCAAGTTATCCAGGTATGGAACATAACAATTTCTGCCTTTTAAAGTTGATATTATTCAAGTACAAGGTGAATAGCGCATGGATTACAGATTGTTACGGATGTGACGATGAAGATACAGCTATAGAATCTGTATCTTCGTCGTTGTAGGAAGTTGTCGCGAATAAAAGAAAGAAGCTTTTGATTTTACATCCTCTTATTAACTCCTGTGCACGACATATTAAGCGATAGTAATGATTGTTGTGTCTGTACATAAAATTTAGAGACAGCCTATAAGAAATAGTTATTACTACAGTTTCAGTTCCTGTGTGACAGTTGATACTTGTATTCCAGTCATAGAAGTAATAGGCATTGTTGAATATGTCCCAGTTTCGTATGTTCTTCTGCTCATTTGTATGTGCTAGTTATTCTGAACGAAGAGCCTTAAATAGGGAAATCAGTTACATCGTTAGTACAACATTTATGAGTAAATAGAAGACGATACTGAAGTTGTAGATAGAACAGCATATCCATTAACGTTCTCGTACCGTTTATATCCTTACGTTTTGCACGAGATAACGAAAAACGATATGAATTTATAATAATCGACGGTTGATACAACACGGAAGGACTCCGAAATAGTTTTAATACAATGTTTATTACATCGACAATGTATAAGTAGCTGAACAAATTATAAATGCAGACACGCAACATATATTTAGTAACTGATTCGTAACTATGTTCTTACAAATGCTGGATAGTTTCGTAGGTGCGTGCCAATAATCCACACAAACAAACCAAAAATGAAAATCATTGTCGCTCTTCTTTGCATACTAAAGTTTGTTGAAACGCGTAAAGGAGAGTCCCAGTGGTAATGGTTTCGGTTTTATACCGTGAATTATTGGTACGTACGCACGAAACTATATACCGTAATATTTCCTTTAATATTTCCTACGCTCGTCGTATTAGTTCCTACAAAGTCACGAAAATCTAGAAATTAATCTCCATCATCCAGATATACAGGTGACAGTAGAAAGAAGCCGCAAGCAGTCCTCTTATTGGATTTCTACGTGTTCCAGATCACTGATGCTGATGTAGAAGCGGGTAATATGTGAAATTACCTACCATCAGTTTGTTATTCCCATTTGTCAATTTCATTTTTAACGTCATTAGACCGGGATCAGTTCAGAATATGGTAGAACTAATTTTGGAAAGTCGTGGAAAGCGTAAAACGATATTCATGCCCACGACGTGATGATTTACGTCTGCGTCCCCTTGTTCGGTAGTCGTTGCCTGCCTGTGTCTTGTACAGGATTCGGCGAAGGAACATTGCTACCTGTCGCTACGCCGCTGCGCACATGACGTGAACTCTGTTGCAATGATAGCCTACGCTCTATGTTTTATCTTACATGAATGTAGATGTACAAGATGTCTTTCATAAATGCGAAACGTGTCAGGGTAATTAAATACCGCTACCAAAACTGCAACAAGAAATGTGTGTTTTGTTTATACCTACTAGGTATTTCTTAACAGCTCGTGAAAACAGAACCATGGTGATATTGCTGCCGAAATCATTAAAACTTGTTGTTTTTATTATAATTATGTTCTGTTCTGGCAAATTTGGAGATATAGGGGTGTCTCGGGAGAAATGGGCTACATTCAGGGATATGACAGGAATGATAATTCCAAGCAAAAGTATGGAGCAAACATGGGCTCTCAAATGCATACCTTAAGCGCTATGAGCACTTTTTCATCTTCAATATGTGAAAAAACCTCGTCTACTGCAGGTTATTTGCTTTCCAGATCTTGGGTTCAAATAGCTCTAAGCACTATGGGACTTAACATCTAAGGTCATCAGTCCCCTAGAACTTAGAACTACTTAAACCTAACTAACTTAAGGACATCACACACATCCATGCCCGAGGTAGGATTCGAACCATCGACCGTAGCAGTCGCGCTGTTCCGGACTGAAGCGCCTAGAACGGTTCGGTAACAGCGGCCGGTCAGGTTTTGGGAGGAGGTAGCATGGACCAAAATAAGAAAGAATTGTTTGTTAAACATAGACTTCAAAATGCGTACCTTACGAGCTAAGAGCACTTGTTCAGTGAAGGGTTTTACACTATGCACTTTACAGCTCATATTTGCTGGACAGTTTTCCTTATTTTGGTCCATACAACCACCTCTCAAAGTATGGAACGCAGAACGAATCCATGTTTGCTAGACTTTTTTGCTTCGAATAATAGTCCTTGTCATATCCCTGAATATCGACCATTCCTCCTGGGGAAACCTATATTTTTTTGTGAGAGCTTGGAGTCTGCCATGTACATGTCAGCAGTAAGAAATATTGATACACTAGCTGCTAATTTTGTAAGGAAGGCAAAATGCCTTGGCACGACAGCAATACCTTATGTCTTATACAGGATAAAAAAAATGAATAGTCAATTGATTTCTCTTTACGTGCACGGTTTTGTGTTTCCGTTGTTCTTTTTAAGTAATTGAACCTCTCAATTCATGTGAAACATGATAAACAGTAAACTGCTCTTGACTTACTATAACGCTGTCTCGATAACTAGTTTCAAGCTCAGTGCTTACAGCACGTAGTTTTAATTTTAATCGATGACAGTACAACTCTCCCCAATTATGTTATTGTCAACAGCACTCACGGAGCCTTAGTCATACGATCCAAACGAACTGAATCAATTATTGCAGTTTCTTCATTCAATGAATGTGGGACCAGAATCTTTTTTCAGATTTCACCAAAATTTGATGCGACATACAAACCGAGAATCTTCTATACAGGGATGTCATAGCGATAAACTTTGATATCATATCAAGAGAACGACTGGGTTACCACTGCGACTCCTTTGTTATCAACCGTTCATTCTATTGGTGGTGCATGTTAACTATAAGATTGCGAGGAAACTACATAGTTATTTTTAAACCAACGATAAATGGCGTACTTGTTTCCGTATGCAATACGACTACATAACTCAATAAACTGCAGCACTGTAATTCTGCACAGGTTAGATCTCATAAATTAGGAAAACTGTATACGTTTCTCGGAACACAGTGTTGGTGACGCTCCGATAAATAAAGTTACGTAACGGTTGTTGGGAAAAATAAATGACGAAAATTGTAGTGCAATGCGGAATGCATACTCATACTGCAACATGTTACTAATGAATAAGTGAAAAAGAATACTCACCCAGGCATTTTTTCAGCGCATGAACACTCAGTGAAATCCGGAAACAAAACACACCAAATTTCATGTCATATACCATCTATCTTGTTTCTCTCCCTGTATTGTTCTGTCACACTCCAGTTCAAGCCCTTTCTCAATTTTCATTATTACAGTTTCCGAGTCTCTGTATCTAGAAGCCAAGCGGTATTTGAAACGTGCAGACGCAAACACAAAAAACCAAGAACATGGTACACTGCCTTTCCGCTTCGTAGTCTGTTTCATCTTGACGCTTGTCAAAGTGATTATACAACCATACTCTGTAAACTACTGAAATGAAATGATCGTATGGCATTGTTGGCCGGGAGGCCCCATTTGTGGGAGTTCGGCCGCCGTATTGCAAGTCCTGTTTAGGTAAGGCCACATCGGCGACTTGCGAGTCAATGATGATGAATGACACACAACACCCATCGAACCCGGGCCCACTGCGTGGTAGACGGTAACGCTACCGCTACGCTACGGAGGCGGACTGTTTTGACTGTAATACACTGCTGGCCACCGTAAATGCAACACCCTGAAGGAAGCATCCGAATCAAGTGAAATTTACACCATGAGTTTGCAGCGATGAGATATGCAACTGATTAGAATTTCAGCGCAGACGCACATCAGGCGCGCCTGTGGCGCCACCTCATAGCGCCATTTAAGGCTTGGCGATTTCGACGAGTGTACGTTCGGCACGTGTGTTTACCTTGTGGTTGTTTCACAAGACGATCAGTTATGCCTCGTAGACAACAGCGAACATCTTTTGATCAAGTATCCGAGTTCGACAGAGGAAGGATAGTGGCTTACCGAGATTGTGGATTATCATACAGAGAAATCGATAGTCGTGTTGGACAAACCCAAACAACTGTAATGCGAATATGTGACCGTTGGATGCAGGAGGGTACGACGGATCGACGTGGTCGATCGCATTCACCTCGGTGCACCACTGCACGTGCTGATAGGCAAATTGTGCGCATGGCAGTGACGGATCGCTCAGTGAAATCCCGAACCATAGCACAGCACATTGCGTCTGTAACGCATCATCCAGTGTCTGCGCGTACCATTCGACGCCGTTTACCGCAGAGTGGTCTGTCTGCAAGACGTCCATTGCTTCGTCTACCATGGACGCACAACCACAGACGTCTCCGTCGCCAATTGTGTGATGACAGACGGATGTGGACGGCAGAATGGAATGACGTTGTCTTTACTGACGAGGCACGCTTCTGTCTGCAGCACCACGATGGTCGGATTCGAGTGTGGAGACACCGTGGAGAGAGGATGCTGGACAGCTGCATTCTGCACCGCCACACTGGTCTTGCACCGGGTATTATGGTATGGGGCGGTATTGGATATTACTCTCGCACGCCTCTAGTACGCATTGCCGGTACTTTAAATAGCCGGCGCTACATATCCGAGGTGCTGGAGCCAGTTGTCCTTCCTTACCTTCAGGGCTCGGCCACAGCCATATTTCAACAGGATAATGCGCGACCACACGTGGCACGCATTGTCCAAAGGTTCTTCGTCAATAACCAGATTGAATTGATTCCCTGGCCGGCTCGCTCTCCGGATCTTTCGCCGATAGAAAACATGTGGTCCATGGTTGCTCAACGAGTGACCCAGATTACATCCCCAGCTGCCACACCAGATGATCTTTGGCAATGTGTGGAAGCTGCTTGGGCTGCTGTACCCCAGGAACACATCCAACGTCTCTTTGACTCAATGCCGAGACGTGTGGCAGCGGTGATCTCCAACAATGGCGGCTACTCTGGCTACTGATTCTGGCAGGAACCACATGTCACAGACGTCTGTAAACGTAATCATTTGATACTTGGTCAATATGTTATCTACAAAATAAATTTTGTTGTGCTACCTCTTGTCTTTCTTGGTGTTGCATTTACGGTGGCCAGCAGTGTAGAATCAAAAACTGTTTATTTTATGAATGTGATTTACACGTTACTTACTGCGTTTGTAGCCCATTTTACATATTATGAAGACAACATGATTTTCCCTTGTTGCTAGCAGAGTTTGCAGTGATAAAAGCTTGGTTTCATTCTCACTATTCGCGTTTCTTCGGCTTTACGAGCCCACTTTTCTTTTTGCTTTCGACCAACTCTTGGGTATTGTTCGTCGAACTGGAATGTTGCCTAGTTAAGTTGTTTTTACGCTGAACATAAAAAATATCAAAGAAGAGCTGCATTATTCGTCACGGGTTTGTATAGTCAGTGGAAAAGTGTCTGAGAGATTCTGAACAAATTACAGTGAAAGTGACTACAAGAACAGTGTTGTGCACTGCGAAGAACCTTAATCACAAAATTTTAAGGGTCAACATCTAAAAAAGCCATGATAAGGCACACTAGGGCATGTGAAAGCACAAGGGAACGATGGGCTGGTGACGGAGCATGAATTCCACGCTACACAACACTGCGAAGCGTGAAATGAAGAATCTGCTAGGTCAAATTTTTTACTAACAGAGAAGAACGTGCCCAACAAGATGAGACATCGTTTTCACGTCACAAGCGGAACTTGCTGCCATATTGTATCGAATTAAACTTCGAATTTGGTGTGTCTAGTTATTATACAGTGCTCGGCACAAAACGCGTCGTTTTAGCTATGATTGGTTATAATAAAAAGACAGGTAACTACATATCGGTACTAGTTAAAGGTTTCCCGTGTTTGATGTTTTTAGTGTTACGAAAGTATGCAGTTTCAGTGGTATGGCATAATGCTGATCTACCAAAATCGTGCAGTAATTAAATATCAAATAACAACATTTTTAGATATAGTCTTTACACAATGTATACCATATATGGATACCTCACTGCCATGTCGAACCCGTGGCGTAGTTGCTGGCATCGTGATTTGTGAAGGGAAAGGTAGCAGATTTGCGTTTGCCCCCTTCCAATTCTTTATTCCAACTTTTTTAAATAAAAGTATTATCTGCAATGGTCGATGCTGTTTATTATAAATAATGTATTTCTTGCAGTTCTTGTTGCGTAGCTAACGTCTTCCCCAGCAGCCAGAAATCCTAAAGTGACTGTCAGTCTGTGCCAAAAAGTAAACTCAGTTTATGCACGGGAATTATTTGCTTTCATGAAACTTTAAGTAAACTATATATACCTGTCTCTTGGTTAGACACCACACTTTAACTATATTCAATTTAAAGCCGAAAATGGGATGAAGATTCAGCTGAGTTAAAGAATAACTTCTATCAATTTTCTTTTCCAGACCGTTGTACAACATTATGGAGAGGTACATTCTTTGTTCAACCATCGACGAATATAGAAACTTCATTTTCTCTGCTTTTCTTCAACAGTCGCTAACAGTGTTAACCGAGCTATTCTAACCGCACCTATTTTCGTAAAGAAACTGTGTGATTTACGCGCCAGATGCAGCCGGTAACTGCCGCTGGGTCGCAAATCACGATGAGGTGCACGTTGTGTTCCCTGAGATATAGCAGATCGTTTTAGAGCTTGCAGCATCTGCGATGGACACCACGTCTGGCGTGCTCCGCGATGAGAAACACGTTCCGTGTGAGCCCCGCTTAACTTAGAGAAATTCGTGCTTTTGCAAAAGGGTCAGACAGTTATTCTCCCTGTATGCAAACTGAGAATGGAGTACGAAGCAGGGAAAATTATACTGGTAGAGTGGCTTGCGGAGTACAGATGTAAATATAAAGGTTGAACGTTAATAAAACCGACAAAGTGCAGGGACGGATTCCTGATTGGAAATGGAGGAAAAAAGTCCTATGGACATGTGTCCGGAAATGGACGGTGTGCGTGCAGCGACAACAAATCGTCCCGGAACGCAATACAGAGCTGCGTCGCATCCACGTCAGAACAGATGTTGAAAGTGGCCTCCGTGTGATTGCAGGTGATAGAGATGGTAGCAGGATACACATAATCGTACTTTAGCTTACACCATATTGGCGGGCCACTTGCAGGAGCTTGTACTAGGGTTCGTCTCAATATTCTGTAGAACCCGATCCTACAAATCTAGTATACGCACAGTCCGCTGCCTCCTGGTCTGTTCAGTGCGACCATGGATCACCTCCTTCCGCTTGCGACGGTGTGAAAAAGTAGCCCTTACTCGGCTTAGAGTGGGACATTACCCACTGACACACGGCTTCCTCTTACGTCGGGAGGAGCCCCCAGTATTTCAGAGATGCGGGACACAGCTATCATTACGACATCTTTTAACCGAGTGTGTTCTATATGACGACCTGAGGGTTGAACTGGGTCTCCCACAGGATCTTCCCTCAATTGTAACTGATAACGAGGCGAGTGTTGTTCGTGTCTTAAAATTTTGTGCTGTGTCCGGAATTCTTCCCAAAATACTTAGTGTGCAGTCTTAATGTGTCACTGGGTGGCTGGGTGACGTATTATTTCTAAGTCGTCATCCAGTCACGTTTATTTGTCCATTTCTTAACAGCATCTTTACAGATTATTTCTCCATGATTTCGTTTAGTTATCCCGCTGTGTGGTGTTGGTTTACGTTTTCTGTGGTGGGATCAAACGTAGATTTCCAGTTTATTGCTCTCCTTCCATAGATTATGAAAATCTTCTTCGGCATAACATTAATACAAGGACGCTGATGACCTAGCTGCTTAGCGCCGTCCACCATAAATCATCATCATCCCGGGTATGTTCGTCTGTCTGAAAGGACCATCATCACAGAAAAAAACCAAAAAGGGCTTGAAATGTATGATGTGGCTGGTGTCTGTGAAGTTACTTACTTGGGTACAGCCGTGCTGCCCCTCGACCATTTCCATCTGCTCGGCCGTACACAACAAATCTCGGCTTGTTCCCGACATGAATTCCGGACCATTCTGCTGCTTACAGTACGCTGCATTAATCACACAACCTGCAACACACAATGAACACACAGCATGTGGTCGGAGGAACTGTCATTCGTCAGCGACGTCTACTGTGGCAACAACGCAGTTCAGGACACTTGTTGATAGAACATTTTTTCCTCCATTTCCAGTCAGAAATCCGTCCCTGCAGTTTTTCGGTTTTATTAAAGTTCACCACGTATAAAGTGCAGCCAAATGAAAACAAGACAGATGGAAAAATTAAATGTTTGTTACTTAAGTAATTATGGATTTGTGGTAAGATCTTATGGGGCCAAACTGCTTAGGCCATCGATCCCTAAGCTTACACACTACTTACTTCAACTTAAACTAATTTACGCTATGGAGAACACACACACCCATGTCCGAGGGAGGACTCGAAGCTCCGACGGGTGGCTGTTTATTACTTCGAAAGTAATCGCCGTAACTGTTAATACGTTTGGCAGTCGTTGTGGCCGAGCGGTTCTAGGCATTTCAGTCCGGAACCGCGCTGCTGCTATGGTCGCAGATTCGAATCCTCCCTCGGGTATGGTGGTGTGTGATGTCCTTAGGTTCGTTAGGTTTAAGTAGTTCTAAGTCTATGGCACTGATGACCTCAGATGTTAAGTCCCATAGTGCTCAGAGCCATTAGAACCATTTTGTTAATACGTTTATCCCACAGTGAGACAAGCCAGTCAGTGCCTTCATGGAAAATGTTTGTGGTTGCCTACATAACCATGATTGTACCCAGGTGTGCATCCCTTTGCCCGAAGCAAACGGATGGCCACGAATGTCCTTCTTCAGGGCTCCAAAAATATGGAAATCGCAGCGTACTCGAAACAACCTTGGCAACATTTTGACCCACTCACAACTGCCAAGGTTATTCCGACAACGCAGCAGAAGTTTTGCTGGGAAGCCCTTACACATCCTCCATACAGTCTTCTCAAGCGACTACCATATTTGTCCATGTTTTATCAGACAGGATTTTGTTCATAGTTGCATATTAAAAAAGACAAAATGGGCTGAAACAAGGTTAATTTTGTATTTATATGTTACATATTTTCCAAGATATAAATTTCTGAACAAAGGTAAAATTGACTCGATTCTGCGAAAATGGACAAGTATTGGACCGGTACTGAGTGTTAAACATTTTTCCCGCGCTCCATACGTGAATGGAAGGGAAAACGTCCTTACAACTCATACAATAGGACATACCCACTTCCACGCACTTCACAGCGGTTTGCAGAGTATAGATGTAGACGTAAAATTATGTCTGGATGTATAAAAAAAGAAATTAGATCTTGGATACAGTTTAGCAGAGGTGTCGTTCGGTTCTCTTTCCTTTAAAGGTATTCATCTATTCAAATGTGTTACTGTAGTAGTCTACGAAACTACCCATTACTGAAAATGCAACATAACTAGCTCCGCAGTTAACTGCGTTATGAGATACTTATGAGAATGTCTCTGTGGCTACGACAGACTCAGCTTGATAAATGTTAACACAGTTAGATACTTTGTTATGTAGTTGTGCAAAGCGTGCCATATTTTAACGCAAAGTTGCTTTACTGTCTTGAAAACGGTGGAATGTTCTATCTGAAGTGAAACTGTGACTGTTCTTCTTTTGTTCTTATTTGCCAGGTATGTGGGGAAAAAAAAACATTTACAACAGAATAAATGATAAATAAACTACTGTAGTTTCCAAGGTATTTTGACTTTTCTTGCTTTATTCCTCCACAGTATTCAGATACCTCATTGAAAGTGTTCCCAGCATAACTGAAGCCGACATAAAGGCGAAGGGTGGACACATCCTATATTAATGTCCACTAAAAGGTGTCTAACATACGGCTGGGAGAACGGTGTGCTGACCACAGGCCTTTCCATATCCATATCCAGTGACGCCTGTGGGCGGAGGATAACACGGTGGCCGGTCGGCGCAGGTTTTAAAAGGTGTCTAGATACTTTTGATCAGACAGTGTAGAGTCAACTCTAAATAAAGCAAGTATATACAGTTCTGATTGTTTGGAAGGATACATGAATTTAAATGTCTCCCAAAGATATTCCTTACACGACCGTGTACAAACTGTGGATTGTCAGTCAGAAGTAGCTAGAAAGGTATATCGAGTGTGTATGTACACCTCGTAGAACCGCTGTCTGATTTGATAATTACCGTATTTGATTCTCGGCAGAATGTTACATGAAACTTACAGAAACGTTGAAAAATTTGAGAAGACAGACAAAGTCGCCTAACAACTCGGCGAATACCGATTTAGGAACACCAAGAACCTTCAGCCTCTTATATATCACAATCCAAGGGATCGTGCAATAAAATCGATGATTACGTCTCCCACAGAGTCACGTAAACATCCATTTACATTCGTGAATGGAGCAGGGTAACCCCTTAATATGTGGTTACAACAAATTGTTTCACCTTTTTCTCAAATTATTCTCAGAGTATAGAACTGTACACTCCGTCTTAACACGACGAAGTTTTTGCATCTGATTTTTTTAATTTTTAACAGCCAGAATGGAAAAAAAACGCACACAACACTGATGTAATACAGAAAACGAATATTAGTTGATTACTGTTGGTCTGTTAAAAATCTGTACATTAATCTATCAGTCTCACATTGTAGCTAACATTGTTTAATAACGCAAATAAATAAATTGGTGCACTTCATGCAGTTCGTTTTATTTTTACCAGAGGAAAAACTGCTATTTGTTGCATTTACAACTTTTCAGAGCTCTTTTTGGAGATTTAAACTGCGTTTTAACGGAATTTGAGTGCAAGAGAGTTTATAGCAGGTCAGAAAATACATATTTCGTATCAGTTCATTATGCGTCTTGAAAAGTTGTTCCTCAGATGTAGTTAGAAAGCACTCTTTTCAGAGTCGACAGATATAGCTGTATCAGATTGCCACTCCCATTGAGATCCATAGTAAGTGAGACATTTTTGTAACGTGAAGAAACACCAAGTAAACAACTCAAGAATCTTCTACTACCATTTGTACTATTGTTATTGTTGTGGTATTCAGTCCGAAGACTGGTTTGATGCAGTTCTCCTAGTCAGTCTGTCCTGTGCAAGCGTCTTCATCCCTGTACGCAACATCTCTATATTTCATCATCATTTCGAATCGACACAGACAGAATCACACACATCGTAGTGGAGGAGTTCTTCGAGCTCATCTATGATCCTAGCAAGTGATTCTGTAGCAAACGCATATGTTACAACGCTACAACACTTAAGCGTCTTTCAGGAGACCCTGCAGAGGATCGATGTTTGGTGCAAGGGTTGATAATTGACCCTCAACATAAACGTAAGACTTGGAAAACAATTTATTTTCCGGGCCAATCACACAAAATTTCTAAAAGCAATCATCGGTTTCGTCCATAACCGGCCATCTTAAAGATGGATGCTGTGTTCACTGTGGCCACTGAGAAAACCACGTTGTCGATGAGATTTTCTTAGTGGTTAGAGTAAACGCTTTACCATCTGTCTTATGTTCTTAATATGGACAGTGGCTGCTGAAACCGGTAAATTCTTATTGAATAGCTAAGGGCGGAGGTTACTATACGCTGTCGCTAGGACTCTTGGGTATCGACTGAAATTTGTGTAAATAGATGAAATGAACTATGTATTGCTACAGGCCAAGCGATGAATTGTATTAATACCGGCCAAGCGTATAACGATAAAGGTGCTCTTCGAAATAGCAGAGCCATTTGCTCACTTGGGTTCAGCTACGAGTTTTGAAAGTAGGTAGCGCGTGAAGTCCCAGCGGCCTAAAAGCGTTTGACGCCATTCGTTCGTGAGGGAGGAGTGGGAGGATGGCGGGTCCACTGTTAAAGATGACAGCGGCCCGACCCACAAAAGACGGCGACACTCCTTTAAGGGGCCTGCACTGCATCTAGGAGCCATAAATAACCGCCAGCATACGCTGTATATGTGTCGGCGATAAATAACTTGAAGAGGTCGTTAAATGTGCTCTTTAGAGAGCGAATTGCGGTCATTCAGAGAGGTAGCGGCATGCAGTTTACTGGGGACTCTCTCAATTTGTTGTTGAAGGCAGTTCACACCTGGCAGTGTCGCCCTCGGGGGACGCTCTGCCGTATAATAACCGGCCGCTCGTGTGCGCCAGGGCTGTCCAGACCCATAAGAGAGCGCTAGCCTCTAGGCAGTCATAGCCCTGTTAACGATGGGGACGTGTTCCGCCACGTCCCCACAATTCTGCGACCATTACATTTTTATTTTAAAAAAAAGCTGGGGTACTTATTAACAAGGGTATTTAACCTTATGCCTAGTATAGTGTTATGATCATTTGATATCCTCCACACGGAGATGGAAATTTAAAATTACCTGCGTGCAGTTACACACAGAAGTGACAATTGTTTCCTTATTTACCAACATATTTTCAATATCAAAAAATGTTCAAATGTGTGTGAGATCTTATGAGACTTAACTGCTAAGGTCATCAGTCCCTAAGCTTACACACTACTTAACCTAAATTATCCTAAGGACAAACACACACACCCATGCCCGAGGGAGGACTCGAACCTCCGCCGGGACCAGCCGCACAGTCCAGGACTGCAGCGCCTTAGATTTCAATATAAGTATGCAGCTCTTTCATTCAACGTATGTCGTCAAATAGTAGCGCAACTGTTTAAATTCAATTGCAAGAGCTTAAAACATTACATTTTAACGTTTGTTTTATGTAACACCGCCTATTAACAAGAATTTGTATTAGAAATTAGCTTCTGACCGAAACTGCTTGTACAATTAAAAATAAATTATGCAGTTGCTTCACGCGTTGAAATATGTCATTTCTATGTATTATAAAGATGTTACAATGCGGAACCTCGGCAAAATATACGGTTTCCTTCAAATTTGACCGCTTGTTTTTTATTTATTTATTGCATGCGAAAACTGCTTTAAATGTTATGACAGACTTTCCTTATGCCACCCGACCGTTTGAAAATCAGTATCCTGCGAGAACTATCTAAAAAAAACTAAAAGTGATAAAACGTCATGGTTTTATGAACAAGCTACTAGGCTACAAGCACGCAAAAGGCGATCTTCCTAAACTATCGACCTAAAGAGATCAAGCTACTTTAATTTACAACAAAATTTTCGGAACAAAATTTGCGTGCCACTAGGAGGAAAATAGTGAATCAAATGGTGCAAAACTTAACAGGATGAACACAGTTGAAACTGTCCAACTATCTTGCCAGGTTTAGTAATTTTATCACAATTATACGCTGAATTAAAGCACTGTAAACATGGCCAAAATAATAGAAACGTCTCCGCGACAAGACAGGAACTCGAATATCACAAAGGGGACAGCATACAGTGGACAGTCAGAGTCGTGCAGCTAGCACTTGGCCATTGCCCAGAACAGCACATACTCTAGGGTGGATAACGTCATGGGATACCTTCTAATATCGTGGCGGACCTACTTTTGCTCGGAACAGTGCAGAAACTCGATCTGGCATGGACTCGACAACAAGTCGTAAGAAGTCGACTGCAGAAATATTGAGCCATTCTGCCTCTATAGCCGTCCATAATTGCGAAAGTGTTGCCTGTGCAGGATTTTGTGCGCGATTTGTCCTCTCGATTATGTCCTATAAATGCTCGATGGGGATTCATGTCGGGCGATTTGGGTGGCCAAATCATTCACTCACAGTGTTCTTCAAATCAATCGCGAGCAACTGTGGCTCGGTGACATTTGGCATTGTCGTCCATACAAATTCCATCGTTGTTTGGGCACATGAAATCCATAAATGAAAGGCTGTCTCCAATAAGCAGAACGTAAAGATTTCCAGTCAATAGTCGATTCAGCTGGACTAGAAGATCCTGTCCTGTCGTGGAGCCACCACCAGCTTGCACAGTGCCTTTTTGACTAGTTGAGACCTTTGCTTCGTGGGGTGTGCGCCACACTCGAACCCACCATCAGCTCTTACCAACTAAAATCGGAACTCATCTCTCATCTGACCAGGTCACGGCTTTCCAATCGTCTTGCTTGTCTGTTAACAGTGACAACTTCCGCAAACACCGCTGCTTTCGGTCGTTGTCTATGGTGAGAGGTAATGCCTGAAATTTGGTATTGTCGGCACGCTCTTGGCACTGTGGATCGCGGAATGTTGGAACCCCTACCGATTTCCGAAATGGAATGTCCCATGCGTCTAGCTCCAACAACCATTCTCGTGAATCACCTGAGTACAAATGACAGCTCCGCCAATGCACTGCCCTTTTGAATACATTTTGTACGCGATGCTACTACCATCTGTACATGCGCATATCGCTGTCCCATTACTTTAATCACCTCAGTGTAGAGCTGCACGTCTTCATATCACCTGACAGGAGGCGTCTAGTGTGGACTGGAGAGTCATGATGCAAGACATCGAGTGCACCGAGGGGCAACTCAGGCGTTTAAGCAGCAATGTGTGGAGGGTGTAATTTCGGGTGAAGGTTATTAGTGACGTTTTCGGGGTGTGTTTTTCCTACCATGACTTCGGTTCATTCATTCGGTGTACCGGGAACGTGAACCAAGATATTTATTACAACCTTTTTGTGACCGTATGTTGGCCCCTTTTCGAAATTTTCATGATGAGTGTGCCGTGGCTATCCGCGCATTCCAAGACGACAACTGACTTGTTCTTAATATTGCAGACAAACGTTCCTGTTTTGATGAACATTTGGGTATCTTAATGGACTGCAGCTGCCCTGCGAAATCATCCATCTCAATCTCATCGAAAACATCTAGGTCCATTTGCAACAGCAGATGAACGTAGCTACCACAACCGCAATATTTGGGCGCTCTGATTGATCTAATCATTTATGAACGACTTTGACTTGGTATGGCGTAACTGAAGAAACTTTTGGACACTCCACCTCATCGGAATGGAGCTGGTTTCAGGCATAGAGGCGTTGTTTCGCATTTTCGCTGTGGCGCCTCCTAGGAGTGACTAATATTTATCCCCGTTGTACTTCCACAGAAAGACTGTGAAAAGTCATGCTAAGCTTAATTTCAATATCTCTGCTGAAGCCATGTCATTTCACATCCCAGGTAATTGAAATGGTTTACTTGCTCTAAAATCTTCTGATCTATCACTATTTTGGTCCTAATTGGTTCTTTCCCCATGAAGGCCATTGTCTTTGAAAAATGTAAGACAATGGCATTCATGGAGAAAGAATCAATCAGAACCAAAATAGTGATATATCAGAAGATTTTAGAGCAAATAAACCATTTCAATTACTTCGGATATGAAGTGACATATGGCTACAGCAGAGGTATTGAAATTAAGCTTAGTAAATTCAGCCGGGTATGTGGAACAAATAACAGAAACCTAAAAAACAAAACCAGGAAAGACACTCAAATTAAATTTTACAAAATTGTTGCAGTTCCCACACTGCCCTATGGAAGTGAGACCTGTGTTGACTACCAAGAAGCAAGAAAGCCGGATTCAGGTAAAAGAAATGAAATTCCTTAGAGGTGTTAAAGGTCGCACAAGAGAAGACAGGTGCCGGCCTCTGTGACCGAGTGGTTCTAGGTGCTCCCGTCCGCTCCTGCTACGGTCGCAGGTTCGAATCCTGCCTCGGGCATGGATGTGTGTGATGTCCTTAGGTTAGTTAGGTTTAAGTAGTTCTGAGTCTAGGGGGCAGATGACCTCAGATGTTAAGTCCCATAGTGCTTAGAGGCATTTCAACCATTCCAGAAGACAGGCTAAGAAATCAAGATATTAGGCTCCACCTGCACGCCCTTGAGATAAAACACTAATTTCAAATGTTCGTTCTATAACAAATACTCTATCCCCGATAGTCCAATGAACGCGCGAACATCCGGAAAAATTTGTGTAGAGCTGTGAAGTGTTCCCATCGCACTTAACAATGTAGTAAGAAGAGACCTAGTCCCAAAATTAACTGAGGAAACAATTTCTAAGAACGGACATTGTTGTTGTGGTTGTTGTACGCGCGGAGTGTTGTGATGGGGGGCAGTTTGACTTAGCTCCACATCAGTGCTTCCTACTCACAGGTGAGTGCAATTCGTTCGGAACGCACCTGGTGCCCGTCGGCCAATGTTCTGCATAAAAGCATGGGCCAAAGTGAAATCAATGTAAATACAAAATTGAATTTTGATGCTGCGTATTTTTATTTTATTTTATTTTATTTTTTATTTTTTTTTGTTTCATTGGTAATTTTGGTCTTGTGGCAGTTTATGAATGCACGCTTGTTTAAGATACGATAGCGCATGAAGATTAGGGCTCTAATAATGAATCTTAATGAATCTGTGTTAACTTCCGTGAGGTATTTGCACCGTAGTGGCTGATCGGTACAAGGCGCACGCACCACCTTTACGTTGGTAGTGTCGAGAGAGAAGTTAATACATACGCATTTGGTCCTTCACGATCCCCTCTACCCCGCAAGTCCTCGCTACTTTCCCTTTCAACCCTCAACTCTCTCCGCTCCGCCCCCCCCCCACCCCCCCACCCCAACCGTTAACACAATGAGCTAATCGGTCGCATTTTAGGTGCTTGCTGTAGGCAATACAGTACACTGTTATTATTGTGAAGGCGGGCGCAAAGTTTCCATTTTTGGCAGTAGAGGAGCGCGACAAACAGAAGTTCGGAAACCCATGTTGTAAACTAAGAAAGAAGGCGTAGGCGTGATAATCATCCATGAAATATGGAGTTAAGTACAGTAACTATGTTTCTTCCCTCCTCCTTCTATGCACTGGTAATATTTTCTTTATTCGTGCACACCGACGTCTTATCTTCTAAAGGACGAGTTTTTTGGAATGTATGACAGCGACTGGTACGTGTACAGTGTCCTGTGGCGTTTATCTTGGTGTTAACGCGGTGACTCTGTAGCCGCTGTAGTGTTTTCTCGACTTGAAAGTATTTCGGTTCGAATCCTGCTGGTGGATGAAATTTTCATGTTAGCATTTGACTGGCAAGGGGGCAAGAGACAGTGGCGTAAAATTCCTGGTCAACAGTCTTGGCGTCAATGTCCTGGATTAAAATCCAAACCTCTCCGCAGTGTATCATGAATGAAGGCATATGACACTGGGGATAATATTCCGCCCATCGGATTGTGACGTTAAGCTTTGCGGCCACCTTGGTGCTACTCGTGAGGAGTAGCCTACAGGTGCCGGCACCTGGTTTCATCCTATCCCTTCTTTCATCTTTATCATCATCATCATCAACAACAACAACATCCCCATACAACATAAATATAACACTTCACTATACAGCCATCCATCATACTCACTTACGCTCCACAAGTACACATACGACACACCTCTCACATATCCACGAGGAAAGGGGCCAATATGGGTGGAAGAAGAATGTGTTGTTGTTGTGGTCTTCAGTCCTGAGACTGGTTTGATGCAGCTCTCCATGCTACTCTATCCTGTGCAAGCTTCTTCATCTCCCCGTACTTACTGCAACCTACATCCTTCTGAATCTACTTAGTGTATCCATCTCTTGGTCTCCATCTATGATTTTTACCCTCCACGCTGCCCTCCAATGCTAAATTTGTGATCCCTTGATGCCTCAGAACATGTCCTACCAACCGGTCCCTTCTTCTTGTGCCACAAACTCCTCTTCTCCCCAATTCTATTCAATACCTCCTCATTAGTTATGTGATCTAATCTTCAGCATTCTTCTGTAGCACCACATTTCGAAAACTTCTATTTTCTTCTTGTCCAAACATTTATCATCCATGTTTCACTTCCATACATGGCTACACTCCATACAAATACTTTCAGAAATGACTTTCTGACACTTCAATCTATACTCGATGTTAGCAAATTTCTCTTCTTCAGAAATGCTTTCCTTGCCATTGCCAGTCTACATTTTATATCCTCTCTACTTCGACCATCATCAGTTATTTTGCTCCCCAAATAGCAAAACTCCTTTACTACTTTAAGTTACTCATTTCCTAATCTAATTCCCTCAGCATCACCTGACTTAATTCGACTACATTCCATTATCCTCGTTTTGCTTTTGTTGATGTAATCTTATATCCTCTTTTCAAGACACTGTCCATTCCGTTCAACTGCTCTTCCAAGCCCTTTGCTGTCTCTGACAGAATTACAATGTCATCGGCGAACCTCAAAGTTTTTTTTCTTCTCCATGGATTTTAATACCTACTCCGAATTTTTCTTTTGTTTCCTTTACTGCTTGCCCAGTATACGGATTGAATAACATCGGGGAGAGGCTACAACCCTGTCTCACTCCCTTCCCAACCACTGCTTCCCTTTCATGTCCCTCGACTCTTATAACTGCCATCTGGTTTCTGTACAAATTGTAAATAGCCTTTCGCTCCCAGTATTTTACCCCTGCCACCTTTAGAATTTGAAAGAGAGTAATCCAGTCAACATTGTCAAAAGCTTTCTCTAGGAAGAAGAATACCGTTTCCAATTCGGTAGCTGGACCTGTCCCACGGGATATTCCAGCCAACAACGATACACGACATTTAATTTAATTTTAATAACGTGAATAGAGGATGCAGAAGGTAAAACCTGGTGCTGCCGTGCAGTTGCGTCTCTCAGCTACGAAATCTGACAAACATCGTAATTATGAAATGCGCGCTATTGCTATGCGATTAGACTTTTTGGTTAAATAATTTTCTTTGTAGTGTGATAGTGTATCGAGATAACAACAACGACGACGACGACGACGACGACGAGAGACTTTGGAAACGAACGTAATACGATGTCATGACGTGGGAGAGTCATATACACTACAGCGGTGCAGCTGCAGCTGCGTGTGGCGCGCGTTTGAGTTAGGTTCCTGCTGGCCACCCCTCACTGACTCCAGACATGTGGGCCGTCCTTTGTTGGCTTCACGGCATTCAGCATTTGTCACTTCCAGTTTGTCGGCCAGCCTATTCTAAACGGGAAGGCCTCAAGGATAAGGCATCCTAAAGGGCAATCGACCAATATAACAATTAGTAGGCATCGAGGCGTGAAGCTATTCTGGAACTTTTCTTTCGATTCATGTCGGCATTCCTTACCTAGTAAATTTCAGGCTGAGAGAAGAAAGATGTTACGATTACTGCTACCTATATGTACAGTTAACAGTCTCTCAGTATAACAGTACTGTCGTTTTACAACGCCGTAGATAACTGCAACGTGTATAGTTTTCTTTCTGTTTGTATTTAGAGGTTTCGTATTTTATCTCACATTAAACTGCTGTATGAACAACACTGTGATGTCGCTAAGTCGGCAAGGACCAAATTTGGCTCTTCTTAAAAAGACTGCCTTTCACAATTAAGGGCATAACCCTTACTCTGATTCTATAATTGTCGCATCTCTTCTATGTTTCGATAAAGAAAAAAGTTATGTGGAGAAGGCAACGTAATGGTCTTCCTGTGGGAAGTAAACTGGCATCAGTACACAAATAGCCAACCAATTCTCCGTAACAGGAAGTATTTTCTCTCTGCAGACGGTAAAATTTTTGAACTTGTTAGAGAGCAACTAACAGGGCCTGGTTACCCATCAACGAATTACATACAACACATGTTGAGACAAAATCCTTTAACATAACAAGAATGTGCGTTTCACTTCAGATACAGACAGGCCAGACAAAAACTCAAAGGATATTGGAAGGTTGAAGCTCTTGTGTCTGTATGCTTAGAAATAAATTTATTTCAGGGTGGGTTCCGCCTTGAGTAAACAAAATTTTCTCCTCTTTTTCCCAGACATGTTTCGCTCATTATCGTCTGTGGTTTTTAAATTTTTTCTTGTTACCGCCTGTTGCGGTTTCCGTGATTTTCTATGTTTTTCATTTCAGATACTAGAAAAAATGATAAACTGTAAAAGAAAAAAATCTGAAACATAGAAAACCGCAGCAAGTGATAACAGGAAGCAAAATAATAATAAACACTGCTGTTGTAACTTCAGCGACCATGTTTTCCTACAAGAAAAGGAAACTATGTAGGCTCAAGGCTGATTCCATCCAAAAACAAATTTATACTGAGGGAGACAGAAGCTGGGAGCAACAGACACTGCTAAAAATTGAAGAGTATTTCTAGTGATGTATCCGACTGTTAAAAATCATTGGTTTCAAATTGCTAACAAAGCAGCAACAAAGAAAAATGTTTTGAAGAAACTTACATGTAGTAAGTGGAGATCAAACATTACTGTCCTCACAAGGGAACCTCCCCATCGCACCCCCCTCAGATTTAGTTATAAGTTGGCACAGTGGATAGACCTTAAAAAACTGAACACAGATCAATCGAGAAAACAGGAGGAAATTGTGTGGAACTATGAAAAAAATAAGCAAAATATACAAACTGAGTAGTCCATGCGCAAGATAGGCAACATCAAGGAGCGTTGTGGTCCCGTAGTTAGCGTGAGTAACTGCGGAACGAGAGGATCTTGGTTCAAGTCTTCCCTCGAGTGAAAAGTTTACTTTCTTTATTTTCGCAAAGTTATGATCTGTCCGTTCGTTCATTGACGTCTCTGTTCACTGTAATAAGTTTAGTGTCTGTGTTTTTTTCCACGGCACCGCAAAACCGTGCGATTAGTAGACGAAAGGACATGCCTCTCCAATGGGAACCGAAAACATTTGATCGCAAGGTCATAGGTCAACCGATTCCTCCACAGGAAAACACGTCTGATATATTCTATGCGACACTGGTGACGGAATGTGCGTCACATGACAGGAATATGTTGTCGACCCACCTAACTTGTACACTTGCTGAATGAGCATAAAGATTCTTCTACCTTGCCCGATTTAGGTTTTCTTGTGGATGTGATAATCACTCCCAAAAAAGTGATGAAAACATAAGAGTTTATCACATAAACTGCAACCAATGAATGGAACAGTTTCACAGTCGCACAGTTTTCCCTGTGCTCTCTCAAAACATATGTTTTTAACGTTTTCAAATTTTTCCGTGTGTAGACCGTCAAATCAAGCATAAGTCCAAGCAAATCTGAACATGTCCTGGAATTTTGGAGAGCGAAGTTGATTATGTGTGAGTGCCTGAACTTTGATAATTGTCTGAAATAAAAAATTAACCTTTCCACTTGAGGGAAGACTTGAACCAAGCACCTCTCGTTCCGCAGCTGCTCACGCTAACCACGGGACGACGGCGCTCCTCAGCTCACACTGTCCTTGATGTTGGTTATCTTTCGCATGGACTACTCAGTTCGTATATTTTGCTAATTTTTTCATAGTTCCACACAACTTCTTCCTGTTTTCTCGATTGATCTGTGTTCAGTTTTGAAGGCCTATCCACTGTGCCAACTTATAACTAAATCTGAGGGGGGTGCGATGGGGAGGTTCCCTTGTCAGAAAAACTTGTACGGCGCTGCGCTTTTCCACTTCAGAGTACCTGATCTATATTAACGACATAGAGGACAATCTCAGTAGCCGTCTTAGATTGTTTGCAGATGATGCTGTCATTTACCGTTTTGTAAAGTCATCAGATGACCAAAACGATTTGCAAAATGATATAGATACGATATCTGTATGGTGCGATAGGTGGCAATTGACCCTGAATAAAGAAAAGTGTGAAGTTATTCACATGGGTACTAAAAAAAATCTGCTAAATTTCTCTTACGCGGTAAGTCACACAAATCTGAAGGCTGTAAATTCAACTAAATACTAAGTGATTACAATTACAAATACCGTAAATTGGAACGATCGCATAGATAATGTTGTGGGTAGAGCCAACCAAAGATTGCAATTCATTGGCAGAACACTTAGAAGGTGCAACAGGTCTACTAAAGAGACTGTTTACACCACGCTAGTCCGCCCTACTCTGGAGTACTGCTGTGCGGTGCGGGGTCCGCATTAGATGGGACTGACGGATGACATCAAAAAAGTACAAAGAAGGGCAGCTCGTTTTGTATTATCGCGAAGTAGGGAAGATAGTGCCACAGACATAATACGTGAATTGGAATGGCTATCATTAAAACAAAGGCGTTTTTCGTTGCGACGGGATCTTCTCATGAAATTTCAATCACCAATTTTCTCCTCCGATTGCGAAAACATTCTGTTGGCACCTTCATAGGGAGAAATGATCATCACAATAAAATAAGAGAAATCGGAGCTCGCACTGAAAAATTTATGTGCTCGTTTTTCCCGCGCGCAGTTAGAGAGTTGAACGGTAGAGAGACAGCTTGAAGGTGGTTCATTGAACCCTCTGCCAGGCACATTATTGTGAATAGCAGAGTAATCACGTAGATATAGATGTAGAGTATGCCTACCTAGTCTGGACTGGATTTGCTCATACGGAAAAAGTGGATCCATTTTGAATGAAACACGCAGGTTAATAACAGGCTGGATAAAGGCTACACTTCTAGAGTAAAGCGTATAAAGCAACTGGTTTCTCTATTTCATGTATTCGACAATCAGCAATAGAATACAAGGACATGTCCAAACAGAATCTTCGATGAAAAAAGCGTAATGCACCATGCAGAGAATAAATTTCCAGTAAGATTAAAATCTAGAAGAAGATTCACGAACAGTGTGGACATAAAACCTCACAAATGGCACCAACCACAAGAAACTAATCGACAAGTATCCAACTTGAATGGGGAACTTGGTGAACCGTAAGAGCTTCCGTATGAGCCAGAAAAATATGGAAAAATTTTATGCAGTCAGAATACCGTGAAAGACATCGCTCCCATGTTACTCGTTTGCTTTTTTGTTCCTTGAATACAGACGGTGATTCTATATTGTCTGTTTTTTTTAAGACAATAAAATACTTCGCAACCAGTCAACACTACATTAATTGTCGACCATGATATATCTTGGAGGCTGATCTCCGTCGTCAGGAAGCAGCCTCGAATCTTAGTTCGACAGCACAGTTCTCAAAACAAATAATACTAAAATTCAAGTATAATTGAATTTTCTTTTGAATGACGTAGGACAACATTTATTTACATGTTATTTACATGTTATTTACGTTTCTACAGTTTCACCCCATTGCCTTGTAGGAATCTTTGGTACCTAACTGATGGCACGAAACTTATTATCGTCGCTGGTACTAAATATTATATAAGTTAAAGTTTAGAGTGATATGACACCTGAGTTTCTCCTGGCATATACAACCTTCAAATAACATCCGGGAATTCAGCCAGGTAACACTTTCAGCGACCGCCGATATTTTGGCGGGAGAACACCCCGCCATTTTCAAGGCCACTGCAACGGACAGGCGACGTACATGCAAATGTAAAACCTCCGTTCTCGGACTGATGCAGAAAACGCACACACTGAACACTAGTGCCACCAAAGATGACCAAAGTCAGAGCTATCGATAGTGAGACTACGAATTCGCAGGTGAGGTAGCATTGACTCTGTCCCTCTGTTTTTTGACATGGGAGAGAGCCGGATTCCAAACAGAGTTTAAACAAAAACCTCTATCCCTATTAACGAGGTTGTTTGCTAATTTAATATCAACTGCCTCCTTAATAACTAACACTGTCCCAATAGCTGGCCGTGCATGCCAGTATCTCGGTGTTATTATATAACATGGGGTGACCAGTATCCAAGCAATGTTCAGCAATAGCAGATCTACTTGGCGGCTGTAATCGTGTGTGCCGTTTATGCACCCAGAGACCACAGAGAGAGAGACCACATCGAAACTCACTAAAATACCAGAGTCATTCAACCGCAGTCCCTCCAAACGACGTAAAAAATCTGCCAAGTTCCTGATATGAAGTTCACACCTTCCTACTTATGGATTCAACAGAGAAGCAAGATGCTTGGCTACACGATATGTCGGAGCGCCGATATTACTCACTATAGGACGGAAAGGAACCCCTTTCTTGTAAACCTTCGGAAGGCCATATAACCTAGGGGGAACAGCACTATAGGTGTTAATACTCTTGATAGTGTCCTGCGGCAAACCACTTTTCTTCAGGAGGCTGTTCGTCTTTCCCTCAACACTTTTTGTGGGGTCTGCATCGATTCTGCGAGACGCTGAATCAGATAGTAAACGTTGCATCTTTTGTACATAATCCTGTTTATTTAAAACAACGGTGGCATTGCCCTTGTCCGCAGGTAAAATAACAATATCAGGATCAACTTTGAGAGAGCGTAAAGCAGCCCTCTGTGCTGCTGTTATATTACTCTTGGGTGGACGAGCCCTAGTCAACACACGGCATGTCTCCCTCCTAACCTCCTCTGCAGCGTCAGGAGGTAGTTTGCAAACTGCCTGTTCAATTGAACTAATAAAATCAACTACCAGCAAGCTCTTCTGAGTGGGTGCAAAATTTAAACCCTTCCCAAGCTCGGATATGGTTGCGTCAAAAAATGGTTCAAATGGCTCTGAGCACTATGGGACTTAACATCTGAGGTCATCAGTCCCCTAGAACTTAGAACACTACTTCTAACTAACCTAAGGACATCACACACATCCATGCCCGAGGCAGGATTCGAACCAGCGACCGTAGCAGTCGCGCGGTTCCAGACTGAAGCGCCTAGAACCGCTTGGCCACAACGGCCGGCATGGTTGCGTCGTCAAAATATTTCTATGTGAGATTTATCACAGAACGTCGAGATATAACGTCAGACTCCGCGCGTTGGAAACGTTCAAACTTTGCCAAATACCGGGCAGTAACGGAATTGTATTCCCAGTCAGCTTGAGTCCATGAGGCACCGTCCAGCTAATCCCAAGTGAAATCAGACAATTCCGGTGCAACAGTTAAAAGAAAACGAAACAATTCTTAAAAACAGAATTCAAACGTCGACGAATAAAACGAGTCCTTTCACGAACAAGAGCCAAGCCAGCACGTTGCTTGATGCGATTGGCAGCAGGAGAATTAATATGGCGCACAACCTTGGCAAATGTTGGGACATGATTTTCATCACAGCACCTCAATAAAAACGACAAAGCACATTGCACTCTAACTCGACAGCCACGAAGTTTATCCAACTTACGTAAACACCGATACATTTCCTCCCAGTAGAGGTAAACATATCAGGAACTCAGCTGATTTTTTACGCCGATTGGAGGGACTGCAGTTGAATGACTCTGGTATTTTAGTGAGTTTCGATGTGGTCTCTATCTTCACTTGTGTTCCTCTGTCTGATTCGTTGCGGTTAATTGAGGCTAGGTTTGGTGCTGAATTAACTAATCTCTTTCGGCGTGTGTTGACATCCACTTACTTTTTATTCAATGGCCAGTATTATGAGCAGACAGATGGAGTTGCGATGGGTAGTCCATTGTCTCCTGTGATCGCAAATTTGTTTATGGAAGACTTCGAGGAACGTGCATTGGAGTCGGCGCCTTTGAAACCCGCCTGTTTCTTTAGATATGTTGACGATACCTTTGTTGTTCGGCCTCATGGTAGGGAGACTTTGAATGCCTTTCTAGAACATCTAAACTTGATCATTCATTTTACCATGGAGGTGGAAGAGGATGGTTGCCTTCCCTTTCTTGACGTGTTGCTTAGGAGGAAGGATGATGGATCATTTGAACATGCAATCTACAGGAAACGTACTCACACCGACTTGTACTTACAGGTTATTACTTGTCACCATCCGGCTCAGCGTGAAGGGGTACTTCGTACCTTGGTACACAGGGCACATGTCGTTTCCGACGCTGAGACTTTGCCAGCTGAGGTGACCCATCTGGAAGTTAAGTTTCGTCAAAATGATTATAGTGATAGACCAACTGTACATCGGGTGATTGATGATAATTCTGGGTCGACACCTTAGTCTACTGCCTTTTTGCCGTACGTAGGAAACATTTGCAACAAGATCGGTCGTATTTTGCGGAAATACGATGTGAAATGTGTTTTTCGACCTCCATCTAAAATTAGAGTGCTTTTAAGTTCTGTTAAGGATGATCTTGGTCTGCGTAAGGAGGGTGTATATCGCATTCCTTGTAGCTGGCTGCGGCATGGCATATTGGTGAAACTATCAGGACCTTGGAGGACCGATGTACTGAGCGTAAACGGCACACACGATTACAGCAGTCAAGTAGATCTGCTATTGCCGAACATTGCTTGGATAGTGGTCACCCCATGTTATATAACAACACCGAGATACTGGCATGCACGGCCAGCTATTGGGACAGTGTTAGTTATTAAGGAGGCAGTTGATATTAAATTAGTAAACAACCTCGTTAATAGGAATGGAGGTTTTGTTTAAACTCTGTTTGGAATCCGGCTCTCTCCCTTGTCAAAACACAGAGGGAAAGAGTCAATACTACCTCACCTGCGAATTAGCAGTCTCACTATCGATAGCTCTGACTTTGGTCATCTTTGGTGGCACTAGTGTTCAATGTGTGCGTTTTCTGCATCAGTCCGAGAACGGAGGTTTTAAATTTGCATGTACGTCGCCTGTCCGTTGCAGTTGCCTTGAAAATGGCGGGGTGTTCTTCCGCCAAAATATCGGCGGATGCTGAAAGTGTTACCTGGCTGAATTCCCGGAAGTTATTTTAGAGAGATAGCCCTCCAGGATAAATCACACTAAAACCGGGACACAACAGCAGTCACTCTGAAGGATTGTACTTCTGTGTTGATGTTAATTTAAATATATCCTTTTCAACGGAAAATTTGTGTTTTATAAAAAATCCTTGTAACCCAACATTCCTGTCAGACCTGAACTACCGCTGCCAGCCGCAGCAAACAATTTCCCTGTAACCGCTACCAAGTGCTTCGTGTTCACCAATTTACTTTGTGTTGTGGATTGTTTGTTTTCTTTTCTTATTTTGAAATGAATGGAGACTGGAGAGACTATTCCCGGTGCATAAAGGTATTTGAATGTATCTCTTACTACAACAAAAGGAGTCAGTGATCGCTACGAGATGGAGGCGGGACTTATTCCCTTGCACCTCTCCTTTCCCCTCGGACAGTCTTTTAAGTTCTCGTTTGTTTACGGTCGCGGTCGACTGCCGTGATATACTGCCCGCATAATAAAGGTGTTAAATATATATAGATGTAGCGCCCTGTGTAAACAAATAAGGAATCTGCATTTTGATTAGCACGTAGACGTAACTAAGGATTGCTACAGCTGAATGTCTAGATTCCTTTACTATCTGTGATAATTTCGTGAGACTGATGTGCATTTTACAGACTACCGGTTGTCTTATAAATGCGATATGTTCGAAGTGGAAGCATTTTTTCGCAGCACTAATGTGAATACTGCTGCAATTTAATTTGACTGCGTTTCAGTAATTAAATGAAAACAATGTTCCAGACAATCATTTATTAATCACATTCCAAAGTGTTAAATGTATTTATTATTGCATAGACTTATGCTATCGAAGAATTTTGTATTAAAATAAATCTCAGTCTGAGGAACTAGGGTTTTATTTTAAATGTGTAGTACAAACACTTGTGTAGATGCATACACTGCTGTTTCAGACATATTTTGAGACCAGACACATATTCTGGTTGTTCAACATGGATCGTTATTTGAACAATTTACCTTTTTCATGTTAAACACCATCATGTTATTTTTTGTAGCAATTTTGTGGTGGTAATGATTTTCTCTCGACTTCTCTAACATGGCAGGTGAGAGTCCGGTTTCAGAAAGCGACCCTATGAGCAACAAGTATAAATAAAGTTAAACGCAGACCAATAAACTCTTGGAAACCATATAAACAATTAATATGGACATCTAAAACTGTGAAAAGTAAACTTTTTAAAAATGGTTGAAGGACAGGGCACTTCAAGGCTATATTTAAGTTAAATAGGAGACAAACACAATTTCTGTAAATTGTAACATTAATTTTTAAAATTATTTATCACTTTGAGAAATTACCGTTACTAGTGTCGAAACATTAACATACCTTTTTCACAGGCTTTCATTTTTATGTTATAACTGCAGTACAGTTATTAATATAAATTGAAATTAATGCTGATAATGCTTCTTCGTAATTTGTAATTTTAACCACATAATCTGCTTGGAGTCAGTCGCTTTCATAACCTTTTAATATATAACTTATGACTAGATCTTAATCCAATTTCTAAATGTGGACATTGACTTTGAACCAGAAACTAATGACCGAGCGACGTAGCGTAGTGGTTAGCACACTGGACTCGCAATCGGGAGGACGACGGTTCAAACCCCCATCCGGCCATCACGATTTAGGTTTTCTGTGATTTCCCTAAATCGCTTTTCGACAAATGCCGGAGTGGTTCCTTTGAAAGGGCACAGCCGATTTCCTTCCCTATTCTTCAGTAATCCCATCGGTCTGATGATCTCGCCGTTTGGTCCCCTCCCCCAAATCAACCAACCAAACAGAAAACTAATGTGGCCAATCTCTTCACAGTGTTGTTACATTCTCTCTGTCCTGTAGTCCGACTTATTATCTGTAGAAGCTTGTGGTAGCACATAAAGAATAAATAAATCAGTTCACTAATCAAGATATTAATCGATGTCAGTGGTAACCGCCCTCTTCCCAGCCCCCACGGGTGCTCACAACTCTTCTGTAAGTACGCACTTGGCTACCACAGAGCCCCAATCTTTGCAGAATTACTTCTCTTTCTGTGTTGCAAACCTATAGTCCCACTACCCCTTTCTTCTTCTGTCTTTCTATCGGATGGTCTTACCTGTACAGACCTAATTTTCCACTTCACTTCCGGCGCTCTCTACACCTTTTCATTAATAAATACATGGTCCCCATTGTTGGAATGGACTTGCCACCACTTTTCCAAATTTTTCATAAGTGTGTGCAAGGAAGGTTGCCCCATGTGGTGTAAGTTCCACCTTTGTGCCTTCCCACCTTAGCACCTTACTTTTCCTATAAGGTAGCACACCTAAAACCTAGCATGGTAGCCATCTTACTGTGGGGGATCACCATGTGTCTGCACAGTGATAGCTCCCTGACTACCCAGGAATCACACTGTTGGTGCCGGAGCTGGAAACTCCCCATGTACGACAAAGGAGTACGTAGCTATCATGACACGGGCACAGGGATGCCAAACAATGGATTAACGGCCAGAGAGTCGTTCGTTGCTAAGGCTGGGTGGTGCTCATGGGGAGTGTCTCTATTCAGAGTGATTGGCACTATGGTGGATGATTTGCAAATGAAGCAGATGAAGCTTTCTCCTGCTGGTTGTCATACAGCTCCAGCAGTCTCTTAAGAGGGAAAGAACTCATTCAATGCAGTACGACCCCAAAATGTTCCCTTCCCTGCTTATGCTGTGGGATGAATGTACGGCTAAGTGACCAACAGAGAAATGCTACCCTCAGGATCTGGTTTGTACAAGGAGAGAAGAGGATTCTTTTTTACTACAAAGCCCGTATTCTTCATAGAGAATATAGAGGACAGGTTTGGGGAAGTTGAAGCCACCTCCAAAATGAAGAGTGAGTCAGTTCTTATTAAAACAGCAATCCTCGCTACACCACAGATGTGCTCGCTTGCGACAAACAGGGTGACATTTCCGTAACTGTCGCTTCCATAACAGTATAAACATACTTCAAGGCATCATATTCCGTTGTGACTTTCTCTTGCAGTCTAATGATGAGCTACGCACCAACTGTGAGCAATGTGATGTACCCTTTGTCTGTTGTGTCCATAGGGGCAAAAGGACAACAGGGTTGCTATCAGGGCCTTAATCTTGGCCTTTGAAAGCAATTCGTCGGCTGAAAAGGTTAGTATGATGGTACACTGATGTGACATCGAACTTTATGACCACCCACGTGGTGATTCGAAAACATGAAATTTCTTGCACATGTCTTAGAGTTGCAACACGAGGCCAGTCTGTAGGGATTATGGACGACTGTTACATACATATGACCATTCCTTGTACCCCCGCCCCCCCGCCCTCCACCTGTGTCAGCTATGCAGAGCATCATTCTCCCTGCTAAACAGACTGCACTGTCTTTCACAAAGAGAAAAAAAAATTCGGTAATATAAGACTCTGGACAGACTAATATCCAAAGAGGCCAAGAAAAAGTAAGAGTGTCTACGTCCTACAAGTATGACAATAAAGTATGCTATAGCTATGATGACATCACTCTCTCTGGCAGCGGTATCCTTGCCCATTATGCCTCCTACATCGAGCTCTCAGGACCGCTCGGCCATTCCTGCCCCCTGGTAGTTGAGAGCTCTCCTGCTGCTTATACTCCCACATCTACATTGGAAGCAATGGGTCCCTACCCTCTGGGAATGTTGATTCCCATCTCTCAGCTGGAGATTTCTCATCCTTCTACGGCTTCTCACGCCAGGGAGAGGTCCCTTGGGACACTCCCTTCCAAAGTTTCTGCTGGTCTGTGACCAGCCAGTGGATGAAGCAGCCTCAGGGTGCTGGTTGTAGGGCTTTACGATCTTCCTCAGTCTATGAAACTAATTTGGAAAAATCCTCCCAGGAATATAAACCCCTAAGGAAAAGTAAGATAAAAAGAACTATTCCAAGATGATGAAGATTCAGGTGGCCCCCCATGCCATCAGATCAATGGCCCCTGAGGCTCCAGATCACACCACAGAACATGTCTCTAAATATATATGTGTTCGTAGCATAATCTCTCAACTGGTGGTAGCAGTGGACCCTGGGGCATAGCCTGCCTCCTTCATCCCTCCTCACCCTTACAATATAATGACAATATGATTCTCCAGTGGAATTTTAGCGGTTTTTCCGAACACCTGTTTGAGCTATGACATCTCTTAAGGTCATCCATTGCTTTCTGTATTGCCCTTAAAGAAACTTAGTTTCCAGCAACTGGACTCCTGCCTTTTGTGGCTACTGGGGATATTTTAAGAATCGCACCAACTATGATTAGGTGTTGTATGGAGTTTGCACATGTGTTCTGGACTCTGTATTTAGCAAACATGTGCCTCTTGTTTCAACTTTGAAGGCTGCGGGTGTTTGGGTAAGGGCATCTCTGGGTTTTGCCATCTGTGATATTTGTCTCCTTCTCAATGTTGAAGTGTCTCAGAATGTATTGTTTCCATTGGTTTCCCATCTCCCCTCATCATTCCTAATATCGGGTGACTTCAGTGCCCATAAACCTTTTTGGGGTGGAACCATGAACACTATCCACAGAAAGACACCAGAAACTTTCCAGTAAATCTCGACCTTTGTCTCTTGTATACTGGTGCCCCCAGAAACTTAAGTGTGGCACAACACTGATATTTCCATCTACAGCACTGGTCTCCTCCCATCCATCCATTGCAGAGTCTACAATGACCTGTGTGGTTGTGGCCACTTTCCAATCTTCCTGCCTCCCAGAGGGCTCGCCACTCTCTGGCGGGTTCGTGCTTGGCTACCATGGGGCCCCAGCCTTTACAGCATCTTTTCCCTTCCGTGCTGCATGTCTGTCCTCTTGCTGTTCTTTTTCCCCTCCCTTGGGGAACATGTCTGGGGTCTTACTGGGAATGTTCTGCATTGTCTGTCACTGACATAAGAACAGTCTCACCACTGTTTTTCACTCCATTTTCCTTTCTTTGTTTCCCTTCTCTTCTCGTTCCTCTGCTTCGTTGTTTGAGGTTCCTCTTTCCCTTCTTCCTCCCTGTGCCCTTCTGAAGGCCAGCCCATGCGTCTGAATCGTAACAGGTGACTGGGTAACGCATCATTCCCAGCCCTAGGTCGAAAGGTAGGGTTCACACATACCCCCTGGTACAGCTCAGGCCCAAGGAGGGGTGATTGCCTGAGCTCCAACCTTCCCAAAATTACGATTTGTCCCTCTGTCAGGTGTTCAGGAGGTGTGACCTGAGGTGTGAACAATCACCTAAGGTGGGTGCGCCCCCTTGTGAAGGGGCCCCTGGTGGATGGGGTGTGCCATTGGAAATGCTGGCAAACATGGGCGATTTTCTCGCAATGAGCCAATCATCTTCACAGTCACCATCTATGAAACGTAAGAGTACTGAGGCTAGCGATTCAAAGATCCTTCCCACTGCACCACGGTTCCTCATGGTCTCACATACTGAAAACGGTCAGTCCTTTGCCATGGTAAATTCGTTTATTATTCAGAAAGGTGTTGATGCAAATGCCAGCCCTATGAAATCCTGCTCTCGTTTACGGAATGGCATATTGCTTTCGGAGACTACTTCTGATTCTCAAACCCAATTGTTTGCCAACTCTCTTCTCCACAGCTACTCTGTTTGTGTCGATGTCCACAGAACTTTGTATTCTTCCTATGGTGTTACTTACACTAGGATGCTCAACGGTCTAACCAAGGCCAAAATCCAGTCTTACCTATCTGATCAGGGTGTCATTGCTATCCATCAGGTAATGAAAAAGTTGGGGTCCTCCTTAGTACCCACCCAAACTCTCTTTCTCACCTTTGATCCATAGAGCTACTGTCCAAGATCAAAGCAGGCTAAGAAATTACCACAGTCCAGTCATCCATTCCAAACCCAATGTGCTGCTACCAGTGTCATCATTTCAACCACACTAGAACGTCTTGTCAATACCCAGACAAATGTGTAGCCTGTGGTAGGGATGCACACAAGGGTGATTGACGGCCTGTACCGCATATCCCAGAAGCTTAACAGTTCTCTTCAAGAATGGCTGCAAATTTAATTTCAGAGCAATATTTAGATGTACTTGGTTCTGTAATTCCTTGACGAAGCCACATCTGAATTTGGCTCTGGTACCGCGCGCCGCGGAATTTGAATCCCCGCCAGACGTCATGGACGTCGAAGACCCCTAGAGGTCTCTGCACCATCGCGCCGTAGGCTGTGGCGGCGCGCGCGTCCTGGCCCACATATATTGTGAGGGCGCCACAGTGGAACACGTGGTTCCAGCGGTCAATAGCGGCGCTACCGATAGAGTATTTAGGAGCCGGCCTCTCGCTCAGCCGGCGAGTCTCGACACATCGCCACAAATTTAGAACACTACTTCTAACTAACCTAAGGGCATCACACACATCCATACCAGAGGCAGGATTCGAACCTGCGACCGTAGCGGTCGCGCGGTTCCATACTGAAGCGCCTAGAACCGCTCGGCCACACCAGCCGGCCCTCGACAACAGACAGCGTGTTTATCGTTCTTTGTTTTCATTAATAGTGGGCGTCTTGGATTCGTCTGCTTGTCTCTGTCTCTCCGCTGCTTCTTGCGCGTTGTCGTCGTAAGGTCGTCTCTCCATCGTCCGTCGTTTTTTCATGTCCGCCGTTGTTTCGTGTCCGTCTTTTCCGTTCGTTTGTTTGTTCGCGGGCCGCTCTCCGTTTGGTCCCGCCGCCCTTTCTCGGCCACCCCGCGACCGTTCCGGTCGCCGTCACTACAAGTTACAACATTGGCTGTCGCGATTTTCTTTCTTTACTAGTGACGGTCTGCTAGGCCTGATATAGTTTGGTTGGTTTTCTTTCACAACAATCATCATCCTCACTTCAGTAATTTTCTTGTTTATTGGAATTTAATTAGACCCTAACACTTCAATGTGCTTCGTAATCTCACCTCTAGCAGAGCTTTCATTATCTAATTGTCATTTCCTGCTTTACGGCTGCCCTTGAAATGAACTTCTCCTTCTGGCTTCTTAACAGTAAATCCGTCTCGTTTATTGAAACTTCACTTCGCTCTAGAACAGTGAATCAAAACAGAACAAAAACAAAAAAGAAAACTTTTTGGATGTGAACTAGTGAATTAGATGTAATGGGGCTCCACGAGATAGGATCCTGTTTAGGCTGGTCGCAAACGAAATTCTGAATTTTTCGTACAGTCTTATTTCAATACACACAGTTGTATTCGCATTTAAATTGTTTATTTATTTTTTTTTTAGATGACCAGTTTCGATCTTGTAACAGATCGTCTGGAGATCTTACATTGCTTGATGACCGAAGGAACAGTTGGTGTTGAGCAGTTCCCTTTGTGCATTCTTGGAGAATACTGCTCACAATGTTGCAAAAAATTGTTCTTAACAAGTGATTCTTGTTCCTGTGTACGTCACTGTTCGCCTCACCTGCTAAGAGAGAGGGGTTGAGCTACTCTTTTCCGCTCTCCTGTTCGCAACATTCAGCGACATTATTGATTATTTTTCTAGCTCCACTCCGTAAAGTACTACCCGTACCCTTTGAGGACTGGAAAGAGTATCTGGCGCTGCCCATGATGAAAAGGGAACCACTTCGTCGCTCATCAAGAGTTTATGTTTATTAGTGGCACAACAACACAACACAACAAGCACTTCGCCGTGGCTACATATGCATAGTTTCGTGTCTTACGTAGGTAAGGTTCGCAGCGGCTTCGCACAATACATTTGAGGTGGGTGCGGGGGGGGGGGGGGGGGGGGTGGAGGAAGGACTTCTGCCGATCCAGGACTAGGAAGCCATAGTTTATCGCTGTGTGAATAGACTATAGTCAGATACCGTACTGGTTAAAGTGAGTCAATGTCATGTTGTTTGAGAGTACCGCTTAAAAGAAAGTAAATTATTTTTTAATAACTTTTTCTAACTCTTTCTATTGCACGGAGTCGCGCCGCTCATGAATTGAGGTTGAGATTAGATTAGATTAGATTTACTTTCATTCCAATTGATCTGTACTGAGGAGGTCCTCCAGGATATGGAACATGTCAGAAAAACAACAATACATGACAAATATTTACAACTAAAACAAATAAGCTAATGTACTATTTCACAGGTCCCAAGTGGAATGAGCGTCATTTTTTAATGAACACTATATGAAAGAGTCATTATACAAATACACTCCTGGAAATGGAAAAAAGAACACATTGACACCGGTGTGTCAGACCCACTATACTTGCTCCGGACACTGCGAGAGGGCTGTACAAGCAATGATCACACGCACGGCACAGCGGACACACCAGGAACCGCGGTGTTGGCCGTCGAATGGCGCTAGCTGCGCAGCATTTGTGCACCGCCACCGTCAGTGTCAGCCAGTTTGCCGTGGCATACGGAGCTCCATCGCAGTCTTTAACACTGGTAGCATGCCGCGACAGCGTGGACGTGAACCGTATGTGCAGTTGACGGACTTTGAGCGAGGGCGTATAGTGGGCATGCGGGAGGCCGGGTGGACGTACCGCCGAATTGCTCAACACGTGGGGCGTGAGGTCTCCACAGTACATCGATGTTGTCGCCAATGGTCGGCGGAAGGTGCACGTGCCCGTCGACCTGGGACCGGACCGCAGCGACGCACGGATGCACGCCAAGACCGTAGGATCCTACGCAGTGCCGTAGGGGACCGCACCGCCACTTCCCAGCAAATTAGGGACACTGTTGCTCCTGGGGTATCGGCGAGGACCATTCGCACCGTCTCCATGAAGCTGGGCTACGGTCCCGCACACCGTTAGGCCGTCTTCCGCTCACGCCCCAACATCGTGCAGCCCGCCTCCAGTGGTGTCGCGACAGGCGTGAATGGAGGGACGAATGGAGACGTGTCGTCTTCAGCGATGAGAGTCGCTTCTGCCTTGGTGCCAATGACGGTCGTATGCGTGTTTGGCACCGTGCAGGTGAGCGCCACAATCAGGACTGCATACGACCAAGGCACACATGGCCAACACCCGGCATCATGGTGTGGGGAGCGATCTCCTACACTGGCCGTACACCACTGGTGATCGTCGAGGGGACACTGAATAGTGCACGGTACATCCAAACCGTCATCGAACCTATCGTTCTACCATTCCTAGACCGGCAAGGGAACTTGCTGTTCCAACAGGACAATGCACGTCCGCATGTATCCCGTGCCACCCAACGTGCTCTAGAAGGTGTAAGTCAACTACCCTGGCCAGCAAGATCTCCGGATCTGTCCCCCATTGAGCATGTTTGGGACTGGATGAAGCGTCGTCTCACGCGGTCTGCACGTCCAGCACGAACGCTGGTCCAACTGAGGCGCCAGGTGGAAATGGCATGGCAAGCCGTTCCACAGGACTACATCCAGCATCTCTACGATCGTCTCCATGGGAGAATAGCAGCCTGCATTCCTGCGAAAGGTGGATATACACTGTACTAGTGCCGACATTGTGCATGCTCTGTTGCCTGTGTCTATGTGCTTGTGGTTCTGTCAGTGTGATCATGTGATGTATCTGACCCCAGGAATGTGTCAATAAAGTTTCCCCTTCCTGGGACAATGAATTCACGGTGTTCTTATTTCAATTTCCAGGAGTGTACCAATGCACTGAATTTAAAATAAAAAGTTTTTTATTTATTTATAAGGTAATAAACATGTAATACAACTACTATAATACTTATTTACAATAAACACATTACTGCACTGAAATGGTGCAGAAGTTAGATTATACTTACACACACACACACACACACACACACATATTTACGATGAACACATTACTGCACTGATATTGTGCAGAAGTTATATTGTACTATATATATATTGGTTTTACTGAGAAATTCGTCAATGGGGTAGAAGGAGTTGGCCACCAATAAATCGTTTAGGCTTCCCTTAAACTGAATTTCATTGGTTGTTAAGCTTTTTATGGCTGCTGACAAGTTATTGAAAATGTGGGTTCCTGAATAATGCACACCTTTTTGTACAAGACTAAGTGACTTTAAATCCTTGCGAAAATTATTCTTATTTCTAGTATTGATTCCATGAACTGAGCTGTTGGTTTGAAAAAGTGATATATTTTTAATGACAAGTTTCATTAAGGAATAAATATATTGGGAAGCAGTAGTTAGTATCGCTAGTTCCCTAAACAGGCTTCTGCAGGGTGTTCTTGAGTTCACACCACATATAACTCTTACTGCACGTTTCTGTGCCAAGAAAACTTTAGCTTGGCTTGATTAATTACCCCAAAAAATAATCCCATATGACATTATGGAATGAAAGCAAGCATAGTATGCCAGCTTTTTCATTTTTATATCCCCTATGTCTGACACAATTCGCGTTGCAAACAGAGATTTGTTAAGACACTTCAGCAGTTCTGTGGTGTGCTCCTCCCAGCTGAATTTATTATCAAGCTGTAATCCCAAGAATTTAACACTGTCCACTTCTTCTCTCTTTTTGTCATCGTATGTTAGACATATACTCGTGGGACACCCCTTACAAGTTCTAAACTGCATGTAGTGTGTTTTTTTCAAAATTTAGTGACAAAGAATTGGCTAGGAACCAGTGATTATTGTCCACAAATATTTTATTAGCTGATCTTTCTAAGACTACACTTAATTTGCTATTTATTGCAATGTTTGTATCATCAGCAAACAAAACGAACTTGGCATCTGGTAATGTTACTGATGAAAGGTCATTGATATACACAAGAAAAAGTAAGGGTCCCAAAATGGAACCTTGTGGGACCCCACATGTAATTAGTTCCAAGTTGGATGATGCCTGATAGCTTGATACATGTCTCTTTCCTAATAACACCGTTTGTTTCCTGCCAGAGATATAAGATTTGAACCATTTTGCAGCATTTCCTGTTACACTATAATATTCTAATTTACTTAAAAGGATATTGTGATTTACACAGTCAAATGCCTTTGACGGATCACAAAATATACCAGTTGCCTGCAATTTCTTGTCTAATGAATTAAGCACATTTTCACTGTAAGTGTAGATAGCCTTCTCAATATCAGAACCCTTTAGAAATCCAATCTGTGACTTTGACAGTATGTTATTTGAGATAAGATGGTTATAAAGCTGACTGTAGATTACTTAAAAGGATATTGTGATTTACACAGTCAAATGCCTTTGACGGATCACAAAATATACCAGTTGCCTGCAATTTCTTGTCTAATGAATTAAGCACATTTTCACTGTAAGTGTAGATAGCCTTCTCAATATCAGAACCCTTTAGAAATCCAATCTGTGACTTTGACAGTATGTTATTTGAGATAAGATGGTTATAAAGCTGACTGTAGATTACTTAAAAGGATATTGTGATTTACACAGTCAAATGCCTTTGACGGATCACAAAATATACCAGTTGCCTGCAATTTCTTGTCTAATGAATTAAGCACATTTTCACTGTAAGTGTAGATAGCCTTCTCAATATCAGAACCCTTTAGAAATCCAATCTGTGACTTTGACAGTATGTTATTTGAGATAAGATGGTTATAAAGCTGACTGTAGATTACTTTTTCTAAAATTTTTGAGAATGCTGGCAACAGTGAAATTGGATGGAAATTTGATGCTATTTCTTTATCTCCCTTCTTAAACAGTGGCTTAACTTCTGCATATTTCAACCATTCAGGAAATATTCCACTGATAAACGCCTGGTTACACAGATAGCCTAATATATTGCTTAGCTCAGAATCACATTCTTTAATTAACGTCGTTGATATTTCATCATACACACTAGATGCTTTTTATTTTAAAGATTTTATGATGGACATTATTTCTGCTGGGGTAGTGAGGATCAAATTCATATTATGGAAGTTACTTGAAATGTCTTGTCTGAGGTACTCCATAGCAGCATCTACCGAACCTGACAACCCCATCTTTTCAGTAACAGTTATAAAATGTTTGTTAAAAAGTTCTGCAACACTATACACATCTATAACCAATGTATCATTTACTCTTAATGCTATTTGTTTCTCTTCATGTCTGGTTCTACCGGTCTTCTCCTTCACTATATCCCATATTATCTTTATTTTGTTACCTGATATGTTTCCTTGTAATATATTTCCTTTGAAGTCTGTATTACAGTCTTTAATATTTTGCAGTATTTCTTGTAATGTGCTATAGAATCAACGTCGGAAATGTTTCTGATTGGCAGATACAGTTTGCTTTTTCTTTTAGAAGATACCCTTATTCCTTGAGTAATCCATGGCTTCTTTGTAGACTTTGCTCTAACCTTGGTAAGTTTTGGGGGAAAACAATGTTCGAATAAGGTAAGCACTTCATTAGCAAAAGTGTTATATTTTTCATTCATGCCATGAGCACTGTAAATATCAGTCCAGTGAATGTCTCTGAGGAGTGTCCTAAAATAATCAATTTTTGGCTTATTGATTACCCTCTTGAGCTCAGATTTAACAGATTTTATATCCTGTTCAGTATTAACATTTAACAGAAGGAACTGCATGCCATAGTCTGAGAGGCCATTAACTATTGGTTTTGTAATATAATTTTGTTCATTGGACTTCTCTATAAAGATATTATCAATGGCTGTTTGTGAGCAATTGGCTACCCTAGTGGGTCACTTTACAGTGGGAATTAAGTTGAATGATAATGTTACTAACTCAAATAAGTTCTTATTGGGAGATGTAGATTGAAATCACCAGCAACCACTATTTCTTTGTTTTTGGTTGTTAAATGGGCCAGTACAGCTTCAAGGTGGTTGATGAACAGATTAAAGTTACCTGCAGGTGCTTGATATACACTTAATAATATGAAGGATTTTTTGTGAAATTGTACTTCTGTTGCACATGCTTCCATATGCTGTTGTAGGCCAAATTTATGAATATCTATGTTCTTAAATTTATGACAGTTCCTGATGAATGTGGCAACTCCTTCTTTCTCCATTTCTGATCTACTAAAGTGAGATGCTAACCTAAACCCTGTAACACTTAAAAGTTCTATACCAGTGGTCACATGATGTTCAGAGAGGCAGATTATGTGTGCTGGGTTTGTAGACTCTAATTCTTCTATGCAGATAGTTAATTCATTAATTTTATTTCTCAGTCCTCGAATATTTTGATGCAATAAAGATAGCTGACATTTCACATTGACTGAGTTAAAATTGGGCAGAGTTAAAACATTTGCTGACTGTTGAAAATTCTTAACCAATAGTTGTTTATGCTGATGTAATAAGCTAGAATTAGGTTTTTTTGGTTTCTTTCTCAAGCTGAAGGTTTGTCTCAGTTCTAATCTCTCTTAAAATTTGCTTTCTTTCTGTCCTTTCTACACTAAAAAAGGGTCACCCTATAGGCCGGTGTGGCCGAGTGGTTCTAGGCGCTTCAGTTTGGGACCGCGCGACCGCTACGGTCGCAGGTTCGAATCCTGCCTTGGGCATGAATGTGTGTGATGTCCTTAGGTTAGTTAGGTTTAAGTAGTTCTAAGTTCTAGGGGACTGATGACCTCAGATGTTAAGTCCCATAGTGCTCAGAGCCATTTTTTGAGTCTGAACCCTATAACCACTGGTATTTTACCACTCATGACAGTGCCTTCCCCCTTTAACTTTCCTGCTATTTCCCCAGCCAATTTACCCTTCCGCTTCCGGCTGAGGTGAAGGCCATCCCTAGTATAATCCCACCTATTGAGAGAATCAACAGGAACCACACCAATGTGTGACCCTGCACCCGACATAAGCGGCCGTTCCAGCTCCAAATTAACTCTCTTGACAGAAGAGTTCAAATGAGGTCCGTCATGGCGCCCAAGAACAGATACAAACTCAACACTAGTATGCTTTGATGCTGATGCAATCTTTGCCAGGTCACACTCTATACTGTACCCAGGATCTCTGTCAATACTGTTACCTGCCCCACCCACTATAACCACGGTTGAGAGTTGACTTTGATTTTTATGTCTTATCACATTTACCTAAACAATTTAATGTTTGCTCACACATAACTGATACTAATCATGATCGAATCTAAAAGGAAATGTAGACAGTACAGTGTTGATTATTTGAAGTTTGGCTTCATACCATAATTGTTGGGCAAACGATTATCTATGTGCCTTTTATGCAGAGAAGTATTAAGCAACGACGATGTGAAACCATACTGGCTAAGAATCATCTGAGAAGGTGTCAACCTGATGAAACGGGTAAAGATTTGAAGCACTTACAATTATTCAAACAAGAACTTCAAAAGAGACGCACAGCGGTATGTTTGCTTCGACTTCATAAAGACATAATGATGGCATGCGAGCATCTTACAATATCTCGCTACTTATAGCAAAATCTGGAAAATCCCTTGCTGCCGGGTAACAGTTTGTGCCATCCCTGAAGAGATTTTAAAAACTGTATACATAAGCTTACTATGACACACTGAAAAGGATTCCACTGAGCAAATACACAATTGAAACACATATTAATGAAATGAGATATGATTTTGAAAGCATCTTATGTAATTATCGGGGACTGACCCATTTCTCCATGCAACTGGACGAATGAAGTTTACGTGGTAACGAAACATTATTATTGGCATATGTTCGTTTTTGTTATGGACCAAGGAATCCATGAAGAATTGCTCTTCGTGAGAACTGTCAAAACAGACGTTACACGTGAATCAATATTTAACGTTTAGAAAGGTTATTTCGTCGAAAAAACGATCCCTTTGTCAAATATAACATCAGTGGTAGCCGACGGAGCATCTGCCATGTTCGGCCACTATTGTGGATTTATAAAACGTTTGAAAGAAAATGTGTCTGAGGTGTTTGCAATATACTGCGTCATCCATCCATATAGTTACTGAAAATCAGAGTGGTAGCTTGCATCAGTCTCTTCAATTTATTGTTAATACAGTAAAGAAAATTCGAAACAACGCCGTTGAATTCTAGGTTATTTGCGCAGTTATCTGAAGAAAATGACGAGAACTTTGATCGATAGTCCTACGCATAGAGGTACGCTGACTGTCAAAAGATTTTGTTTGACAATATTTTTCTCACTTTTTGAGACTGTTTTAGAGTTTTTGGATGACAAAAATCAAATTTTAAAAGAAAATTTAATCAAGTGGAAACCAAAGATCGCTTTCTTAACTGACTTCTTTATCAAATTAAATAAAAATAGCTTGCAATTACAATATGCCGGTCTAAATTTGATGAAAACAAAGTTCTTCGTATCATCTTTCTCATGCAGAGTTAAACAAATGAAACAAAACCATAAGAGAGCGCACATTTTTCCAGTTTCCCAATCTGTCACACACAAACTACCACGCAGACTTTGACACTAGGCTTGAGAATGTTTTTACTATGGGAATACCACAGTGGATTATTAATAAATACATTGGTATTTGAGAAATTGATGTCATATACAAGAAGAACTGATCGGAATATGCACTAACGACGAACTTGCCATTTAGAAAGGGATCTCAGTAATTCTGGTTTCAGAGACGCTCACCTGTTGCTTAACCTGAATTATGGATTATTGGAAAAATGTTATTGATAGGTTTTTAATTTTCGTACTTCATGGAAAGGGGTTTCAGCTTGGTAGCCAATCTCCTTAAAAAAAGTTTGAAACCAGTGACGGATGAGATTTAAGGTTATACCTAACTAAACTGATGTCAAATATTGAAAATTTGCTAATAAGACAGCAGAGTCACACCTCCCATTAAAAGAATTTATGTGTTAATTGTACTTGATTTGAATTTTGTGCTGTTTAAAGGAACAAGGTCTAAATTCATAGGGCTTCCATAGACCACATACATTTGTTTCAATTTTAACATCATCAGTCACAACAGAAATGGTACCTGAACATTTTCTGCATACCACTATCATGAAGTTCATTGCCTCTTAAATATCTTGTAATAAGTAGACTGCCACAGTCAATTAGCGCCTTTACCTCTTAGATCCTTATTAGGACATTTTTCAATTTAAATTATTAATACTCTTCTTAACAGCGTAAGCATTCATTGTCTACATTTGATTATTCTTCTCCTTCGTGCACTCAGATGAGACACAGCCAAATTTATTAAAACTGAAGAGCCTCTTTTCCTTGCTCTTATGGTAGCAATCACTTTGACCTGTGGTCTCTGGAACCACAATTTCTGTGTAGACTACAAGCTGCGCTCTGAACAAGAAGCCACATTGAGAACCATGTATGGAGCAACTATACGGGTCAAGTTACAGACAGGATTACTGCAACGCTGCGTTCAATCTGTATGCAGAGCACATTTTGAAGAACGCTGGGTTAGGTGAAGAAGAAACCGGAATTAATATAGCAGGTGATACCACACTCATGGCAGAAAATCAATAAGAACTGTAGAACCTCTTACTGAAGGAGAAAGAAGAAAGAGAAAAGGCTAGTTTAATGCTAAACGAGAATAAAACGAAAATTATGGCAACTACACCAATCACTTCATGGCATATAGGAGGAGAGACAATGTAGGCTGTTTCTATGTTCTGTTGTCTCGGCTCCCAGGTTTTTTCTGATGGTGACTGCAGCCACGAAATCAAGAGACGCTTGTTACGTAGCACATAGGCACTATCCAACCTTGACAGTGTTTTAAGGATAGATACATAGCTTTAACAACAAAGATCTATACAGTAAAGGCTGTCTATGGTCTTTCCAGTTGTGCTGTACTCATGTACGGATGTTATATACGGACCATAAGAAAGACTGAACGGCGTAGAATCGACCCCTTTTAATTGTGGTGTTGGAGGAAACTTCATAAAGTTCCATGGACCGCAAAGAGAACAAATAGGTCAGTATAGGACCAAATAAAACCAGACTGATCCCTAGAGGATCTCATACTGAAACAAAAACTGACCTACTTTAGTCGCATTATGAGAAAACATGATTCATTGGAAAAGATGTTATTGCTGGGGAAGATCGAAGGCACAAGGAGCAGAGAGTTGGAATATATATAAGTTTTGTATCACCTCGGTTCCGAGAGTTCCGGAACATGTACAGGAAATCGGAATAGAGATCAACACAAACATCATTTCCGCCGATTTATTCCTCATGAAAACAACACATTGCATGTTGTACCACCATAGAGCGAGACCTTCAGAGGTGGTGGTCCAATAGCTGTACACACCGGTACCTCTAATACCCAGCAGCACGTCGTCCTGCATTGATGCATGCCTGCATTCATCGTCGCATGCTATCCACAAGTTCATCAAGGCACTGTTGGTCCAGATTGTCCCACTCCTCATGGCGATTCGGCGTAGATCCCTCAGAGTGGTTGGTGGGTTACGTCGTCCATAAACAGCCCTTTTCTATCTATCCCAGGCCTGTTCAATAGGGTTCACGTCTGGAGAACATGCTGGCCACTCTAGTCGAGCGACGTCGTTTTCCTGAAGCAAGTCATTCACAAAATGTGCTCGATTGGGGCGCGAATTGTCGTCCATGAATACGAATGCCTCGCCAATATGCTGCCGATATGGTTGCACTGTCGGTCACAGGATGGCATTCACGTGTCGTACAGCCTTTACGGCACCTTCTATGACCACCACTTCCTGGACAGTGTATCTAAGGCGTTCAGCCTGACCGGGTTGCCTCCAAACACGTCTCCCACAACTGTCTAGTTGAAGGCATATGCGACACTCATCGGTGAAGAGAACATGATGCCAATCCTGAGCGTCCATTCGGCATGTTGTTGGGCCCATCTGTGCCGCGCTGCATGGTGTCGTGGTTGCAAACATGGACCTCGCCATGGACGTCGGGAGTTAACTTGCATATCATGCAGCCTATTGCGCACAGTTTGAGTCATAACACGACGTCCTGTGGCTGCATGAAAAGCATTATTCAACTTGGTAACGTTCCTGTCAGGGTTCCTCCGAGCCATAATCCGTAGGTAGTAGTCATCCACTGCAGTAGTAGCTCTTGAGCAGCCTGAGCGAGGCATTTCATCGACAGTTCCTGTCCCTCTTTATCTCCTCCATGTCCGAACAATATCGCTTTCGTTCACTCTGAGACGCCTGAAAACTTCCCTTGCTGAGAGGCCTTCCTGCCACAAAATAACAATGCGAACGCGAGCGAACCGCGGCATTGACCGTCTAGGTATGGTTGGACTACGGACAACACGAGCCGTGTACCTCCTTCCTGGTGGAATGACTGGAACTGAAAGGCTGTCGGACCCCCTCCGTCTAATAGGTGTTGCTCATGCATGGTTGTTTAAATCTTAGGGAGGGTTTAGTGACATCTCTGAACAGTCAAAGGGACGGTGTCTCTGATACAGTATCCACAGTCAACGTCTATCTTCAGGAGTTCTGGGAACCGGGGTAATGCAAAACCTTGTTTTGATATATATGAGAGAGAGAGTCTTTCACAAGCTAATATCGCTCTATTTGACGTCGACGAAGTATACTGGCACTCAATCACGTTTTCAATTCTTTTGAACAGCTCTTCATCAATTGATATTGGCGCAATGCTAACCTCTCCATTCGCACACTTTTACATCTGAGCTCTCCACTCCACAACAATATAAGAGCCTTTACTGTTTCTCAATAGCATCAATATGTTAAAAGTTCTCCAGAACGTCGCCACCGCTGAAAATTACTCAAATACAGATATTTATTGAATGTTATCTGAAAAGAAAACAACAGGAGCGTCAGCTGTATAACTTATGAAACGTCCCCTTAGAAAAATTTATGAATTACTGTGCTGATAAACCTCATGCGTTATTTGATTTTCAAGCAGCTGATTAGAACTGAACGTACTCAGACATTTCTCTCTTTACTTATTCTGATAAACACTAAACTGACACACAATATTTTTAGCGCAACGCAATCTGACTTTCAATAATCTCTACAAAAGAATGGCCCTGACTAACAATAACCTATACCTTTCATGAATCACTTACCTCACAAAAATCTTCGTTACTCGAACTACTGCAATACAGCGAGCGCCAATTTTGCCAGCTAACTGAAAGATTCTAACTACTGAAGGCACTAACTAATGACAGGCATAGTTAGTAAATGAAAGATTTTTAAAAAGAACAAACAATGTATTTACCTTAGTATTGATCAAAAGTCGTAATATACACTCCTGGAAATTGAAATAAGAACACCGTGAATTCATTGTCCCAGGAAGGGGAGACTTTATTGACACATTCCTGGGGTCAGATACATCACATGATCACACTGACAGAACCACAGGCACATAGACACAGGCAACAGAGCATGCACATTGTCGGCACTAGTACAGTGTATATCCACCTTTCGCAGCAATGCAGGCTGCTATTCTCCCATGGAGACGATCGTAGAGATGCTGGATGTAGTCCTGTGGAACGGCTTGCCATGCCATTTCCACCTGGCGCCTCAGTTGGACCAGCGTTCGTGCTGGACGTGCAGACCGCGTGAGACGACGCTTCATCCAGTCCCAAACATGCTCAATGGGGGACAGATCCGGAGATCTTGCTGGCCAGGGTAGTTGACTTACACCTTCTAGAGCACGTTGGGTGGCACGGGATACATGCGGACGTGCATTGTCCTGTTGGAACAGCAAGTTCCCTTGCCGGTCTAGGAATGGTAGAACGATAGGTTCGATGACGGTTTGGATGTACCGTGCACTATTCAGTGTCCCCTCGACGATCACCAGTGGTGTACGGCCAGTGTAGGAGATCGCTCCCCACACCATGATGCCGGGTGTTGGCCATGTGTGCCTCGGTCGTATGCAGTCCTGATTGTGGCGCTCACCTGCACGGCGCCAAACACGCATACGACCATCATTGGCACCAAGGCAGAAGCGACTCTCATCGCTGAAGACGACACGTCTCCATTCGTCCCTCCATTCACGCCTGTCGCGACACCACTGGAGGCGGGCTGCACGATGTTGGGGCGTGAGCGGAAGACGGCCTAACGGTGTGCGGGACCGTAGCCCAGCTTCATGGAGACGGTTGCGAATGGTCCTCGCCGATACCCCAGGAGCAACAGTGTCCCTAATTTGCTGGGAAGTGGCGGTGCGGTCCCCTACGGCACTGCGTAGGATCCTACGGTCTTGGCGTGCATCCGTGCGTCGTTGCGGTCCGGTCCCAGGTCGACGGGCACGTGCACCTTCCGCCGACCACTGGCAACAACATCGATGTACTGTGGAGACCTCACGCCCCACGTGTTGAGCAATTCGGCGGTACGTCCACCCGGCCTCCCGCATGCCCACTATACGCCCTCGCTCAAAGTCCGTCAACTGCAAATACGGTTCACGTCCACGCTGTCGCGGCATGCTACCAGTGTTAAAGACTGCGATGGAGCTCCGTATGCCACGGCAAACTGGCTGACACTGACGGTGGCGGTGCACAAATGCTGCGCAGCTAGCGCCATTCGACGGCCAACACCGCGGTTCCTGGTGTGTCCGCTGTGCCGTGCGTGTGATCATTGCTTGTACAGCCCTCTCGCAGTGTCCGGAGCAAGTATGGTGGGTCTGACACACAGGTGTCAATGTGTTCGTTTTTCCATTTCCAGGAGTGTATATATATCAGTTCATGACATCCAGTCCTACTCTTTTTGATGGACACACGTCCAGATCGTCCGCTCTCAAAATTCTGCCATCTCTTTTCCCACATCCACCACTGCTGGCAGCTCACCTCCAACTGCGCAACGCTACGCGCAGTTCACGTCCAACTACCCAACACTACAATAGCGAATATTCCAACAATGCAAACCAGCCACAGACTGCACACAGCACAGCCAGTGATTTTCATACAGGGTGCTACGTGGCGTTACCAATATAAAAATCTTAACACCCTACTTACACTTACCGAAACGATTTTATTCTTCCTAGTACAGGAATGATACGTTTTACTTCTGTTTTCGGCCATAGAATAATATGGTCTGAACTGAAGTGGATCTTGTTTTTTCTAATTTTTTAGAACCTAAAATGTTTTAAAAATAAAGCTCATACGAATTATTTGATCAACTGAAGCAGCAAAAACAACAGAAAAATGAAGAAGCCTTAGTGCCAGAAAGTAGGCTGATTGCCCTACGTGCCCCACAGGGTCGGTGATATCTCACACGGAATATTATTGCTGGGCCTGCGTGTATATCTTCTCTCTGTAGTTTACGTAAGCTATTGCTGATCCATTGCTCCAAACATCCTTTGAGTTTGAATTCATTCGAAGCATTCTTTAAGGATTTTGCAATTTCCACAGTTATTGATATACGGGGCAATAACGAAATGAATTTGTGATTACAAATGATTGTAACTATTTAATACACAGCGATACATCGGTAAGAACTAAGAAAAGAATGTACAAAATTTCTAACCGCAGGTGCAGTGCGCTGAATGTCATGGAGGAACAAAAGTTTTTGCTGCATGTCTCATATTTGATAATATGTCAACTTTGCACATAAGCGGCAAGGTTATCCGGCACAACATTCGGGATATGGGGTACAGAAAAAGCTGTAGTGTGCAGCTGAACATCAATGTGACTCGCCGAAAGTTAACGCATTTGTGCGTTTCAGTTTTCTTCATTTAGCTAAGCGTTCAACAAAAATTTTCCTGACATGCTTAAGTAATGGCCAGTGTCACAGTTTCATACAGACTCCACGGATGACACCTCTCAGCAAGATGGGGCAACCTCCGCCCCCCCCCCCCCTCCTTCCTCATCTCTCACTGTCTAGATGGGTGTTCGCTCATTTTTAAATAACCATGTTCCAAATCATTGGACTGGTCACACTGGACATGGCGAAAATGTATGCTGCTCTTGTAAACCTATATCCATAACTCACACCCATTAATTTTGTTGTTGTTGTGGGGTTATGTAAAAGACTTTGCCGAAAATTCAGAATGTGCATTTCTTTTGAGCTCGGCATCGGTGACTCCGCCTATGCTTCACGATGTATGGCGTGAAATAAACTGTCGCCAAGGTGGTGTGCGTTTGTCCAAGAGAGCCCGCAGCTCGTGGTCGTGCGGTAGCGTTCTCGCTTCCCACGCCCGGGTTCCCGGGTTCGATTCCCGGCGGGGTCAGGGATTTTCTCTGCCTCGTGATGGCTGGGTGTTGTGTGCTGTCCTTAGGTTAGTTAGGTTTAAGTAGTTCTAAGTTCTAGGGGACTGATGACCATAGATGTTAAGTCCCATAGTGCTCAGAGCCATTTGAACCATTTTTTGTCCAAGAGAAGTCATAGAAGCACTTCTAAAATACAAGATGATTCAAGGAGAAAGAATGGATTTCAATTGCTTATTATAAACTGTGAAAGGTAGAATCACAATGCGCATGTCGCTGGATAGAGTCTTATGTTCGCACAGACACTATACCATACTCAACAAGAGCACCTCACGTTGCTCGAGAAACATCGAAACGGTGGTCCATTTTATTCCAAACACGTATCAACTGCTTTCTCTTTTTTTGAATCGGCAGCTTCAACAAAACAATTTCTCGTGTCTAGAAGAGTAGCTGCCATAGGAGGGACGAAAACTATTTTTTATGTACCCCCTCCTCCCCCCCCCCCCACCCCACACACACAGAAAAATTGCAAAGTTTGAAATCTGGGGACCTGGTAGGTCAAAAACAATGAACAAGATCTTGTTGTCCACCTCTTCCAATCCAATCTAGACTTCTCTAGTGGTGGAGTCACCATGTTGCTACAAACAAATAACACCGTAACTGTGTCAAAACTTTGTACCTTCTCTATCCAGTGACATGCGTAAGGTGTTTCTTTTATAGTTTGGACGGCCATTGTGGCCGAGCGGTTCTAGGCGCTTCAGTCTGTAACCGCGCGACCGCTACGGTCGCAGGTTCGAATCCTGCCTCGGGCATGGATGTGTGTGATGTCCTTAGGTTACTTAGGTTTAAGTAGATCTAAGTTCTAAGGGACTGATGACCTCATATATTAAGTCCCACAGTGCTCAGAGCCATTTGAACCATTTTTTTTTTATAGTTTGTCTGTAATAAACAAATGAAATCTGTTCTTTCTTTTTGAATCACTCTGTATGTAGAAACTTCTTTGGATTTTCTCATATCTTCTCCGTGCCCTTATCGATGTATCGCTATTTATTAAGTAGTTATAGGCATGGTGAAATCGCTATATTCGTTTTGAATTGTAAGGTATTTAGTGTTCTTGCGGAAATAATGGAATATTTTTTCGAGCGTATGCTGTTTGCGCCAAGGGCATCGTGACAATATAGCCGATCACACCAAGGCGTTCGCCGGTGCTGCGGCAGTGGCGAAGCGAGGTAATGCGAGCCCCGTGCTATTCAGGCGGTAAGGCGGTGACCTGCGGCGCAAGGGTGGCTGCGGGCGACTGCCCCAGACTCGCCCATTGTTAAGGCCGGACAAAGCGCGCTGCTCGCGTCGCGGCCGGGAACCAGCCGGCAGCTGACACAACACCCTCGCGGGCCATTTAGCCAAGCCTGACGCCTCCTCTTAGTTTCGCTGTTTTCAAAGCCGCTCTGTTGGTTGCATCACTCTGACATTAACCTAGAACATTTATGAAAGAGTTAAGGAATTTGTATTCTATCTGCTATTCAGCCAACTGAAAACTGTCGTCATTTCCATGGCCCACATAATAGCTCATCCATTTACAGCATGTGTCAACTTTTAGAAATCTTCTTATGGTGAAACATACTAGTCTTGCGCTTCGTCGTCCTCGGGACATTCCGAGGCTATTTTTTACACTGTGAATGTCTGCAGATTTCATCCATTATAAAGTAAACTCCCTCCTCCTCCTACCCCCCACCACTTTTTTCTGCCTGTATGTGAAGGCTAATCTCAGGAACTACTGTAGGGATTTTGATATGGTTTTCGCTACTAGACTGATTCAGGGGTAAGGTTTGTATCTACCGAGTTGTCGGAAACAAGCAAGAGAGTTGCAGGGTAGGTTGTGCTGAGAAATAATTGTTAAGGAAAAAAACTGCATACCTTGCGCCATTTCCGAGATAATAGCATTGAAGTTAGACAGTTAGACCTTTAGGATCGCAAATTCGAGCGGCCCGCCCGGCGTAAAAATGGTTCAAATGGCTCTGAGCACTATGGGACTTAACTGCTGAGGTCATCAGTCCCCTAGAACTTAGAACTACTTAAACCTAACTAACCTAAGGTCATCACACACATCCATGCCTGAGGCAGGATTCGAACCTGCAACCGTAGCGGTCGCGCGCTTCCAGATTGTAGCGCCTAGAACCGCTCGGCCACCACGGCCGGCCCGCCCGGTGTAATTAGTGTCAGTTGTTGTCATAGCGAGGATGATACGAGCATGAGGCTGCTCAGCCTTGGCTCGGGTTCAATCCTTACTATCGTCCGATTTCTAATTTTTGTATCGCCCTCTTGTTCGGTTTTAGGGAACTAAACGAAGTAAACATTTGGCGACACCGTCTCGACGGACCGCTTGGATTTGCGCTTGCAGCGGCCTGATTGGCTAGCTTCGACGTTAATTAATTCGGAAACGGCACAGAGTATCGATATTTTTCTTAACAATTGTTTCCCAGCACAACCTATCCTGTACAACCCTTACAAGCTTTTCATACTGTTTCTGACCACCCTGTATACAGGGTGAAAAGTATTTAAACCGACAAACTCTGGGAGCCTGTAGGGGACATCAAAACAAATATTTTTCCCTAATGTCATTTTTTCTTATGAGGATTATTTAAACCGCGGGGGGTCTTATTACGCTCTTCAGTTGTTAGAGGTTGTATTACCATCTTCAGTTGTTAGAGGGCGTGTTACGCTCTTCAGTTGTAGGCAACTGCTGTCCACCAGTGTAGTGGTGCATTGTCTCTGTTTACTAATGGAGCGATACATCTGGAGTGAGTACACTGATATGGTTGGCGAGTACTACGTAGCGCACCACAACGGACGAGCTGCACAGTGGGTTTACCAACAACAATATCCTAATCGCCGTATCCCGCATCATACGACCTTTGCTGCTGTGTACCAACGTCTGCGTGATACCGTGTCATTTTGCAGATTACCTGAACAGGGACGCCGTTGCACGGTAAGAACGCTGCAAATTTGAGGAAGTTGTCCTGCAGCATGTGGAGCGGGATCCTTCAACCAGCACTCGTACAGGATAACCCACATGCCACAGTTACTAGCGCTCATCAAGTGCGGTTCTTCGTTAATGTGTGGATCGGTGTTGTTGGGGGCTGTTTAACTGGGCCGTATCTGCTACCTAGGCCATTAAATGGCAGGCACTATTACAATTTTCTCGCCAGAGCATTGCCATAATTGCTGGAAGACGTTCCGTTCCGTACAAGACAACGCATGTGGTTCCAACATGACTGGGCGCCGGCACATTTCAGTCGTCGTGTGCGTCGATTCCTCGACCGACGGTTCCCAGAAACGTGGACTGGCAGAGGTGGTCCTGTACCATGGCTTGCTGGATCCCCAGATATGTGCCCTCTGGACTTTTTTGTGTGGGGAGAGATGCGCAACCTTGTTTACGCAACTCCTGTTGCATCAGGAGAGGATCTGGTTGCCCGGATAGTAGCAGCAGCAGGAGCAATTCAGGATACTCCTGGGGTTTCTGCCTGTGTCAGACAGAACATTATCCGACCGTGTAACCTTTGTTTACGTGTCAATGGAGGCATTTTTGAAAATCTACTGTAATTGAAACTGGGTTGTATTAATGTGTTGTCTCTTGGTCATAAAAAAATTTGAAAAGTGTTTGTTGGTTTAATTAATTTGCCGCCAGAGAAATCTTCCTCTACCGGCTTAAATACTCCTCATAGGAAAAAATGGCATTAGGGAAAAATATTTGTTTTGATGTCCCCTACAACCTCACAGAGTTTGTCAGTTTAAATACTTTTCACCCTGTATGTATTACCGCTATGCCAGAAAAGTTGTCTGCCCGTCGATAGTACTTCTACTGCGAAGCCGAGGCGGGTCGTTAGTTGCATATCATCTGTTTCGATTACCCACTAGTAACACAAAAAATGAAGCAATAGTAATAATTTTTCTGGCTAAAACTCCAGTACGTTCCACAATAGCAGCGCTGAGTCAAAATCTCTAACAAGCATCGCATTATTTTAAAGTATATAGGATACAGTTCAACTGTCAGTAGAGAAATGGACACAATGAAATGAAATAATCGTGTGACATTGATGGCCGGGAGATCCCATTCGGGGATTTTCGATCACCGGATGCAAGTTTTATTTCATGTGACGCCACATTTAGCGACTTGGGCGTCGGTGATGATGAGAAGACGATGAGGACAATACAACACGCACTCCCCAAGCGGAGAAAATCTCCATCTCGGCTGGGAATCGAACCCGATCCCGCTGCATGGAAGGCAGAGGTGTTACCACTCAGCTAATCAGGCGGACGCACATACCGTAACAACAGACAACCTTTGTCATATGCGTGGAACAATAAAAATATTTCTGAAGAGCAAAAAAGAAGGGAAATCAGGATTTAGTTCCATAAAACGATGTGAAAACGATTTTCTGCAATCCTTGGACTGTTTTCAAAAGAATCCAACTGATAAGAAGCGTCGAGTTGTTAGCGTTCGTGAGTCGTGAGTTCACCACCTCACGCGAGAAACGAAACATCAATCATTGAGCAGATGGGAGGCAATGGCACGTTACTAAAACATGGAATAGTTTTATTCTAGCGGAAATGTTATGCCCAACGTTTCTTTGTGTGGCAATTGCGGTAAAACAATAACTGGCGATTGCAATGCCAGTCTTCTGTACCGATCAGACGAAAAAAATACACTAACAGAGATCAGTAGACTAAAGCAAAAAAGTCTATTTTTCAGGAAGAAGTATCTTATCACAAAGGTGCTTTGGGATTGAGGAAACTAATACATTGAAAGTTCAAATTATAGCAACACTCTGTTCACAATATTTAGCGCCATCTGAAGTCCGTGTATTCCCATATTCACACATGGTGGGAATACATTTTGAGGACAATGACGAGTTTATGACAGCCTAAGATGAGTATCTCCAGTAATTTCAGAATTTAGTTTCACAGATGGAAAAAGTACCAGTTTGACAAAGAGCATTGGCTCAGAAGAGGACAACGTTAAAAAGAACTGCATTTTCTTACTTAAAAATGCATAGTCTCTCACTGTTAGACTGATATGTCTCACCTTGCCCTTGTATGTGTGACTGAAATGTATTTTAAACTGCGGAACTGTATATTACAACATACAAATAATTTGGACTGTAGAACTGAACATGATCTCCAGTTTTAGGAACTGAAACCAGTCTTGACCATCTTGTTAATATTGTAGGAGTTGTCCACTCCCAGGCTGAAAACGCCTATTATTTTGTCATGATATGTGGTCTAAGGATCTTTGAGGCGACATTTTGCGCTAGTAAAATAAGGTTAGTTATCAGTCTACTTACTGTTGGGCAATTTCATCTCAAATCATACGGGTCAAGAGTGAATGTGTCGCATCTCTATTTGAAAGTTTGCTGAAAAAAAAAAATGTTGAAGTTCCACAAAACACCTCTCCAAAACTACAATATTTTGATTTTCTGATGATTTTTTAAAATGCTACAGACCTTCCTAAATGATAATATTTGTGAAAATGTCGTAACGAAAGGGACAATTGAAAAATTGTAATAAAGAAAACAAAAGTGATAGAGATGGGAATTTCTTTTCAATAAATACTTTGTTGTCAGTACTATATCATTAAGACATATACACTTCTGAGCTTTTTTCATTTTTTTCATTCGGAAAAATAAACTATGAAAATTTGTTACATTATGCGAATTTCAAAATTATGTTTAGAAAATTTGAAGAGTCACAGTATGTTCACCGCCTTGAGAAATTATTAAGCGGAAGAACTGCTAAATGACAGCTATGACATTAATGCATGAAATTCTTAAACTGTGAAAAATATTTGTACATATAGATAAAAGAATCTGAAATGTTTTGGTTATCTGGAAATCATTTTCTCCAAAATCTCCATCCTAAAAGTTCTACAAATTTCACGGTACGTTAGTTGGTCATTGTCTCAGGGAATACGCAATCAGAGTGGAAAATACTTATCTATACAAAATGTTAGAAATTTTTTAGGTAGACCTAGCTCTACTCTCTTGGTCAAAAAATCATGGAGACTTAAATATTTAAATTTGTAGCTGACTTGAAGTAGATGTAATATAAAACTGAAATTTCTGAATCAAATAATTATTTTACGGCATTATAAGTGAGTGGGAAAACAATTCATAATTTTCTTTGAAAGGATTTAAAAAAAAATAAAGGGATATAGAATATTTAGACCCGTTTTTCTTTTTATGATATTATTCACAAATTATTATTGTATTCTGTCATGATTTTACTTCTTCATGACTTTCCATGAATTAAAATTGCCAACAATGTAACAATCAACACTGCACTGTTGAAAAGAGTTCATTGGTTTTTTTCATCTTATTCTCATTGAAATTGTATAGTCGAGCTGAATTTGCACACAGACAAGAATGATCCAGTGACAGCAGTACTTGGGAAATGGGAATTGCATTTGAAAGCATTACCAGGACCATGAGATGTCATAAAGGAGACGGCTATATCTTGCAACTCATGAGAGACACTTTTTATTTGTCCCACCGACCACTGACTGTCATACACACAAGAAATGAAGTGGTTCACTACAGAGTCTTCTAATGTATACTGCAATCTCTGTATTTCACACACACAAACAGGCTGCATTTCGTGGAGAACTATTGTTGTAGTGTATGTGCCACTCTGGGATGCAACCCAGCAGTGACTTGATTGAATTCCTACGACAGGCCTCAAAGCAGACCACTCTTTTCTCTCTTTTTTTTTTTTTTGGAATTCCCTTAGTGTACTTTCGTTTAGATTTAAGAGTTTCGTGTTTGTTACTACTGTGGATGCGGTGTGTCCAAATCCAGTAGCATCTCTTACAGCACAACGGCTTCATACTGAAGATTAAATCTGGTTGCAAGATGTTTACGGAGACCTCCTACCCCATCACATGCACTTTTTCCATGACCTGTTGCTGAAAATCTCCATTTTTGGTCTTAATTCGTGTATTACGGTGTCGAGAAAGCTCATAAAGCTGAAAGCAGTTTTTAAAACGAGATGCTGCTCCACCAGTGGCCTCTAGATGCTATGTCATCAGTTATCATGCTGACAGCGTGGCAGGCATGTGCACTGTCATTAATGAGATCACCACTGATAATAGCAAAAAAGTGTGATGTTCCAATGAAGTGAGCAACACATGTGAATATTGATATCTGTGATGTGTGCCAGTGGTAACTTTGTATTTCGTTCTGCAAAGCAACACACTAGTTCTCAGAAAATTCGAAATGAAGAACTAATCTGATAGTATTCTGGGACGTGGCTGATTTTACTTCTGCTATGGCTTGTTCCTTTCATGACCCAATGCCTAACCTCTGTAACAAACTTCTCTGGCTTTGCTGCCTTCTTCAACAAATTTCCTACCTCCCATAATGCATAGGTTACGTCATTTTCAGTATCCTGAAAGTGTAATGCTTCAACAGTCATCACTTCAGCACCAGGGCACATTGCGCACTTCTGTAACCAACACTTATGTTGTGGCTCTTGAAATATACACAAAAACATGAGGTCCATCTCTGTGTACTTCTTTCCTGTGACACTGCTTATGGCGAAACGAACAGGTTTCAAATTGGTGCAGTAAATTCATGTGCACACTGCCTTCACTGTCTGGCATTTTACCCATTTTGATCGTAAGGAGTAGAATTTTGTGAGACCAATCTTTAAATTCGGGTTCTCCTTTTTCATTAAGAGATATGCTTCTCCTATTAATCTTGTCACATATCTTCTTACCTTCTTCACCATTTTCACTTAGAGAGATAGCATCAGCCTGGTTAGGTCTTCGCCTGCTGCAGTCACTTAGGTAATAATCCAGAGCAACAGTAAGCATATCATCTTGCAATGGATGCCCAAATACCTTTCTTATTCTTTGTTTTATGAGCTTTTGGAATGAAATAATGTGAGGAAGTGGGTATGTATTGTTCTGTCGGCTGCTTAGAGTAGCTGCCTCGTATCAGTGGCCGGCCGGTGTGGCCGAGCTATTCTAGGCGCTCTGGAACCGCGCGACGGCTACGGTCGCAGGTTCGAATCCTGCCTCGGGCATGGATGTGTGTTATGTCCTTAGGTTAGTTAGGTTTAAGTAGTTCTAAAGTTCTAAGGGACTGATGACCTCAGATGTTAAGTCCCATAGTGCTCAGAACCATTTGAACCAATTTGGTTTCAGTGTCAGTAGCTGAACCTCAGTATAGGTGGCTGCTGAGATAGCCGTATTTAGGTTTTGAAACCATACGTCACATTTCGTGCAATATCACTATCCTCAGATTCTGCACCAAATGCATCTACATTATACACTTCGCAAAGTTTTGAAGACGTTGCTTGCGTAAAACTTGTTTCAGTTTCTTCCATTTTTCTTTTTACATACTGTTTTCTTCTTGTGCTTCTTACCTTTCCTGGACGTTTAAGGTGGGATATAGTAGGAGCTACAGCAGATATGTTAATATCACACCCAGGAATATAAACATCTGCTTTGTCTTTTTCACTTTTACATTCGGGTGACGGTGATCGTTGAAGTGGGTTGTCACTCAATTTCTTCTTGTAGTGAGTGTAGCATTTCCTACACAGTGGATGTGATGCTAATATTGTTACTTGAGGACCAAGATATTTCTACAATACCTGTGACAGAACTCCAAAAACTGTGAAGTTTTGTTCACTTGTCTTAAACATTACTTGCTAGTGTATTTTTTCTAGTACACACACGTCACTATTTCACTACTATATTTCCTCACTGACATTGTATCTAACAAAATGTTCAAACCAAACACTAAATTCTATGCAGAACGGTTTATGTGCAAGTTCTCACTCGTTTGTTATAAACAGAAGAGCACTGGATGCATATTTTACACTAGAAATCCAGTGATGCGGAATATGGAGAATGTTGAAAATTTACACTGAAAAATATTGTCCACTGTGTTTGCACTAACTACTAAAATATTAACCAAAAAATAATTTGTGTACCGGTAATTCTCAAAAGTTTTCGGACGGGGGTTTCGAGTAATTAATTCGTAAAAACTCGTAAAAATGCAATTTTTTTACATTTTTAACAATAAATAGTTACATAATACAGATAGATGGAGCAGAGAAGACACTGTTTATAATTATACCTGTAGTATCTGGTAATATGACAGAAAAGATCGCGTCCTGTGACATTGCAAATTAGAAAAAAAATGTTTAGTGGAAAAATTAACTTAAATTTCGTATTAAATAGGTAAGTTAAAGGAAGCCCATAAATGTGTGAGTGTCAACTAAATTGCAACACACTAAGTGAGAGAGCTTTAACGCAAAATATCTGCCAGGTCTCCAGTACTTTTGGTTTATTAGTTATATTATTTCTTGTTCTCTACTTTTTTAAGAGTTATTAACAAAATACACATTTTTCAAAGGAGCGTACCATTAACAAAAATTAACTTAGAACGAAAATATTTTATTTCTTAAGACTTATGATATAGAGGTCTAATACATAGTTTTTTCGGAGCACTTCATGACCACGAGTTGACATGACCTGTATGATTTCAGATGAAATCACCCTGTTCAATACATATATTGTAGCAATGGCCTCAGAGACAGCCGGTTGCTACGTCGGCTACAGTGGAACCTGCTGTCGTCAGTAGCAGATTCAACACTGTCGGAGGTTGTAACGTCTGTCGAAGCACAGGTCGGCGACTCCTGGTCTGGAAAGTTCCCCTCACGTCGATCTGTAGGCGCTTCCGTATGGCAGATCCCTGCGAAGGATGCGTGACAATGGTACACATGTTATTGATTTACACGCCACCCTGAGAGTCCACTGTCCCTCTCTGGTCATTTCCCGTGTTACCCTATCAGATCGACAACAGTGTCAGGTGCTATGAACTCTGATGTCATGTTGTGCGCTGATCCAGGCCTGCCAGCAAGGTAGGCCATCTGGTAGAGTGATGCTGAAGTAACAGAGCAGCCGAGATCCGATCTGGAAAGGTGTTGGTGAATCCATGGACTACCGTGAAGTGGCCTCTTCCATCCTTGATTCTGGCGTCATTTATCCGTCGTTACGGAACTGCTGTCATTAAGTCAGGCAGCGAGAGTATGACTGGCATAGTGTGATAATACTAGAACAATCTTACCCAAGATGTTAAAATACAATAATCATGGAGTCGAGTGCGAGTGACATGGACGCCTTCAATCCTCCTGATGGATTTTCTGTAAGCTAGCCAGTTGGGGAATTTATTTTGAACTGAGGAGATGCTTGCTGTAAGACACCATTCATAATGACCAAATTGATCCAGTTTATTGCAAGTGGTCAGCCATCAGTAGTCCTGTTACATTTGCTTAACAGGTTTATCCAGTGTTGTAACAGCAATGTCAGGTTTCTGATATGCGTTTTTGCGTCCTATCTAATGCACCTTACTTAATACTACAAGGACAAAGAAGGCAGTTTGGTATGTGTTCACCTTCCACTTTTACCCTGAGTTTACTAGCACTCAAGTGTCGACGTCGCACTTTTAGTTACCGACTACATCGACATCTACATCCATACTCCTCAAGCCACCTGACGGCGTGTGGCGGAGGGTGCCTTGAGTACCTCTATCAGTTCTCCCTTCTATTCCAGTCTCGTATTGTTCGTGGAAAGAAGGATTGTCGGCATGCCTCTGTGTGGGCTCCAATCTCTCTGATTTTATCCTCATGGTCTCTTCGCGAGATATACGTAGGAGGGAGCAATATACTGCTTGACTCCTCGGTGAAGGTATGTTCTCGAAACTTCAACAAAAGCCCGTATCGAGCTACTGAGCGTCTCTCCTGCAGAGTCTTCCACTGGAGTTTATCTATCATCTCCGTAACGCTTTCGCGATTACTAAATGATCCTGTAAAGAAGCGCGCTGCTCTCCGTTGGATCTTCTCTATCTCTTCTATCAAACCTATCTGGTACGGATCCCACACTGGTGAGCAGTATTCAAGCAGTTGGCGAACAAGTGTGCTGTAACCTACTTCCTTTGTTTTCAGAATGCATTTCCTTAGGATTCTTCCAATGAATCTCAATCTGGCATCTGCTTTACCGACGATCAACTTTACATTATCATTCCATTTTATATCACTCCTAATGCCTACTCCCAGATAATTTATGGAATTAACTGCTTCCAGTTTCTGACTTGCTATATTGTAACTAAATGATAAGGGATCTTTCTTTCTATGTATCCGCAGCACATTACACTTGTCTACATTGAGATTCAATTGCCATTCCCTGCACCCTGCGTCAATTCGCTGCAGATCCTCCTGCATTTTAGTACAATTTACCATTGTTGCAACCTCTCGATATACCACAGCATCATCCGCAAAAAGCCTCAGTGAACTTCCGATGTTATCCACAAGGTCATTTATATATATTGTGAATAGCAACGGTCCTACGACACTCCCCTGCGGCACACCTGAAATCACTCTTACTTCGGAAGACTTCTCTCCATTGAGAATGACATGCTGAGTTCTGTTATCTAGGAACTCTTCAATCCAATCGCACAATTTGTCTGATAGTCCATATGCTCTTACTTTGTTCATTAAACGACTGTGGGGAACTGTATCGAACGCCTTGCGAAAGTCAAGAAACACGGCATCTACCTGGGAACCCGTGTCTATGGCCCTCTGAGTCTCGTGGACGAATAGCGCGAGCTGAGTTTCACACGATCGTCTTTTTCGAAATCCATGCTGATTCCTATAGAGTAGGTTTCTAGTCTCCAGAAAAGTCATTGTACTCGAACATAATACGTGTTCCAAAATTCTACCACTGATCGACGTTAGAGATATAGGTCCATAGTTCTGCATATCTCTTCGACGACCCTTCTTGAAAACGGGGATGACCTGTGCCCTTTTCCAATCCTTTGGAACGCTACGCTCTTCTAGAGACCTACGGCACACCGCTGCAAGAAGGGGGGCAAGTTCTTTCGCGCACTCTGTGTAATATTGAACTGGTATCCCATCAGGTCCTGCGGCCTTTCCTCTTTTGAGCGATCTCAATTGTTTCTCGCCAGCCGCGGTGGCCGTGCGGTTCTAGGCGCTTCAGTCCGGAACCGCCGGACTGCTACGGTCGCAGGTTCGAATCCTGCCTCGGGTATGAATGTGTGTGATATCCTTAGGTTAGTTGGATTTAAGTAGTTCTAAGTTCTAGGGGACTGATGACTTAAGATGTTAAGTCCCATAGTGCTCAGAGCCATTTGAACCATTTTGAGTTCTTTCTCTATCCCTCTGTCGTCTATTTCGATATCTACCATTTTGTCATCTGTGCGACAATCTAGAGAAGGAACTACAGTGCAGTCTTCCTCTGTTAAACAGCTTTGGAAAAAGATATTTAGTATTTCGGCCTTTAGTCTGTCATCCTCTGTTTCAGTACCATTTTAGTCACACAGTGTCTGGACATTTTGTTTTGATCTACCTACCGCTTTGGCATTAGACCAAAATTTCTTAGGATTTTTTGCCAAGTCAGTACATAGAACTTTACTTTCGAATTCATTGAACGCCTCTCGCATAGCCCTCCCCACACTACATTTCGCTTCGCGTAATTTTTGTTTGTCTGCGAGGCTTTAGCTATATTTATGTTTGCTGTGAAGTTCCCTTTGCTTCACAGCAGTTTTCTAACTCGGTTGTTGTACCACGGTGGCTCTTTTCCATCTCTTACTTACGATCTTGCTTGGCACATACTCATCTAATGGATATTGTACGATGGTTTTGAACTTTGCCCACTGATCGTCAACGCTACCTGTACTTGAGACAAAACTTTTGTGTTGAGCCGTCAAGTACTCTGAAATCTGCTTTCTTTCACTTTTGCTAAACAGAAAAATCTTCCTATCTTTTTTAATATTTCTATTTACGGCTGAAATCATCGATGCAGTAACCGCTTTATGATCGCTGATTCCCTGTTCTGCGTTAACTGTTTCAAATAGTTCGGGTCTGCTTGTCACCAGAAGGTCTAATATGTTGTCACCACTAGTCGCTTTAACTGCTCAAGGTAGTTTTCAGATAAAGCACTTTAAAAAATTTCACTGGATTCTTTGTCCTTGCCACCCGTTATGAACGTTTGAGTCTCCCAGTCTATATCCGGCAAATATAAATCTCCACCCAGAACTATAACATGGTGGGGAAATCTACTCGAAATATTTACCAAATTTTCCTTCAGGTGTTCTGCCACAACAGTTGCTGAGCCACTAACCGCGTCGAAATGTTTATGTCTTGTGGCTGACTTGAGTTGACACGTCCCTGCACTGAAGCAATGCTGGGCTGTGGGGTCTTTTTACTCTCCCATTCCAATACTATTTTTGTGCGTATCAGTAGCAATAAGAAATCACATCAGCTGTACTGATACACAGTTATTATGTTACGACTGGTTTTATTCGACAGAATATCAGGTTACACTGCCAACTCTGTGGGGGTTTCTTATACTAAACCGGCTATGACATAATGAATGTGTATCAGTACAGTCTCTTATTATTATGATGTGGAACTGCCACGTGATGTAATCAGAGACTCTTTAATACAAAGACACTGGACCCGATAGGGCCTGTTTACGTTCCTAGGAAATCTCCCTCCACATAGTGTTAATGTGTGAACGCAAAACGTCAGTAGCAACTGTTAAAACCCTTAAATCAGGTATGTAGGTTCGAAAATTTAAAAAGACGATTGAATAGGTTGAAGACAGAAATTCTGGTCAGGAAAGTACAGTGTAATAAACACAAAGCCAGATAACGGTAACGAAGGAGAAGGACTAATAAAAAAATACGAATGAGGCTGAGCTACTAAAAAAAAGATACAGAACGCATAATCAGTTTCTAGGTAGACACAAAGACAACACGAAGAACAGTAGCATTACCTTATATGTCTGCTACCTCCGCAGACGATGAAGAAATTGCAAGAATGCATGATGGTTTAAAAGAAATTATTCAGCTAGTTACGGGGGATGAAGGTTTAACCATATTTGAAACTACAAAACGTTCCCTGGAGCGGATATGGACTTTGATCATAATTCGTTGCTTACAAACAGTAGATTAAAACTGAAGAAATCGTAGAAAGGTACGAAAGTGAGGAGACAGGGTTTGGATAAATTGAAATAGTCAGTTTTTGAAAGTTTCAGAGCGAGCATTAGGCAACAATTGACTGAAACTGGAGAAAGGAATGCAATAGAACTCTAATGGATAGCTTAGAGAGACAAAATAGTGAAGGCAGCAGAGCATCAAATAGGAAAAAAGACAAGGCCTGAAGGAAATCTTTGGACAATGCACGAGATATTATATTTAATTTTAGAAAGGAGAAAACATAAAAATGGAGGAAATGACATGGGAAAGTGGAACACAGATGTGTAAAAATCAAATTAACGGAAAGTGCAAAATGGCAAAGTCGGATTAACTAGAGGAAAAAGAAAAACTATAGAAGCTTACATGACTGTGGGAAAGATAACGCTGCCTGTAGGAAAGGTAAAGACATCTGTATGGATATTAATAGCCTGATCTGCAACCTAATACTAAGCAAAAAATGTAGGCTCTAGGTGGAAGGAATATATAAAACAGTGGTACTAGCAAAATGAACTTGAAGAAAATATTTTAGTCAGGGGACAAAGAAGATGAGGTACGAGATATGTTACTGCAAGAAGGATTTGACCGAGCTCTGGCAGATCTAAATCAAAACAAGAAGATGTACGAGACTAGAGTAACACTTATAATCAAGAAGAACTAATATACTGCTCAATAAAAAAGTGAAGCATTCACAAGACATGGTCAGATGTCAATGTAAATATATAAACAACAGTATTATGAAAGGGATAGACTGCTATTCACAATAAAGATCTCATTTTGAGTTGCAGATAGGCATAATGAAAAGACTGTTACATGTTTGAGCTTTCGGCCAAAGCCTTCTTCATAAAGTAAAACACAGATACATTCACACAGGAAAGCATACTGGACACGCACACACCCACACACACACACACACACACACACACACACACACACGCACATGATCACTTTGTCTGGCTGCTCTTGCCAGAAATTAGCTGTGTCACATCAAATGGAAGCAGCAATCCGGAGTGGAGGGGGAGGGATGGTAGGGCATAGGCGACGGGAGAGTGCATGGACTAGATGGTGGCAGGACAAGGCTGCCAGGTGCAGTGTATCGAGGCTGTGGAAGAGGGAGTGGGAGAAATGGGGAGCAGAAAAGGAGAGGGGCAGATAAAGGGAAACACTGATGAATGCATTGGCAGAGAATGGCCCACAGTGAGAGTGAGGGGAGAAGATGATGGAACAAAGGGGGTAGAAACTGTTGGAGGAAGGCTGTGGGGACAACAGGTTACCACAGGATGAGGTCAGGATGGTTCTGGGGGCAGAGACTGTGTTGTAACGATAACTCCCATCTGCTAAGTTCAGAAAAGCTGGTGGTGGAGGGGAACTGCGCAGATGGGAGTTATCCTTACAATACATTATTCACTCACGAAATCATCCTGGCCTCAACTTATAGTTACCAATTCTTGCCGTACCCTCCACTCACCAGTTTCCACCCCCTCTGCCCTATCACCTCTAAATTCACGTTCCCTCATCCTCACTGGACGCTGCTGTCTCCAAGTGCACCCACCAGTCTTTTCCCTTTCTCTGTCCCCTCATTTTCCACTCAAATTTCCCCCATTCCCTCCTCCACAGTCACCTGAGACTTTACCCAGCAGCCTTGCCTTGCCATCTAGTCTCTGCACACCCCGACAGGCAGTGCTCACTTCTCCTCTCCCCCATCCATACCCTGCTATTCTTTCCCCTTCTCCATCCCACTACAGATTGCTGCTTCCGTTTGACACAACATGGTTGCACTTAGACAGGAGTGGGCAGAGACAGCAGTTATGTGTCCATGAGGTGTGCTTGCTTGTGTGAATGTGTGTGTGTGTGTGTGTGTGTTTTCCTTTCTGATGAACGCATTGGTTGAAAGCTCAAATTGTGTTAACTTCTGAATGATTTGCGCTAGGATGTACAAACTGCACAGTTGGCCACAGGACATAATGGGAATTGGTATGTATTGTGTGGTTTGGTTTAGCAATGAAGCCCACTTTCATTTAGATGGGTTCATCTGTTAGCAAAATAGGCGCATTTGGAGGACTGAGAATCCACATTTCGTGATCAAGAAGTCTCTTCACCCGCAGCGGTTGATTGTGTGGTGTGCAATGTCCAGCCACAGTATAACAGGTATGATATTCCTTGATGACACAGTGACTACCGAACGGTACGTGAAGGTTTTGGAAAATGATTTCATCCCCACTATCTGAAGTGCCTTGTTTTCGACAAGATGTGGTTCATGCAAGACGGAGCTCGATGTCATCGAAGCAGGAGAGTGTTTGATGTCCTGGAGGAGCACTCTGAGGACCACATTCTGGCTCTGGGGTATCCAGAGGCCCCTGGCATGGGCCACGATTGGCCGTCATATTCTCCGGGCCATAACACATGCGACTTCCTTTTGTGGGGCTATATTAAAGACAAGGTGTACAGCAATAACCCCAAACAATTGCTGAGTCTAAAACAGCCATTCAGGCGGTCATCGACAGCATCGATGTTCCGACACTTCATCGGGTCATGCAAAATTTCGTTATTCATCTGCGCCACATCATCGCCAATGATGACATACATATCGAATATTTCACTATCTAAATCCGAATATCTGTAGTGACGATTACACGTTGAATAAAGTATGTTCAGGCAGTATAATTAATTTACTTCTTTTTTAGTGTAGTGTAATAATTGTCACCCAGTATGTAACAGCCATGCATGCCTGCTACTCAGTCTGTCATTTTTACGGTGAATAGCAATCTATTCCTTTCATAATATTGTTGATATTGCAACCCGAAAAGATGATAGATTTCCACTTCTTCCAAAAGAATTTGGGATATATAAAATTCAGTGCAATGTGTGCCCGAACTTTTATACAGGACAGACATGGAGGCCTTTTGAAGCCCGTTATCGCGAGTACTTACTCAACAAAGATGGTGAGAATTCCTATAAGTCAACTTTTGCAGAATATCTTATACTGAAAAACACACTTACCCCCCCCCCCCCCCCCGTCATGGCCGGCCGGGGTGGCCGAGCGGTTCTAGGCGCTACAGTCTAGAACCGAACGACTGCTACGCTCGCAGGTTCGAATCCTGCCTCGGGCATGGATGTGTGTGATGTCCTTAGGTTAGTTAGGTTTAAGTAGTTCTAAGTTCTAGGGGACTGATGACCTCAGAAGTTAAGTCCCATAGTGCTCAGAGCCATCTGAACCCCCGTCATGTTTACTCGATATGGAAATTCTGCATATAGCTGACAAAATGTGCAAAATTGACCTATAAGAAGAAGTTGAAATTTATGAACATTCCCACCGTAACGCTAAAGATTTTCTGAGTGATCAACACGCATTGAAAAACGAATGGTTTTTTGATTTATAGCTTCCATGTTAAATGATTTACAGTGACCTACTTCATTTTCAACTCGTGTTGTATCTGAGTACACAGTCTAAGCTGGATTACTCACAGATTTTAAGCAATTTTATTTTGTCTCTCCTATCTAATATGTATTAATGGCGTTTACGTAACATAGATTTTTACGTCCTGATGATATCTTCTTGGTATAACCATGAACTACTACTCACTTTAAACGTGTGACTATCACAGGCTTGACTTTTTAAACGCCTGCTAAGGTTTGTGAGGTCCCACACACCAAGTTTTAGCATCCAGAAACGCTACAAGCACGTTTTCACACAGCAAGTCAACTTGTAAACACGCTCTGGGGCCCCTCCCACGCCATACCATTGAAGCCGGACTGCAGCTCACTTACTTGTGTTTCCTGCTAACACGCGTCCAGCGGCCGGCCTGGTATCCAGGATACTGAACAGTTCCACACATCGCCGCTGTTCCAGTGGCCCGTGGCGCCACCATAAAATGATAAAAAATTCGAACAGTTTATCTTCCTTTGTTTATTCCTTTAGTTATGATGTTAGATTTGTATGTCTGTTTGCTTAACACTGTCCATGGTTTATTGATTCTATCAATAATTTTACATGGTTTTATAAGGTTTAATGGATACTTGCGCTTCAACTGTGGCAGAATTTATTACAGTTTGTGTGAACTCTAGCGTTCCCACTTTATGTATAGGGGAGTTCAGTGATCTTCATGTCATCATCTGGTTGTTGGCTTTTCACACATGCTATGTACAATGTGAAGTTTGTCAATTAACTGTTTACCATTCATTGCTCGTATCATATATCGTTAGAGAAGTCACTCTGTTTTTTTACTCTGTAGCAAAGATATTTTGTGGCTCTTAAGTTTAATTATTTTACATCTGTTTTAACAAAGCTGTTTTACTTCTGTTGTTCGATATTGGTACGTCTGCTTTTAACATACTTGCTTTATATATAAGTATTTTTTGCTTACCCTTTGTAGCACACTACGGTCCGATTCTTATTTTGACGTTGGCTTACCAATGATCTGAGACTGTCTCACTTCTGAAGACGATAGCATAAACTGTCGAAACCGGTAAAGTGAACCAAATATAGGTCTTCTTGTGCAGCTGACGACTGACATATTTGCGGTAATTGTGTTACATTTTACAACGTTGCTTATTAAACTGATGCCTCGGTAGTACTTACACCTGTCAGATTCATCCGTATTTAGTATTAGAATTATTATATTCTTCTTAAAATCTATTTTGCCTGTTTCACATGTTCTGCATACCAAGAGGAACATTTTTTTCATTGTTGGAGCCCTCAAGTGTCTTAATAATTCTATAGAAATGTCGTCTACTCCTGGTGCTTTGTTTCGAATTAGGTCTTACAGTGCTTTGCCAAATTATTCTCTCAGTGCTGCTTCACTCATCTCAGCTTCAATCACTTTCCATAAGACTGTCATCATGTTTCTTTCCTTTACATACCTCTTTTATTTTATTCAGCTTGACTATTCAACGTTCTCTTCAATGATTAGTACTAGCTTGCCACTGAGCTCTTGATGTTCTTCTCTTTTTTCCGTAAGTTTCTTTAATATTCCTGTAAGAAGCATCTGCGTTTCCTATAGCCATACATGCTTCTACAGCTTTTCATTTCTCTTCTATCCATTCTGGCTTTGCTATTTTGCCCTTACTATCGAGCTCATCTATATCCAATTGTGTCTGTTCATTTACTGCAGTTTATTATTTCCTCATTGCTTCAAGCAAATTTAATATCTGTTGTGTTATCCAAGAATTTCTGCTTGGTCTTGTCTTTTTGTCAAGCGTTTCCACTTATGCCTCCCCTGTTTCATCTCTCAAAGCGATCCATTCCTTTTCTATGGTATTCCTTTCCCCTGTTTCAATTAGTTCATGTCTAATGCTGTCCAATGGCCCCATTGCTCTTCCATGTACACAGCGTTCCTTCACTATTCTTGAACCAAATATCTGCAATGATTGAACAGAGATCTATGGAAAATTGTACCTGGCAGCTTTCCCTTTCATTCCTTTCTCACAGTCCATATTGTGTTACTATTTTTCTTTCTATTCGTTTTCCCACTGACACAATTAAATTATCAGTTCCCTTAATATACCTAATTTTGTTTGCAGTTTGAGGTTAGGCAATGTCAGGAAGCAAAACTGTCCCGTTTGTGAGCTTTTCGCGATGCTCATTCTGTAGTGCGCAACACAGTTTCTAAGAGCGTCTGACTTTAAGCATCTGCATTGGTTCTTTCACTTCACGGCGCAAAAAAAAGATGCACCAGTACAGGGCTCTATATCTATCTCCAAAGACCTCACATGACTTTTCGAGATGTCAGGATATGCTTGGCTTTAATCTTTACTGGTGACGCAATGTACCTAAATTCCAATGATTTTAATTTCGATTGAGGGATTTCGTAAGATTCTCGGGTCATTATCGTGCTTAGAAAATGATGATCATCTTTATAACATTTCAAAACTCAAGTGCACCGCCAGTACGCTGTTTTTTGTGTTGCCCTGTAAGCGATTTTAACACCTATGGAGCACACATTTTTCGAAAATTTAGTTTTTCAAAAACAGAAATTACATGAAGAAATATCTTGAAATTTGTGGTAAGTTGTTAGAAAGATAGGATACTGTAAACTTATGACTTCCCTTTACGAGTTTTTTCAACTGTGTAAACCAGTTCTAGTTTTTCAGCTGTGTAAACCAATTCTCTATTAACCAAAGTCCGCAGCTCGTGGTCTTGTGGTAGCGTTCTCGCTTCCCACTCACGGGGTCCCGGGTTCGATTCCCGGCGGGGTCAGGGATTTTCTCTGCCTCGAGACGACTGGGTGTTGTGTGTCTTTCATCATCATTGACTGGCAAGTCGCATGGGGTCTCCCGGCCAACAATGCCGTACGATCATTTCATTTCATTAACCAAACATACCCATTTTGTTCATCATCATGATCTCTATCAGTTCCTTCACTGAACTGTCGTACCCATGTGAGTACCACTCTAATAGTACTTTCACCGTAAAACTTACAAATACGTCGATGAACTTTTGTTGTTCATTATTATGAATATCAGCCACCTACGCTGCTCTTTGAATGGTTTCTATTTTATAAATCACTCACGTTGAGCTCATTTCGGCATATTGCCATCATCAGATGCTCTGTAAATACGTAGATGGTCTTAATACAATGGTCTGTAACTATGATCAAAAAACTTATATTAAATTCGTTTGGTGTTTTTACTCTACATATAACATCGTTGCTGCCATGTCCTGTCTTTTTTTAGAATTATTAGTTTCTCCTTAGATGTACGTTGGAGACGTCCATCTGATGTTAGTTGGTTCTTATGTATGCTATTTTTCCCTTCAGAGCCTGGATGACAATGGATCAGCGGTATTACATGTTTACATAGTTAACATTATAAATAAATGATCTGTGGAAATTTGGTTGTTTTTTATTTTTTATTATTTTTATAGGTTTGGTTCTTATTACGTTTTGCCTAGAATTTGTTTTAGTTTTAGTTGAGATTTTTTTATGTTATATTTTTATTTTTTAAATTTTTTAAATTTTTTAAATTCCTGCCGGTTGTTTGTGCAAAATATTACTGATAAACCTGGATACTCACGAACTGCTGGCATTTCCAGACTATTTCAGTTCAAACTCAGCTTCGAAAACATTGAATACAATCTAGATTAACCTAACTGGAAAAATAATTGCAGTGGTCAAATACAATGGACAACCAAAAAGCTTCCATTACGGGTGTCAACTAAAAAAAAAAAAAAATACAGGAAATCTCTTTGGAATGAAGTGTTTCTATACCTTCAACTCGATTATCAACGAAAATAGGTTGATGATTGGAAACTTGGTGGAACAAAATAGATGATGATAAGAAAATGTACCAGGATCATGACAGCAAATTCACGGCTGCTAATAGTTCAGTATCCGATTCCATAACCTGAGGAACTCTCCCAAAAAATCAAATAGCAAACGATTAACAAAATTAGATTCATCGGATGTATAAACCCAGTTGGAACTGGAGGAAGAAACCAAGAAGGCGACGGTTTTCAATACCCCACTTCTACTGTTCGAGTACTAGAGACTAGCATTTGGCATAGAAATTGTTCCTGCAATATATTAGTGATTTTTGAATAAATCAAGATATCATACGTAAACGTGTCTATTACTTGGACGATATAACTGTCACTGTCACAAATATGGAGGACGACTTGAAAATTTGGACATATTTTTCATACAACTGGAAGAAAACGGCCTCGGATGCAGTAGGAAGGTATGTGAATTCTTCAAAAACAAAGTGGAATAACTGGGCCAAATCGTTCATGCAAGTGTGGAAGAAAGAATATCGAAGAACTAGAATCCTTTATTCGAAAAATAAATTGCTACAACACATTCATTAAGCAGTTTACTATAACCGCTGGGTCACTGAATCGGCTTCAAGAGAAAATCGTACAATTTAAATGGACCAAGCAAGAAGAAGCAGTATTCTTGAAATCCACGAACAAAATTATCAAGGGAACTAAACTGCATCGCTTTGACCCAACTCAAACTGTGATATTAGCTACTGAAGGATTCGTATGGATTGGGAGCAGTATTGTCTCGTAAGCGTTCGGGTGGATCAGAAAAATACGTCGACTTTGCTTCCAAGATTGGAATTGAACGTCAGGATTCGTGGAAAAAGGAAGAATTATATATAATTTATGGGGTCAAGAAATTACACCAGTACCTGTATGGAAGAAGATTTAAAGTGATCATATATCGCAAATTACCAGCCACAGGTTCGAACTTTCAATATTCCATCAAAGCAAACAGCTGCCAGGAATGCCAGTTCAGAGACTACGAAGATTGGCAATTACCATTGCGGTGTTCGTCTACCGACTGGGGCTTTTAGGGCAAGTCCAGTGATCAGACTACTGGTGGAGGCTGGGGGCTCTTCATTGGAGATCATACGTCGAAAATTGCTCGCCAATTATGCCGCGCATATTCGTAGCTCTCCTGAGCGTCCAAATTATCGTCTCCTTTTCCCAACCGCGGCGGTTCATCTTCTGCATCGGTGGCCCAAGTCAGGAACTACGATCGCTGTCCACATTTGATCCCTTCTGTCTGAACTAGAGTCCTTTCCTTTAACACCTCTCCTCCAGGTCCATTCAAATACACCTCCATGGTGTACACTTAGGCCGCAGCTTCGGCTGGACCTTTCGCAGTTCCTCCTAAGGCTCTCCGCTCTCACTTTCTCTCGATCCTTACACGCCATGGGGCTCTGAAATAGTCTACACCGACAGCTCTCAGGTTCATGGTCACGTTGGCTTCGTTTATGCTCACGTGGGACATATTGAAAAGCGCTCCTTGCCGGATGGCTGCAGTGTTTTCACTGCAGCGTGGTTGCCATATTTCTCCCTGTTCAGCATATCCGTTTCTGCTCTGACGAGTCCTTCCTTATCTATAGTGGCTCCTTGAGCGGCTTACAACCTACTTCGCCATCCTATGGTAGCGACCATCCAGGAGTCCGTCTGTGCCCTGGGACGGTCTGGTCGTTCAGTTGTGTTTGTTTGGACCCCGGGACACGTCCGAATCCCAGGAAATGAGCTTGCTGACGGGCTGGCCAAACAGGCTATACAGAAACCGCTTCTGGAGATCGGCATCTCTGAAACTGACCTGCGCTCGGTATTACGCCGCAAGGTTTTTGAGATTTGGGATATGGAATGGCATAATCTGGGTAAGTCCAGTAAACTGCATGCCATAAAGGAGACTACGAATACGTGAAAGTCCTCCACGCGAGCCTCTCGCAGTTTTACACTGTGGTCCTCTCCCATCTCCTCATCGGCCACGCTTGGCTGACCTACGGGTATCTCCACTGCCGTGACGACCCATCCCAGTGCCGGTTGACGGTGGCCCACATTCTGTTGCACTGTCCTGATTTAGCTGCCTGTGACGAAATTTTCAGTTACCGGACTCGTTACGATTAGTTGTACTGACAATGCCTAATCGGCTGATTTAGTTTTATACGTGAGGGGGGATTTTATCGTTACATCTAAGTTTTAGAGCATGTTCTTTGTCCATCTGTGTCTTCTATTGTATTGCATTTAGGCTGGAGGCTTTAACGTGTTATAGAGTGGCTGGCTTATTCTTTTTTGTCCTTGTGATAAGCCAGCCACGGTCTTCTGCTCTACTGTTTTAATCCCTTCCACCTGTTTCTTGGGACTCTCCGTGGTTTTCGTGTTTTATTTTGCCTATTGTGGTGCTTGTTGCCCTTCTGTAGTTCTTGTGGTTTTTCTTTTCTTCAGGGTTTTGCGATAAGTCTTGTTTCTTTTATTCCTTCTCTCGTGGACTTGTTTTATAGGAACAAGAGACCGATGACCAAGCACTCTAGTCCCCTCCCCCACACTTCCCCCTTAAGGATACACGGTAGTTTTCTGGCTCAATATTATGTAAAGATATGTCTTCCAGACACTGTTTATAATGTATACGTTTTACAGATTTTTTGTTGATATGAGGTAATGCAGCACACTTTCTAAACAAATCAGAAGTATTTTGAATATTTTTAAACGTGTTTAGGGTTATAAAAGAAATTACAAAGAAATTGGTGCATTTTTTCCAAAATGCTACCACAAATTGAGGTACCATTTAATTCAGTGTTATACGTTTGAAGGAGACTAAATTTTTGCCAGATATATATGACGTGATGGCTGAGGTACTAGACCTTTTTAATGTCACCTATTATGTATATTATAAAGATAAAAAATATCACATCTTACATTTTAATTTTTACAATTTTTTTCTTGATAAAAATATTATTTTTCTATTATTTAGTTGATTCTGCAATAAAGCTTAGGTCTACTACATAAGTATGGACTATTGCAAGTTACAGAAAAAAATAGAGAAATGCTTTATAAACTTCAGAAAATGTTTGTACCTGAATTATGAAAAATACAACTTGAGGGAAATTGTGAATGAAGATATGAGTCCAATTAAACTGTGCCTCACAACAGTCCTGAAGCACAGTATTAATCCTGCAGCATTTCTTCATCTTAAAGCTTCCTCTTGGCATTCCTTTTAGCACTTCTTGCTTCTTTAGTAACTTGAAGAGTGAATCTTTCAGCTTCATGCTAGCACTTCTTGCTTCTTTGGTAACTTGAAGAGTGAATCTTTCAGCTTCATGCACCCGTTGTCGGTCACACGCAAGTAATTGATCTTCCATATTAGAGCCACATTTTAGGCCTAAATTTCTCAGGACTTCCAACCTTGCAATCACTCCATCATTGAAACACATCACTGCATCTAGCACACCAACTTGTAATATAATTAGTCCTACAAAAACGTTCTAAGGTAATCTTCCATATATGCAGTGGTTGAAACTTTCATTTGTATTCTGAGTGCCCTCAAGAAGACATTAACTAAGCAAAACACTGTCACTCAGTCTCTAAAAATTGGTTGTATTTCATTCATAACAGGCTCAGGAAGAGAATGCTTATGATGGTATGTTTGACCACCTTCTTTGGCTTTTTGGGAACCACACCAAGTATCTGCTACTTTAGGGCCAAGTCTGTGAACTGGGTGGTCATCTGTGGACAACTTATGAAAGTAGGTGGCCCATACAGCTTTTCTCATTGCTGTAACATCATTCAGAGGTACAGTTCGTCTAATGGTCAGTCTATAATAATTCTGAAGAAGGTCTATTCCAGTTTCTGTCAACCGACCTCGGGCAGACAGAGATTTTCCATCAGATAGCAACTTTCCTTTCATTTCTCTTCGTGGGTTCCTCAATCTAGCACCCATCCTCTTTTGCACATCTCCACAACACTCCAGTTTTGTTACCAAGGTATCACTATAAACATTGTCCGCCCCCAGTAGCTGAGTGGTTAGCTGGCACGGTACCTCAGCGTGTTCGGTCAGAGGGCTGCTCGCCCTCTGTAATAAAAAACTGAGTAAAGGAATCAACGATCAATTTGAACGGATGTCTTGTGACGTCCACCCAGACCAAACGCAACGAACAATACCGAAAGAAAGTGGTCAGCGCGACAGAATGTCAAGCCTAAGGACCCGGGTTCGATTCCCGGCTGGGTCGGAGATTTTCTCCGCTCATGAAAAGGGTGTTGTGTTGTCCTAATCATCATCATTTCATCCCTATCGATGCGCAAGTCGCCCAAGTGGCGCCAAATCGAAAGACTTACACCCGGCCAATGGTCTACCCGACGGGAGGCCCTCGACACACGACATTTACATTTTTACGATAAACATTGAACTCATTAATTTTATTGAAAGCTTTAGAGTCCCCATCGCCTAGGTACTTCGTATATCTAACGTTATAAACGGGCACCGACCTCTGAAATATTTTTAGAGCTCCATCACATCCCATACCTTCACTGTAACCATCATAATTCTTAGAACACTGATGTTCAATATGTCCTTCAGTGTTACCATGGTAGGTGTGGCACAACTTAGATAAGCACTCAACATCAACAACTTTTCCATTCTCCATAGAAGTAGCACTTACAACACCATTCAAGGAGCCGGCCGATGAGGCCGAGCGGTTCTAGGCGCTTCAGTCCGGAGCCGCGCAACTGCTACAGTCGCAGGTTCGAATTCAGCCTCGGGCATGGATGTGTGTGATGTCCTTAGGTTAGTTAGGTTTAAGTAGTTCTAAGTTCTAGGGGATTGATGACCTCAGATGTTAAGTCCCATAGTGCTCAAAGCCATTTGAACCATTTGAGCCATTCAAGGAATGATGTCCTTGACGTTGCCATGTCCCATCAAGTGCAACAGTAATGTCTCTGGTGCCACTAATATTTACAGTTTCCTAGATGGTTTAGACACAACCGTCAAGTCACCTAAAAGTATTTTTATGTACTTGCTGAACCTACTGGGAGGAGGAGGTACGTCCATCAAACCACAAAACGTTTGAGCAGCCTTTTTTCCTTTTTCCTATTGCACTCATTGCATACACTAACTTCAGATTTTCATCGTATGAATTACGTACAATGTTCGAAGTCACTTTCGAGGTAGATTTATTGCCGAATCCACACAGAACAACTAATTTTGACGCTCATCCCTTCCTGCTACTTTGTTGTTCAGTTATTTCCAGACAGCCTACACCATCACATTGTTTACATTTCGCCACTTCTTTTATCAAAGAAGATAATATTCCCACACCAGTAACAACAAATCCACTACAAACAGCGTCATTGTTAACACAAAAATTTGAATCACCAAGAGGCGTGCCATGTGGGAGATTCTTCCCTGGAGAACTGATACATAGGTTACTTTCAACAGTGTGCCTTGCTTTGTTTGTGAACTGGTTACCACGGGATTTCGTTTTATTGAATTTCTTGATGCTTGGCAGAGTTCGTATTTATTGCACACTGAATGATATGTACTTCCACAAATATACGTAGCACATGGGCAACAAACAATCAGCAACATGTGAACAAACTGCTTCAGCGAAACAAAAGTAAATCCTAGCAAAGATAATCATTTACAGACACTAGAAACCTGCACTTTTACCAACATATAAATGTATCATACGTATAATTGCTGGAAACAGAAAGTTCACAGTTCTTTTCGAAATAGTACTGATTTCTGTGACAGAAATAAATGGAGTGTGGCGGCATACATGACCGTAACTTTAAAATTTGATGTACATAGGTCATTTTTCATTTGAAACCCTGTAATCTATATATAAATTTCATCGTGAAAGACTACAGAATTTAATAAAGTCATTAAAAATTCGATTTTTCTACCGTTTATAAGTACCCTGTATCCTTAAACCAACCAACTAGCCAATACCAGTCAACACGTTACACCAGTAGTGGTTGTGCCAAAGCCACAAAGGATCAGTAATATTAGTGATTTCAGAATGACTGCAAATTCGTGGCTACAAATAGTTCAATGTCCTATTCCATGACCAGAGGAACGCTCCCAAAGGATCAAATGGTAAATGTTTTACAAAATTAGATTTATCGGATGAATAAATCCAGTTGGAACTGGACGTAGAATTCAAAAAGGTGACGGTTTTCACTCCACGTGTACTGTTGAGTAAGAGAGAGTACCGTTTGGCATATCAAGTGATCCTACAATACACCAGTGATGTTTTGATCAAATCAAAGTATCATACCTGAATCTGTCAGTAACTTGGACGATATAATTGTCACAGGCACAAATATGGAGGAAGACACGAAAATTTCGACATACTTTTCACACAACTGGACAGAAATGGCCTCTGATGCAGTAGGAAGATATGTGAATTCTTCAGAAACAAAGTGAAATACCTGGGCCACATCGTTCATGCAAGTGTGGAGGAAATAAAAGAGCTGCCTCTCCCAAAGAGTACCGAAGAACTAGAATCTTTTATTGGAAAAATAAATTACTACAACAAATTCATCAAGCAGTTTACTACAATCGCTGGATCACTGAATCGACGGACCAAGCAAGAAAAAGCAGTATTTTTGAAACTCACGAACGAAATTATCAAGGGAACTAAACTGCATCACTTTGACCCAACTCAAATCGTGATATTAGCTACTGAAGGATTCGTATGGATTGGGAGCAGTATTACTCGTAAACGTTCGGGTGGACCAGAAAAATACGTCGACTTTGCTTGCAAGATTTGAAATGAACGTCAGGATTCGTGGAAAAAGGAAGAATTATATATAATTTATGGGGTCAAGAAATTACACCAGTACCCTTATGGAAGAAAATTTAAACTGATCATACATAAAAAATCAGGTGTCACAGGTTCCAACTTTCAATATTCCTTCGAAGCTGCCGGGAATGACAGCCAGGAAACTACGAAGATTGGGAATCACGATAATGGGATATAGCTTTGAAATTTGATATAGGTCCACATATTAAAATATCGATGCTGATGCCTCATCAACGATGCCTGCTGGTGCAGATGAAATTTCGAGAGGCCCGGAGAAATGTACTTGCGACTTGATCAAGTTATTAGTCGACAGATCAGTTCATTTCCAATTGAACACAAAATTCGAGAAGTCAAGAGCAAAGATGCACGCGCCACTAAAAATGATTTTTTAATACGAGGAAATGGATTGCCAAAAGATTTTTCGAACTATAAACTATTCGTGCAGACATATTTTAACAAAAGGTTTACCATCAGCATCAATAATCTCTTGTTACTCCTTCATACAGATTTCACAAGTGTTATCATACTTAAAATATGCTAAAAGAAAATTTTGAAAACAATTGATGATGGATATTGGGGCTTCGTCAGAATGTGACATATATCAAGAAAAGGTACTGCTGGTGGCCAAGAATAGACAAAGAAATTAATTAGATAGTTTCACAATGTCAACTTTGCCAAATGGGGTACTCAAATACGGAAAACGATTTTCGAAATTGGCTCTAAGCAGTAGAACCATGGACAGGATTCACACTCACTATGCCAGATCATTTTTGAAAGCGTCCTAGTTCATCTGTGTTGACACATACTCATAGTTACCATACATAGTTGGCGTGACGTCAACAACTATAGAAGCCACAATAAAAGCACTCCAGAAAATCTTAGCCACAGAATAATTCCGCAACACCATAGTTTCGGTCAACGAGATACAATTAATATCAAAAAATTCAAAGATTTTGTGGCAGGAAAGTCTCAGAGCACATGACTGCAACTCCGTTTCATCTTGGTTGAAATGGTGAAGTAGAAAGATTTGTCAAGACTTTCAAGGAAGCCATGAATAAGGCTAACTAGAGTGGAGAGGACAAGCAAGAAGATCTACAGAAAATTCTGATTGCTTATCGCATAACTGCAGAACCAATAAGTGGAAGATCAAGTAGTAGATTATTTCGTGGCTGCTAGCAAAGGATCACATTGTCACTGATCCTTCCACCGAAAGACGAGGTAATGCCAAATAAGAGTTCAAAGTTCCAAATTGTGTGTGAAATATCTTTCAAAAATTTGTCAATCGGATCATCATCAATGGATCATTGGCAGTCAATCAGACAGCTGGGAAGTATGCTGCACATCGTGAAACTACCTTGTGGAACTGTCAAAAGGTATCAAAATCAACTCAGAAAATACAGAATCTCTAGGAGTAGTGGACAACACAGAACTGAAGATGAATGGAACTTAATTCGAGTGCCTCGTGAAACAACAGTAGAATAAGATGAAAACTGATCCTAGGAAAATATTTCAGGTAGTGAATCAGAGGAACTGAACCATAAAATACACCGATTGAAGTAATATCTACGGAACTTAGAGATCAACAAGGATTCGTCGGAATGTGGTACGCTACAACCTTCTTCAAATTAACTGGTGAAGGAGCGTTATATCCGAACTTTTTACATGGCGTAGAATTTGTATGAAGATATAGAAGTGCCACGATTGGCAGTACTGTGTTCAGCTGTTAATTTCTTAAGTTGGCTTACTTTATAACATGATTGTACGAACTTACTGCTTTGTATTCAGTGTCAGTAAACATCGGCTGTTTCAAGAGTTACAAATGGCATGGTCGCTAAGTGAAAAACATGTTATTATTTACCAACTCGCTTTTTTAATGACTCTTCCTGTTGTTCTTTAAACGGTCGCTGTTTGAGTTAACATTTTCATAAGCTCCTTGAGGTCTGACATTGCCATTTTGGATGGTCTTTACGACACCTTGAACCGTCGTCGCCAGATAATGTTTTTTTGTTAACTCTAGTTGTTATTCTTGAAACAGCCTGTATATTAGTATACACGTTTGATAATATAGACTACAAAGCAGTAAGTTGTACAGAGCAATTGCAGCATACACAGACTTAACAAAATTAACAACTGAATACGAAACTGACGGTTATTCCACTTCTGTATTTGCTTAGAAATTCTATTTAAATGTAAAAAAAGGCTCAGATGTAACACAAACATAGACTCACAAATCTTTCGATGAATGTTGACTTCTACAGTGTCTTTCGCATTAATAAAACGTATTGCAGATATAATCTCACAAGCGGCGAGATTTTCCGAGTTTCTCCATTCTAAACTAGCACTATAGAGAATAAACAACAGAGAACTCAAAACCTGTCGTCTCCTCCTCCTTGACTCAAGGCAACTACAGGACACGCAGCGAACTGCGATTGTCTCACTGCCACGGAACAGACAACTGAAAAAACTGTTTAAGGAATGTAATTTTAGTAAGTGCAGGCACTCCACTTTGCCCCATTTCGCGTCGAGTAAGCGGCGATCAGTGGTCATCAGTCTAGGGAACGAAACTGAACGGTACGTCTCTACTGGAACCAAAAGAAGAACCTATAGCTGTCACTACTCCGCTGAGAGGTCTCGGTGTAACCGCACCTGCCCTCGTTCCAAGTGCCCTGACAAAATATCAAGGACAATGGCGCTATTCCCTTCACGTAGCGGCAGGGTTACGGGAGATCTGAAAGGGAATGGAGGTCATTGCGCCATCATTATTTTGTCGATCAACATTTTACGCCCGGGAGGACACGATTCGGTCTTCGAATCTTCAAACTCGGGCGAACAAAAACAGGGGTGCGCTGGAGGGCGAGCGCGCACTTGCTGGGCCGCTCCTCGGCGTTCTCTTGGTGTAGGAGCAGCTGCCGCGGCTCAGCCGCATCACACGCGCCGCTGAGCGACAACGACCGCGCTGCTAATCTCCCGTCACGCATTCCGCCACCAAAATACGTCTCCGAGCCTCGGCCGTTCCTCCCCCACCCACGCCAAAATGGTCGCTTCAGCGGGGAGCGGTGCCTGTTCAGAGACTACCGCGCAGTACTGAAGTGGTGAGCTTTCGTCTAAGACAAATTTAGAAATAATATCATCTTACGCTCTAAGCTGCTGTTAAAAGTATTCTGTAATATGCGGTAAACTTCAGAAAAGGACAGTTTCCAGTACCTTTATTATAATCGTCATGAATACAGAGAAAACAGTTCAAAAAGTATGTTTCATATTGTAACAAAAATACAAGGAGTATAGTAAATGCTGTGTCGGAATACAATTACGTAACAAAGAGAGAGAGAGAGACAGAGAGAGAGAGAGAGAGAGAGGGGGGGGGGGGGATACGAAGAAGAAAAAGAAGAAGGAGACGTCAGAAAGTCGACTGGAAACAAGAATTAGCAGCCAGAAAGAATTTTTAATCTGGCGGACCGGGACTCGAAACCGGAACTTCTGCTTTCCCCAGCAAGTGCTCTGCCGATTGAACTATCCAGTCACGACTCACAACCCTTCTTCAGAGCTTTACTTCTACCAGTATCTTCCTATTTTCATTTTCATTTCTTAGTCCTGCGTTACCCGTACTTGATTTTGTATTTATGATCCTGTACTGACCTAATCAGAAGCCCTATTCTTTCCTCGACCGCACTTCAGTAATTCGACCTATTCGGTACCCTTTTCAATACTTAACCTAACATTCCACGCTCCTATCAGCGGAATGACAGTTTCGCTTTCCCTGATGGAAACATCTTCCTGAGTAGCCCAGCTCGGAGATCTGAATTGGGGTGTCTTTTATCTCTGAGATACCGTTAAGCCATCGTTCAGAGCTGCATGCCTAAAGGTAAAACAATGTATTTTCCCCTTGCTTTCAACGTTCGCAGTATTAGCACAGTAAGACTATAGCACATTAAGGCCATATTGGCTAACGTTACACTCAGTAAATCATCCAGACTATTGACTCTGCCATTACTGAAAAGGTAACTGTATCTCTTCAAGAGCCGCAGATTAGTCTGATACCTCGACAGAGTTGTGTTTGCACCTACGCTAGGGCTATCTGTATCGTTGAGGCAAGCAAGCCGCCTAACTTTAGCAAGGTTAATGATTCATGGACGTAATATTTATTACGAGAAAAACTAATAAGAACGATTTCTTACAGTTTTACATCCTGCTCAAGGATCGTAATTCATTGTACTGTGCACAAGTACCTGTCACATTTCCGTCTATGAATCACGATTGATGATTTGATGAAACTAAACGTCTAATGAACATTGTATTCATCTAATTGTAAATAGATCTATACAAAGAAGTTATTTAAGCCCCGGAAGACTTGAAGAATGAAAGAACAAACAATTTATCAAGTAGACTGTCCTCATAGATCCAGCACGTCATTCATTACTATGGTAATGTCAAAGCTGCAGTTATTTGGTGTTCGTCTCGTAAGGGAATTCGTCGCTGTTTCTATGCTCATTTTATATGTCTTTTAGTTACTTAATGGATATTTTAAAATTCTGATGTCTGTTGAAATTACGGCCATTACCAGATCTGTTACGTGAAAAGTTAGGAATTTCAGACATCAAATAGCGGAACACTCGTGTCTGTTGCTGAGTGCTTTGTTTATAGATAATCTATGTCTGGCTACCGTTAAATTCAAAGAAAATCTGAATGCTTTATAATATTACATAAATAGTAAGAAAAATACTGACTACAAATACAAAACAATCTATAATTTTAAACTCACAATTTGAAATAGACCAGTAATTGAAAGATGTACAATGGGGTTTACAAGATCTTCCTGGGCGCTCTTCAGTAATACGTGTGACGGTCTGTTTCTCAGCACTAGCGTTGCATTGCGGGGCGTGTGTATTTCACGATTTACGCAACACCTCTATACATTATCCATATCCAGCTATTTTTCTTTGTAACTGGAGCCACAAAGTTCTTGGTAAAACGAAGGGCAGTTAAGTCAGAAAGATATACTGCATGAGTTGGTAGTAAAAGGAATGGCGAAGCATCTACCTGTCATTCCAGGTATCTTTAATGATGGCTTACTCCCTCCGTAGCTGTGCTCGTCAGCATTAGAAAGTAATGAGAATGAATTTTTTTGATGTATCGTGCAATATCCAATGTTTTAACGTGACGTTGCAGTGAAAATTTACTGTGTCACTGCAGCAGTTGCGCATGGAATCAGTGATAAACTAGAAATCTCCAGGCAAGAGTCTTTTGGAAGACGTTCAGCTTGTGACGATGCTGCACAACGCGTCAAGTATGGAGTACCCAGCCCATACCGCGACAGAGAAGACTCCCAGTAACACGTATCAGGGTCTGTTTCCATCCTCCAACAAATATGCTGTGGTTGAAAATATGTTCGATAGGTATTTCTATGTGCATTGAAAAACTAGACGAAATTGTAGTGCACCACTCTTTTCTTTTAGACGCACATGAACTGTATCACTAATCAAATACGCATTTCGTAAAGAAAAAACAGCTATAGACAGCGATTAATATGAAACTAATTTCGCCTTCTACAAATGTATTTTCTCCTGGTCGTAAATGTTTTCTGTGGTTGTGTTACAATTTACTATGATAAAAAGTACATGAAATGTGACAGTTAGAAGTAGAATGTTAAAAACGAAAATATTTTAGTATTATTTATTTGTTTATTCATCCATTATTCAGAAAAAGTTCTAAAAATGAACCCTTTTAGGAGAAGGCATTTCATAAACTGTTGCAGTGCTCAAATTTTCAGAGTAAACTCCAGCTACATTCCATTCTGTAGGTAGTGCAATCTACTTTGCACAGCAATTCGAACACAATTAGGTAAATAAATTATTTTTCTAACGGAGATTTTTGCTGCGTGTCGAAACAATAAAATCTCCTCGGGTTTCTTCCCGCCTCAATTCTTAGAGTAATCGCGACGTTTAGGAAGGTATATACTCATCTGCCCTTTCTGATGAAGGGCACACTTATATTCTGTGGGCATGAAGACTCCTTTCCTGTTGAACATTTTATTTGAGAAATTCGACAGAAACGCTGTTCGGAAACGTCGCGGTCGCGTTGCAACAAGAAAGGATGAGTTTTTACAGCAACCTATTTTTCATTTCAATCAAAATTACAAACGTAAAAAGTAAATACACGAAAGTTGTATAGTATTGACACCGAATGTTTTTTATCACGTGTGCCAATTCCCAATCCTTACAGCTTGACTTTTGGGGCAGACTAGGACCAAGCCAGGCAGCGCAATGGTTAGTACATTTGACTCATGTTCGGGTGGACGACAGTCGATTTAAATCCACATCTAGACATCCATATTTAGGTTTTCCGTGTGATAGCTACATTTCAAGAGAATATTGAATTGCCGTTAAATAAATAAGAGCAGCTATATTAGTTCTATCACTCACTGCAACAACGTGGGACGTAATATTTCCTAGTTTTTCGAAAATACTGAATCCATTCCGAAATGGGCCACATTAGTAACAGACAAAAAAAAATATGGACCTCAAGAAACAACTATTGACAATAACGTTAAGGCTAATGCCATGTTACGTCTTACTGAAGTATAAAATGAACCTGATATGGTTATTTTGTCACGGTGTTTCAAATCAGAGCATGTTCTTTGCTTGCTAACAGAGGGAAAGTTCACAGGAGCACTGTCTTCTGCCTTTGTTAAAACATCAACATCAACATTAACAGAGCTAAATGGCTGTAAGCAGTCATCATCGTAAGACAAAGAAATAGGATTTGAATTTCCTTTAATGTTATATGGAGCACCCGCCCATCAACTGAAATGTCACAAATGTCATATCAGCAATCAGAAGATGTAAGTTTTCGACTATCAGTGTTCATCTTATCGAAGGTGAACACCCATCTGTACCAAGATTATGAAAAGTTCTCCTCCAGCTCTAATTAATCTGCCTTGGCCAGGTTTGGACTGCTGAGCAATTGGGTAAAGGATACTTCTGTCTCCTCGAAGAACTGAGTACTTTGGGAGAAACCAACGCAGATTACAAAAACAGCTTTCCAAATAGTTATGGGTCGAATTAGGTGCCAACTTAAACGGTAATTCATGTTCTCATAATACCAAAGACAGGAGCTAAGACAATTTACTTCTAAATACTACACTCTGTTGTTCAGCGTTCCTCAATGAAGTTGTAGCACTCGGTACGTTGAAGTACCTGGCAGGATACGTTGTCTTCAACTGCAAGAACGTCTATTGTTCACTGGGATATTAAACAAGAAATTGTAAAGCTGCTCTAAAAAGATCACGGTTAGGGACTGAGTTGGATACTAAAGGAAGTATCATGTATACATCATCTAATTGACAGTAAAGTCTAGAATATTTTCGCAGATATCGTGTAAAGTATATCGCCTTTATTCATCAACTTGCGTAGCGTTGCACATACGTAGCTGCGAGAGTCTAATGCCCGCTATACAATGTTCTGTCACTGTGAGGAATTTCAATTTATTTCTTTGGTGTACAGCGCTTCCAGCTTGACTGATTAGAAAAGAAGTTGTTTTAAAATGTTCCAGAGCTGGAAGCTACAATTTTCTATGATCATTATGAACAATACATCGAGGTCTACCGCCAGAGTCACCGCAGAGCATAATGGAGAACTCAAGTTCGCGGCATGGCTGTCTCCCGGAAGACATCGGGGAGCCCTGGCCAATGGCAGCGCATCAGCCAAGAGTGGCTTACCTATTAAATTTCTACCTATCTGGGTCAAACAAAGGAAATGGCTTCATTTCTGCATTTTTACGTTTAATTTCCACAAAAAAAAAGAACGCGAAATTTCCAACTTTATTGCGAAATCCTAGATTTTACATGACATGTTCCTATGGGAGAATTTTGTAACGTTTGTAAGTAGGCTGTTTATGTTTTCTTATTGGCAACGTTACGTAGCGCTCTGTATGAAAATCACTGGCTGTGCTGTGTGCAGTCTGTGGCTAGTTTGCATTGTTGTCTGCCATTGTAGTGTTGGGCAGCTGGATGTGAACAGCGCATTAGCGTTGCGCAGTTGGAGGTGAGCCGCTAGTAGTGGTGGATGTGGGGAGAGAGATGGCGGAGTTTTGAAATTTGTAAGACTGGATTTCATGAACTGCTATATACGTTATGACTTTTGAGCGCTATTGAGGTAAATACATTGTTTGTTCTCTATCAAAATCCTCCATTTGCTAACTATGCCTATTAGTAGTTGGTGCCTTCCGTAGTTTGAATCTTTTATTTAGCTGGCAGTAGTGGTGCTCACTGTATTGCAGTAGTTCGAGTAACGAAGATTTTTGGTGAGGTAAGTGATTTGTGAAAGGTATAGGTTAATGTTAGTCAGGGCCATTCTTTTGTAGGGATTTTTGAAAGTCAGATTGCGTTGCGCTAAAAATATTGTGTGTCAGTATAAGCACAGTCATGTATAATTGTTCTAAGGGGACGTTTCACATTAATGAAGTTCGGGAACGTGTTACGGGTAATAATCGATGAGAGGCATTCATGTAAGTAATCTGCACATCATCCATAGGGCGACATTAGCAAAACCGGCTCTTCCTGGTATCTCTTACTTGTATCATGCTTTATTATCCATGAGGGATGAAGCTGCGGTTCAGTGGACTACAAATTCACTCAGCACTCTCTTCCACCTTTTTATGGTTCCGTTCCTCAATCGATAAAAACGGATCCTGTATAAGATTGCTTTGTTGTCTGTCTGTCCGACTCTTTAAGGCCACCTTTTCTCAGGAGCACGTTGAAATGTCACATACTAAGATCTATGGTCCCTTGGTGATGTGAAATATTGAAGCTTCTATAATTCAGTGCTATCAAAAGATACGGTTATGTATGTCATATGTCTTGATACTCGCAAACACATTCTTCAAAACCTATAGGGAATTTTCCACTGATATAGAATCATGAAATGTGGCAAGAAGCAAGATTTCACAGTAAAAGTGAAGAAAAAATCCGAAAACTGCTAATTTGTACTTTTTTTGTCATTTGTTATCCGTCTGACTGTCTGTCAGTGTATCTATTGGGGTATCTTTTTCTTAGGAACGGATAGGCGTACGAGGTTGAAATTTAAGTCACATGTGATAATGTTTACGGTCCCTTGGCGGTGTAAGAATTTAAGCTTCTAAGTCAATGCAGTCAAAAGATAAGGCAATTTACTTTCAATATTTCGATACTCGCAAAGTCTATCATCAAAAGCTACAGGGCACCTCCCGTTGACCCCAGAAACATGAAATTTAACACGAAACAAGATTTCACGGTATACGTAAGGGAAAAAATGTGAAAGTTGTTAATTTGGAATTAAATCACACAAAAAAATTTTTTTTGTTATTTGTTATTCTACTGTCGGTCTGTCTATCTGTTAAGACCCCATTTTCTCAGCAATGGCGAATACGAAATTACACAAAAAATTTAAAATTCAATCTTTATCGAAGATACAGGAAAACGCAATTCCATCACATCAAAAAATTTCAACTGGTATCTTGCCAGCATCGATGCCGATAACAGCCAAAAATCGTCGAGATTCTCTTTTCATGGGATGAATGGATGAACTATGGCGTGCATACGTAATTAAGTTTGTATAGAATCCTCAGAGCGCAAGTCCTACTTGAACTTTGCCAGTTTTTGTACTAAATTATTATTTGTTTTTGCACTAAATTATTATTTATAGATACCACAAAGGCACACTTATTTTCTACGAACATATATACTTTTTCCGGTGTTTTGATGTACACCTCAGTGCTTTCTGACGTACTGAATTCGGACCTCTGAAATAAAGAAAACGAAACAAAATGTCAAACCTTCGTGGTACTGAAGGGATCTGAGGTGCTGTGAACCTTGCTGTTGAGCGAGCAGTTCCCTTTTCTGTGCTGAACTTTCACAACAAGCCTTACAAGTTCGAACAGCTCTCTTGCACTGAAGTGCAAGAAAAGCGCAAGCAGCGATCCGAGAGCATCTTGTGTCCAGCTGAGAGTGTATGAATACCAGACGACTGAAAGGGGCCACCATAGCGTGAGAAGAGGCCGCGTGAAGGAGAGTTTTCACAATCTGGCGATTCCGTCTTTGACGAAAGGACGTCCTTGAGCGCAGCTTCGCATTTCCAGGCGGACGCCCCAGATACGGCGGGCCCTTAACTCTGATCTGGGCCGGAGATGGGCTGCGGATGAGCGGCGCAACCCTTGCCGCCTGTGAGGGATTAGGCGGGTGTCGCGTGACAAACAGATAGCACGGCCTCACACGTCGGGACACTGGCCGGCGCTGCGCACTCACCTATTGTCCGGTCGGGACTCGGGCTAGCACCTCTCTTGTGTTGCCGGCAGCCGCTTCGCCAGTTGGCAAGACTTCTTACAAAGAAATCATGTGAAGTACAGAAATGTGTCATGTTTCTCCAACAAACAGCTGATAGAAGTTTACCTGCTTCAGGGGAGATTCTGTTCAAGACCGATGAAAAAAATGATTTTTTAACATAATTTGCATCTCTGAAGGATATAGATTATGCCTACAAAAGAATTTTTTGATTGTGAAAGCATTTTAGAAGTTTCAATGTGTTGAATAGAACCATACGCCGACTGAAATATAGGCAACTGTAAGCGCTCGACGAATTGCTCAAGAAAAGATTCCACCAGTATACGAATTTCTGTCCAATGATTTCCTTAAAAGATGCGCCGGTGCCAATACGCAAACTGACAACGAGAACTCAACGCGTGCATTTGGAAAATGGTACCGAAACATATTCACTGTGGGGCAAAAACAGCAGCATACATAGCTACAAATACATCCAACGAAGATTATTCATCTATTCTAAAGACTATGAACGTGTTAGCAATCGTCACAGGGGCGAACAACAAAAACTTAGCGGAATTATCGGACAGCAAACGTGTGGCAGCCGCGGAGCAAGGAATGTCTCAGTTTGTTAAAAGAGTCTGGATCGAAAAAATGCAACACCAAATCCAGAACCAGAGCATGTTTGAGGAAGAAGAAGGACGCCTCTGTGATTCTGAGGTGGCAGATTTACCGTAAGCTTTGAAATAACGTGTGTTTTGTTACTCCAAACTTTCAATAAGTCTTTCCTCGAAAAATCTTTCAGTGCGTGAAGCGCTCTAGAGCCTGTGTAGATTAATCGATGCATTTTTTTTTAAATCAAAGATAATTATGTTTGGGGTGCCTTAGTGCGAGCATTTTTTGTACTCGAATTTTAACTTTTTTTAAACACTTGGACATAGAAAATCATGCTAAGTTTTTCAAATAGCTCTCATTTTTTTGTTTCGAGGTATTCTTTAAGGATTTTCTATTTTTATGAATTCCAGAAATACCCAGGAGTCTGTGTGACGTTTCGCGCAAAGCGAGGCGCTCCGCGTGCCGCATGCTTTGACAACAGCTACAGCCACTCTTTTTAATTTGTTAAGAGGTAAAAACAGTTTTTTCGTATTCGGATCTATGTATAATAAGGTGGTAAAACCCAATTAAAAATAATTCTAAAATGAAAAAGAAATCTGCCTCTCGACCGGAAGCTCCCCTTAAGCTTCGACACTTCTTTTCCCATTATGAGCCATATTCGCGTGTGATTAACGAAAGTAAAAATAAGCCTCTTACATCTTACAATCTAGCGTACCTTGCAAAACAGACATCACATCGGTATGAACGGACAATTAAACATAATGATGCTGCCCATTACGTTAGGAGGTTGTTTTCAGACTTTTGAATTCATATATCAGGGAACCCTTTCGAGCCAAGAACCTAGGTCAAGAAATTTCATAACCACTGCGTCAGGAGGATCATACAGATCTGAAAGACGGACCGAGTCACAAATAGCGATGTTCGAGGTACTCTTAGCATTTACAAGTTAATCTTTGAAGACTAATGGCTATGTCAAATGCGCGGGTCTTCTACTGTACAGAGAACTTTTTTGAGGGCATACGATCAGTTAAAAGAACTCATCATCACCTCAGAGACGTGTTTGAAAGATATTTCAAGGAAACCGGTATCATCCATAGTCAATGAAAATTAAATGCTGACGATCGAGGAGCATGGTGGATGGATGTGCGGAATGAAGTTTAGGGAGCCGAAAACAAACTAAAAATCGAAGTGACTTGAAAGAGATCGTGACGAAAAGACAGAACATATTCAGTAAAAGTGCTTTCAAAGTATATTTGTCTAAACTGTGCAAGAGACTGCCAACCTAGCATGGGTCAAATCAACCACTCTAGAAAATGTGACAGTTAAGTACGAGTGCTACTTTATCGTCCTTCAAGGAAGGATCGATGGATGTAAGAGTGGATCCCTTTCGAGTTCTGCACTATATAAATATCTTTACCCAAAACACCTCAAAGTCCTCTCTAACGGCCATTCTATATCTCCAACACAACACAGGATTTGAACAGTAGTTGGCAAGAAGGGCTTAGTATCGTCCAAAGAATCGTGACTTTACCACTTTTCAAATGACGCAAGGCATCGAATACATCGACGGGGTATTGAGATGTTTAATCTGCCGAGGGCGTAGTTCAGCCTGGAGGTGGTTCTCTGACTTTTTAGGGTGTTTTGTACTGTGGCTTGGGCAAACTCATTCAAGTTACTGTGAACATGAATGAGGGTATTTATAATGGGCGATCGTAAAGCTTTCGTTTGAGAAAGTTACTGCAACAACGTAGCGCGAACCCAATGGGGATGTATAAGCACCGACATGTAGGCAAGCTATTAGTGTGGCATTCATGTCTTTCCTACATGTAATTGATAAATGGGGAAACGTGAACTATGGTGACGTTATTGCCAAATGCGTCTAAACAGTACCAACGTGCTATTATACTTTCCTTGGCTGCCGAAGGACGCTCCCCGACGGGCATTCATCGGAGTACTAAGAATGCGTATGGGGCAGCATGTCTGTCGAAAACCACCTTCTACAAGGGTCCTGCAGCTTCATTATAACGTACGTCCCCATGTCGCAAATGCAGTAACGCAGAAGTTCACCAACTCACGTGGGAGACACCATATAGTTTTGATCTCTCCCCAAACCATTATCACCCCTTTAGCTCCTTGAAAAAGGCCTTGAAGGGTCAACGATTCCTGTCGGACGGGGATGTGCAGCGGCAGTTAGGATGTCTTTACGCAGCAGGAGCCCGTTTTACCAAACGGGTATGTTCAACCTGATGCGCCGCGGGGATGAGTGCCTCAATGCTCAAGGCGATTTCGCCTCACTGGCATACCGATTATGGACTGTTCGACCTTCTAATGGAAGCTTTTTGGTCGCCCCTTACAGTTCAGAGTTCTCATTGACTAACAAGGAGAAATCCCCAGTGGTGGGATCGATTTTTGAAACAATCTGTATGGTGATGTAGGTTAAGGTCCAAGGCATTACATCCTGCAGCCACTCACCCTGGTGGGCCCTCGTTTGTGAGTAATCGACGAAAAAATCTCGGAATTTCTCATGATCATCTACAAGTGTAAAAACAGAAAAACAAAATGGACTGGTTGCATAGCATAATGGTTGAGGGACAGGTCTCACATACAAAATACTGCTAGTTCGAAACTCGTTAGGAATTTTTTTATTTTTAATTCTTTATCAAACGACTTTGATCATTACTTTTATATAAATAAATTGGGTTAGATGTAATTTTTTATTTCAGTTCCTTTGTCACATCATATTAATCATCGTATTAACTTTTCATTTGCTCTCATTTTTCTTCCTATGATTTTATTCACTTGGAAACTTTATTCACGTCTTTTAATTATTGTTGTGTATTAATTTCGATTTAATTTTTCTGATTTATCATCTTATATTTTCGTACATGTTCTTGCATTCATTATTTCATACCTCATTTTGCTGGAATATCGTTTTACTTACGATCTTTTCTTTCGTTTAAATAATCATCTGTGTTATTTTCTCCGTAGTGCAATGAGCAATGTGTTTTATGACGACTACCCTCCAAAAAATGTACATCTTGTAATGAAAAATACATTTTGACACCTTGCACAGACAATATGAACAGATTATTTCGTCTCTTGGTTTTTACCGATAGACCAGAATTTACAGACATTTAAACATAATGATAGGTAAATAAAAATAATTAAATTCACATACACAAAGGTTCTAAGTGAAAAAAGAATGATAGGAACAAATGAGAGCAACTGAAACAGTTAATACGATCATAAAATTACTTGACTGAGGAATGGAAATGAACAACTACATTTAAACCAATTAACTGAATTAAAATAACGATCGAAGTCATTTCGATAAAGATTTAAAAATGAAATATATCATAGTACCAGACGAGATTCGAGCCCATAACATTTTGCATGTGAGGGCTGCACCTTTACTATTACGCCCAAAGGCAGTCTGTTTAACATGACTGTTTGTGATGCTGTATAACATCAAGCGAAACTCCTAAATATTTCGTCGATTACTCGAAACGAGCGCCCACCAGGGTTTATGGCTGCGGGCAGTGATGCCCTAGACCTTAACCTACATCACCATATACAGGGTGAGTCACTAACTATTGCCACCTAGAATAACTCCGAAAGTATGATAGTAGCTCAAACGTTTGTGGGACAAATGTTTCATGGTACAACAGGGGCCTTAATACGACGTTGGTTTTTTGTTGCTGGGTGGGGTCCCGTCAGAGATATGAAGGTCAACTTTGTTTTTTTAAATGGGATACCATAGTTTGGCACTTATTTTCTGATAGCGACTATCGAGACGAATCCAATGATGTGTATCAGTAAGGTCTTTGAAGGTCAACGAAGGTCAAAAAGATGGCATGATCGTCCATTTATAGAAGGTGTTTGAAGTGATGACCACTGGTAGCAATACAGTGCTGAAATCTTCTTATCTTGGATTGAGTGATATTCCTTAATCCTTACCGAAGCGCAAGCTCTGACAATTCTCTCTCGTATGTCTTGCAAATACTAAATATTCGCCGAGTACGGCGTATCCATCTAGTTGGTGTCGAACTCACGGCTGGGGACCTTTCGTTGTAAGTGTTCCACTTTCTTCTACACCTTCATGATGAGCACGCTGTGGACACTCCACGACATTGTCGTCCATGAAGAAGAAGGAAAACGACTGAAAAGTAAGACATATGGCTTTAGTAGCTCATCTCTTTACCTGTGGCCATTAACCATATTACTTCATTCACCAGCAATCATATGAAGGCCTCTAAGCATATGAAATTTGATGTCTTCGAGCACGATGACACTGCTACCAGAAACTGATCTTCTACGATGTTTCTGTTATTGTGCCGAGTATCACTTTCAATCCAGCCAAATGTGCAACGAGATTTATTATGCAAGCTGAAGTGGTATTAATCAGCGAAATGCACCTTCCTCCGTTCATTTAAATATGAATCTCGACGGAATGGAGCGCACAGTAGATTTGTACAGCATGCGCTCTCGTTTAGAGTTTATCGGAAAACTGCAATTCTTCATGCAGCTGAGCCAGCTAATGTCAGATATCGGTCCTCTTGAGGAGTGGTTTCTGTTAGTCAACCTTATCTTAGCTTGCAATGAATGTTTTCTGTTTGTTCGAACCGTTCAGAAAGCTAGAAAATCTCTCTTGTCACTTTTTCAATGTTTCTGAAAGAGCGAAATGCGCCTGACTTGCTTCAAAGCGTTCGAAGATTAGCCACCAAAAAATTTCCAAGTGGCTACATTTAATCCTCAACGAAACATCAGACACTTGTGAAACGTAATAGGTGTAATGTGCTGCTTTCTTTTGTGTCTGAATTTGGTCTCTATTTGAAGTAAGGATTAGGCCTACGGATAACACATTTCTGGTGCTTGGAGAAATCATGATCATTTACAGTGGTGAGCACCTTCCCTCTTTTCACTTTTTCGATTGTGCTTAATTTTGAGCATCGAGTAGTATCCAACCCCAACGTTTCACAGGCAGACGCTAATGCTATGTGCGGTCCTGTTTACGTTGCGCGGTTCAATCTTACTGCGTTTCCACTGAAAATAGCAAGATCATTAGAGAGTAGATTTGAGGTACTCACTTACGGCTGGCTCTAGACGCAACAGAAAGGAAGGATTGCTGTTTTAAGCTCGTAGTCTACCTTGATAATTGTACTGTTAGCAGTGTTCTGTGTGTAGCTAGTTAACCTAGCCGACTACACTGATTCCAGTGGCGGTTATAAATCTCTTGAACTGTTCATGTTGCTTACCTTATAGAATGGGTCATGGAAGGGATAAAGGGTAGAAAGGAGGTTTAGGGTGTAATGTCCCTTTGACGACGAGGTCACTAGAGATGGAGTGCAAGTTCGGACAAAACAGGAAAGAAGGGCTTAAGGAGCTATGTTGCTTCATATGTACAATCCGGCGTTTGCTATAAATGAACAAGGGGAGCGTAAATATGGATAGCCGGATGGGGATTTGACCCCCATTCTTACCAAACACAAATCCAGTGTCTTAACCTCTTGTCACTTCTCCCCTATTTAATTAATTGACTTTAGAAGATAAGGGCAATCAAGTGGTGAATGGCACGTCTTGGTCATGCCTACTAACGATCTGCTCTGTACCCTGATAGAAGCCTACCTGATGGATCATAAGTGTCTGTCTCAGAGGGGTTTTAACCCTAATCTTGGACTTAGTGAGGTATTAGCCGTGACATGTGAAAATAAAAATATGGCTTCTCCTATGACACATAGCAAGGCTACAGTGTTTACTATAGATGGTTGTTTTTGTTGTGACCCAAATGCCACACATTTGAAATGAGGCTGAATGCCATGTTGCAGGCAATTTTCCCGCGGGAGCCTGGAGCGGTGAGTGGATCTCCTGGTGGGGAGCTGTAGGAAGGACGGCGGCGGCGGCGACGGCGGCGGCGGCTGTGGCGTCGAGCATGTGGGCCGCCGGCTTGCTGCTGCTCCTGGGCGCCACGCAGCTGGCGCTCGCCGTCGACGGAAGCCGGGACGCCTTCAGGCAACGTCAGTAGCTGCTCACTGTACACAAGTCAAGGCGTTATTTATTTGTTACATCACACAGAAAATACACAGCGTTCGAACAGTAACTACGCTGATGAGCCAAAGAAACTGGTACACCTGCGCAATAACGTGTAGGGCCCCTGAGAGCACACAGAGAAGATACAACACGACCTGGCATGGACTCCACTAATGTCTGAAGTAGTGCTGGAGGAAACTGACACCATGAATCCTGCAGGGCTGTCCATAAATCCGTAAGAGTACGAGGGGGTGGAGATCTCATCTGAATAGCAGATTGCAAGGCATCCCTGATATGCTCAATAATGTTCATGTCTGGGGAGTTTGGTGGGCAGCGAAAGTGTTTTAACTCAGAAGAGTGTTCCCGGACCCACTCTGTAGCAATTCTGGACGTGTGGGGTGTCGCATTGTCCTGCTGGAATTTTCCAAGTCCGTCGGAATGCACAATTCACATTAATGGATGCAGGTGCTCAGACAGGATTCTTACGTACGTGTCACCTGTCAGAATCGTATCTAGACGTATCAGGGGTCTCATACCATTCCAACTGCACACGCCCCACACAGTTACAGAACCTGCAACAGCTTGAACAGTTCCCTGCTGACATGCAGGGTTCATGGATTCATGAGGTTTTCTCCATACCCGTACACGTCCATCCACTGGATACAATTTGAAACGAGACTCGTCCGACCAGGCAACATGTTTCCAGTCATCAGCAGTCCAATGTCGAAGTTGACCGGGCGTCCAGCAAGGATTAAAGCTTTGTATCGTGCAGTCATCAAGGGTACACGAGTGGGCCTTCGGCTCTGAAAGCTCATATCGATGGTGTTTAGTTGAATGGTTCGCACGGTGACACTTGTTGATGGCCCAGCACTGAAATCTGCAGCAATTTACGGAAGGGTTGCACTTCTGTCACGTTGAACGATTCTCTTCAGTCGCCGTTGGTCCCGTTCTTGCAGGATCTTTTTCCGCTCGCAGCAATGTCAAAGATTTGACGTTTTAGCGGATTCGTGATATTCACGGTACACTCGTGAAATGGTCGTATCGGAAACACGCATGCCTATACCAGTTTGTATGGTGCTTCAACGTACGAACATTAAGGGCAAGATGCCCCACTGATTTTTCTGATATTCATTTCCATATTGGCTCAAAGAACAAAGGGTAAATTTGTTGCTCTGCACTGTTCAATTATTATCTAGTGTTGCCAATATAATTCAGTGTCAACGTCATGTACGTAGTAGTAGTACTTCCTTAGTGGAGGTATATCGGCATTTTTTTTCTGAATATAAAATCATAAAATTCGCTTACCCAAAATGATGATAATGATGACCATGAATTGTTGGAATGGGCCATAATTGTGTATGTGGTGCATTTACTATCTGTTCCTTATGTTCTGATTCTAGTTTCACATTACTTACAAACATTGCAACTGACAAAAGAAAGTATTGTCACTAGCCTATATATGGACATTTTGAGAGTTAACATGAATAATCAATATAATCCTAAATTTTAATTAATATTTCACAGCGTAAAGTGGTATGTTGCTTGGGTCGTTTTGAAATTCGGCTTATGCAAATACTATTTATTTCTTTTCATTCACCCAGACACGTTTCTAAATCTATGTGTCAGGTTCTCTGGGTCAAATTTATTTCTGTAAAATATAATGTAAACTTTATAATCATTTACCTATTGTATGCCTAAAAATTGTAATATGTGCATTTTGTTTAGTTTGTGTCGATTGATCACCTGAAAATTACGTTGTTAGCGAAACTGCGTTATTGCAGACGGGTTTTTATGCCTGTTTTTAGACGTTTCCGACAGCACGTCATCTGCAAAGAAGTCATGAAGAAAATTTTGGGCATTTTTGAAATACTATTTCGTGGGCATTTGCTACGTATGTTACTGGAATCACATTTTCCGTCATGTTGTATGTATCTGATGGATATCTCTTTCCGCTGCTATTGAGTATACTGTTTTCACATTGTAATTTATAAAAATTACACTCGAAAATTTATTTCTTACGCATTTCCTAGAAAACTTGATTTGAGCAGATACTTGCGTCTCAGTAATCATTAAGAGGTGGTATGCTGTTTTCACTCCTCACTTATTTATCGTTTGCCTTATTTTTAATGTCGTGCAATTTTTGAAAGGGGGAGGGGCGGGATGTATGTGATATGATGTGCGTGCGTGTGCATGTGCGTGTGCTTGTGTATGTGTGTACGTTTTGTGGAAAATACGTGTGAAGCAAAGTTGTGAGCTAAATTTTTTATGAATTACTAAACAACTACTAAACTCTGCCAGAACAGGCTTTAAAGGTCCAACGGTACCGACTGGCCGCCGTGTCATCCTCAGACAACATGCGTCACCGGATGCGGATACGGAGGGACATGTTCCAGCACACCGCACTCCCGACCGTATGTCAGTTTCCGAAGCCGGAGCCGCTGCTTGTCAATCAAGTAGCTCCTCAGTTTGCGTCACAAGGGCTGAGTGCACCCCGCTTGCCAATAGCGCTCGGCAGACCGGATGGTCACCCATCCAAGTTCTAGCCAAGGCCGACAGCTCTTAACTTCAGTGATCTGACGGGAACCGGTGTTACCATTGTGGCAAGGCCGTTGGCAATTTTTATGAATAACATTGTGGAAACAGTGTATTCAATAGCAGTAGAAAGAGATTTCGATTAGAGATATACAATAGGGCAGAAAGTGTAAGTACAGTAACAGACATAACTACTGCCTACGACATATGCACAAAATTCGCTTCATAACTGCTTTATAGATTACATGCTGTCAAAAACGACAAAAAAGGACACAAAAACCCTTCGATAATAATGCAGTTTCACTAGCAATGCAATTTTCAGGTGAGCAATCGAAACAAACCAAACCTAATGCACATTCTGTAATTTTTAGACCGACAATAGATAAAACTTTATATTGTAGTTTGTATAAATAAATTTGGTCCACAGAAGATTACACATAGGTGTCCAAATATGTCCCAAGTAAAGTAACAGACCTGAATTATTTCTGGATGAAGGAAAATTTTTCTGTATGTGGTAAAGTTCTTAGGTGATTTTTAATGATTTTGGATGCAAGATTTGTAGAACTATATATACCCGTTTTCAAAACATACTTCATACAGTGGCTTCATTTTATGGACCACAATAACTAATTACGAAATATTCTCTATTGCAATAAATAGTAAAATGACCATTCAGTAATTACCATGCAAAATAACAATGGAAATATTCAATTGTACAGTGGAATATAGTGAACCAACCACCGTGTCTTCTGGTGGTCAGGAGCTGCTACACTTACTTACTGATATTTTCGTAATGATGCCCAACCCTTGGCAGCATTTGCATATGATGAAAAGGCTGAACATTCACATGTGTGCCTAAGGTTTCCAATGGGAAAACATACTTCTGTTGTAGCTAAGACACAGTAAAAGTTAATGTATGCAATTGTAGCCAGAGGGTCTGAAAGGGTTAAAAAATGAATAGTGTTTGCATAAGACGGATTTCAAAACAACCCAAATTTTAAATCGCGAACACGGAAAACGTCAAAAGGAATTTCAAACCTGTTTAACATGATAATTACATTATGTTTTCATGCGAAATTTGTGATGCTGAGACGAGTAAAAAAGAATTCAGACCTATATGAGACTGATGATCTGTCTACAAATCTGATTTTCACAAACATTTATTTTTCTCAAAACTCTGTGTCTGTGCTTTGGGTCCCTATGGTTCTTAGTGCCTCAATTAACCGGACGGTATCCACTGAATCAAACAGAGATACATAAACACGCAGAATACGGCGCTGCGGTCGGAACGCCTATATACGACAACAAGTGTCTGACGTAGTTGTTAGATCGGTTACTCCTGCTACAATGCCTGGCTATCAAGATTTAAGCGAGTTTGAACGTGTTGTTATAATCGGCTCTCGAGCGATGGGACACAGCATCTCCGAGGTAGCGATGAAGGGGGAATTTTCCGGTACGACCATTTCACGAGTGTACCGTGAATATCAGGGATCCGGTAAAACATCGACTCCCCGACATCTGCAGATTTCAGTTCTGGGTCATCAACAAGTGTCGGCGTGCGAACCACCCAGCGAAACATCATCGATATTGGCTTTCGGAGCCGAAGGTCCGCTCGTGTACCCTTGATGACAGCGCGACACAAAGCATTACGCCTCGCCGTGGGCTCAACACCGAAACTGGACTGTTGATGACTGGGAACATGTTACCTGGTCGGACGAGCCTCGTTTCAAATTGTGTCGAGCAGTTGGATATGTACGGGTATGTAAGCAGGGGACTGTTCAAGTTGGTAGAGGCTCTGTAATGGCGTGGGGTACGAGCAGTTGGAGTGGTATGGGACCTCTGGTATGTCTAGATACGACTCCGACAGGTGACACGTACGTAAGCATCCTGCCTGATACCCTGCATCCATTCATGTGAATTGTGCATTCCGACCGCTTTGGGCAAATCCAGCAGGACAGTGCGAAACCCCACACGTCCAGAATTTCTACAGAGTGGCTCCAGAAACACTCTTCTGAGTTTAAACACTTCTGCTGGCCACCAAACTCCCCAGACATCAACGTTATTGAGCATGTCTGGGATGCGTTGCAACGTGGTGTTCGGAAGAGATCTCCACCCCCTCGTACTCTTACGGATTTATGGATAGCCCTGCAGGATTCATGGTGTCAGTTTCCTCCAGCACTACTTCAGACATTAGTGGAGTCCATGCCCCGTCGTGTTGCGGCACTTCTGTGTACTCTTGGGGCCCTACTCCTTATTTCGCAGGTTTACCAGTTTCTTTGGCTCTTCCATGTATAATTAATGTAAGCCTATAGATACATATAAAACAGGTTCATTATAAGATCAAGAAATGTCAGCAGCATACATACATGCCACAATCTCGAAATCGATGACGGTGTGCTTTACCCCCTAATGGTTCTCAGCGCCTCAATTCATTTTAAAATTCTTCCCCTACAAATGTTGCCACGTTTCCACAGTACTGACCTCGTTTGTACTGGGAATGTTATCTGTGTGACTGTTTCATTTGGGTCTTAACTCATCGAAAGAGATTACAGAGTTCTGTTAATTGTACCGACCTGACATCTTCAATCCAAGCAGTTTCCCCAGCGCAGCGACAGACAAGGCGTCGTTTCTTGATCAGGTACTGTTGAGTGTAGTTGATTGCTACCGATACCTGACTTAGATACCCAGGCTTAGGCGGATTGTTAGGTGAATAGTCGACGTTTTATTAATTCATTACATGGGCATTGCTTAAAATAACAGAACCATAATCACAGTCATGCTTTCATAACAATCAGCCGTCTATAATCCACACCCATGAAAAGTCACTTATATTACACGATTACTTTTCACCCACAATGAGCAACAAATAATTTTCGTAGTAAGTAACTGGTGTGCATAGCACACAGAATCGCGCCAACACGCAACCATTCCACTGCTGGCAAGGCATGCACCCTGCGACTAACTACCAGGGCGGATCACGTCGAGCATCATTATTCTTGACAACCCGACAACCCACAGGACATCCTAATGAGTTCATTTAAGAGAAAATTTTTACCCTTTGTCATATTCCTATTGGACGACTAGTTTTACTGACCCAGATACAGCTGTTGCCCTTGAGGAAGGATTTTTAAAGAGGAGGTTAGAACTACTGATATTACTTGATTATTCTACCGTCCAACAGAAGGTATTAGTATACAGCTCATCCGACTGACCCTTTCCATTGTTTAGAACGAATATAACCTCAGTGACTGTCTATTTAAGCACAGGCTTCTAGAAGGACATTAGCTTTATGCATACAAAAATCAAACTCAATGTTTTCTGATATTTCTCGTTTGCTGCAACATAAGTACACCGTACGGTACTCTGGTTTAAGTCACTAAAAAGCAGATAATACGCTCTGAGTTCTGGTTTTTTAATTTTAGTTGTTTGTTGTATCAGAATTGACAACCCAAGTTTATGTTACTGTTGTTTCATAAATACCCGTATAAAATTCTGTTTGCAAACGTTTGATTTTTAAGCATTTTCAGTGGGGTTACGCTTACTTCATTATATGAAAATAAAATGCAGTAGTAAGAAGTAAATACTATTGAAAGTAACGTTTATATAAGGAAAAACTTACACTTCCTGTACAATTACTTGCAAGGAATGGGTGACATTAGAAGATCTTGAAATTCTGGAGAGTACTGATGATGGCATGCCTGAAAATGGTCTGGATGTTGCTTTGTTACCACTCACAAATGCTACAGATGATTTGAAGGATGAAGAATCTAGTGATGAAGAAGCACTAATTACTGACAATATTCTAGCAAGTTAGTTGAAAGCTTCAGCCATAATTTGCAATAAGGATATGTTTAACAATATAAAAATTCCAAGCCCATCAATGATGCGGATACTGACCGTTCAAGTAATAGAGCTTCCCTGCATTCCACATCCACTGCTGCAATATGCTGTGCAACAGCAAAAACATCCGCTGCTCCAAAACGAAGAAATTAAACCATCTTATATGTTCAATTAGCAAAAACAGCCTCTTTCCCCTACGCCACAGAATGGCCAAAAATGAGTACTTTAAACCACTCTTTCAGGGCACCATTGGGATATTTTGAACTATTTTTGATAGTGATGTTATAAGTATGATGGTGAAATACATCAACCAGTATGCTGCAATGAGGAACAAACATGGACATTGCTCTGAAGAGGAAATGAAGCGTTTTTTAGCTCTTTGGCTTCTTAGTGGTTACGTCGCCTTGCTAAGGAAAGACATGTGTTGGGAGATGTCAAAAGTTGTACATAACATTTTAGTTTCTAACGCAATATCCACCGACAGCTTCAAGTTCGTTATATCAAGTATTCACATTTTCAACAACATGAACTTGATGGTACTGACAGATTTTCTGTTGTTCGTCTTCTTATAAGGACGATAAATGAAAAATGCAGAGAACATACGCCTCCGTGTAAAACCACTCAGATCTGACAGTGCAGCTGATAACAGCGTGGTGACAGTGGCAACAGACTCTGATACTACAAATCCAACTCATCCAGTAATGCGATGTTCAGATCAGCAGAAAAGACGGATAACAGTTCAACAACCAATACCCAGTTACCACTGCAGTAAGTTTATGGGTGGAACTAATAGAGCTGACAAAAATACAGCACTCTGTAGAGTATCTGCTGAGGGTAGAAATGGTACTTCCCATTATTGCACATTTTGTCGATGTAGCGGAGCACAACGCATAGCACCTCTGCAGGGAGGATGGTAGTAAATTGGACCACATGGCGTTTCGTCGCAGAATCGTCACTCGAATCGCGGAATCAAACTACCATGTTGCTATGCAAAGAGGAAGAGTGTTGTATCCTATCCAGTAATGCCAACCGAGCCCGCTGCCAAAAGGTTGGCAGCATCAAAGTCCGGACGCCGTCCGCATAAGCAGCGCCAGCGAGACAGCAAATCGCCGCAAGTCTGCTCGCGTCACCGCTGGCTTCTGGCTTCTTAAGCGCTGGAGTCGCGAGCGCTAGGACAGTTCTGTATTCGCCGCTCAGTTGTATACTCGCCACCGAATCGTGTACTTGCTAGTCAGTTGTGTGTTCATCGCAGCAGAGTTGTTGTTTGTCGTCAGCCGACGCTGACCTAGCCGCACCTACTCGAACTAGACAGATCTCTGTAGACACGGAGTTCACTATTGTGTTACTGTATCTTCATTAATAAAAGATAAGTACCGACTTTTATTTAATATGAGTGTTTGGGCTTTCATCTTTCTGTTCACTGTTCCAGCGGACCGGTCGGCCCGCTATTAAAAGTGTGGCGGTGGCTTCGTAAGCCATTTCTACAGCCAAGTGTTTGTCGCTACGAACACCGCCACAAAAAAGAGTATCTAAAATGACAAAAATTGATTCTAGATATGACAAGCTGGAACATTATGTCTCAGATTTGACTCTAGATCCTCTTTCGGGAAAGAAGAAACAACATCACTGTCACAAATGTCAAAATAAATCTACAACACTGTGCATTAAATGTAGTGTATCTCATAATGTTTCTTGATGATGATGATGACTGGTTTGGGGGCGCTCAACTGCTCGGTAATCAGCGTCCGTTCATGATTCTTGATTCAAACTGTTCCATATAAAGTAGTGCGACAGTACTGATCTGAAGGTTAAACAGCGACATTGTGTTACGTGAACGTTAATTCAGCTTAAGTCCTTTCAGAAGACTGGGCCATTTTTCAAAAAGTATGCAAATAAAAAGTGTAAAACTACTAAGTACATTTATCTTTTATTATAATTAAGTGATTAATTAGAGTTTTCGTTAAAATGCAAACAAAAAGCAATTCAGCCTTTTCTGAGTTAATAAACAGTATTGAAGTTCTACGGTTTTGACACGGATGCATACCAGAGCAACTAATCAGGATACAGCATTCTCCGCTGCTTCCAGGAGCTCACCGAACTGTAGTGTCATGCGCAAACCGATACGTGGGACGTTTCCTTGGTCGCAAGCACCAATCAATACCTTTTTTTTTTTGGTGTCAGCTGTCTGCAATAACATGTAAGATGCTTTGGGTGACAAGAAAGTAATCATGACCGCAACAGCCAAAATATTACACAATATGGCGTCAAGGTGAAAAGTACTAAGGATGGAGTAAATTTGTGTTAATATCACTGAAATCTGGTATTATTATGTTTCATTTATTTGTTTATTTCTTAGTCCTGGTAAGATTAGGGCCTTCAAGCACTCTAGACGCTCTACGTATTCTACATTACATTCTCTACGACAAATGTGTAGAAAGTTACCACTACCGTACTATACACACGACAATAAAAGTGTTGCATCATCCGAAAGTGTAGTGCAGTTGTGTTGCTACCGTGACTGTTCTCGTACCGATAGTAAGGTCATCGCTCATGTTTTCTGCAAACATGTGCACTACATACGGGTCGACCATCGCACTGAATGGATTGCAGAATTTCAGTTGAAAGTAAATGAAGCACCAGTAGGGACGCAACAGAGACATGTGTGGAACAGTACAGTCAACATCTCAGGAGAGAACTGGGGAAGTTGTTCGCAGTCTGTTCAGGAATCAAAGTGATGGGATGTGGACATGGAATCGGTTCCAATTGACGGGTAGTGGCCGGCCGAAGTGGCCAAACGGTTCTAGGCGCTACAGTCTGGAACCGCGCGATCGCTACGGTCGCAGGTTCGAATCCTGCCTCGGGCATGGATGTGTGTGATGTCTTTAGGTTAGTTAAATTTAAGTAGTTCTAAGTTCTAGGCGACTTATGACCTCAGCAATTGAGTCCCATAGTGCTCAGAGCCATTTGAACTTTGACGGGTAGTGTTGAGGACTTACGTTTTCCAGGCCGTCCACGTTCGACAAGTGAACAGATCAATCGATCTCTACGACTTTTGAGTCAAAGGATCCGTGGGCAAAGTGCTCCAGAATTGAATTTGTTTTTCGAAGTATCTGCAACACGTCATGTATCGCATCAAACTGTTAGCAGACGATTGCGTGATGCAAATCTCCATTCACAACTACCTTGGTGAGCATCACGTCGTAAACCGCAGCCCCAAAGACCCCGTTACAGATGAGCAGGAAATCATGCAGAATGAACGTCCCAGGATTGACGTCGGGGCGAAACTCGTCTCTGTTTGTATCCTGATAATCACGGAGAACGTGTTTGAAGACAACCCGATAATATCGAACACCTCCAACACTATGTCCCACATGTGCGACAAGGATTTGATGTTCTGGGATGGCATTAAATGTGGCCACTGTAGACCTCTTGTGGTGATTGAGGGCAATCTCACTGCTATATGGTACAGGAACAAGATTTCTGCAGCCAATAGTGGGACCAAATCGCCAACATTTTGGTGAAAATTTCATGCTGATTGCTTGCTCGAAATGCGTTCAGCATCCTAGTATCACCGTAATGGAGTGTGCGGAGGCGGCGGGGTCGGTCGTCTGCATTCTCTCTTTCATTTATCGAAAGTCCACTTACCTCGATATGTTTGTTTTCGACGTCCCTTCACTCTGTAGTAGCAGATACGTGCTAGGCAGTGTAAAGCAGCATTGATGAAACCACTATCTAATACCTACCACACAGAGGCCGCGTAATTCGAGTTGAAAGTCAGTTCTTGAAATGTTCATTTTAAAAATTCGGGCGTTCGGAGGATGCAGTCTACTTGCATAAAGCATTTAAAATTAGATTGAATCTGCTTTTTATTCATATGGAAACACATGAAATGGTTATTAAGCCCGTAATTAATATGATAATTCTCTGTCATTCAAAGTTCATTGTCTGTACAACATAGTTTCACTCGAAAAGATGCCAGAATTATTGCAAGTCCGACCCGACTAATTTTCACGTTCTACCAGGTACCGACCCACATCTATTCGCGAGTTAAACATTCGGTCGTTTCACTGGTCTTCTTCGAAATAAGCGCTCGCCAGTGTATTCCGTACAGAGCACGAAACATGCCACGCGGAATTGTTACTACGACCAGAAAGTTCAGACGCTCATGACTCTCAAACTATTTAATTTAGAAACACCACAATTTCATTAAAATGTTCGTAACTCCAGTCGCTTCAGTCACGAAGTATTCGAACAGCAATTAACTCACTATTTCTTCACTTTTCAGAGTATTTTTACGGAGCTATCTAACATGGTGTTATCAATAGGCTGGTTAGCAAGCAACTCTACGTCCAACTATTCCACTCACTGCCCACTGCACTATATTCGCGTGGGAACAGCTTAATTCTGATTGACTGTTGATCTAAGTGACCAATCGGAATGTTCCTTCCAGATCATTCTCGCGGCAAAACATGCCTTATCCAATCAATAATCATTAAAACTTCAGTTCCTAGTCTATTGTTTAATCAAAATAAGCGAAGTACGAATTATTCTCCAAATTGATAAATAAACTTATTCCGCCTCTAACTTTAATTTTGGCTGCCTTTAAACAAAAGCAAGCCCCCACCTACATCGTTAACTGGATTCATGGTTGCACCATAACTTTCCCACGATCTATTTGTACAAGGTCTTATGAAAAAGCACCTATTAAGTTTTAACGTATGTCCCACACAAACTCTCTCAATCATTCTCACGCACTCACACTGTAAAATATAATGAAATAATAATTTTGACTGTTTTTTGTATTACATACTGCACAGTGACTAAAGTTTTAAACAGAAAATTCTAATTAATTGATTTTTATGCACTGATAACTTTGTAATGGCTTCAAATGATAATGCAAATCAATCTGTATTTGTTTCTAACTTGATTTAAAAAAACAAGCATTGGTTTTAGGACTTTTAGGTAATTTTCTTTATTCCAGCACTATAATAAATAAAAATCTGAAATTTTGACAGCAGCATTCCATTAATAACAGAAGACTGTGTACCACATTTGAAAAAAATCGGATAATAACTTATATGGATTAATTAGAGTCGTAGAGGGCACGAATCTTCGTATTGACTGACTGTTACGCTATGCAATTCTCACGGCTATGAGTAAAGTGACAAAAAAAAAAAAAAAAAAAAAACCATAGCCGTCTTGCAGCCACCGTACCAAACGGCTGCGTGTCTTACTGGAACGAATGTCATCTCGTAATAACTTGGTACGTTACAAGTGGCCTGCCTGTTCTCCTAACATGAACCTAATCGAACATGTGTGGAATCTGTTGAAACGATCAATTTTTGGGCGTTTAACCACGTACTCTGTGCGACTTACGCAGAATCGCCATTGAAGGATGGGGCAGTTTGGACCAGGGCTGGAGTGATGATCTCATCGATGGTATGGCACGACCCATTCAAGCCAGCATGCGAGGAAGGAGGACGTTGCTCAGGAGGACAGTAAAAACATCCCCATAGGAAACCGATGATTTTGTCGTTATACAAATGTTTGGTTTTTTGATTTGATGATCCGGACAGAATTGCAAATGAATATATGTACATGCCCCATAGCCAGTTTGTGTTTACTCTGTCGTGAATTTCGAAGTAAAGGAGCCGACGCAAAACTTTTGATGATATGTCTAGAATGCAGCATTTAGAAATTACAGGACACAATTAGAGGAGAAAAAATATCACATTAATGTTTGTTCATGACATGTAGACGAGAAAGACAAATAATCGGCTGGTAGGTTTAAACTATGGTATCTAGTAGGAATGGACGTGAGCGAAGGTGTTGAATAGCATGAGGAAGAGGAACGTGATAAAACATAAGTAATGAAGATAGGGGAACAGAAAATGGCTTGACTAATTGAGAAATGAAAAGGGAAAGGAGCGTAACAGGAATAATGTTTGCTGTACTGTTTGCCTGAGGGAAATTGGCCATATACGTTAATTTTGTGAAGGAAATTTATGAGGCTGACAGAAGGAAGCACTTCAGTTTTTTCTTAGGTGTAGTAGGACATCGAATTCTGCGCAGGGTGCTTGGTATCTTATTCCAGATGCGAACAGTAAAATCAGAAAAATAGATTGTGAATGTTTTTCTTTTACGGACGGGCACAGCTAGGATACTACATACGTGAGATCTTGAGTTATGATTTTGATGAGCTGACAGTTACTTAACTTCTGATGCGAGGTAATGGGGTACGTGCACACTGAGGTAGTAATGAAGCAGATATAGCGTACGGTATTCCTAAGAACATGACTATAACGGCAATAATATTGTATGTGTTTCATACGTATGGATAAACTGGAATGCCGTGGAACCATAGAATTCTCTCTATACAAAGATTTACAGTATTCGAATATTAATCCAAAATTGGTGGGCATTAATAAAAAAAAATCTGCCCCTTACTTTGACTTACTCTGACTTTACTTTGATGTCACCTACAACTGTTCAAATGGTTCAAATGGCTCTGAGCACTATGGGACTTAACATCGGAGGTCATCAGTCCCATAGAACTTAGAGCTACTTAAACCTAACTAACCTAAGGACAGCACACACATCCATGCCCGAGGCAGGATTCGAACCTGCGACCGTAGCGTCGAGCGGTTCCAGATTGAAGCGCGTAGAACCGCTCAGCCACACCGGCCGGCCCTACAACTGTCATTATATGCACAGGGTAGAATGTTAAGTGTCCTAAAAAACCTTTGTGTGCATCCTAAAAACGTTCAGCTATGAAACTTACAATATATGATGTGTAGTGTGGCGCTGAAACTTTCGGGGGACCCTAAAATTCTCGATCTTTAACGCAAGTGTAGGAAACCACGTTTTCATCTCGTCTGGAATTGACATTTTTTCGTACAGCCTGTTTCGTTGCAACATGGAGACTTACAAATATCTCGTAACTCCTCACATTTCATTTTCTCTGACATTCCCTCTACAGTTTCATCCTCAGTCTTGTTCCTGCTGGATGACGGTACGGTATTTCCTGATCAGTCAGGAAGCAATGGTGGTTGTATTACCACAAAGTAGGTTTGTATGTGAGGGGGTGTTAAAAAAAAACATACGAAACAACACTGTGGGTGTAATTGAAGTCTTTATTCAAAAGTAATCACCAGAGGCCTGAACAGAACTAGCCTACTGTTTCACAAGCCGAAGGATTCCCTGTTCCTCGAATTTCTGTGGCTGTGGCAGGAGCCAGTCCTCGACTATATCCATCAGGGTGTCGTCCGACTTAAAGCGGTTTCCTTTGAGCTGTATTTTTGGCAGACAAAACACATGGAAGTTGCAGGGCGACATGTCTGAGCTGTAGGGCGGATGCTCAAGCTGTTCACACTTGAACTTGGCCGTCACACTTTGTGTGGCCCTGGAGATGTCTGGACGCACCTTATCATGGGCCAGAACCACTCCGGAGCTCCATGAGCAGCCCAGGCCGTTTGCTCTTGACGGATTTGCGTAGGCTACACGGCTACGGAGTGTCTCACAGTATACGTCACTGTTAATGGATTTTCCGTGCTCGTGAATTTCGACGTCTATTGGACCTCGGACATCGAAAATTATGATGAGCATCACCTTTCGTGCTTAGGGCACAGCTTCGAATTTCCTAGGGGCAAGTGACGACGCATGCTTCCATTACTATAATATGTCACTGCCTTATCCAAAAGCAGTGTACGCAAATTTCGACCGGTTTGGTTGCTACGACGTTTTGTACCTTTTCATTTGAACACTGCTTATGCAGGCTGTTCGGATGTTCCTGTCACAAACTTCTAAGACTTATAGAGGGGAGTGAGAACATAATATTTTGAATAGGAACCCATGTGCGGAAACGAATCGTTTTCCGTTCTACGACGATTTCACTTCAGATGTGTAAGGAGTCCACGTCTGCTGCAGAAAAGAGAAAAATCTCAGAGTTGCTTGTGTGTAATAGGGTTGAGAGGATTACGTATACTTCGTCAGACGGTCACCAGATGTCACTTAACGTCCTCATTACTGCGAGACCTATTCAGTGCCAATTATTATCCTTCCGATTTTTTACACATCTAGGGACATGTTTAACGTATTCGTTTGGAAATACTTCAGTTTTTCACTTTTTTTGGAAAAAATAAAAAAAAAACTTCAAACATTTGGCATTCCAACGCAGCTCTAGCCCTCTCGACTTTACCGACCACACTGACTTCGGAGCAGGCGAGACGTTCGTGCGAGGTAAAGCGAGACTGAGAGAGAGATAGGCGATCCCCCATCTGCTCGTTTTCCTCGAACATCTCCGCGTCCTCTACACCTCCCGCCGCCTTGATCCTCCTCATCCCCTGGTTGCTCCTCTCCTCTCCAACACACGCCCTCTGCCGCGCCTTCACCATTGTGTCCGCCCTACCCCCCACCTCTACACCCTTCATCTTCCTTCCCATGTGGATTCCGTCAACTCTCCCTCCCGGATGATGCCCTCTCTCCCTCCATTTATCCCTCCTATCAACTCTGTTACTCACCTACCCCTCCCTTCCTCTGTTCTTTTCCCAGGCTCCCTCTCCCTCCCTTCTCGCGTCTGCACAATCCCCCCTTTTCTATGTATGTCCCCTCCATCCGTCAGCTCCCCCATTTTTTCATTTTCTCTCCTCCCCCCTTTTCCTCCTCATTGATCCGCCCCCCCCCCCCCCCATTCTGCCCCGTGTCGCCTGTATAGTGCTGTTTTAAGCGAGTGTTCAGTGTTGTGCATCCCCTGTCAGTGTTGCGAACAGCCACCATACTGTCGCTAGTGCGAACAGAAACCAGACTATCGCCGTGTTTTTTTTAAATTGTTCCTGTCTATTTATTACGTGTTTTAATCAGCGTCGCTGACCGTTTTGTTTCTATATTTTCTTCGTATCTTTTTCTCCATGTTTCACTTTTTAACAGTCAATTTTATCGCCTGCTTTTGTTTGTTTTTTATATCTCCTGATTTTGTTTCTTAAGGTTTCTGTAGGCTGCAGAGCGACGTATTGTGCTGCTGCCAGCCAGCCCCCCGCCCCCTCTGGGGGGGGGGGGGGAGGGGGAATCGAATTCCAGTAAATAAAAAAAAGATATAGGCGAAAGCTGGCAACGTTAAAATTCAAATGGCTCTGAGCACTATGGGACTTAACATCTGTGGTCATCAGTTCCCTAGAACTTAGAACTACTTAAACCTAACTAACCTAAGGACATCACACACATCTATGCCCGAGGCAGGATTCGAACCTGCGACCGTAGCAGTCGCGCGGTTCCGGACTGCGCGCCTAGAACCGCTAGACCACCGCGGCCGGCGTGTCGTTAAAATTCGCCGTCCAAACAGGACACGGGTTTCCGTCGCGTAGTCGCACCGGCGTGTCGCGCACATGGCGATACGCGAATCTTTCAGTCGTCTGCTGGGCACTTTTCCACCGCGAAAACCTCAGCGAACTGTTTTCTTTATGAAACTGTTACAGTTAACGACCACTTAACCAAATTACAGCTTTCTTAGTATCATTTTATTCAGAGCATATTTTTTGCATGTTTACATGTGAAGCTGACGTATAATACCCCACAGCAAAGTTAGCTGACTCCATCTTTCCGTTTGTGTATAAAGTAATAAACATATTAACAAAGTCTCATATTCGTTCTTATTTATATTTTTATCGTTATTATTATGGGTGTGAGAGAGGCTGCTGCTGGCCCTTGGCTTCACCCACCGCTACTATGCGAGCTGACTGTCACTTCGTTTATAAGCAACACATATGAACTACAGCAAAATTTTTTAGCTTCCTTTACATAATGAACTGATAATAGCAACTGGCTCCCAGATTATTACAGTAAACAAACAGCTAACTCAAATACGCTTCGCATGTCGGATGTGCAGTGATTTTCAGTCCACTTGCTACGATTTGTCTGTGTAGATATGAGTTATTGCCACAAGTGTGAGCAGTTTTATGTAAACATCCATCTTCAACTTCTAAGCTTGCGTACATGTCATACCTAAGCAAATTTCCTTTGTAAGCGCTACTTTTTGTCTGCCCAGATGTGATGTGCGCATATATTTGCGCAGACAGGTTGTTGCGCATGGAGAGGCCTTTAGCACGACTCGTGTAAGAACGGACGTGGCGATGGTGCAGGAGTATGCATGGTGAGCGAGGTGGGCAGCGCGCCGGACAGCAGCGCGACGCGCGTCTGGTGGTGGCTGCGCTTCCTGCTGCAGGAGCTGCTCGACTGGGCCACCTCGCTGACCGCGTCGGCAGCTGCGATCGCCGCTTGCGCCGTCTTGCTGCGTAGGACCGACCAGGAGCCCGCACTGCGCCCCAGAGTCGTCACCTTCCTGGCTGAGGCCTTGCAGGGGGGCAAAGCGTGGGCCACCATCCCTCAGGTGCGTTGCTTCTCTCCGTTCTTCCAGGTACGTTGCGGGACATTTCCAGATGCATGTACCAAGAACCATTAAAATTTATGAACTCTTTCATGAAAATAGCACACTGATGCCACAAAAACTTCAACTCAACGAAGGTGACATCTCTGCATAACTTGAAATGCTCCAATTACAACTTCCAGTATGAGAGGCTGTGATCAGTATATAAAACTGTTCCCTGCACACGGACAATGCGACGACGTCTGGAGTACCACAGACTATGAGCAGGAGACCGCTGTTGAAGCTTCCCTTGATGTAGCAGAAGAGAGAAGCGGGCTGACGTGGTGAGCCCAACGACAACACTTCACACAGAAGTGGCATCACATCGTCTTTTCAGACGAGTCCCAGTTTTGAGTGCAGCATCACCACGCACGTGTCCGTGTATGGAGGTTCCAAGGAGAATGAACTTTGCCATATTTCCTCTTTTCAGACGAGTCCCAGTTTTGAGTGCAACATCAACCACGCACGTGTCCGTGTATGGAGGTTCCAAGGAGAATGAACTTTGCCATATTTCGTACGTCACTGTCGTATGGCCAGAGCACCTCGCTAAACGTTGCGGGGCTACCACTGGGTACACGACACGATTACGTCTCGTTTGCCTAGCCGGTAATTTCTGATGTGCTAAGCCCAAAGGCTGTCCGCCTTCTTAGTTGAGTTATCAGCATGGCTGACTGCCATGCAGGGGAGCAGGGTTCAATTCCTGGTATGGTGTGCACTCAGCCTCATGAGGCTAACTGAGGAGCACTCGACCGATTAGTAGCGGTTCCACAACTGGGAGAGCGGTGTTCTGACAACATGGCATTCCATATCGCATCGGATGACGCCGTTGTCATAGGATGACACCGCGGTCGGTCGGGTCCGATTGGCCAGTCCAGGGCCAGAATGCAGAAACTTACTTTACCTTAAGGTCAGTGGCTGCGTCCTACTTGCGAGGTCTCTGTGATATTGTCTTTCCACAACATAACACAATGTCGCATGTTCCCCATGCTTTCCTGACCTGCCATTAGACAGAGGGTATTGCCCTGAGCAGCACATTTACTTATCTCTCATCACTCACCACTCGCCAAGCCTAACCGGCTTTTAGCTATTGTCACTGCCAGAGGTGTCGGCTCTGTGTACTAAATTTGGCAATATGAACACCCACAGTAACAGTGAAATAATAGCAAAATTTCGTTATTTGTTATCCCCCCCTGCTGTTGCCCTTTTAATGACCAGAATTATAAATTTCTAATGAAAGAAACATCCAATGTAACTAATTCTTTTGTTAGCGCTACTACACAATTTCAAAAACTGTAGCAATGGCTTTAAATAGCAGTAACTGACATGTACACGTTCTCAGTACGTTGTGTGTAGCAAAGAACATGAATGTTGAAGTATCATATCCACACCGCCGCTATCCATGGCTACGCTGGAAGAATGATTCACGGTGTCTCTCCTCGTAATTTCTCTGATTTCATCACTGTAGCCGCTGCACGATATGGTTGTTGAAGGAAATGCGCTGACGGAAATGGGAAGTGTTACACAGTCAACAACTATTAACTGTGATTACATTCAGATCTGAGGTCCATCATCAACATCAGAATGAGGTGTGGCCTCAATTGGCACGAATACACTCTCGTATTCGTTGTGGCATGGATGCAAACAGCCTTCGAATGTCATCTTGAGGAATTTCTTGCCATGCCTGAAGCATGCCTGTGTCTGCATATGCAGATAACTGGCTGGATACTTGTATGAAACTATATGTCTTCTCAGAGCATCCCAGACATTCTCTGTAGGTAAAAATTCAGGAGACCGGGCAGCTAGTCAAAGATTCCTCAAGGCGTTTATGGTGTGAACTTCAAAATGTGGTTTTCCATTACCCTGCTAGGATGTGCCATTTGGTACCCTAGTCTTCTAGAAAGACCCCTGATTGCTCTTCTTTCCACGCTGTTGTCTTGAGACGTTTTATCACACTTGTTCTGCGGACATTTCACTGCAGCCGACTGTATGACCGGTCTGTCGATAGTATGCAACTGTGCTCTCAAACCCGAAACAGGGAGATAAGCTGCACTTGCTCATCATGTGGCCGTCCTGTGGCATAATCTCCCCCTGAAATGTTCCAGTAATGTTAGGCACACCAATGTCCATCATATACCACCACCAGTATAAAAAGTTTCGAGACAGGATTAATAAAAAATAGAGAAAAGTTAAGATGGTGGTTTTAATGCTTCAGATGTACTACGTAGCCTCCTCCACCCCCTCCCGCTCCCCAAATCAGTACAACGCACAAACGTTTATACAACCATGTGAAAACATCAGAAAAATTCTTCTTTGGGATGTTTTTCAAATCACGCGTCACATTGGCTTGGATGTCGGTTATGTCTTCAATACGTTCACACTTCGTTTGAATTTCTGTACTTTGTTCGTATTGACACCACCGAGTCTCCTCTCAGGTGACGATGTTTTCCAGAAAAGAATTGTCCGCGTTCTGCATTTCAGTCAAGTCGCGGCAGGTGTCCACGCTTCAGTGTTTTTGTGCAGGAGTCAAGGCGTGTGGGACAAACTTTGCACAGGCTTTTCTTTTCTTCAAAATATTCTGGAGAATATCTCGGACAGTTGAATTAGATATATTACTCCACTGCGGTTTGCGACAGCAACGTTGAAACGCTATGGTCGCGTATCCACTACGGAACACTGCCTGCTCCCAACTGACTCGTCGAATACACTTCTGTTGTTTATAGTTGTTCGTGGTAGCTGCCACTGTAATTACTGCGCTGACGTCGCCTACACGTCAGAAATAAAATAAGTCTCGAAACGCTTTCGATGGACAGTGTGTTCACACCCTTCTACGTCTGTAAGAAAAGCTTTTTACCTCTCTCAGAAAACTGAAAATAAGGTCGTAAACGATGAAATTTTAATCGGTATCTCCCAAAGCAAAGAATTACTGCCCCCGTAGCTGAGTGGTCAGCACGTTTGACTGCCTTGCAGTGGGCGGGGGTTTTATTCCCGGCGGAGTCGAGAATCTTCTCCGCACGGGGAATGGCTGTTGTGTTGTTTTCATCATCTTCGAGGCGCAAGTCGCCCAATGTGCTCAAAAGACTTGCAGCTCGGTGGCCGAATTTCCCCTGATGGGGACTCCCGACCATCAGTGTCATACGCTCATTTCGTTTCATTCACTTGGTAACGTTCGGACAAGGTACTCACAGCATAACATTTTATGTTTCCGCCCATGTGTTTCGAATTAATACTGTATAGAGATATGAATGGAATAACGACATACAACGATAAAGTAAAACATAATGATCGCCCTACACCACGAGACTGAGCACCGTCTGGTGGCGCTGTGGGCCCAGAATGTGGTCAGGAAATAGTGAACATGGTCCTCTCAATGGAATCGACCTCTTATTGCTAGAGGTATGGCGAACGGGTACCCCATGCTGGGGTTATTCAACACTTTATTACTGTAGGCTCTGTGCTGTTGTACTCGTGGTCTTCAGTACGATGCAACTTTTCGTTCTAGTCTATACTGTGTAAGCCTCTTCACCTCTGCGTAATTACCGCAATCTACATCCATTTGAACCTACTTATTGTATTAACGCCTTGATCTTCCTCCACTATTCCACCGCCAAGCAGATAATTCCTTGATGGCATAGGATATGTTCTATCAACCGATCCCTTCTTCTAGTCAGGTTGTGCCATAAATTTCTTTTCTCCCCAATTCTGTTCAGGACTACCTCATTAGTTACATGATATATCCTCTAATCTTCAGCATTCTTCTGTAGCACAACATTTCTAAGGCTGCTGTTCTGTTCTTGTCTAAAGTGTGTTTCGTCCCCATACGTGGCTACACTCCATACAAATACTTCCAGAAAAGACTTCCTAACACTTAAATCTATATTTCCTGTAAACAAATTACTTTTTTCCAGAAACGCTTTTCTTGTCATTGCCAGGCTACATTTTACATCCTTTCACTTTGTCGATCATTAGTTACTTTGCCGCCCAAATAACCAAACTCATCTACTACTATAAGTGTTCGTTTCCTTTCTGCCAAAATAACATAACTCACGTACTACTTTAAGCGTTTCGTTTCCTAATCTGACTCTCTTAGCATCACCCGATTTAATTTAAGTACATTTCATTGTCCTTGTTTTGCTTTTGTTGATGTTTACCTCACATCCTTCTTTTAAGACACTGTCCATCACGTTCAGCTGCTCTTCCAAGTTCTTTACTGTCTCTGACACAGTTACAATGACGACGGAAAACTCCAAATTTTTTCTTTTGTTTCCTTCACTGCCTGCTCAGTGTACAGATTGAATAATATCGGTGATAGGTTACAACCCTGTCCCATTCCCTTCTCAACCACTGCTTTCTTTTCACACCCCTCGAGTCTTATACATGCCGTCTAGTTACTGTACAAGCTGGTTGGTAATAAGAATGTGTTTTTAATAATGAAAAGGAAAGAAGGAAGTATCAATAAAGTCTCTTCTTTCTACATGCGGAAGGGCTTAGAAGGAATTACGAGGACTCTAAAATATATGCGGCAGTTGCGAAATACGACGCTGTTTGTGGAAACATCCAGTTTCCAGCAAGTTGTTAACCTACAAACTGCTAAGTGCCTGAGGGAATACGCTATCGACACAGAGCTCCACAGCACCTCGAACTTCAGCAAAGGTATTGTGTCATGTAGGGACCTAGTTGATATTCCCATCGAAGAACTGAAGAGTGAGTGGGCTCAGGAAGGAGTTGTTGATATTCCATACCTTATGAAAAGGATGGATGGAGACGTGGTGAAATCCGACTCCTTCATTATTACCTTCAATACCACCAAACACCCAGAACACCTCAAGACAGGGTTCAAATGGCTCTGAGCGGTCGCGCGGTTCCAGATTGTAGCGCTTAGAACCGCTCGGCTACCCCGGCCGGCCAAGGCAGGGTTTCTTGGCCTAAACGTGCAACCGTATGTTGTAAACCCAATGCTCTGTTTTAAGTGTCAGCGTTTGGGCATACAACCCTAGGATGTAAGGGGAAAGCGACGAGTGGAAACTGTGGTAAGGCCGCTCATGAGGGAGTTGGTCCCCATCTCCTGCCCGATGTATCAACTGCTCTGGAAACTACCCTGCTTAAAGTAGGGAACGCAGAATCTTTCCAGAGGAACGCAAAGCACAGGAAATAAAAACTGAAACTAACTCTTTAATTGTTTTTATTATACACTGACCTACCGAATTTTCCCTGACAAAGGCAACTCAGACTTAACAAAGGCAACTCAAACTTAATGTATTCATTTATTAGCCACAATATACAAGCCCAACGCCATCTGACTGCTCTGCAATGACATGGCTTCAAATACCTAACTCAAAAGAATGGCCCTAAATTAGAAGAAATCCTAACAATAGCCCATACATTTCATAAGTCACTTACCTCACTGAAAATCTTTATAACACGAACTACAGCAAGTAGCAACAACGGCCAGCTAAATAAAAAGATTCTAACTGTTATAGAATATATTGATGAAATGGAAAAGGCAAATACAATATCAGACAGCAGGAAAATGTTTCACATGTTGGAACATGTGAGTAATGGTCCCAGAAACGAAACTTTAGTTATTAATGATAAGGATGGAACTATGCTAACAAACAAGAAAAAAAATTTGAATAGGTGGAGAGAATATTTTGAAGAGTTATTAAATGCTGAAGATCCAGAGAGTGTCTTTTCACATGAGAATAATACAGAGGGTGCAGGAGAAGCTACAAATATTCAAGTGACTCAACAAGATGTAGAAAGAGCGACGAGGAAACTAAAGAATAATAAGGCACCAGGAGAAGATAGAATGACGGCAGATGTGTTGAGGGCAGGAGGAGAAACACTTCAGAAAGAGCTATACAATCTCATAAAAAATATGGGAAAAAGAGAAAATCCCGGAAGAGTGGAAATCAGCGGTCATTATCCCACTGCATAAAAAGAACAGTAATAGGAATTGTAACAACTACAGAGGCATTTCTCTTCTAAGTATATCTTATAAAGTTCTGTCTTTAATAATACTTGAAAAACGTAAGCCATTTGCAAAAGATATTGTAGGAGAGTACCAGGCAGGCTTCCGGGAAGGACGATCGACCATCGATCAAATGTTCACTAAGAAGCAAATCTGGGAAGAGTGCTGGGAATTCAACCACCGATTTCTGGTGACGTCCGTGGACTTCTCAAAGGCTTATGACAGTATCCACAGATTAGGTACGTACAACATCCTGAGAGAGCTTGGTACACCGATGAAGTTAATAAATATTGCCAAGGTGTGCACAGCGGAGACAAAAGCCAAACTCAAATACCAAAGGGAGCTGTCCAAGGAATTCCATATCAGACGGGGTGTGAGACAAGATGATGTTGTTTCACCACTTATTTAATCTGGTCCTAGAGAAAGTAATCCGATAAATGCAAAGAGAAGACAAAGAGGTGACGCTAAATGGTAGGACAGATTTATTATGTTATGCAGACGATATCGCAGTTCTAACAGAATCAGAGGAAGAGTTGGCAGAAACTGTAGACGACCTAGCGCAAAACTCAAGTGAGATCGGGTTACGGATTAATGCGGAAAAGTCTGAGGTAATGGAAGTATCAAGAGAAGTCGTTAATGACATCCCATTGCAGGTAGTGATATGGAAATTTGCTAAAGTGGAAAATTCTAAATACCTTGGTACATGGTTCAAGAGGCAAAATAATTTAAAACAGGAAATAAACCAACGTAATGCGAATGGGTCTAAAACTTATTTCAGTCTAAAGCTGATAATGTCATCCAAGAATCTGTGAATTAAGGCCAAACTTAAAGCATAAAATGCTGTGGTAGTGCCAGTATTGTTGTATGGGAGAGAAACCCTAAGCACAACTAAGAAGGATGAAGAAAATTCGTTGATCTTCGAAAGAAAAATTATGAGAAGGATCTTTGGATCTGTCCAAGAAGGGAGCTCTTGGAGACATAGGAAAAAACCAAGAATTGTGTGAGCTGATGAGGCAACCGAACATCGCTCAAAAACTGAAAGCGCGGAGAATAAGCTTGGCAGCCCACATTGCTAGGAGCCCAGACACCTCTCGATCGAAAGCCATACTTATGGGAAGACTTGATGGTACCCGTCCAATCGGAAGACCCAGAAAGCGATGGGAGGATGAGCTACAGAAAGATCTTTGCCAGCTTGGAGTCCGTGACAACTGGATCCAAAGAGCACAAGATCGTCATCTTTGGAGGAGCATTGTCAGGTCACCGCATGATCTACAGGGTACTCGGTCGCCTATTTGATGATGATGACGATAAAAACTAACAAAAATATCTTTCATTTTAAGCAGGACAACATAAGAACATTCGGTCCTAACTCGAGACGGTCCTAACTAAATCGATACGGCAAGTGCTAGAGTTCGAGCAATGGGTTGCGGCGTCATCGGCGATCGCAGCGTGCCTGCCCGGTATTGGTTTCCGCGAAACGCCGGTATCAAAATTCGCACCGTACGTTAGATACCCTGTATATTCCAAGCCACTAACGATCAACAGAACGCTAAATTTACCAGGATTAAAAAATTTGAGATAATACGGCAAGTGCTAGAGTTCGAGCAATGGGTTGCGGCGTCATCGGCGATCGCAGCGTGCCTGCCCGGTATTGGTTTCCGCGAAACGCCGGTATCAAAATTCGCGCCGTACGTTAGATACCCTGTATATTCCAAGCCACTAACGATCAACAGAACGCTAAATTTACCAGGATTAAAAAATTTGAGATAATACATTAGTCGCTGATCACCAAAATTAAAACCTTTTTAGAAATCATCGAACAACATGGACTAATATTCGCTTTCACATATTCGCCTATGGTTCCCTTATTAACTTAAAAAATTTCACCTATGTTTCTTTCCAGGAACATTCTGCAAAGTTTTGTCGCTTAGAAGTTGAAAAATCGAGATTCTGTCAGATCCTTGCCTTACAAGGAAACTTAACATCCAATTGCAGGTGTACCATAGGAATTCCATCACCACGTCTCCACGAAGACCTTTCCCAATAATGAAAACGCAGATGACCCTTTCTGCTGTATCTATAAATTCACTCTGAGATCTATCTTTCTTATCGGTCACAATAGTTTTAATTCTTGTTTTCATTTACAGAAAAGCTAATCTCCTTTAGCCAACCACTATTTATATTCTGGAGTCCATTGCCATAGCCTGAGGCGTAACTCAGAATCTTAGAAATCTGTTATATATACCACAAAAACTAATTGCCTCTTCTGCCCCTGACGTCCGCTATATGTCTACACTGGTGTGCAAAAATTAAGGACGAAAGTAACTTTCGCATGATGCGTCACTGCCAAGTACCAAGGCTCGATGAAACTTGGACCGTACATAGAAAAAGCAGCTACTATGTACTACAGAAGGTAACTGAGAGAAATACGCAATGAGATGAAGAGAAATTACCATTTTTTTCAAAGACAATATTTCCACCGTCGTAACTGGGATTTGTCACGGGCGCCTGCACATTTCAAAAGGCGGTACATGCTTATTAATAGGGTTTGTGATTACCACATGCGGCAGTGCATGCTCTGCAACGTGCTCCCCTTCTCGGCATAAGGTTGGTAAGAAGCTTTTGTGGTAGTGCGCTGTATTCCTCCACCAGTTGTAACATTCCAGGCTTATGGTTACCACCCCTGCATTATGTATTACTAGATCAATACTCTTATAACTCCAGCTATAATTAAATTCAATTACTTTTCGATAATAGGAAAAAGGCTTTTAGAAGAATAATAACAATACTAAACAACAGTAGTTACAATACCCTTTGTACCATAAACAATCAAAATCAGATTCAGAAAATTAAAATCTGGAAAATTTTTAGATAAAAGAATAATATATTTCGTTTTCATTATCTGTAAATGGTAGGAATTAAATCTCGAGCCTAGTTAACAAAATATAGACAATTGATCGTTTAGCATTGTTAGAATGCTTATTTCTGCAATTTCAATATATGTGTTTCGAAAATGTCTTAAACTTGTTCCAGAAAAGTAGGGAATAGTATAGTGTGTTTGACAATGTTGTTAAATTATTTCATATTATAAGTTATGTTTTGCATTATTATAACCAGTAGTACATTGCAAGAAGAGTATTAATACTCGGCCTCGAGTATTGTTAGGGCAGATGAGTGTTGGACCCACCAGAGGACACATCTGTGCGTACAGTTGAGATAAGTTCTTGGTGCATGATTCAGATTTGGATTAACGATGGAGATACTCGTGTGTTGGACACTGTCTAAAACAGCATATTAGAACAGTGCGGTGACGGATTATTTCGGAGTGTTAAACAGTGCGATTTAATATCGCAAAAGGCAGAATGATGTGTGACTTTATACTCGTCCTTTGTTGGGTATTAGTGTTGAACAATGCGATGGATCTCACACATACATTTCTATCAATTTACTGTATCTGGACTATTTAATATCGCCAGTGTAGTATGTGCTACCATCGTTAGCTGTAGTAGTAACAACGAGGCTTATTACACCGAAGATTGATCATGAGCTCATAAGATACAGGTTTCAAAGTGAATAAATCTGCGTACTTACTTTAGTTCAGTTGTGGTCTACATCATTGTAGTGAAATCCATTATGGTATGCTGTATTTATTGAACAAGCATATTTTAGCTCATGTATGCAGTCGTCGAGGGACGCCGAAGACAAGATATTAACAGATATTTAAACCATTTTTAACTACTCACTAACCGGTGGGACGTTACACAGTGAAGCTGACAACAGCTGGATGGTCGATGGTGCCTGTGGACGAGCTGTAGTATGTCTCCCCAATGCATCCCGCTCGTGCTCGATGGGAACGGGTAGTCCACTCCTTTCGACGATTATCCTTTCGCTCCAGAGCTCCTCTAGCTGCGCAGTGCGATGTGTTCGCGTATTCTCATTCGTGATAAAGAAATCATGGTCGAACGAACTCCTGGAAAGAGGCACATAGACAAGGAGTACAGTTTCACAATAATGTTGATCAGTGAGTGAACAGTGTCAGTGTTCGGAGGCCAGTAAGCCCATGCATCTTTATGCCTCCCCATGCCTTTACTCCTGGACCACCAAAACGACCGTGTCTGACGTTTTACCTGGGTGTATTAAGTGCCCCCTCTCGTAATGTGGGGTTACGTCCAGAATCACTACTTAGACTGAATCTGCTTTCATCCGCGAAGAGCACGTGACACCATTCCTAGTTGGTGCAGTCTTTGTGCTCTTGGTACGATCGCAAACGATGCTGCCGATGTGGGGGCGTCAATGGAACACAACGTACTAATCATCGGGCAGAAAGATCACGTCCATGAAGAGTGGAGCAGAAAGATCACCTCCATAAAGAGTGTGTGCCACTGTGGAGCGTGAGATTGCATGCCTTTGGGTCTTGTTAAATGTGTTTGAAATTGCCCCCACTGATTGCCATGGGACTCTTCTTGCCTGTTGCACAATGTAGCCGTCATATGCTGTTGTTGTTGACTTGTCCTTCGGGCAGCAGTGTCTGCAGTTCAGGACGCTCCCCATGGTGCTGAAACGACCGATAGTGCAACCATATCGGCAGCATGTTGGCGAGACATTCGCCTTCATGGACGACAACTCGCGCCCCTATCGTGCACATCTTGTGAATGACTTCCTTCAGGATAACGACATCGCTCGATTAGAGTGGCCAGCATGTTCTCCAGACATGAACCCTATCGAACATGCCTGGATGGGTTGAAAAGTGCTGTTTATGGACGACGCAGAATCGTCGTTGAGGAGTGGGACAATCTGGACCAACAGTGCCTTGATGAATTTGTGGACAGTATGCCACGACGAATACAGGCCTGCATCAGTGCAAGATGACGTGCTACTGGGTATTAGAGGTACTGATGTGTACAGCAATCTGGACCACCACCTCTGAAGGACTCCTGTATGATGGTACAACATACAATGTGTGGTTTTCGTGAGCAATAAAGAGGATGGAAATGATGTTTGTGTTGTTCTCTATTCCAGTTGTCTGTACAGGTTTCGGAACTCTCGGAACGGAGGTGATGCAAAACATTTTTAGATGTGTGTTATTGGCCAAAATACCATGAACTTTGTAGATGACAGATTCAACTAATCTAGTACACGAGTATCCACTTACCTTTGGTGCGCTGTATTACTTGTGTCATATGATAAAGCTGCGTAATTGTGATTGACAACAAAAACAGTTTATTGGTTTCAGATTTATTTTCGGGTTAGTATCTCCCCTTTTACAAAATTGTTCAGACAGAGAAGTAAATTAGATGTATACAGCACCATTACAAAGCGTTTTTAGAGGTTACATTCACTCATAGTCGTTGAGTGGTAAATATATTCAGATTGATTTAAACGTATTTATGTTAAACAGCATGCATATTTGCTCCGTTCGAATCTGAAAATTGTTACATGTGAGTGAACACATGGAACTTGTAAAAAAAAAAAGAAAAATAAAAAAACCAGAATTTTCTTTTAATAGTGTGGAAAAAGTTCCAGGGCGAATGACAAACGCTTTTACGCCTACACTATTTCGAATTAGTGAACTATACGGGAACTACCAATTCATCTGCATTTTTATTTTCTGTGTGTGACGTACACGTTTTTGAAATTCTATAGCACTTCATGAAATTTTTTCAAGGTACCGTATTCGGAAATGTATGGTCAACGCTGGTAAATTATGATGATACATGTAACAATAGTTGTAAAACTTCTTCCGAATATGGAATATCTTCTTTGCAGCGCTTCCAGTTTCGTTTTATATCAGCGATTCCTGAACCACGTGAGAGTCGTGGAGTTCAGACGCCTTCTCGGTCATCCTTGAATGAGGGTGCACCCTTCGACGAGAGCGCGTCGCTGGAGGCGGAAGCGTCATCGGGGGGGAGCGTGGAAGATAGACGGTCACTGGAGGAGAGAGCGCCATTTGAGGAGAGAGCACCACCTGTGGAGAGAGCATCACTGCAGGGGAAAGCATCATCGGTGGGGAAAGCATCATTGCAGGGGAAAGCATCTCAGGAGGGGAATGCATCACTGCAGGGGAAAGCATCATCAGAGGGGAAAGCACCACTACAGGGGAAAGCATCTCTGGAGGGGAAAGCATCTCTGGAGGGAAAAGCATCACTGCAGGGGAAAGCATCATCAGAGGGGAAAGCATCATTGCAGGGAAAAGCATCTCTGGAGGGGAACGCATCATTGCAGGGGAAAGCATCATCAGAGGGGAAAGCATCACTGCAGGGGAAAGCATCTCTGGAGGGGAAAGCATCATTGGAAGAGAATGCCCCTGAACTGATTCTGCCGGAGGCAACAGTACGCAGCAGCCGTCTCTCTAGGTAAGTTTTTCTCAGCCGCTTACTCTCGGTTCGGTTCTAAAGAGTCACAATTTACTACTGTATCTCCCCCTCTTTCCCTACCATCACAAATATACAATGAGGTGACGAAAGTCATGGGGCAGCGAAATTCACATATACAGATGGCAGTAGTACCACGTACGCAAGGTATAAAAGGTCAGTGGAATGGCAGAGCTGTCATTTGTACTCAGATGATTCATGTGAAAAGGTTTCCGACGTGATTATGGCCGCACAACGGGAATTATCAGACTTTCAACGCGGAATGGTAGTTAGAGCTAAACGCATGGAACTTTCCATTTCAGAGATCGTTAGGGAATTCAGTATTTCGAGTTTCAAAGTGTCAAGAGTATGCGAGAACACTAAATTTCGGGCATTACCTCTCACCACGGTCAATGCAGTGGCCAACGGCCTTCACTTAACGACCGAGAGCAGCGGCGTTTGTTCAAATGGTTCAAATGGCTCTGAGCACTATGGTACTTAACATCTGAGGTCATCAGTCCCCTAGAACTTAGAACTACTTAAACCTAACTAACCTAAGGACATCACACACATCCATGCCCGAGACAGGATTCGAGCCTGCGACCTTAGCGGTTCCGGACTGAAGCGCCTAGAACCCCTCGGCCACCGCGCCCGGCGCGGCGTTTGTGTAGGGCTCCCAGTGCTAACGGACAAGCAGTACTGCATGAAATAACAGTAGAAATCAATGCGGGACGTACGACGAACGTTTCCGTTAGGGCAGTGTGGTGAAATTTGGGGTTAATGGGCTATGGCAGCGAGATCCTTTGCTAACAGCACGACATGGCCTGCAACGCCTCTCCTGGGCTCGTGATCATGTCAGTTGGACATTAGACGGCTGGAAAACCGTGGTCTTGTCAGATGAGTACCGATTTCGGTTGGTAAGAGCTGATGGTAGGGTTCGAGTGTGGCGCAGACCCCACGAAGCTATGGACCCTAGTTGCTAACAAGGCACTGTGCAAGCTGGTGGTGACTCCATAATGGTGTGGCCTGTGTTTACATGGAATGGACTGGGTTCTCTGGTCCAACTGAAGCGATCATTGACTGGAAATGATGGAGCAATTCATGTACTTCATGTTCTCAAAAAAGTCTGGATTTTTGTGAATGACAATGCGACATGTCACCCGGTGATTGGTTTGAAGAACATTCTGAGCAATACGAGCAAATGGTTTGACCACCCAGACAGCTCAACATGAATCCCATCGAACATTTATGGGATATGATCGAGAGGTCAGTTCGTGCACAAAATCCTGTTCCTCAACACTTTCGCAATTACGGAGGGTTATAGAGGCGGCATGACTCAGTATTTCTGCAGTTGACTTTCAACGACTTGTTGAGTCCCTACACTATGCTGGGCAAAGGGAGATCCGACACGATATTAGGAGCTATCCAATGACTGTCGTCACCTCTGTATAACTTCCCGTTAAGCTAACCTTTAGCATACACGAGATGTCTACGATTTTAACAACAATAACGATAAAATTTATTAAATGCATAAATATAATAATAATTTGTTTACATATATGCTTATTTCAGGGGTTGGGCAAGAATCTGGAAACACCACGATAAACGCGTGTTTGAATATACGTGCACATGGTAGCCAAGCCTTCAGTCTGAGCTGTTGCATTTCATCGCAAAGGCAGGTGTGCAATATCCTCAATACGTTGAAAGTGTCAGTCGTAATCAGAACAGTGTTCTGAGTAGCTGTGAGTGCACTATCTCGGAGCTATATAATTTGATCGTGAGCAAATTGTTAGTGTTCGTATGGCGCGTGCTTCCGTAACAAAAGGTAGCTGAAGAATTTGGTATTTGAAAAGGCAACATACCAAAGTTTCATACAGCATACAGGGAAACGGAAGAAACCATCATCCGCTAAGTCACAACGTGGATGAAAGCTTGTGTCGCGTGATCGTGTCAGATAGTCACTGTCGAGGATTGTGATAAAAAATAAGAGAGTGAAAGCTGCAAAAGCCACTGCAGAACTCAATTTTACACTCGCGAACCCTGACAGCACCAAAACATCGCGAAGGACGTTCCATAAGCAGAGAACTGGTGGGCGAGCTGGGATTCCAGAATCACTCAACAGTGATGCAAAAGCCCGTAACAGGAACATATGTTGATGAAGCCATAAAAACTCGACTACTGAGCAATGGAAGAAAGTCACTTGAGTGAAACATGGCGGGGGTTCGGCGATGATTTGGGCAGCCATGTCGTCGTTTTCCATGGGTTTCATGCCTGTTTTACAAGGTCGTACAGGTCAAGGAAAATGTGACCATTTGGGCTGATCAAGCCCATCCTATAGTACAATGCTTGTTCCCCAATGCCGTTGCTGTGTTCCAAGACGGCAGGGTCCTTGCTCACACAGGATAAATTGGCGCATCTCTCTGGCTTCCAGTCACCAGATCTCAATGTTATTGAATCTTTGTGGTCTACTTTGAGAGAAAGTTGTGCGATCGCATCCGCTTCCAGCATCGTCACCTGAACGCAGGAAGAATGCTGTGTGATTGAAAACTATATACGCTCTGCATTTATCCATTCCGAGACGAATGGAAGCTGTTTTTAGAATGAAATTTTCACTCTACAGCGGAGTGTGCGCTGATACGAAACTTCCTGGCAGATTAAAACTGTGTGTCGGACCGAGACTCGAACTCGGGACCGGAGGAGAGCTTCTGTGAAGTTTGGAAGGTAGGAGACGAGGTATTGGCGGAATTAAAGCTGTGAGGACGGGGCGTGAGTCGTGGTTGGGTAGCTCAGTTGGTAGAGCACTTGCCCGCTAAAGGCAAAGGTCCCGAGTTCGAATCTCAGTCCGGAACCGCGGGACTGCTACGGTCGCAGGTTCGAATCCTGCCTCAGACGTGGATGTGTGTGATGTCCTTAGGTTAGTTAGGTTGGTTTGGTTTTGTTTGGGGTAAGAGACCAAACAGCGAGGTCATCGGTCTCATCGGATTAGGGAAGGATGGGGAAGGAAGTAGGCCGTGCCCTTTCAAAGGAACCATCCCAGCATTTGACTGGAGTGATTTTAGGGAAATCACGGAAAACCTAAATCAGGATGGCCGGACGTGGGATTGATCCGTCGTCCTCCCGAATGCGAGTCCAGTGTGCTACCACTGCGCCACCTCGCTCGGTGGTTAGTTAGGTTTAAGTAGTTCTAAGTTCTAGGGGACTGATGACCTAAGATGTTAAGTCCCATAGTGCTCAGAGCCTTTTTTTTTGTACAATGGTTTAGCATAATGTCCATCATTAAATTGTAGTTCAGAGAAATATAGTATTTGAAAGTTATTCTTCGTAAATGTGAGAAGAACGAACTTTATTTCATGCAACTGAATTAAGAAATACAATAGCGATTATATCTAAACACTGACATTGTCATAATTTACACGAGATGAAATCGAAGTATGTACTCACCAGTATCAGCATTTCACTTAGCATTACAATGCGAAAAAAACTCTGCGGACTACGTCTATAAGAGCATGGAAATGGGTGGAGTGCTGTTTCTTCAGCTTCTGTTTCCCGTAGACGATTAAGTCAGCCTTACTGTTATTTCTTTTTATTTATGGTGAGGGGTCTTTCACTTCTGTTTTTCCTTATTCACTTCTTGTGTTCTACCAATTCTGCCTGTGGACTCACGAATTGTGTTGGATTTGTAGTTGACAGCAGGTATGATCAGCCTCTGAATGCGCGTCTTTATCTGGCTTTAATGTTACCAGGTCAGGCCGAAAGCCCATTCACGTGCAGGGCCAGTTTACCCAAGCGACACAAGCCACCTCTTGGGGTGCCTAGTTGAGGCGCTATAACTGTAAGATCGCAGTAATTACTGACGGCTATTCGGGGCGCCAGAGTCATCCAAATGCAAGATTTGTATACAGCGTTCACCACAACTGGCAGTGAAAACTGACACGGCTGAAAGCATGCTACAGAAAAGATGAAAGGGTACAGCCAAATGAGAGGTCGCTTGTTTGTAAAAATGTTCTCGAACAGGCCCTGTCCGAGTGGTCAGGCGCCCACTCTAGCAACTTAAAAGCGTTCTGCGTAGGTCAAGCCTGTAATTTCTATAATTTATTGTAATGTTCGAGATATTTTAGTTTCGACGCTACTTCGTTCTCTGAAAGTCAGGTGTGAAACTTGGAAAGAGATATGTGTAAAAACATAAATACTTCTATTGAAGTATTGTTTGGGGCGTAGTGGGGAGAGTGGAGAGAGGGGAGAGTCTCATGTCGTTCTTGACGCGACGCCCCCCTCCCCCTCCTTGGATCTCCGCATGGTTTTTCCATCAGCTGCCTCCGTGCGACATGAGACGGTATTATCTTCTCGGTTCACAGCCAGGCAAGACGAGCTGGGTTCTATTCGAACCGAGCGCTCATAACACTTTTCAGGGGTATTTTAGGTAATTTCAGACACAAAATAGTAAAAAGTAAAGTCGTGCAACATTGTTATATGTGATATTCCGAATTGTAAATCCGTAGATGACATCTCGTTTTCGTGTCAACTGCTCACTTTACAAAGATTGCAACACAGAAGGCACACTACAAGGTCATAAAATTCGCAACCCCTTCGTAACGCCTTCTACTTCTACACATGCACATAGGAAAACCGTAGTTTGTCACTTTAAGGCTGAGATCAAGATCTCATACAGAATTCGGAAGAAAAAAAGTGGTTTAAATGGCTCTAAGCACTAAGGGACATAACATCTGAGGTCATCAGTCCCTTAGACTTAGAACTACTTAAACCTAACTAACCTAAGGACATCACACACATCCATGGCCGAGGCAGGATTCGAACCTACGACCGTAGCAGCAGTGCGGTTCCGGACTGAAGTGCCTAGAACCGCTCGGCCACAGCGGCCGGCAATTCGGAAGGAACAGAAGGTGGCCTCCAGAGATGAAGCAACCAGCTATGCAGGCCTACACCTGCGAAATAATTGCCTATGTTAAAGAGATGCTATCAGAGTGCGAACTTTTTAGTTAGTGCAACTAGGCTTTTAAATCTCACTGATAGAGCCTCAGTCTTAAGTCTGCTACTGAACGATAGTAGTGAGTGAATTTAAAATGTAGATCTGGCCATCATGGTACAAGCTTTACGTGTTCCAGTGAACTAATTTAGGCGAATATCAAATATCACTATAGTTCCTATATCGCAGGATTATACATTAGCTGTCAAGACTGATGCAGTAATTGGAGTCTGACAGCATCAGCGATGAAACTTCCTCCAAAAAAGAGTGGAAATTATTAAAGTGTACGATATTTAATAGAAGAAAGAGAATGACATTCTCTCAGTGATAGCTATTTACAGCTACATATGCATGCATATTCCGTAAGCCACTACGTGCGTATTGTAAGAGTACCCTGTTCCACTCGCAAGTGGTGCTAATGAGAAACAAACTGTATACCTGTCACTTATGAGCCCTGATTTTCCCTTATCTCGTCTTCGCGGTCCTTACTGCCTTGGTGACAGTAGAATCGTTCTGCAGTCTGTCGCAAATGTTTGTTCTCCAAACTTTCCTAATAGTGTTTTTTTCAAAAAGAACACCATCTGCCTTCTAATGATTCCCATTTGAGTTCCCATTTCCATAATGCTCGCATATTAATCGAACCTACCTGTGACAATTCGATCAGCACGCCTATTAACTGCTTCGATGTCTGCCATTAATCCGACTTGATGGGATCTCAAATACTGGAGCAGCACTCGAGAATAGGTCGCAAAAGCTTCTTTATAGATGAGTTACAGTTTCCCAGAATCCTCCCAATAAACTGAAGTCGACCATTCACCTTCCCTACAACCGACCTAATGTGCATCGTTTCATTTAATATCGCTTTGCTAAGTTGTGCCTACATATTTAATCGACGTGAGTGTATCGAGCACATGCCACTAATATTATTTTCCAACATGACAAGATTGTTATTGTTTGAACTTACGGACCTATTATTTTGCCTCCATATTATCGGAACAATTAACACTAATTTTACTTCTCCTACGTACCTCATGAAGGAAAGTCCATACAACATAATATCTCGGAAATAAAATATGGATGTCATCTACCTTTATTCTATCTGTTGCTACCTCTGAACGACACATATCTGAATCCTTCCCGTATATCCTCTTCTCGGGAAAATTTTGATGTTTACTAGGCCTTCCTGGTGATCCCTTCTGTGGTGATCCTATGATGTCTTCTGTAATGAACTGTAAATCACCACAATAAAAATAATTTCACATAGAAACAACTAACTATGAGGGGAATCTAAGGAACAAAATATTTGAATTATGTGACTGAATGTGTCTCTGCGAACGTTCAGCTTTCGATAGCACTGTCCACATCAGTGCTGTGTAAGTATACGAGGTGCGGCTAGAAAAAAACCGGACTGATGCTGGAAAAAACATTTATTTACAATTATTTACAATTTCATGTTATCTCCTTCAATGTACTCTCCTCCTCGGTCTCTACACCGCTCCATACGAGTTTTCCAGTGTTCATAGCAATGCTGCAGATCATTTTCGGTAAGTCCATACATTACTTCCGTCGCTTTTTCTTTTACTGCTTCAACAGTCTCAAATCTAGTTCCTTTCAAAGCTGACTTGACTTTAGGGAAAAGAAAAAAGTCACAGGGGGCCAAATCAGGTGAGTAGGGTGGATGATCTAAGATGGGAATGTTGTGTTTTGCCAAAAACGTCTTCACTGACAACGCACTGTGAGCTGGGGCATTGTCTTGGTGAAGGATCCATGACTTTTTTCTCCACAAATCGTTCCGTTTTCTCCGTACTCGCTCACGTAGGGTAGCCAGGACGCTAATGTAGTAATGCTGATTCACTGTTTGTCCCTCTGGTACCCAATCAATGTGCACAATCCCTTTGATGTCAAAAAAAAAACAATCATCATTGCCTTGAATTTCGATTTTGACATTCGTGCTTTTTTTTTTTTTTGTCGTGGAGAACCAGGAGTTTTCCAATGCATCGATTGGCGTTTAGTTTCGGGATCGTAAGTAAAAAACCACGATTCATCGCAAGTAATAACATTTTGTAAGAAGGTGGGATCACTTTCAATGTTTTCCAGGATGTCAGAACAAATCATTCTTCGGCGTTCCTTCTGTTCAATTGTGAGACACTTTGGAACCATTTTTGAACACACTTTGTCCATGTTGAAACTTTCATGAAGAATCTGCCTAACACTTTCCTTGTCAACTCCTGTTAACTCAGACACTGCTCTGATTGTTAAACGGCGATCTTGTCGAACAAGTTTACCGATTTTTTCAATGTTTGCATCAGTTTTTGCTGACAATTGTCTGCCAGTGCGAGTGTCATCACTGGTGTCTTCGCGGCCGTCTTTAAATCGTTTAAACCACTCAAACACTTGTGTTCGCGATAAACAATCATCGCCGTACACTTGTTGTAACATTACAAACGTTTCACTTGCAGATTTTCCTAGTTTGAAACAAAATTTGATGTTAACACGCTGTTCTTTCTGTACACTCAACATTTTCCGACGCACAGACAAAACGTCAACTACTTAAAACAGACGCCACGGGCAGACTGAGTGCAGGAGGCAGATGAAACTCGAGCAGTAGGCGGAGCGAGAGTCACGTGACAGGCCACGCGACTTTCAGCCTTATTGCATTCGTTTTATTGTTTCACCAGTACTAGTCCGGTTTTCTTCTAGGCACACCTCGTACAACGAGGTGTAATAAGAAATCTACGTTGAATCTAGGACGTTGATAACATAGACCTGCAAGTGAAGCAATGCCAAATGTTTCTAGGACTTCATTGGGTCATAATAAAAGTACTTCCTTCGTTCAAAGCCTGAGAAGAATTACACTGTAGTGACTGCTAAACACTTCGAATGCTGTGGTACGCGCGTTAGCTCCGTTGGCGCCGTCCAGAGATTCAGTTGTGGCCCTAGTTGAGTGACTGTGCAGTGAAAAATGAATGGCGTCAACCGCCAAGTTCGTGTCCGCCGCTTGGAGCGCTGTCTTAATGTTTATTACTTACTTCTTGGAGTTGCAACAACTTTACTTTGTTTATTCTGTACTTTTAGTATACTGACAAATCGCCTGTAGCAACTGATTTATCCATTCTGTTATTTCGAGTTAATAACTCTGTTCAAGGCTATTCTCAGCGTGTCACTGTGACGGATAAATTATACGAGCTAATATTCCCAGCAATGGTGACTCTGACGTGATGTTGTGAGTAGGCTTCCGTCGATATTCCACTAGCCCAAGGGCGGCCCTCTGCATTTAGTAACCAAAAGGGGAGAAGCCTGGCGTCCGTGTGGAGATTACAGAGCGCTTATCTCACGAAATGTCCGTGATTGCTACCCATTGCCACCAGTAAGATATTATAACCAATCACTGCACCGAGTCACTATATTTAGTGTACGGACGGCGCGAAAGCGTACACCCAGATTCCCGTGGCAGCAGAGGACATTCTGAAGACGGCGATTATTACGCCGTTTGGGTAGTATGAGAGTAAGTTTATGACATTCGGCGTTCGTAACACAAACCTGGCAGCTTTCCATTGACTCTGTCTTGCGTCGGTTGACCTTTTGTTTTGTCGATTTGGACAGCGTGTTAGTGTATCCATCGTCCAAGTATCTGAGAGAAATTTTTGCGCGTTTCGAAAAGTAGGGCGTGTTGTTGAACACGGCGAAATGTGTGTTTGGACAGACTGGATTTGAATTCCTGAGTCATCGAGTGTCTTCAGCAGGCTCATTACTACTAACTGAGAAGTTTAAAAGCCATATTGCAGCCACCTAAGCCCTCTACAATAAAAGACCTACGCAGATACTTACAAGGGAACCTCCCCATCGCACCCCCCTCAGATTTCGTTATAAGTTGGCACAGTGGATAGGCCTTGAAAAACTGAACACATATCAATCGAGAAAACAGAAAGAATTTGTGTGGAACTATGAAAAAATAAGCAAAATATACAAACTGAGTAGTCCATGTGCCAGATAGGCAACATCAAGGGTACTGTGGGCTCAGGAGCGCCGTGGTCCCGTGGTCCGGTGGTTAGCGTGAGCAGCTGCGGAGCGAGAGGTCTTTGGTTCAAGGCTTCCCTCAAATGAAAAGTTAAATTTTTAATTTTCAGACAGTTATGCGAGGTAACTGCGCCGTAGTGTGGGGACGCTACACCTAAACAAACATCGAAACACACGACGTCAATCGACTACAGCGCACGGAAGAGAGAGTTTTCCTGTGGAGGAATCGGTTTACATATGACCTATCCATCAAATGTTTTTGGTTCCCATTGGAGAGGCACGTCCATTCGTCTACTAATCGCACGGTTTTGCGGTGTGGTCGCAAAACACAGACACTAAACTTATTACAGTGAACAGAGACGTCAATGAACGAACGGACAGATCATAACTTTGCGAAAATAAACTTTTCACTCGAGGGAAGACTAGAATCAAAGACCTCTGGTTCTACAGCTGCCCACGCTAACCACGAGACCACGGCGCTCCGGAGCACAAACTCTACTTGATGTTGCCTATCTGGCACATGGACTACTCAGTTTGTATATTTTGCTTATTTTTTTCATAGTTCCACACAACTTCTTCCTGTTTTCTCAGTTGATCTGTGTTGCGTTTTTCAAGGCCTATCCACTGTGCCAACTTATAACTAAATCTGAGGGGGGTGCGATGTGGAGGTTCCCTTGTTAGCAACGCTCAGTTTTTACTGCCGGCATTTTCCACGCACGGCAGAACACAGGTGCCGTTGAACGCAGCACTGACTGGTTCCAAAGTTAAGAGCTGTTCTCTGGTGCAGTGGACCAAGGAGATGCATGGGGCTTTTGAAGCTACCAGTGCAAACAACACTGCTAGCGCACCCGAAGCTCGAAGCTCCACTGGCATTAGCGGTGGACGCCAATCAGTTAGCCGTTGGTGCAGCCCTCCAACAATGGGTGGACAACGCGTGACAGCCACTGGCTTACTTTTCGCACAAGCTATCGCCTTCTCAGCAAAGATGGAGTACATACGATCGGGAACTTTTAGTTAAATACCAAGCAATCAAATACTTTCGACCGCAGGCTGAGGCGTGAGTTCGTGGTATACAACGACCAAAAGCTTTTAACACATGCTCTCAAGAGCACGACCGCTACGGTCTCGCAGGTTCGAATCCTGCCTCGGGCATGGATGTGTGTGATGTCCTTAGGTTAGTTAGGTTTAGGTAGTTCTAAGTTCTAGGGGACTTATGACCACAGCAGTTGAGTCTCATAGTGCTCAGAGCCATTTGAAACATTTTGAACCATGCTCTCAAGAGAAACAGTAACACTTACTCCCTACGGAAGTACATCCATTTGGAATTCATTAGACAGTTTAGAACAGACAGTCGCCATATATCAGACATAACTAATGTGCTATTTTGTCTAAAACTGACATAGTGAGACCGTACAGTTAATGTACGTTGGTTATTACAAAGAAGAAGACAGCAACCAGCCACTATTAATACTCTATTTATTTAAGTAAATAGCGCCGTAACTGGTTTCGAACTGACAAGTTCATCATAAGACGGCTGTTCACGTGATTTGGAAGATACAATTTACATAACGGTCAGTTTTGGATTTTTATTCTTCCACTGTGGCAAAATATTCTTGGTGTGTTGGTGCCAACAAAATCACGCGGAATTTTCGATGGCACCAACACACCAAGAATATTTCGACACTGTGGAAGAATAAAAATCGAAAACTGACGATCATATAAAGTGTATCTTGCAAATCATGTTATGATGAACTTGTCATTTGGAAACCGTTACGGCGCTATTTCCTTAAATAAACAGCAGTATTAATAGTGGCTGGTTGCTGTCTTCTTCTTTGTAAGAATCAACCTATATCACTACTGTGGGTGTGGACCGCCTCTCTCGATTGGCGAGAGCCTCATGCCCTGTGTACATGATGGCACTTGCCAAAGCGTAACAAGAAGATCCTGAGCTGCACATCATATTGTATGATGACACTGCGGCACGTTACTTACAGCTAATCGAAATGCCCAACGAGAACATGAAATTGTATTGTGAGATGTCACATGGCAGATCACGCACCTTCATCCCTGTTGCATTTCACAGGCCGGTGTTCCAGGCCTTAAATAGCATTTGTCGCCCTGGAGTCTGGTGGCCATTCAAGCTAATATCTCAGTGGTTTGCGTGGCCGTGGATGAAAAGAAACTGCTGTGAGTCTACGAGAAACTGCTAACTTCGCAAAATCACTCACCAAGTTCATGCCTCGGTCTGAGAGTTCCTGGACACTTCTTCACACTTCGTCCACATTCGGCCAATGTTATGTATTCACAATGATTGATATATAGGGCGAGTCAAAAGTCCTTGGACACCTTCACAAGTTGGACGATGAAAGGGAAAAATTGAAATGTAATGAGGGAACATAGTATTGATGTGGGGCCGCAAGTGGATGTCATTCATGGCCGCCATCTTGAAATCCGCCATATTGGATTCAAGTCTTTTTTTTTTTTTTTTTAAATGGGAAGAGGGGTGTATGACATATCAAATAACACTCGCTTGAGCTCTGGAATTTAGTGATATAATTTGTTTTTTTTCTATCTTGTACAGTTTAGAGGTTATTAATGTTCAACGTTGGGAAATACCTTCATATCGACTGCTACAACACATGTTCTACGTGTTGTCCATCCCGTGCAATGCACAACTGTAGTCGCCGCAACCACTCTGACTGCACACGGAGGAGATCGTCTCCTGCAATTTGGTCACAGGCGTGTTGTAATCGTTCCTCCAGGTGTCTCAAATCACGGATGCTCTCAGCATACACTATCTGCGTAAGATGTCCCCATAGGTAAAAATCAAGGGGAGTTAAGGCAGGGAATCTGGGCGGCCACTCCACGGGACCACGGCGACCAGTCCACTTCCTTGGCAGATGTTCTTCCAACCATTCACGGACACCAATGCCATAGCCTGGAGGGGCTCTATCGTGCTGAAAATAAGATGGGAAAATGCCGTCAGCGTTCAGTGTGGAAGGTCCTGCAGCAGCATCAGATACTGTGGTGCTGTTAAGGTGTTGTAAATGAAAAATGGCCCAATGATGCGGGTGACCCATATACCACACGACACCGTCACCTTAGCTGGACTATGTTCTCGAATTGGGGCAACCCAGTTTGGATTTTCGTCACTACAGTATAGACAATTACGTCGATTAACCTCCCCATTCAAAATGAAATACGTTTCGACGCTGAACAGTATGCCCTTGGCAAACGAAGGATCCAGATCGTGTTGTTCAGTAGCCCACAGGCAGAACTCCAACCGGTGATCAGTGTCATCCTCGTTAAGTCGATGTTGTGTCTGCAGCTTGTGAGGATGCCATTTATTGGTGTGCAATATCCGGACAACGGAGGTTTGGCTTATTCCACAAGCTAGGGCCACACGACGGGTATTTCGTTTAGGACTTTTCACAAACGACGCAACAACCGCAGTTGCAGTTTCTTCATTGGTGGCAGTCCTTGGTCGCCCACTACGTGCCCTATCGTGAATAGAGGCCGTCTTCCGGAATTTGGTCATCACTAGAGCCACCGTGCTGTGCGATACCGGTTCTCTGTCTGGGTGCCGTCTGTTGTAGTCAGCTGCTATTGTTCGGTAGTTGCGTTCCCCTGATATAAGGATGATTTCGATCTTCTGTTCACGTGTCAGACCCATTTTAGATCACCTGGAACTAAGAGAGACATGAGTCGGTACCAAGGTAACTTTGACCATTAATTACTTCTAAACTGTACAAGAGAGACAAAAACATATTACATCACTCAATTCCAGAGCTCAGGCGAGTGTTATTTGATGTGTCATACTTCCCCCTTCCCATTTAAAAAAATGACTTGAATCCAAAATGGCGGATTTCAAGATGGCAGCCATGAATGACATTCACTACAATCGTTGCGGCCCCACGTCAAACCTATGTTCCCATCATCATCTTTCAATTTCCCTTTAATCTTCCAACTTATGAAGGTGTCCAAGGACTTTTGACTCGCCCTGTATGTACGTGATAGCCTAAGGCAGTACCGACAGACAACATTTCCTCAGCAACACTAGCCACCACTTTTCACATCGACGTTGCTGGCGAGGTTCGGCTGTCCGCTCCGCATCACTACCAACAGAGGCCGACAGTTGGAGTCAAACTTCCTGAGCGAAATTTTCATTCTGCAGCGGAGTGTGTGCTGATATGAAATTTCCTGGCTGATTAAAGCGGTGTGCTAGATCGAGACTTGAGATCGGGTCCAAAGTTCCTTTCTCGGTCTGGCACATAGTTTTAAGATTCCAGGAAGTTTCATATCAGCGCACACACCGCTGCAGAGTGAAAATTTCACTGTGGGAACATCCCCCAGGCTGTGGCTAAGCCATGTCTCCACAGTATCCTGTCTTCTATGAATGCTAGCCTCGCAAAGTTCGCAGGAGAATTTCTGTGAAGTTAGCAAGTAGGACACGAGGTAATGGAGGAAGCAAAGCTGTGAGGATGGGTCCTGAGTCATGCATGGGTACCTCAGTCGACAGAGCACTTGCCTGCCGAAGGCAAAGGTTACAAGTTTGCGTCTCGGTTTGGCACACAATTTTCATCTGCCAGGAAGAGTCGAGTTCATGCACTTAGCAACGTCCTGTGGCTACGTCCACTGGTTGATGTCAGCCTAATGACAGAAACGAACCACCAGCCGGAGTTTCTTCGCAAGTTATGGGAACATGTAAACCATATCAAATCTACAAAGGCCTCCTGGCCCCCCGTCGGAGTTTCGAGTCCTCCCTCGGGCATGGGTGTGTGTGTTGTCCTTAGCGTAAGTTAATTTAAGTTAGATAAGCCTAGGGACCGATGACCTGAGCAGTTTGGTCCCATAGTCCTTACATTTTCAAGGAGGCATTATCCATCTTGTGGTCAACAGCTCCACGCTAGGCAGATGCGACAGTACGACTTCCAACCCTCCGCCACAATAATTCGACGCAGAACCTAGGCGCACCATCCGCTCCGAACGACATGTCCACTTCCCGGGCCAGTTCAGAGAAGACGTTGCACGCTCTGCTTTCACTAAGGGGGCTCCTGTAGCGACCGCTACGTACGTCGACTGCTGTGACCGCGCACGTTAGCTCCATTTGATCCAGAGATGCAGTTGTGGCACTGGTTGAGTGACTGTGCGGTGACAAATGAAAGGCGTCAACCGCCAAGTTTGTGTCCTCTGCTTGGAGCGCTGTCTTAATTTTTATTACCTACTCCTTGGAGTTGTAACTCTCTTACGTTATGTTTATTTTGTACTTGCTGTATACTGGCAAATCGGCTATAGCGACTGATTTTTCCGTTGCGTTTTTTCGAGTTAATATAACTGTTCAAGCGTATTCTCAGCATGCGATTGAGCACGAGCACGAGCTAATATTTGCGTCAACACTGTGTCTACCAAGTTTGCTACAACTAAGGGTTTTGTGTTTGGTGTAGCTCATCAGATGATTGCACTGACTGTATTGTTGGTTACGAGTAGCAGACTACTCCTTGACCTGCATAAAGCCTTCGGATAGAGATAAACGTACAAATAACTCACGGGTTTCTCACGTTCCATGATTGTTGATACTCAGCTACTTGACGTATTCCACATCCAGACAGTCTCACGTACTAAGAGGAAGCGCTAGTACATTCTTGGCAAGAGTAATCAGTGCCATGTGAGGGTCGTGTATCGAGAGCGTGTCACAAGATCTCACAGTCGTAGTACGGTTGCCACAAATCGTTACTGGAATACCGCTGACCCTCAACTATCGATTTCTGAGTACAACGGGTACACAGAGTATACGAAGTAAGTAGCATACAGATGGTCAGCAGGGTGCCAAATCAATTAACATTCTTTGAACTGCCATTAGCTAGTGTACACGGCCACCATTGGCATACACTACATAGTAGAACACTCAGCGCAATCGGTTATGTGTTAAAGGTGTACCGATATGCGTAACAGATGGCAACCTTGTTATACAGCTATTGTTGCACTTAATTACTGCAGAAATAAAAGGGTATCATGTCGTTCAGGTTTTGCAGGATATCCTTCGTAGAAACTCGATACTACTCCGTTATGGGTTCCGACTCTTATGTGACATATAACAAACGGAGCATATGAGGATGTGGTGTGTTCCGAAACTTTGCCTCCGCGCACGATAGTAATTATCCAGCAATCTCTGCTAACGCCAAAGTTGGTCTTAGGATGGCAGACTCGTTAATAATTATCACAAGATATAATTATTGTTACTTTATGTCGATGGTAATATTAATAATACATTTACAAATTGGCAAACATGTTTTATTACAGTGTCAGAAAGGTATGAGGAAATTTAAATGTAGATTTGAACGACGCTATTATTCAGTAGTGAATGTCACATGGGGCAACATCGTGAGACTCCTCAATGTATTTTGCACTTTTCGATGTTTTACGATCTTTCTGGAACGCTACTATTATTTATGTAAAAAAATTACTCATATCGTGTTAACTGTTACGTTTCTAGCATACGAATCGGTTACATATTTCTAGTGGCTGCCATGAAATTTTTAGAGTTTTTAACCAAAACATTATTCGCAACTTTTGTACTTTGTGTATATTACAGATGAAGTCATTGTAGAGAAGGGAACCAATAAGACAACTTCCTTCATTTATTTTCATTCTGTAATATCCAAAGGAATTATGTTCTCCGTAAGAGAGACTGTTTTCAGTGCATGAAGCGTACAGCAAAACACACACACGCCACACAATTCTTACTCACTACTGTCTGAAGGCCTTTTTTAATGACTAAACCATTATTTCCCATAGAAGAAATCTTATTTCAAAACTTGTACCTTACATAGCACAAGACAACTGCAAAGCTAATTTTGTTATTGAATTAGATTTTTAGTGTTGCATAAATGTATACAATTACTCACTGCCTGACAAAAAAGTGAAGCATCCAGAAGACATGGAAGGATGTGAATGTAACTTCGTACACGTCACACCATCAGTGTGTAAAGGATTAGATTTCCACTTCTCTGTGACGAGAAGAACGGTCACCAAAATGCATTAGTGTTGTTCGTGTTTAGTATTGTCACCAGGTCTGTTAGGGTATATAAGGGATGTGAACAACGTCAGATGGTGAGCACTCGCTGTGGAAGACACGGAGACACCCCTTAATTGTCTGAGACAGCGTTATCAGCACGTGACAAAGTTTGAAATAGGCCTCATTGTCGATCTCCATTTGGTCAGATGGTCGAATCGAGCACTAGAATGTGACAGTGGCCGAATGCTGGGCTACATGAGAACGTGACTGAAAGCATACTCATCACGGTTTCAGCCGACCACGTTTGACCGCCACATTGGAGGATCGTCATATGGGGCTCCAAGCACGTAGTAGCCGTTTAACATCTGCGCCTGCCATCCGAAAAAAGTAATACGTTGTAGAATCCCTGCCACATCGTATTATATGGCACCATTTGCCCGAGACTGGCAACAATCAGATTAGGAAATTTCCATCACATACGTAGGCTGTCGTTAACACCACAACACAGAGGGCTATGTTTGTAGCGGTGCTGTGATCGGGAAACACGGACTACTGATGGATAACATCGCACTGTTTTGACCGATGAATCGCGTTTATGCACTACCTCGATGACGATCGTTAGCGTTTATGGCGGCGACCTGGGGACAGGTCCCATTCTTCCAATGCTTTGAAGAGGTACAGTGGTGTTACTCCTGCGTCATGGTGCAGGGAGCCACCGGCTATGGCTTGAGGTCACGTCTGGTAGTACTTGAAAGAACTGGGATGGCACAAGAGTACATATGTGCATCCTGCATTCTCGGGTGTTACCTCTCATGCCAGGCACTTAATTGTGAATTACAGAGTAGTCATATACAGCAGACGATATCATGGTGGCATTTTTAAAAGGGCAATGCACAGACACACGTGCCTAGTTTCCTTATGCACCATCTGCATGATGTTTAGGTACACCTGTGGTCAGCAGGATCCCTAGGTCTCTTTCTGATAGAACATACGTGGGTCCATTTCCACCTCAACTCCGTTCTAGTGCCAGTATCCAGGATATCTAGGACCAGTTACAACAGTTATGGGCTATGTTGCATCAGTGGAGGACACAACGGTAGTAGTGGGGCAAGGGAGGCCCGAGTGCATTTTGTTAGTGCAGATTTCATACACTCAGGGGCAGGTATACATTCAGGGGCTAACCTGTTGTTCTCTTTTGATTGCCAGATCCTTAACCTATTGTTCTACTAAGTGGATTAAGACCATCTAGGGATAATCCGTCCTTCTGAGAAACCTCCCCCTACTCCTCCCCCTCCTCCTCCCAAGCCCTCAGGAAACCTCCAACCCTACCCCCTCTCCCTCGCTGATACAGGTGCACTTTCGATATCAATTTGATTGACTAATTAATCAAATCGCTAAACTAATTAAATCCCCTTCTAGGGAAGCCCCCAGCCCTTCCCTGCCGTCCCCCACCCGGAAATTAGCAGGAAAAGGACTCAGTCTGTGCTGGAGAGGAACGGTCTCATGTTGTTGTGGTCTTCAGTCCAGAGACTGGTTTGATGCACCCCTCCATGTTACTCTACCCTGCGCAGGCTTCTGCATCTCCAAGTAACTACTGCAACCTACATCCTTCTGAATCTGCTTAGTGTATTCATCTCTTGGTCTTCTTCTACGCTGGTGTGCACAAGACATTAGATATATTTAGCGCTACGACCTATTTGTTGTGGGAATTTCATTACTTGATTTGCACAATGTTTGTGTGTGATACTCAAATGTTGAAAATATGTTTTATTATGAAGAAGGATCATGGTAAGGTAGAGGTGAGTGTTTCAAGCGATCTATATGACTCCTGTAAATTGTTAAACAATTAATTTGATATGGTAGTGTAAAAGGCTTATTTCACTCTATTTTTGATATCGAAATTGCGTCAGCTCTCTCTTTGTCTCTAGCATTAACCAATAGGTACACGGTATTTTGAGGAGAGTTGCAAAGCTCTGTTTGCAAGGTTTGGGACATTGGTTCACACAGACAAACAAGGAGTAGTGCCTTGAGAAAGACAGAGAAATGAAGCGAGTCTGGAATTTCACGATCAGTAGAATGCTTTGTTTGGGGGCCACGAGATCAAGGGAGGCCGATATGCGGTCCGTGGTTGGTGGTATTTAGTAATGTGATCTGTAATTAGGGCAAAGGGCGATTTTGACCTTCGTGACGGTGGCCTAACGATAGACACATGCATGAGAGACCCCAAACGTTGGCTACTATACCACACTTCATTACTTCAGGATCTGTAGACTACTTTTGCAGGGTTTGAATGTCAGTGCAATATGCCTTCTGTATGTTTCTCGAACTTTATAAAATAGTTTACCGCTGAGGTTCTAGTAATTTATCTGTCTGCAGAAAGTGGCGGTGGGTTTCTAAATATGTCATGAACTTTTAGATACATAATTATTCTGATTTTCCCATCTGTGTTTAGACACCAGTGTGCGTCGAAAAGTGAGGAAAATCAAAAAATAAGAGCCTTAACATCCCTGACTCTGGCAGCAAATAAAAACTAAGCTTATTCCGGTTCCCATGTGCAATCAGAATAAAAGAGCGCCGCAATTGTTTAAATATTCCATACTGCAATTGATTTCCCAACAAATTCTTTAAATAAAGTATATTCCATACACCACAATATATACTGTAAATTGTTTAAATAAACAGTATTCTATATACTGCAGTCAGTTTCCTGACAAAATTCTTTAACTAAATAAATAAACTATTTTCCTAACACCACCCCTCGTATCCCATAAATTGTTTAAATAAACAATATTCCACAATTGTCTAAATTGTTTAAACAATATTCCATACACTGAAATCGATTTCCTGACGATTATTTAACTAAATAAATAAACTGTATCCGTACACCACCTTGTATCCCATAAATTGTTTAAATATGCAATACTCTACACATTGTCTAAATTGTTTAAACAATATTCCATACACTGCAATCGATTTCACGCCAAATGTCCAACCAACCGAGGTTTTTTCCCACCAATTTCCAGGTGTGGGATGGGAGAGGGAGGGCAGAGGGGGTTTTCCATTTAATTAATTAGTCAGTCAAATTTATATCAAAAGTGTGCCTTGTGTCAGCTGGGGAGGTGGGGATTCCAGATGTATGAGGGAGGGGGAGGAGGAGGGGGAGAGGTGGGGGAACAATAGGTTAAGGACCTGTCAATCAAAAGGATGGATTATCCCCAGAGGGTCATAATACTTTTAGCGGAACAATATGTTAAGGATCAGTCAGTCAAAAGAGAACAATAGGTTTGACACTGAATGTGTGCTTGCTCCTGAATGCAGGCAACCTGCTCTAACAAATTCTACTGCTACCCCTGTTGCTCTACTAACGGCTTTATGACCCCTTCTCAACCGAATCACTGCATGAATCCACGTCAGAGGTGGTGCAAAGTCAAATTGATAAGTGGGCTCATACTGCCAAGTTATTTGTAAACTTGACTCGACTTTCTGTAATCACTAAAGTATCACTATACATCCTCTCAACACATCAAGTTCAATTTTGTTTCCTCCTTCCCTTCTGGGTACTTCACTTTCTTTAATATAATATATAAACTATGGACATCGACACATTGGGATAGTCCCTTATGTCGTTCACTTTCTTTATTAGACATTGTACGTAAATATGAAATACGTTAAAAATCCCATAAAAATGGCTTGTTAGATGTAATGTAGAAATGGGTGATGGGACACGTAGCTAACCAAAGTAAACTAACTTGCGGCTTCCATCTAGTGCTCAGTGTTAAGCAGTTAGTTTCGTTGGATGTTCGTCGAAATAAGGAAATATGTGATAATGTGAAGCAGGAAGTCGTTATCTGCTTCAAGAGTAGGTCTTTTAGAAACTTTGAGACAGTTTTCCGTATTACTGATATAAAATAAGTAGGAATTCATAAGTAGGGGACTGTGAGGAACCAGTATCTTTATTTTTATTATTAGTTCAGTCCCATTCCTGTCAGGGCAACAGAGGGCTAGAAGCAGTTCTTACTCGTAAGTGCTTTTCTGGTGGGAGCATACACAAAATGGGGTAGTGCAGTTTACTGAATTAATTAAAACTATGTACATATTTTTAAAATTATTAAAATGGGAGTTATTACGTTGGAGATTTCAAGTTAAATATTGTTATCTTTTAAAATTCAGTATATTTACGACAGTCGTTATAAAAAACGAAGCACTTCATTTTACTGGACTGTGTTACTGCAAGTGATCACTAGGTGAGGAGCTTTGTTAGAGCTAGAGTGTTGGAGAGGATGTCGGATGAAAAAGTTGAGGAGAAGGAGGACCCCGAAACAAGCCTTTGGTAATGGGTGACAGGAGAAAATTGAGGGGTAGAGTAGCCTGACATGGAGAGGAAGAGGAGTATTCTGTCATAGCAGGAAGAATAGATAGATCTCTGCACGGACTTCATCGCCGAGTAGGGAGAAAGTGGTTAAAATGTCGTAGAGATATAATATGGAGAGTACGTAGATGTTCAGTTGGTTGGGGGAGGGCGGTGTTGATACAAGCAAGGCAGAGACGGTTGGTTGATAATCAGGGATGAAACGTTGGTGTTAAACTTGCTGTGAGTGTACATATGAAGATGTTGAAGACTGGAGAGGAAATTGATAAATTGAAGCATTTTTCCGGCGGGAGAGGATGTAAACACGTACAGGAGTCGAGGCAGAGTATATAGCTGTGGAGCATTTGGATGTAGAGCTAAAATCTTGAGGAGTGAAAATCAAGGCGACATTGGATTCACAGAATAGGAAAAGGACAGAGTATTGAGACACACCTGCAGTTGATGTGGGATGCAGGGTTTAGTGCTGTTTATGATTACTTGGGCAGTCGGATCAGTATATGCGGAATAGTAAATTGGACAGTAGTCCAAGTATATTATAGAATTCATGAATTATTCAAGAACTAATGCCCTTTAAATTTTGAAAGTTTTTTATAGTTCATATCTTGAAATAAGGGATGCTTCACAGACATTCATATTAGGTGCTCGGAAATAGAGCTGATCAGACAATTACCTAATAAAAATGGTTGGATTTCGTTGTTCAGTAAGACCAGGCATCGTCCTGTAGTGCAGTGGGTAGTCTTGCTCGTTCCTGTGCTGTCCAACAGAAAACGTGAAGCATCTTTGCTCTTTTGACACTGCTGAAGCTGCGGTCTGCATCTGAGATGTTTCAATACATTCGAAGACTCTACGCAACTAATCAGGTTGTAAAATGGGTCTTTCCGGTTTTACGTTGTTAACTTTAAGTTCTGCTCGCTACAAATAAGAAACAGCCCTTGATACTTTCTGGGTTTTTATTATCTTTGAGTCACGCACGTATTCGAAGAAAGGACCTTTTATATAGTAGTAGCTCAATCGCGGCGATCATTTGCAGTAAGAAGGCATCTTTCCACTTTGCATTTTCCTCTTTTCCCACCTGTTCTCAACATTTGAACATTAATGTAGTAATATGTCAAATATGTAAATATATATAACACGACGGCCGCCTATTGTGGCGGTTGAAGACGTTGCTGCAACGTCATTTACGAACGCTGTTTTCCCTACCGTTGCAGCGACAGCGGGTCGCACGAAGCAAGTGAAAACATCGTCCGAACGTCAGACGCGTGGCTGACGCTGTACCGCGCGACGGACGGAGTCCAGGAGACATCGTCCCAGCACATTGGCCCGTCGGAGCAGCTGGTGGCAACGCTGACCAAGTACCTGGACGCCGTGGTCACTGAACTGCGCGTCACTAACTCTCGTCTAGCCTGTGTGCTGCCTAGTCTGGAACACGCAGTGCAACAGGTAAATTCTTTCAGAAAGAGCGTCTGCATAAATGGGATCCACCTTTAATTAGCGACTCAAAATGTTCTTATGATAAAAAGTTTTGATTGACTATGTCTCTGAAATCATTTCATAGTAAATCGGCTTTTGTAATTTAGTTACTATGGCAAATATTATAACTAACATACCGTGCTGCATCTAGTTTTCCCTTTCGAGAAGTATGTTTATTATGTACATTCATCGTAAAGGCTACTTTCGATTTTACTAGCGACTACAACCTCAAAATATTGTAGGAAACTAGAAACTTTCACTACGGATTTTTCTCTTACATTAATAGGAATCTCGTTTTGTGCACAAATTGCTTCAGTACATATAGGGAACTAGTAATATATTTATCTCTACAGACTGAAAGATAATCAGCAGGCATAGTTTAAAGTTATTGTTCACCGTCCTGTAAAACATGTACCTGGTAGACTGCAACCCCCTGTGAATGATATTCTCGAACACATAATGAGTTAGTTAATGTTAGTAACAAGATGAAAAATCATCCTGACTCCTGTCGAACATTTGGCAGCTGCTGCGAATGGATGTTTGGGGAGAGCTCCCAAGAGTCGTGTACCAGAGACACCAAAGGTACCGCAAGTACTATCCTGTCCTGTGGATCCAGTATCCTCTGTGGGAATTATCAGATCTGTCATTACTGGTACACCTGACTGCGAGTGGCGTGTCAGTGGTAGGTCTAGGCGTCCCGTAAGGATAGAAGATTCAGGGCAATATACTAATCTCCCTAACCGACATGTTCGAGGTGCTGTCTCGCTGAAACTGAGCAAGTGGGTCTCACATCAGCTGCTGGGAAACCTGCTTTGACCTGTGTCAAGAGGTGGCAAACACAAAAATGTAGGGGCCTATTAATCGTCAGCATTTCTTACGGCAAATACTGGTACCACTTAGGGACGCAGCACCAAGGGAAATGAAGGAACACCAGGTGCCTTCAGTGTATATGCCTTTGGACCGCCTCTAGCGTGTCAAAAACGCTGTTCCGATAGCCATTGAGGGAACAGGTTGCAACCAACTAAAGATTATGGCGCCCTTTGGAACAAAGGATGTCTGTCGTCTGGGATCCGAGCTCATACTTGGGTCATTCCAACGACTAACAAAGAAGGATGAGATGGCCAACCTTGTGTATAGAGTTTTAATGAAGCTCACAATTTGCAGCATTGTCCCTAGAGCTGATCGTGGTCCGCTGGTTCTGAGCTGACTCAAAGGATTGAACCAGAGACGCGAAAGGTTCTGTGACAAGCTAGGACGTGATTTTCTCACCTTGCGCCTTGGGGTTGAGAACCGTGGGGTCCCCCTAAATGGGTCAGGTGTGCACTACACATCAGAGGCTGCTACCAAGACGGCTGACTGTGTGTGGGATGCACACAAGGGTTTTTTAGATTAGGCGTCTCTCCATCCAGTCCAGATAAAGATACCAGTAGGAAACTCAGAAGTATTAGTTTGAGATCCAAAGGAATACCTCCCAAAGACTGGAGCATTAAAACCTTAGTACCTAACTTCGAAGGTTTCGCAGCAAAATGCCAGAGTTTGAAGCGCTACTGAATAGCAAAGAAGCTGAGGTCCAGAAAGATCGTTAAAACCTGAAGTTGGTAGCAGTGAGAATTTTGGGGAAAATGTAAGTGTGAATCGAAAGGACAGGTTAATGGGAATTGGAGGTGGTAGAAGAAACTCAAATACACTGAGACAGAAACTGAAGCTGCATATAAGATAGTTTGGGCAAGATTCAGTATCGGGGGTGGGCACAAAATGATAATGGAGTCTTCTATCGCACTCCAGACTCATCTCTTGTATAAATGAAAAATTTAGAGCAAACCTCAGATCACCTGTACGTATGTTCCCGAATCATCTTGCAATCATTGGAGGAGACTTTAATCTACATCTACATTTACATACATATTCCGCTATCCACTGTAAGGTGTGAGGCGAAGTGTATGTTGTATGTACTAGGTACTGCCTTTCCTGTTCCACTTGCAAACAGCGCGATGGAAAAAAGAATGTCTGTATGCCTCCACACGAGGCCTAATCTCTCTTGTTTTATCTTTTTACTCCTTACGCCAAATGTACTTTGTCGGCAGTAGAATCGTTCTGCAGTCATTTTGAAATGCCGGTTCTTTAAATTTTCTCAATAGCCTTCCTTGAAAAGAACGTCACCTTCCCTCCAGGGATTCCCATTTGATTTCCCGAAGCATCTCCGTGATACTTCCGTGTTATTCGAACCTACCGGTAACAAATCTAGCAGTCCGCTCTCTGAACTGCCTCGATCTCTCCCTTCAATCCGACCTGGAGCGGATCCCAAAAACTCGACCAGCACTCATGAATGGGTCTCACTAGTGTCCTACACGCGGTCTTTTTTACAGATGAACCACACTTTCCTAAAATTCTCTCAATAATCTAAAGTCGATCTGTCGCCTTCCTTACCATAATACGTAATTGTTTGTTCCATTTCATATCGCTTTGCAGTGTTACGCCTAAATATTTGATCGACTTGACTGTGTCATGCAGTACACTACTAATGCTGTATTCTAACATTACAGGTTTGTTTTTCCTGATAATCTACATTAACGTACATTTTTTCTACATTTATAGCTTGTTGCCATTCATCACACCAACTAGAGATCTCGACTAAGTCATCTTATAGCCTCCTACAGTCACTCCACGATGACAACTTCCCATACAACAAAGTGTCATCAGAAAACAGCCACAGTTTACTGATCACCCTGTCCGCCAGAACATTTATGTACATAGAAAACAGTGGTCCTATCACGCTTCCCCGGGACACTCCTGACAATATCCTTGTCTCTGACGAACAACCGTCTTCGAGGACAACAGGCTGGGTTCTGTTACTTAAGAAGTCTTCGAGTCACTCACATATCTGGGAACATATTCTATATCCTTGTACCTTCGTTGACAGTGTGCAGTGGGGCACCGTGTCAAATACTTTTCGGAAATCTAGGAATATGGAATCTGCCTACTGTCCTACATCCGTAGTTCGCAGAACATCATGTACAAAAGGGCAAGCTGAGTTTCCCGCCAGTGATGCGCTGTAACACCGTGTTGATTCGTAGACAAAAGCTATTCTGTCTCAAGGAAACTTATTATATTCGAACTGAGAATATACTAAATTACAGGCCCATATCGTTGACGTCGATAAGCTGCAGGATTTTAGAAGATATATTGTGTTCGAACATTATGAATTACCTCGAAGGAAACGGTCTTTTGACACACAGTCAACATGGGTTTAGAAAACATCGTTCCTGTGAAACACAACTAGCTCTTTATTCACATGAAGCGCTGAGTGCTATTGACAAGGGATTTCAGATCGATTCCGTATTCTTGGATTTCCGGAAGGCTTTTGACACTGTACCACACAAGCGGCTCGTAGTAAAATTGCGAGCTTATGGAATATCGTCTCAGTTATGTGACTGGATTTGCGATTTCCTGTCAGAGGACACAGTTCGTAGTAATTGACGGAAAGTCATCTAGTAAAACAGAAGTGATTTCAGGCGTTCCACAAGGTAGTGTTATATGCCCTTCGCTGTTCCTTATCTATATAAACTATTTGGGAGACAATCTGAGCAGCCGTCTTAGGTTGTTTGCAGATGACGCTGTCTTTTATCGACCAATAAAGTCATCAGAAAATCAAAACAAACTGCAAAACGATATTGAAAAAAATATCTGAGTGGAGCGAAAAGTGGCAGTTGACCCTAAATAACGAAAAGTGTGAGGTCATCCTCATGAATGCGAAAACTTCGGTTACACGATAAATCAATCTAATCTAAAAGCTGTAAATTCAACTAAATACCTAGGTATTAAAATTACGAACAACTTAAATTGGAAAGAACACATAGAAAATGTTGTGGGGAAGGTTAACGAATGGCTGCGTTTTATTGGCAGGACACAAATGTAACAGACCTACTAAGGAGACTACCTACATTACGCTTGTCCGTCCTCTTTTAGTATACTGCTGCGCGGTGTGGGATCCTTACCAGGTAGGACTGACGGAGTAAATGGAAAAAGTTCAAAGAAAGGCAGCACGTTTTGTATTATCGCGAAATATGGGAGAGAATGTCACAGAAATGATACAGGATTTGGGCTGGAAATCGTTAAAAGAAAGACGTTTTTCGTTCCGACGGAATCTTCTCACGACATTCCAATCACCAACTTTCTCCTCTGAATGCGAAAATATATTGTTGACACCAACCTGCATAGGGCGGAACGATCACCACGATAAAATACGGGAAATCAGAGCTCGTACGGAAAGATATAGGTGTTCATTCTTTCCGCGCGCTATGCGAGATTAGAATAAAAGAGAATTGTGAAGGTGGTTCGATGAACCCTCTGCCAGTCACTTAAATGTAATCTGCAGAGTATCCATGTAGATGTAGATGTGGATTCAAGAATTTTGCAGCAAACCGATTTCAAGGATGCTGATCTGGAATGTTGCGGTTCCTTTCTTTTCCTTTCTTATATACAGGAGTCAACTGCGCTTTGGTCACTTGGTACTTTCATCTGATCGAGAGATTCGTGATAAACCCAAGCTAACTAATGGGTCAATGTCGAAGAGTACTCTTTGTAAAATCAAATTGGGATCATTCAAAGACAAGTTGGGAAATTTACAGTTTTTGTTAGTGGTGAGTGTGACAAGACAGACGTCCTGTGAAACATTACTAAATGACCTCTCTGAAAACAGTCTAGAACAAATATTTCGAAATCTCGCTCATGGTGGAAATATTTCAGATCTAATGACAACATGTGGATCTGATCTCTTTGAGAATGTCCGCATCGAAACTGGTATCAGTGATCATGTCGTGGTTGTGACAACAAAGATTTATAAAAAAGCAATAGACTTGTTTCTAAGTGAGAAACTGGAAACTTTAAGCAGAGGACAAGACTATGTAGAGGAAGTATGGGTAAAGTTTAAGAGAATAATTGAGCATGCACTAGATAGATATGTACGCAGCAGAACAGTTTGTAATGGAAGGGACCTTCCGTGGTACACAGTTACTGTAAATAAACTTTTAAAAAAACGAAGACAGCTGCGTAATAGATGCAAAACAAAGCATATTGCTATAGAGAGAGAGGTGATGAATGCAACGTGTTTAGTGTGTGTGTGTGTGTGTGTGCGTTTGGATCTTACGGGCGCTCAACACCGAGGTTATCAGCACCCTTACACATGTGAAAAGAAACGAACGACGCTTTTAGCTGTCAAGAAAACAATGCGTGAAGCCTTTAGTGACTATCGAAGCAGAATTTTGTCTATCTCTCAAAACCCAAAGAAATACTGGTCGTACGTAAAGGCTGCTGGTGGCACCAAAGTTACTCATGAATGTATTCGCACGTAGTGAATACTATACCACAGCTACATAATCTACTGGAAACAAATGAAAATTTGTGCCGCCACTCCCAGATTTCATGCTCTACGCGAGCAGTCACCTTAACTGCTTCGGCTGCCTCAGCTCGCTTTATCCACGGATCCAAACTTCCATATGTTCCTATGTCTGCAGGCAATGGTTTGCCGCAGTGGATACACCGGTTCCCGTGAAATCACCGAAGTTAAGCGCTGTCGGGCGTGGTCGGCACTTGGATGGGTGACCATTCAGGCTGCCATGCGATGTTGCCATTTTTCGGGGTGCACTCAGCCTCGTGATGCCAATTGAGGAGCTACTCGACCAAATAGTAGCGGCTTCGGTCAAGATTACCATCATAACGACCGGGAGAGCAGTGTGCTGACCCCACGCCCCTCCTATCTGCATCCTCCTTTGAGGATGACACGGCGGTCGGATGGTTCCGGTAGGCCACTCGTGGCCTGAGAACGGAGTGCTATGTCAGCTACCCGTAGTTTCTGTACAATTATATACTTCCTGTTCAGGAAGAGACGTAAGAGTATTCCGTTTTCTCTCACCTGGTTACCTTGGCTTTGGCACGGAATATGTATGCAGGTCTGAAGGAACATTGCGTCGAACTTCACAGACACTGTCAAATGCAGACACTGCACTACTGTATTTTATACCAAAGGTAGTGTCCAGTCACTTGCAGATGAGACAGGAAGTGAAACTGGGGGCAGCAAAGCAAAAATAGAACTGAAGAAATCCGTTTTAAAATATTCCTTTACAAAGAAAACGCAGGAAACTGCCGCAATTGAACTCCTGTTCCACTGAAAAGATGAGTGAAATAGGTACTAGTGTCAGTGGCATTGAGAAACATTTGAAGTCACTAAAACTGAACAGATCTCCAGAGACCGATGGAATCCATATCACATTCTATATTGAATTTGCGACTGAGTTAGTTTAAATACAATCTAGCGTACATCCCTCGAACAAAAAACTTGCCTAATAGTTGGGAGAAAATAAAAATCACACCCGTTTACAAGAAAGATAGTAGAAGTGATTCACAAAACTACCGTCCAACATCCTTCACATCCATTTATTTTCCAATTTTAGAACATTTTCTGAGCTCAAACGTAATGAGGTAGTTCTAACAGAATAACCTCTTCCATTCCAACCAGCATTGATTCCAGAAACATCAAACATATAAAACCCAACTCGCACTTTTGTCACGTGACATACTGAATGCTTTGGTTCAAGGCAGTACGGCAGATGTAGTATTCTTAATTTCCGAATACCATTTCACTCAATACCACATCTTACGCTTATTATCAAGAGTATTATTCTATAGGGTATCGAGCGAAATTTGTGACTGGATTGCGGATTTTTTGTTAGGGCTGACACAAGAAGTTGCCTTGGATGGAGAGTCATCGACGACGAAGAAGTAACTACGAGTGTGTTCCCAGAAAGTATGTTGGGACCCTTGCTGTTCATGTTGTATAATAATGACATTGCAGAGACAATATTAGTAGAAATCTTACGCATTTCGCACATGATGCAGTCATCTATAGTACTGCCTGAAAGAAGCTCCATAAATATTCAGTCAGATCTTTATAAGATTTCAAAGTGGTGCAGAGACTGGCAACTTCTTGACTTATATATTCGGAAATGTAAAATTGTGCACTTCACAAAACGAAAAGATGTTGTATTCTTTGATTGTAGTATCAGTGAGGCATGGTTGGGATCGGCTAAATCATACAAATACCTAGGTGTAACACTTTTTATGGATATGAAATGGAACGATCATATAGACTCAGTCATGAATAAAACTGATAACAGACTTCAGTTTATTGGCAGAATACTTAGGAAATGCAATCACTGTATAAAGGAGACTGCCTGCGGATCACTCGTGCGACACATCCTAGAAAATTTGCTGAAGTGTGTGGGACCTGTACCATATATGACTAACAGGGAACATTGGTTTGGTGACAGATTTGTCTGATCTATGGGAGAGTGTCACAGAAATGCTGAAGAAACTGATTCGGTAGGCTTTTGAAGATAGGTGTAAACTATCCTGAGAAAGTGTACTTACAAAGTTTCAAGAATCGTCTTTAAATGATGACTCTAGTGATATCCTACAACCCCATACGTATCGATCCTGTAGAGATCCTGAAGGCAAGATTAGATTAATTACAGCACACAAGAAAGCATTTAAACAAATCGCGCTGGCCGAGATCCAATGACCGTTAGCAGAATATGGAATCGCTGGGTTCAGGAGGGTAATACGGAACGCCGTGTTGGATCCCAACGGCCTCATATCACTTGCAGTCGAGATGACAGGCATCTTATACGCATGGCTGTAACGGATCGTGCAGCCTCGTCTCGATCCCCCCGTCAACAGATGGTGACGTTTGCAAGACAACAACCATCTGCACGAACAGTTCGACAACGTTTGCAGCAGCATGGACTATCAGTTCGGAGACCATGGCTGCGGTTACCCTTGACGCTGCATCACAGACAGGAGCGCCTGCGATGGTGTACTCAACGACGAACCTGGGTACACGAATGGCAAAACATCAATTTTTCGGATGAATCCAGGTTCTGTTTACAGCATCATGATGGTCATGCGACCGTGTTTGTCGACATGGCAGTGAACGCACATTGTAAGCATGTATTTGTCATCGCCATACTGGCGTATCACCCGGCCTGATGGTATAGGGAGCCATTGGTTACACGTCACGGTCACCTCTTGTTCGCATTGACGGCACTTTGAGCAGTGGACGTTACATTTCAGATGTGTTACGGCCCGTGGCTGTATCCTTCATTCGATCCCTGCGAAATCCTACATTTCAGCAGGATAATGCACGACCGCATGTTGCAGGTCCTGTACGGACCTTTCTGGATACAGAAAATGTTCGACTGCTGCCCTGGCCAGCACATTCTCCAGATCTCTCACCAATTGAAAACGTCTGGTCAGTGGTGGCCGAGCAACTGGCTCGTCACAATACGCCAGTCACTACTGTACACTCCATCCAGGCTCTGTTTGACTCAATGCCTAGAGGTATCAAGGCCGTTATTACGGCCAGAGGTGGTTGTTCTGGGTACTGATTTCTCAGGATCTATGCACCCAAATTGCGTGAAAATGTAATCACATGTCAGTTCTAGTATAATATATTTGACCAATGAATACCCGTTTATCATCTGCATTTCTTCATGGTGTAGCAATTTTAATGACCAGTAACGTACTATGTTTTCTCGTTGCTCCAAATAGCCCTAGACGTTGTCTACAGGATTAAGATCGGATGATGTAAGGCGCCTGCCGAGGTGTTCGTCAAACGAGGAACGTATTCGTATGGTCTTGTGTACACTTCCGTTGTCAGCTTGAAGGAAGGGCGTCTTCAAGAACAGGCACCATGAATATGTAGAGGAAAGAGCAACAACTGGTAATCGAAAATGTTAAAATAAACTTCCTGGTTCAAGTTCACGGTAACATGTATGAATGGGCCCAGGTCATGGTACGAAAAACAACTCCAAAACATCACTGCACTACTTCCGGTCTGAAATACGCCCTCCACAGACTGCGTGCTGAACGCATGAGAGGGCCATTTGCACAGCCCATGCAAATACTTTTTACCTTGTACCATAGATTTTGTGAGTCCGTTTTTCCTATCGACTACCATCGGTTGAAAGGAGGCAAAGTCGGGACTCATCGCATTACATTACGCACCTCCAGTCCGCTACTGTCCAGTTTACATGTTGCCTGGTGCGCTGTGGACGTGCAGCTTTGCATGCCGCTGGTGCACTGGAGTTTTGCTAGATACTCGACTCCAAATGTCCATTGCTTGCAGTTTGTTTTGTAATGTTTGTTCGGAAACTAGTTGAGCAAGCCTGCGCTTACTGTCAGCAGCAGATGCTAGCTGGTTGAAAACCTATTCTCATTCGTAAGGCGTGATACTTCTTATGGTCTCAGTTCTTATTCCACGAAATTGCTGCGAGTAGTACTGGCTGGCTGTAATTAAAATGCAGCTACCCATAGAGGTCCAGTGTGGGCTATAATTATCGTATAGCAGGGAAACTTGGTAGATATTACAGTGCAATAATGCGGGAACGACTTACGCCGGAACAAAATAGTTCCAGTTTTGACCACCAGGTGCAAATCCGGCGCTGTGAACGCAGGAAAGGTACATAGAAATATTTCCGTATGTAATGAATTAGGAAGGGGACGTAGGTAGAAAGGGTCAAAGAAGTGAGAAAGGCATAATGTGGATTTTATAATTAATCACCGCTTACGCAATTTGCTCAATGTGAGCACTGGAGACTCTGACGAGATGCTACATCCGTAAAACGAGGTAGTCAACAATGGAACCTCAGCAAACTGTTCTTGTACACTGGCCTTCAGATCGGGTAGAGACCGAACGTGTCCCTGGTAAACGCATTCATTTAGATATCCCCATAGCCAAAAGTCACATGGATTCAGATCAGTTAATCTTGCAGGCCATTCATCTAGAAAACCTCTGGAGATAATACTTTCGTGAAAAGTTGCATTAAACATATCTTTTATTTGGCCAGCGACATGAGGTTTTCCCCCATCTTGCATGAAGACAGTGGTTTCCACACAGTTGCGCTCTTCCAAAGCAGTAATCACACGCTGTTCAAGGAGGTCTCGATAACGTGCAGACGTCATGATACTTCTTGACAGGCTCTCTGGGTGTATTCTCTTCAAAGAATAATGGACCGAGAACAAAGGTGCTTGAGAATCCACGTTACACTGTCACATACAGCGAATGCAAGCTCTTGCATGTGCCTCGTCACTCCATAGAACATTGCCCAGCCCCATGTCATCAACTTCGATCCGTGCCAGAAACCGAAAATCAAATTCAGAACGTTGCTGTGAATCATGAGGTTTCAGTTGCTGCACTGTCTGGATCTTTTACGGGTACCATTGTGTAATATAGACTGCAAAATTTTCCGTGTTATTGACCAGGGGATGGCCAATTCTGCTGACACCGTACGAGGACTAGCACTATTCGGACACGTGCTGCATGGCCAGTTACAACAGCAACAACCTCCTCAGTAACTTCCACCCGAATACGGTGCCTTCCTCGTCCAGGCAAGCTGACCCGTGTTTTCGAATTCCATTATCAACTACTTTGAACCATTTAACGTCACCGGGCCTCATCCACCCAGACCTTTAAGTCGGCAATACTCTCTCAATGCAGCATTGTAATTGCTGCCGTTCGCATAAAACAGTGTCACTAACAGCGCGCAGTCTCTCTTCTCGATAGCCACACTGTCCACTCACGTTATGGCTTGACTAATGACAGCGTGGTTGTCATTCCGTCACACAAGCAGTGAACAGCGCCAGATTTGCACCTGGCGGCCAAAATTTGAACTAATTTTTGCCCAGCGTAAATTGGTTCCGTATTAACGCATTATATGTGTCCCAAGTTTCACCGCCATACAATAATTACAGCGCACACTCGACACCGTGATTAGCTGCATTTAATTATAACCATCCGATACATCAACACTATCAGATACGTTATACAGTCAGCGCTGGTAGACCAACAAATGGCCAACTGCATTCACAGTGTGATCATGGGCACATCCAAACATTACAGCTTTTTTCTGCTATTCTGCGGCGTCTCCAAGCCGACCAGTCCCACTACGCTAAGTCTATACAGCTGACTGGCATATACACACCACTAAAATGTCATAACTGGTATCAGCAGTGGAGAGTCGTATGACTAATTAGTATCATTTACAGTACTGACAGCAGTATTTTATCCGATGACCTTATTTGGCAGGTAAATAGGTTGTTTCTTTCCACACACTCCACCTGAGCAATAAATTCCTAAAACAATCTAATTAACTTATTCATTTCTTACTCTGAGGCTACCATTGGCTGATTAATAAATGCCTTTCGTAACAATAACTATCAATACTACACATGGTGAACACTTGGCGTAATGTGTATGTATCTCATTCTTGTTCTGGGCAGTTTCATTTTTTTTTCCTTCTGTTGGTATGTGGTTGATGCTTCAGATGTTTTAGTGTATCCTATGGATTACTGTTTTGATGGTTTGTGCATTGTATGTTTTTGATTCTATTATTATGGCTGGTCGAGTGAGTTGACAATGGACTTGCATTCACGAGGGGAGCCGTTGAGATTCCCATGTTAATTTACGATTTCTTTCGTATGCCGAAATCACTTCATGGAAATGCAGTGTCGCACCGAGTTTCCTTCCTCTCATTTTTCTAATTTAGCAGCTCTCGACCGTCACCAGTTAGGCGGGGCGTTGAATTGTACTTTTGCTTTCTTTTATAATGGATGTACAAGGGGGGATAATGAGGGAAAACACGAAACAAAGTACTTAAGAAGGAGCTCGCCAAGTTTATCATTCTCATGCAGCTGGCGTATCTTCATATGCCCCTGGATCTATTACAATAATGGATTGTAACGTGAAATGAGAGCATACGCGCTTATGAATAGAAAGTGTAGATCACCGCCTGTTTTCATTTGATCGTCAAATTCTGATGATGAATATTTGAACTGGCTATGTCTGTTGTACAGCGCCACAAAAATGTTTCATATGGGCTGCTGTCTCATTATGGTTACAGTGACATTATCTATAATATTTTATAGCAAACAACATCGTAAATGCCATGCTCCCTGGAGTAGACATCCGTGCTTGAGAGTCTTAGCAACGTTTAGATCTTCCTCTCATTTTTGAGAGAAGCGGCGCCATGGAGGAGATTAGACGTAGTCCATAGGAAAGAATTCATGGCGTTATCTTGCTTTCATTGTAATTTCTGATCCTGATGGGTATTAGCTCATCGCGGAAAACGCATATTTCAATAGACATACATAATTCGTGACGCGACAACGGAGCCACAAGCGTAGCAATTTCGTGTACGTCATCTGTCTGTGCATCATGTAAACACTATTTCATTGATTTTTGTTGTAACAAATCGTGTGTATTGTTTTTCTAAGGCGAGGATGATCAATAAACCCATATTACAAACAAACATTATCTGGAATCACAATAGCAAAAACGATTTAACAGCTGACACATGTTTCAGTAGTTACGTCATCTTTTAATATCTGCTCGCATATTCTCTTCATGCATTGCATTTTTTTAAATTTTCAGCAGAGATAATAACTGCCAGAATGAAGAATGAATAAAAGTGTTAGAGTGCTCCTTGTTTCCCTTACTAATATTATCCCTAATTATGTTTAATTGTTTTCGACAGTCCGTAAGAACGCCCGGATGTATAATGTCTATCAATAACGCACGTAGTGCAAAACCCAATCACAAATAAATCATGGCACATACTAAATCTAGTTGAGGTATGCTTCAATTAGCGTAATGTTTTAATTCATTAGCTAATGCTAGTAAAAATTTGGACTGGAATACTCTCTTTCAAATTCTAAAGGTGGCAGGGGTAAAATACAGGGAGCGAAAGGCTATTTACAATTTGTACAGAAATCAGATGGCAGTTATAAGAGTCGAGGGACATGAAAGGGAAGCAGTGGTTGGGAAGGGAGTGAGACATAGATGTAGCCTCTCCACGATGTTATTCAATCTGTATATTGAGCAAGCAGTAAAAGAAACAAAAGAAAAATTCGGGGAAGGTATTAAAGTCCATGGAGAAGAAATAAAAACGTTGAGGTTCGCCGATGACATTGTAATTCTGTCAGAGACAGCAAAGGACTTGGAAGAGCAGTTAAACGGAATGAACAGTGTCTTGAAAGAAGGATACAAGATGAACATCAACAAAAGCAAAACGAGGATAATGGAATGTAGTCGAATTAAGTCGGGTGATGCTGAGGGAATTAGATTAGGAAATGAGACACTTAAAGTAGTAAAGGAGTTTTCCTTTTTGGGGAGCAAAATGGGTAGATCACATAACTGATGAGGAGGTATTGAATAGAATTGGGGAGAAGAGGAGTTTGTGGCACAATTTGACAAGAAGAAGGGACCGGTTGGTAGGACATGTTCTGAGGCCTCAAGGGATCACAAATTTAGCATTGGAGGGCAGCGTGGAGGGTAAAAATCGTAGAGGGAGACCAAGAGATGAATACACTAAGCAGATTCAGAAGGATGTAGGTTGCAGTAAGTACTGAGAGATGAAGAAGCTTGCACAGGAGAGAGTAGCATGGAGAGCTGCATCAAACCAGTCTCAGGACTGAAGACAACAACAACAACAACTGTAAAAATTTGAGACAAAATCGATTTGTGTCATCATCTTTTCATATGCTCTCATATAACACTGAGATTTGTTGCTTGTTCCAAGGTTGTACTGACAAATACAGACCCGTTTTAGTATCGTCGGTTTACTGCTTTTGCTGTTCCTCTGTTTGGAGACTTTAACAAATAGCACTGTTCAAAAAGAACGACCAGGCGCAAAGAGCAGTCACAAAACTCATAGCGTATTTGATTTGTCAGAACAAGAGCACCACAAAATTGCTCAATGACTATCAGTGCAAAACACTACAAAAAAATGCATGTCATATAAATTCTAAGAAGCTTCTTTTTGGTGGATTAAAAGATAGTGATATTAAATACTCCACACTAATAGCAAAAATTCTTAAATTCTAATGAATCAGTGGCCTATTCAATTGATAAAATGTTGTTTGGCTGTGCCATTTTGATGTGGCTCCTTTAGTGGAATTCTATCCTGAGGATTTCAATGTGTACCAGGACTGCAGACATTTGCCTACAAACAAACAGAAACCTAAGAACCTAACTTTATTTCTATAGGTGATAACTACAACTTTATGACTTCCCTCCTAGCACTGAGCTGAAATTGAATTGACTGTTTTGCTATTTTATGGACAGAAAAGTTTGCTACTCCCATTGTGTATTATGCACAGAAAATACATTGTGTTCTGTGCACGGAAAATAGTATGTGATGTTTAATATGTGTCACTTTTTGCACAAACGGACCACAGGAAAACCTAAATAAATACGAGGGCTGTTCAATAAAGAATGATCATAATTTTTTTTTTGACAACATACCTTTACTCATCCTCATAATTTTGATGGTCCTTCTCAAAGTAGTCTCCCATGAATGCGATGCACTTGTCCCAGCGTTTCCGCCAGTCTTCAAATAAATGCTGGAAACCATTTTTTTTTTTGAGAGAGGTCCTTCAAAATCGCCTCCGCAGCCTTCACCACTGCTTCTGATGACTGATAATGCCTCCCGTGAAGGCGTTTCTTCATGTTAGGGAATAGAAAAACGTAAAATGGGGCGAAATACGGACTATAGGTAGGGTGAGGGATGCACTTCACGTTGATTTTTGCAGGATATTCAGCAACAACATTGGCAATATGCGGCCGCGCCTTATCGTGATACAGCATCCAGCCTGCTTCATGGAAATGTGGTCTCTCGCGCCTGATATCGACTTGCAATGTTTTCAGGACATCCCTGTCGTATTATCCAGTTACTGATGTGTGTGCAGGTGCAACATGCTGATAAACCATTCCATGAATATCAGAGAATGAGATGACCATAACTTTCCCAGCAGAAGCAACCACTTTTGCTTTTTTGGAGGTTGGTGGTGAAGATTTACACACTGAGCTTTGTTGTTTGCTCTCAGGATCAAAATGATATTACCAAATTTCATCAGCAGTGATTGCATTTGAAAGAAACTCCGGATCTTCCTCTAACATCAACTTCAACTGCATGCAGACCTACATGCGAATGTCCTTTTGTTTGGGAATGAACAGTCTTGGAACCCATCGCGCACAAACACGTGTCATGTGTAATTTTTCTGTCACCAACATGTCGGTGGCACCAAATGAAATGTTCACTATGTCAGAAAGTGATCTTAAGATATTTCGTCGATCCTCTCTCGTAATGACAGCAGCAGTGTTGATGTTTTCTTCTGTAACAGGAGTAGCTGGAGCAACGGGTCCACATTCCTTTGAAATTGATTGTCTCCCCTCTCTAAACATTTAAATCACCTTCAAGCTGTGCTGTGGGGAAGAACAGACTCTCCATAGGACTCCTGTAACATTGTAAAGGCCTCAGCTGAAGATCTGATGAGATGAAAACAGAATTTCAAAGCCGCATGTTGTTCCTCGCGTGTTACCTCCATTGCACCGGTAGGCAATACTGAACATGTCTGACCTTACCTTCCTCTCACAGGCGGGAGCCAGGAGTCACAACAATGAAACTACTATGGCGCGTTTGTTACACATTAAGCTAACAGAATATCATAAGACTAAATTTTAGCGCGAGAAATTATGATCATAAAAAATTATGACCATTCTTTATTGAACAGCCCTCGTAATACGAATGTGTGTGGTATCTGTTCTTTCAGACATGTTCAAAGGAACAGACACCATATAGTCACATAGTTGGTTCACCTCAATGGGTCTGAATACACAACCTTCAGTGTGGATGCACATTTACATTCGACCTCCGACGGAAATCTAAAATTAGAGAGCTTGGAGTACATGGAGGGCAACTGCACATAGGTGGCGCCAGGTGGGAATGTGAGTCAGATGGAGAACGTGACACACATTTGCTATAAACACTCTGTCTAGGCCACGAAATGGTTAACGCAACTGCCTAGTATGCTGGAGATCCTGGGTTCTAATCACGTTCTGGCACATATTTTCACTCGTCGCGCTGATTCCGCATAAATTGCCAGCTCAGCCGACAGCCTTTCTTTTCCGTCCTCCACCCTCCATCTTCAATTTACATAAAAAATAAAACAATACAGAATCTTACACATCGAAAACATCACGAACAAATGGCATAGCAAAAGAAAAACGCATTTGGAAATAAGAATAATTTCCAGAAAAGAAATTCGTGATTGGAGCGAAAAAGCTATTTTATGAACAGACCCACTCTTAGATTTATCAAAAAGTGTCACAGCTGTCGTCTTCGGTTTTACCGAACTTTCCATACGGAGCTCTATGTGAGTTCCGCCGCTATTTAGAAGCGTTTCGAACTATTGAGACATTACTGCGAACGTCCCGGCAATCGTTAGGGTTTTATTAGTGTCATCTGTAGGGAACATTTATTTGCTTCTTACAGTAATATTACGGGGTCCCACAGCTATCATTACATGAGTTGGATGGAGTGTTAACTAAACCAAGAATATCTTTGAGTGCGTCCCACACACGGTCAACTACGAAGTTTGCGTTCTCTGACGTGTAGTGCATCACAAACCATTCGGGGCGGCCCTGAAATTTTCTACCTTAAGGGCAAGTCTAGGAATTTGTAGTTTAACCCATCACAGAATTGTCGAAGTCTCTGGTTACTGTCTTTCATTCGACTCCGAGCCCGAGAGAACCATTAGTTCTGGAAAGGAAGCTGCAGACTTCACTGAAATTTCTTGGGCAAATCCCAGGCGACATGCATAATTTGTTCCAACGACCATCACAATCCATAGTTATTCGCAACCTGTTCCTTCAATGGCTACCAGAACAGCCTCTTCGACATTCAAACTACCATCTGTTAACAAACTCCTACATTATTGACTTTGCATTCCTCTGATACTGGACACAACAGGCTATCCAACAGGTTAGGTTCGTAACGGCTTGATTTCAGTTCCAGTGGGAGACAGAACTTTAAACTTGACGATTAGGAGGATTGTCCTCCCTTGCGCAGGGTTCCTAGATCTTCCTCGGACACGCCACATTGACGTCGAAGGATTCTGGTATGTCCTGTATTTCCTAGAGATGAGACAGTATCCACATGAGAAGACAGTGCTTGAGTAACCTTTGATATCTCTGGTGCGTGTCTTTCGGTAGCCCTCCCAACGCACCCATTCGCGGCAGCTTTCGATCGTTTGGCGGCAGTCATGGTGATTACGAAAATCAACTAACGCACCCCATGCCCGAGAATAGAATTCACACTGCAGGTGCACTGCGGATAGTGCAATGTCTTTCCTTAACAGTAAACAAAAAGCCTTAAAACGCAAGGAAGTGATTTTGTGTTGCAACGAAAAATAAGCCTGGGTTAATGTACTGATGTCTTAAAGAAACTTGGAACTTCTCGTTTAGATCTTTAGTTTTGTCAGTGTTAGCTCACAAACAATCGCGTGTAGGAAATTCGGAAACAGTGGAAACATACGACATGTTGGTGTTGTATTTCAGCATGTTCAGGGAGGAGTGCAAGATTTAGAAACTGAAATTCACACATTTGACGTCTAAGTATGTAGTATGGATTCAACATGACGTGAACGTAGACACTAATGCTGAAAAATGTCAGAAATTTAGCGAGATTGAAGCGACAATACAAATGAAATTCTATTGCTACATTTTTTCACAAGATGATAATTTTTTAAACAATTACCACAATTGGGCTTTAATGTATCCAATGTATGTTCAATGGATATGTTTGTAGGCTGCCACCTTGGAGTTGGCAAATAAAAAATACTGATACCTGTGAGGTGTGAAGAACGATGATCCTGAGAATATTTTTAAGTATGAAAATGCTACGGCTTTAATGTAGCCAACGTATGTTCAATGGATAAGTTTGTAGGCTGCCACCTTGGAGGTGGCAAATAAAAAATACTGATACCTGTGAGGTGCGAAGAACGATGACTCTGGGAATGTTTTTAAGTATGAAAATGCTACATTTCCAACATAGTGACTCAGTTGTAACATACACAGATGAGACTAAATTGAGAAAGAGGCAGCATGTTCCTCATTGCGTCCTTAAGACACGATTACCTATTGGTTTAGTGTATATCGTGCAGAACTGAAAACCATCGGCAGGTTCCTGGATAGTTGAAGGATCATTGAGGGAAATTAGGCAACATGTATACATTCTCTCTCTAATTTACAAGCAGCGCAGAAAATGTACACCGAAGAGAAAGACACACAAAACACCAAAGCTACCTTCCAGTTCTTGCAGATTAGAGGAAAGTAAGTGTCATTCTTCTGAGCACCACAACATTATGTAACTGAGAAAATCACTGATTTACATACTCCAGGTCAGAAGGCATGCGTGCTCAACTCCTCGGTCTAGATCAGCGCTCCCCTCCATGTTATTCCTTTACTATTCAAGGCAAGGGTCAAGTGTAAATAGGAAAACCAAAGTCTGTATAAAGACGATAAACTAAGCATGACAATATTAAAGTCCTTTCCGCGGAAATTAGTTTTCTCTCGTTATAGTGGAAGGAAGTGGTCTCCTCCGCCAGGAATCACTCAGAAAAGTACCCAGTTACAAATGGCGGTGGCAGCAGCAATGGAGATACGTATTTTCTGGCCACGATTAACAAATTGTGTTATGATTTGTTTACACCATCACACTTATCACATATCACACGCCTAATTGGGTCTCCCCTTACCACAGTCCACTGAAGGAAATTTTAAATTTTGTCAGAATACGAGAATTCGAATCTAGATCACTTGCCCTAATGTGTGAAATTGCGATACAATCTCAGTGAGTGAAATTGTTAGGGATTAAGTTCCATGATCCTTAGTATATGATCATCTTTCTTCAGACCCTGGTTTTCCAGTTCACACATCTACCTTACTCTGGATAGCAAGGGAATAACATGTAGGGAAACGTTGACCTAGACCAAAGTGTTCAGCATGAATGTCTGAAGTACGTAAGTTGGTCATTTCTCTTGATTACGGCTTTCCAGGTATTAAGCAGAATGACACCTCTTTTTCCCTAAACGGCAAGAATTGGAGGGAAACATCGGTGTGTGTGGGGATTTCTCTTCTGGGTACGTTTGCTGTACTGGTTGTAGAAGAAGCAGGACCATCGATGCATCTTGCTAACTTTCCCTCACCGATGTTTCAGCTAATGCAGAATCTTGCCGGTGGTTTTTAACTCTGCGCCATGTATACTGAACCACAAGGAAATTCAGTCTTAGGGACACTATGGGGACCATACCCGCTTTTCCCCAAGGAGACAATCGTTCGAAGTATTGCACTCCATCCCATCAAGTGTTCCACAGAATACATTATGTAAGCCCATGAACCATGGTCCTTGCCGTTGGTGGGGAGGCTTGCGTGCCTCAGCGATACAGATAGCCGTACCGCAGGTGCAACCACAACGGAGGGGTATCTGTTGAGAGGCCAGACAAACGTGTGGTTCCTGAAGAGGGGCAGCAGCCTTTTCACTTTTCAGTAGTTGCAAGGGCAACAGTCTGGATGATTGACTGATCTGGCCTTGTAACAATAACCAAAACGGCCTGGCAGTGCTGGTACTGCGAACGGCTGAAAGCAAGGAGAAACTACGTCCGTAATTTTTCCCGAGGGCATGCAGCTTTACTGTATGATTAAATGATGATGGCGTCCTCTTGGGTAAAATATTCCGGAGGTAAAATAGTCCCCCATTCGGATCTCCGGGCGGGGACTACTCAAGAGGATGTCGTTATCAGGAGAAAGAAAACTGGTGTTCTACGGATCGGAGCGTGGAATGTCAGATCCCTTAATCGGGCAGGTAGGTTAGAAAATTTAAAAAGGGAAATGGATAGGTTAAAGTTAGATATAGTGGGAATTAGTGAAGTTCGGTGGCAGGAGGAAAAAGACTTCTGGTCAGGTGACTACAGGGTTATAAACACAAAATGAAATAGGGGTAATGCAGGAGTAGGTTTAATAATGAATAGGAAAATAGGAATGCGGGTAAGCTACTACAAACAGCATAGTGAACGCATTATTGTGGCCAAGATAGATACGAAGCCTACACCTACTACAGTAGTACAAGTTTATATGCCAACAAGCTCTGCAGATGACGAAGAAATTGAAGAAATGTATGATGAAATAAAAGAAATTATTCAGATAGTGAAGGGTGACGAAAATTTAATAGTCATGGGTGACTGGAATTCGGTAGTAGGATAAGGGAGAGAACGAAACGTAGTAGGTGAATATGGATTGGGGCTAAGAAATGAAAGAGGAAGCCACCTGGTAGAATTTTGCACAGAGCACAACTTAATCATAGCTAACACTTGGTTCAAGAATCATAAAAAAAGGCTGTATACATGGAAGAAGCCTGGAGATACTGACAGGTTTCAGATAGATTATATAATGGTAAGACAGAGATTTAGGAACCAGGTTTTAAATTGTAAGACATTTCCAGGGGCAGATGTGGACTCTGACAACAATTTATTGGTTATGACCTGTAGATTAAAACTGAAGAAACTGCAAAAAGGTGGGAATTTAAGGAGATGGAACCTGGATAATCTGAAAGAACCAGAGGCTGTACAGAGTTTCAGGGAGAACATAAGGGAACAATTGACAGGAATCGGGGAAAGAAATACAGTAGAAGAAGAATGGGTAGCTTTGAGGGATGAAGTAGTGAAGGCAGCAGAGGATCAAGTAGGTAAAAAGACGAGGGCTAGTAGAAATCCTTGAGTAACAGAAGAAATATTGAATTTAATTGATGAAATGAGAAAATATAAAAATGCAGTAAATGAAACAGGCAAAAAGGAATACAAACGTCTCAAAAATGAGATCGACAGGAAGTGCAAAATGGCTAAGCAGGGATGGCTAGAGGACAAATGTAACGATGTAGAGGCTTATCTCACTAGGGGTAAGATAGATACTGCCTACAGGAAAATTAAAGAGACCTTTAGAGATAAGAGAACCACTAGTATGAACATCAAGAGCTCAGATGGAAATCCAGTTCTAAGCAAAGAAGGGAAAGCAGAAAGGTGGAAGGAGTATAGAGAGGGTCTATACAAGGGCAATGTACTTGAGGACAATATTATGGAAATGGAAGAGGATGTAGATGAAGATGAAATGGGAGATACGATACTGCGTGAAGAATTTGACAGAGCACTGAAAGACCTGAGTCGAAACAAGGCCCCGGAGTAGACAACATTCCATTCGAACTACTGACGGCCTTGGGAGAGCCAGTCCTGGCAAAACTCTACCATCTGGTGAGCAAGAAGTATGAGACAGGCGAAATACCCACAGAATTCAAGAAGAGTATAATAATTCCAATCCCAAAGAAAGCACGTGTTGACAGATGTGAAAATTACCGAACTATCAGTTTAATAAATCACGGCTGCAAAATACTAACGCGAATTCTTTACAGACGAATGGAAAAACTAGTAGAAGCCGACCTCGGGGAAGATCAGTTTGGATTCCATAGAAATGTTGGAACACGTGAGGCAATACTGACCCTATGACTTATCTTAGAAGCTAGATTAAGTAAGGGCAAACCTACGTTTCTAGCATTTGTAGACTTAGAGAAAGCTTTTGACAATGTTGACTGGAATACTCTCTTTCAAATTCTGAAGGTGGCAGGGGTAAAATACAGGGAGCGAAAGGCTATTTACAATTTGTACAGAAACCAGATGGCAGTTATAAGAGTCGAGGGACATGAAAGGGAAGCAGTGGTTGGGAAGGGAGTGAGACAGGGTTGTAGTCTCTCCCCGATGTTATTCAATCTGTATATTGAGCAAGCAGTAAAGGAAACAAAAGAAAAATTCGGAGTAGGTATTAAAATTCATGGAGAAGAAATAAAAACTTTGAGGTTCGCCGATGACATTGTAATTCTATCAGAGACGGCAAAGGACTTGGAAGAGCAGTTAAACGGAATGGACAGTGTCTTGAAAGGAGGATATAAGATGAACATCAACAAAAGCAAAACGAGGATAATGGAATGTAGTCGAATTAAGTCGGGTGATGGTGAGGGAATTAGATTAGGAAATGAAACACTTAAAGTAGTAAAGGAGTTTTGCTATTTGGTAAGCAAAATAACTGATGATGGTCAAAGTAGAGAGGATATAAAATATAGACTGGCAATGGCAAGGAAAGCGTTTCTGAAGAAGAGAAATTTGTTAACATCGAGTATAGATTTAAGTGTCAGGAAGTCATTTCTTAAAGTATTTGTATGGAGTGTAGGATTGTATGGAAGTGAAACATGGACGATAAATAGTTTGGACAAGAAGAGAATAGAAGCTTTCGAAATGTGGTGCTACAGAAGAATGCTGAAGATTAGATGGGTAGATCACATAATTAATGAGCAAGTATTGAATAGGATTGGGGAGAAGAGAAGTTTGTGGCACAACTTGACCAGAAGAAGGGATCGGTTGGTAGGACATGTTCTGAGGCATCAAGGGATCACAAATTTAGTATTGGAGGGCAGCGTGGAGGGTAAAAATCATAGATGGAGACCAAGAAATGAATACACTAAGCAGATTCAGAAGGATTTAGGTTGCAGTAGGTACTGGGAGATGAAGAAGCTTTCACAGGATAGAGTAGCATGGAGAGCTGCATCAAACCAGTCTCAGGACTGAAGACCACAACAACAACAACCATGGCAGGATACAGTATTTTCATACTGTCAGTCAGCCAACTTCCCCTGAGAAGTGGTAATTTCTTTCGTTTCTTGAATTTAACATTCAGCTGCAACGTGTGGGTACTACAGCTCAATCGACAAGGTATCTCAGTAACTTAAGTTCATTGACGGGTCTGCAGGTTGTAACACCAATATTGATTGTAGGTAATTAATACTGTGTAAATATGTGTATGTGACTATGAAGTGGTTGTTCTTTACTAATTAAGCTCATACAGTTGTAAAAGAAAGTTAAAGTTCGTTATATATATATATATATATATATATATATATATATATATATATATATATATATTGTAATAACTTAGTAATGTTTAAAAGTAATGAAAGTTTGTAAAATATATATGTAAGAAATTGGTTCATGCTTAGGGATCAGGTATTGTATGGTATAGAAGTTGTAGGGAACTCCCTCCGCTATGGAAGTGGCCTGGCGCGGGTTAAAAGGTGATTTTGGCTGTCGATCTGGGCGGCTGCTGGGTGAGCACATTAGGCATTCAGTGGCTAGCCCTTGTATGGTTAACATCGATGCTGCCAAGTGAGGCATTTGAAAACCAATTTATATTGAAATTGTCTCGGATGTGGTTTGGGCTGTCGTATGGTGCTCTTGTTATTATGGAATGGCTCTAAAACGAGAATAATACGTCACCAAGAAGAATTTATAAAGGGCATTCAACATCAAGAGTGTGAGACCATATAGCCGCCACGTGCTTGCCACCACTATTGCGCCACTACTCCGCCAACTTCAGGAACTCAGATATGTATCATAGTATGACAGTATGTTTGAGTGAGTGTTTTTTTTTCAATAATAATTACACTGATATAAACATGTGTGAGAACCTTAACATTGTCCTGATAAAGAAATCAATGTTGGGTCCCATCCTAAACGTGCAGAAGACCGAGTATCCTGTTTCTGAATAACTATTGATTTGTGTCTGAGTTAAATGTGCCAAAGCTCAGTGCCAAAGCGTATAAATGTTGCTAGTTAAATTACTTGTTTCACAGGTAGTTAGAAAGGCACACAAATTGAACTTATACAAGAGTAATTTTGCTTTGATTATTACTATGAACTATTTTCTGAAGTTAATTGAACTTAATATTTGAATTACTTGCTTTAAAGTATGAACATATAAATTGTGTCAAGTGGAGTTAAAAATCAATATTGGTAAACTGCAATTTGTTTCTGAAATAGTCACAGAATTTGCCTGTAAAGACGGTTTCAGTTTATGGTCCCCACTATATTCTTTTCTATTATAAGAAATGTAAACGTAATATTGCACTTGTTAAAGAAATCTGACACATTTACATAATAGTGAGAGTAGAAAAAGTGTTTATGTAGTGTTATTTAACTTGATTTGTGGTGTTTGTTTGTTGGTTAAACCCGGGTTCTTGTCATGCTCAATTTTAGTCTCATGAAGTCTTGAGTAACATCTTAGTGCTGATTGGTTAATGATTGAGATAGTAACTATTATAGCTATGAGTGAAATATCATTTAACTTCCTATGATTGCTGATTTGTGGAAGTAGTAATTACTGCTGCCCACTACTCAGTTGTCCAGTATTCGTGTGTATTCATTGCGCTATTCAAAAGGAGTATTGATGAAAGTCTATTTGGTAACTCACATTCATTTTTCTTGAAACATAATATTTCAAATTATGATGCCTAATTAGGCTGGCGATCGTTTGTTATTTCATTTGTATGCATTTACTACTTTCATTATCTCCAAAGCAAAACCTGTTTAGTTTTCTATTAACTGCCATAGATACGAAATTACTGTTCAATACCCTCTACCCGTTAGGTGAACTCACGATGAAACATTTCAAAATTCGTCCCAGAGGGTAACGCTAGGTTGTTTTATAGTGTTATACTTGGCTTTTACATATCCGAACTTAAGGTTCAGATACAAGGAAACTGCGGCTCGCGTTACAAGGTACGTAGGAATCAAACTCCGACACCTTACCAAACGCTTTCTGATTCCCATAATTCTTAGTTCTTTCCGTGTGTTCTGCAGCACACAGTTACACACGTGTCCTAGAAAGGGCATTTCACACATTCTCGCTGCGTAAGTGCCTCGCAGTTTCACTGCTCGAGGAACGACAATTTCACGTTACGTTCATGTATCACATAAATCACGTTGAAAAATTCACGTACCATGTCAACCATTGTAAATTCAAGTCCATGAGGGCAGAGTACATTTTCATCACATCTTTTTGCGATCCACACATATTTTGTTTCACGCTGCACGTGTTTTTCTCGTGTGTTATACTCATAGTTAAAATTTAAAGTCCTGACAACATCGATGAGCATCACACCTGTGTCCAACAGATCAACATTTGTAAGTGACATTTTCTCGAGATAGTCGTATTTCCAGGCGCTTCAACAACAACTGTAATAACAATAATAATGATTTTATAATAATAAATTTGTTTATTGATCCTTTTATCATTTTGTACAGTGATATGAACGAGTTATTTCTAAAGAGACTACAATACACCAGGCGCTTCAACAACAACAGCAATAATAATAATGATGATTTTATAATAATAAAATTGCTTATAAATCCTTTGATCATTTGTACAATGATATGAAGGAGTTATTTCTAAAGAGATATGCAATACACAGAATGAATTCTGTGAAAGCAACAATTCCTACCTTAGACATCATTCATCTCCGAAAAATTCACGAATACTAACTACTAAACACAAAGTTCTTTATTCTTACTAACCTAAATCGTATTTATCACATGTTCCCCTTCCTTTGCGTCCCAGGGCAACGTAGTTTAACGTCTGACACTAGCTTTATCGAATAGGAATTGGGCTGTAAAGTTTGACTCGGGGACGAATGAAGCCGCACGAAATATGCTCAGGTAAATTGAACGAATTAACGACGAGGATTCTTTTTTTTATTTTTACTTTTTTATAGCTGACTCCCTTACTAAAATCGACTTAATTGGTGCAATTTAATTACTACTGACTACTCTCAGAGAACCACTAAATTCGTTATAATAGTTGATTAGTAGGCTGTTAATATTTCTACTGGTATTACTTCATTTCAAGGGCTTTTAACAGAATTAGGAGATCCAACAAATTGTTCTAGAATTTCCTCGAAATAAACACTGAGTAAAATTTCAAAGGAGTCCTCCTCGTCTCTGATAATCAAAGCCAAATTTTAATCCACTAATTGGACTCTGTTACTGTTTACAGTTTTCTGCTTACAAGGGAACCTCCCCATCGCACCCCCCTCAGATTTAGTTACAAGTTGGCACAGTGGATAGGCCTTGAAAAACTGAACACACATCAGTCGAGTAAACAGGAAGAAATTGTTTGGAACTATGAAAAAAAAAGCAAAATATACAAACTGAGTACTCCATCCGCAAGATAGGCAACATCAAGGATATTCTGAGCGTAGGAGCTCCGTGGTCCCGTAGTTAGCGTGAGCAGCTGCGGAGCAAGAGGTCCATGGTCAAGTCTTCCCTTGAGTGAAAAGTTTACTTTCTTTATTTTCGCAAAGTTATGATACGTCCGTTCGTTTATTGACGTCTCTGTTCGTTGTAATAAGTTTAGTGTCTGTGTTTTGCGACCGCAGCGCAAAACCGTGCGATTAGTAGACGAAAGGACGTGCCTCTCCAATGGGAACCAAAAACATTTGATCGCAAGGTCATAGGGCAACCGATTCCTCCACAGGAAAACACGTCTGATATATTCTATACAGCACTGGTGACGGCATGTGCGTCACATGACAGGAATATGTTGTCGACCTGTAACGCCGGAAATGCATATCCTCCTATTTCCATCTATTGTACTATAAATTTGTTTTCCTTATGTTTGTTACCTGAATATATGACTTTTCTGTGTCTTTACATATTGTAATTGTTTTACTATTTGTATATATATATATATATATATATATATGCATTATGTCGATGTATAATTGGTTTGTTTCGTAAATATTATTTGTATTTTTACGCTGGGTCTTGCCTAGGGAAAACTGCTATCGAACGATTACATCGATAGGTCGTGTGAAAACTCAGTGTGTAGGATCTTTGGTAGTGTTAACTCTGCCTCGTGGAGCGCGGGCAGAGCAGAGGGAGTCTGGCTGGGGTGGTGCAGTGGAGCAGGTGTGTTGTGTGACGCTCCCGCGAGTTGCCGCGCTATCGGGGTTTGGCGGAATGTAATTGCGCTCGACTTGCGATGATAGTTTCTGACACGGTGTCGCGGACGGGAAGCATTAGCTGGCGCACATCAAGAGCCCGTTTCGTCTGTTGACCGTGTCGAGAAGAAGGCGCGCCAACATCCAGCTTCAGCGACGGCCGACAATGAGTGACTGTCGCCACCTCCTCGATCGACGGCTTCAAACCTTCAATCAGCCAACAAGGAAGACTGGAAGCACGTAAAGTTTTAGAACTGTATGGCAGACCTCAGCTTTTAAAACTGTTCAAATCACAAAATTACAGCAACGTTGCATGAACCTTTGTTGCTCATTGTCCCAATTGCATTACCAAGCAGGGTCCCTTCCTTTTCCGGAATGAACCCGAGTGTCGTTGAAATTCAAACGCCAGCATTAAAGCAATATTATTCTATTTCACTGCTTTAATTTCAAAGTTCAGTTAATGTATTTATAGCTGGCTACAATATTCAGATTACACAAGCACAAATTAAGAGTGCGAGTTTTGTTACCGTATTTTAGCTTACCTGTGACTGCAGCTCAGCTTGGTACGTACTAAATTTTACTACTGTTAATTGTTCAGAATCATTTAACTCAGGTTCAAAGTTAAATCCCTTATTTCTAAATTGCGTAGATTCAAGTAGCTTTTGAAATGATTGTTGAGGTAGTCCAAGACTAACCGTATTTTACTGAATTTCGATGTGCTTCAGAAAAAAAGCTCACTATTAACTTCAGTCACTAAATTAACTTTCGATTTTCCGGTTTTATTAATTCTTTTGCTAAATTAAGTCAGAGTGTAGTGAAATTTATTACTTCCGGCAAACTTTCAGTTTTCACACTGCACGTGTCAACCTTCAGTTGCCACGCTTCTAGTGCTAATTATATGTGTAATAACCTTTCTTTTTCAGTTACTATAGTAATTGTCCATAGGACTGGCGACCGTAATTTTCCCCAAATCTCAAATATCTAATTACCGCTAGTTAATTGTTAACATAACAGCCGCACGTTTACTTTCTTTATTAACTTTACCCCTTTTCAAAATTAATTTCCACCAGTTTCATTTGCATTTTTCCTTTCATTTAGATGTAACCCTTTCCCCCCTCTTTACCGACAGATTAACTTCGGAGACGATTGCTTTTCCCAAATTTGCATTAGGTACACGCGGTTTAATTTTTCACTGTCATTAAGGTCGATAAGTGAGGGGGAGGTTACAGACCATCTAACTTGTACACTTGGCGAATGGGTAAAAAGATTATTCTACCTTGCCCGATTTAGGTTTTCTTGTGGATGTAATAATCACTCCCAAAAAAGTGATTAAAACATAAGAGTTTGTCACATAAACTGTAACAAATGAATGCAACAGTTTCACAGTCATACAGTTTTCCCTGTGCTCTGTCAAAACATATGTTTTTAAAGTTTTCAAATTTTTCCTTGTGTAGACCGTCAAATCCTGCATATGTCCAAGCAAATGTGAACATGTCCTGGAATTTTGGAGAGCGAAGTTGATTATGTGAGAGTGCCTGAACTCTGATAATTGTCTGAAAATAAAATTTTTTCAGTCTAGGGATAACTTGAACCATGGACCTCTCATTCCGCAGCTGCTCACGCTAACCACGGGACCACAGAGTTCCTCGGTTCATATTGTCCTTGATGTTGCCTATCTTGCACATGGACTACTCAGTTTGTATATTTTGCTTTTTTTTTCATAGTTCCATACCACTTCTTCCTATTTTCTCGATTGATCTGTGTTCAGTTTTTCAAGCCCTATCCACTGTGCCGACTTATAACTAAATCTGAGGGGGGTGCGATGGGGAGGTTCCCTTGTTAGATGAAATATCTTTGGGCTACCATTCTTTCCTCCTTTGCAAGGCATCTTTCCCCTTATAAAAAGAAGATGGCAACCGCAGGCCATACACATTTCACCATTGCATTTTCCATGCAAGTAACCAGTCAACACTGGGCAGTTCCCTTGGGGTCTCTCTAATAGTAAAATTTCGAGAAAGTTACATATTTCTGGAAGCTTACAATCAATTGTTTAGTCAAGCACCAACCTCCCAGGGAATGGAGGTAAACGATAGTGGTGTATCATCTAACTATCATATGCCATAAGTTTACTTACAGAGTTTATATATAGCTTCACATGCAGATGATGGACAAGCATTTAACCACAGTTTCAAAACTGCTTACAGCCGAAAGAAGTCCGAAAGCAGACTGAAGCACTTTCAAGAGCCACATCTCCTATGTCACCTCCGATAAGGAGCGGGTCCCAGACCTCTCGGGAGACGGTGAACGAAGCTGCGGTCAAAGGACTGTTTCCATCAGTGAGTGCGCCAGCGGACCGCGGGGACAGGTGTGTCATCGTCATCTTTCCTTATTAGCAGTCTGTACACAATGAGAGTTGCAATGCACGCTATGAAACGAAGTCGTGCGTAATATTTAGTTTTACAGGAAACCTACAGTTAGACTGGTCTTTTACGACCAACCCCACTCCCAGCCTCTGTGCCGACGCTGGTGATCCACCATTCGCCATCAGCCGGATAATGCTCACGCTATCAGACGCATATAAAATGTGTTCAGATCCCCCTTTCACCTGTGTACCATTACGTTGTTGATCCATCTTTCGAGCGACTCTTTAACAACCTTCTCAGGCAACGAGACATTCTGGAACTCGTGCAAAATGATTTCTTAGAAATGGGTGTGACAGATATTGATATTTTACATCAAATTAGAATAACAGTCTGCGCTGGTTGCGAAAGATGTCCTGAATTATTTCAGAATTACCTTTGTTAAAAAAAATAGTGTACTCCAAATGTAATTTTCCGTTAGGTTTTTATAATACCTTAGGTAGGCACAACGTTATTATTGTAGTATATACTGATGTCACGAAACAAGGGGACGCCCTTGGCTACTCAGTAATCTTCCCTAGCGTGGACTTCAGATTTCACCTTCCCAACAGTTCTGTAGTATTTAGTGTTAAGGTGAGGGAGATTCTAAAAGCACTGTAGAGGATAAGGCGTCACTCATGAAAGATACTTCTCAGCTGCTCTGCTTCCTCCACTGCCCTACAACCGCTATAACGAACGTACCCAGGGGAGAAATTGATGCAAAACATAAACGGCTCTCTACCTATGCCGTAACAAGAGGGAAACTGTGTATCATTCTGCTGGGTACCACGGTAAGTAGGAATTCAGGGAGTTCATCAGGAAGCGTTAACAGACAAGAGAGCCTTTAGGGATCACAGTATGACACAATTTTCCATTCTGCGGTCTATCATCTCGATGTTGACTCAAAAAGCCACGCGAACTTAGTAGGAGAAATGACTGGCGGTGAGGGACAGTAAACTATTGTTGGTGAAACTAATTTTCGCGTGTGGCATACCCCATACAGCTCACTCCAAAGGGATTACGTCACCAGTCTACCTTCTAACTGGGCACCATCTTTTAACGCATGGCTTCATAATCCCAAGAGAGAACCCCTGCCCCCCGCCCATCTCCAACTAAACAAAGCATGCAGCAGGAACAGGCGAATCCTCTGAAAAAGGAGAAGACCTAACCAAAATAAGGCAAGTTGATGCTGGGTGTTTTTAGTGGAAACTGCCATGATGTGGAACTAACGGATTATGAACGATAGGGTAAACATCAGACGTGAATACTACCGCTATAGTCTCACAATCTCCTGACAAGGTTGCGGGATGCTGTTAGGACGAAGTGTAGCCAGACTCTGCCCAACGACTGCCTTGTTTTTCTTAATGATGACGGCTCAGCTCATCCTACACACGACACAATGCTCCTTTGGGCTATCATATTGTGTCTCCCTTCCGGATGCACCTTACATGACACTCAGTAATTTCTTTTTTCCTCGGATGAAGGAACCATTGGGTGGCAAGCAGTTCCAGAATGAAGAGCTGATCTTTGGGTGGTGGTCTCCTGCAAGTCATACGTTGCTGGAAAAAATGTTTCTGATACTTACAAAGTGAGGTCCTTAGCACTGTGATAGACTTTTTGAAACCTTCTGTTCGGTGATGTAGGTTAAGGTCTCAGCCTTTCACCCTGATGGGTCCTCATATGCATCTAATCGACGAAAAAATCAGCGGAATTTCACATGATGTTCTGCAGCTTCAAAAGGTCATTGTTATAAGTGGCTGTGTAGCGTAGTAATTAAGGTACAGTCCTGATGTGTGAAAGTTTGTGGATTCGTATCTTCGCAGGTCGTTTGAAGTTTTTTTTATTTTTAAATCTTTATCGAAAGTACTTTGATCTTTGTTTTTATTCAGTTAACTGGTTTAAATGTAAGAAGTTTTTTCTATTTTTCAATCTTTATCGAAAGTACTTTGATCTTTGTTTTTGTTCAGTTAACTGGTTTAAATGTAAGATTTTTATTTCCGTTCCTTTGTCACATTATTTTGATAACTACACTCCTGGAAATTGAAATAAGAACACCGTGAATTCATTGTCCCAGGAAGGGGAAACTTTATTGACACATTCCTGGGGTCAGATACATCACACGATCACACTGACAGAACCACAGGCACATAGACACAGGCAACAGAGCATGCACAATGTCGGCACTAGTACAGTGTATATCCACCTTTCGCAGCAATGCAGGCTGCTATTCTCCCATGGAGACGATCGTAGAGATGCTGGATGTAGTCCTGTGGAACGGCTTGCCATGCCATTTCCACCTGGCGCCTCAGTTGGACCAGCGTTCGTGCTGGACGTGCAGACCGCGTGAGACGACGCTTCATCCAGTCCCAAACATGCTCAATGGGGGACAGATCCGGAGATCTTGCTGGCCAGGGTAGTTGACTTACACCTTCTAGAGCACGTTGGGTGGCACGGGATACATGCGGACGTGCATTGTCCTGTTGGAACAGCAAGTTCCCGTGCCGGTCTAGGAATGGTAGAACGATGGTTTCGATGACGGTTTGGATGTACCGTGCTCTATTCAGTGTCCCCTCGACGATCACCAGTGGTGTACGGCCAGTGTAGGAGATCGCTCCCCACATCATGATGCCGGGTGTTGGCCCTGTGTGCCTCAGTCGTATGCAGTCCTGATTGTGGCGCTCACCTGCACGGCGCCAAACACTCATACGACCATCATTGGCACCAAGGCAGAAGCGACTCTCATCGCTGAAGACGACACGTCTCCATTCGTCCCTCCATTCACGCCTGTCGCGACACCACTGGAGGCGGGCTGCTTGATGTTGGGGCGTGAGCGGAAGACGGCCTAACGGTGTGCGGGACCGTAGCCCAGCTTCATGGAGACGGTTGCGACTGGTCCTCGCCGATACCCCAGGAGCAACAGTGTCCCTAATTTGCTGGGAAGTGGCGGTGCGGTCCCCTACGGCACTGCGTAGGATCCTACGGTCTTGGCGTGCATCCGTGCGTCGCTGCGGTCCGGGTCCAGGTCGACGGGCACGTGCACCTTCCGCCGACCACTGGCGACAACATCGATGTACTGTGGAGACCTCACGCCCCACGTGTTGAGCAATTCGGCGGTACGTCCACCCGGCCTCCCGCATGCCCACTATACGCCCTCGCTCAAAGTCCGTCAACTGCACATACGGTTCACGTCCACGCTGTCGCGGCATGCTACCAGTGTTAAAGACTGCGATGGAGCTCCGTATGCCACGGCAAACTGGCTGACACTGACGGCGGCGGCGCACAAATGCTGCGCAGCTAGCGCTATTCGACGGCCAACACCGCAGTTCCTGGTGTGTCCGCTGTGCCGTGCGTGTGATCATTGCTTGTACAGCCCTCTCGCAGTGTCCGGAGCAAGTATGGTGGGTCTGACACACCGGTGTCAATGTGTTCTTTTTTCCATTTCCGGGAGTGTATATTAACTTTTCCATTCGCTATATTTTTTCCTCCTGACATTGTTTCTTCCCTTGGAATCTTGGTGGTGTAAATTTAAATATTATAAGTTGTGTGTCGTAATATGTAAACATTTCGAAATGCGAATCTATTGGTTAAAATATAAAATACGAAATAATCTATTTATATTGACTATGCAGTGGTATCAAAAATGTGTTTTTCATTACAAGATGTACATATTTTTGGATGATAATCGTCATACAAACATTTAAAATAAGTTCTTGTTGCACTATGAACAAAGTAACACGGACGAAGGTTTAAACAAAAGAAGGGGTTATAAGTAAAATGAAATTCATGCAAAATGAAGACTAGAAGACAAAAATGTAGGACGATAAAACGGAAGAAATGAAATGTAAGTTAACACATAAGAATAATTACAATCACTTGAGCAAAGATTCCAAGAAGAAAAAAAGGATAGGAAGAAAAATTTGAGCAATGAAAAAGATAATACAACTATTAAAATTATGTTACAAAGGAACAGAAATAAATACAGATTTAATTCTATAAATTGAATAACAGTAACGATCAAAATATTTTCGGTGAAGGTTTAGAGTTAATAAACTTCAAAGCACCTCATGAAATTTAAAACCAAAACCTTTTACATGTGAGCTGCCTTACTGTACAGACGGTTTCAAAAAATTGATCCCACCGTCGGGGACTCTTTCTTATTAGAGAAGTACTAACACCGTCTCGACATTTTATGATCGTAGCTTACTCTATAGCTGGACAAAACAAAATGAAAAGCTCTTTATCTGCTGGCTCCTCCAGCTTGCTACGGTACAGGGAGGGGGGAGGGGAAGAGAGGCCAGTGATTTTAATATATACCAGGAGCATAGTCAATTTCCCGCCAACAAAGAAAAAAATTAATCACGCTATTTTATTTTTTCGCTGTGATGATTAAAACTTTAAATACCCGTCGCATGTACGAGTATTCAGTGTGCTTGAGTGCTGAAGGATGTGTTGCTTTGCAGCGATCCTGGCAGTGTGGCGGTGGACGTGTCGGAGGCGCAGACGTCGGCTTCGTGGCTGCAGGCGCAGCAGCAGCTGGCGCAGGAGCGGCGCAGCTACGAGAAGCGAGTCATCGCGCTGGAGCGCCGGCTGCGTGAAGTGCTCACCGAGCTGCACGTGACGCGCTGCCAGCTGGCCGAGGCGCTCACCACGCAGGACTACCGCGGCAGACAGGTCCTACATCTCCAGCCAGTCCTGTGGAACCACCCTCCTAAAGCAAAACCAAGTGGTTAAAGAGAAATCGATGAGATGGGAGAGGGGGATAGCCTGTCAGGTTTTGTTACCAGGATGTTGGACATACTGAAAGCCGCCATCTTGGATGCAACCTCTAATTTTTCGAATCGAAATTGGGTTATGAAGCACAGACCATCACGGTTTCGAGAAGAATTGTCGAACAGACGCAGAAAATTTTATGCCTGTACCTCCAATGTTGGCCTGTTGTAGAATTTTATTCAAAAATGTTCAAATGTGTGTGAAATCTTACGGGACATAACTGCTAAGGTCATCTGTCCCTAAGGTTACACACTAAGGACAAACACACACACCCATGCCCGCGGGAGGACTCGAACCTCCGCCGGGACCAGCCGCACAGGTAGAATTTTGGAACGTGTCTTATGCTCGTCTATTCTGACATTCCTGGAAACCGAAAATCTCCCCTGTAGGAATCAAATTGGCTTTCGAAAGTGACGATCGTGTGAAACTCAGCTCGCTCCGTTAGTCCACGACACCTAGAGAGCAGTAGATGCAGGCGCCCGTGTAGATGCTGTATTTCTTGACGGAGAAAGGCTTTCGATACAGTTCCACAATGCTGCCTGAATGAAAAAAATACAAGCGTGCGGAATCTGTGTGATTGGACTGAAAAGTTTCTAGTAAACAGAACATAGCATGTCATTCTCTACTGAGTAAAAGTAGCTTTGGGTATACCTCACGGGACTGTTATAGGACCATCACTCTTCACAATTTGCAGCCTTGGAACTAGAACTCCTCCCGAACAGGCCGTGAAGATCCAACAGTACCGACCGGCCGCCGTGAGATCCTGATGATGATGATGATGATGACGATGTTTGGTTTGTGAGGCGCTCAACTGCGCGGTCATCAGCACCTGCACACATCCCCAATCTGTATACAGTCCAATCGAGCCACCTTAATGAATGATGATGGAATGATGAGGACAACACAAACACCCAGTCCCCGGGCAGAGAAAATCGCCAACCCTGCCGGGAATCGAACGGACCCCGTGATCCAGAGGTAGCCATCCGCAGCCCATAGGCGTCACTAGATACGCATATGGAGGGGCATGTGGTCATCATACCACTCTCCCGGCAGTATGTCAATTTCCGAGACCGGAGCCGCTACTTCTCAATAAAGTAGCTCTTCAGTTTGCTTTACAGGGGATGAGTGCACCCCGCTTGCCAATAGCGCTCTGCAGACCGTATGGTCACCCATCCAAGTGCTAGCCAAGCCCGGCAGCTCTTAACTTCGGCGATTTGACGGGAACCGGTTTTACCACTGCGGCAAAGCCGTTGATAGCCTCTGAAGTTCCAAGAGGCACTTCGCGGATGATGTTGTTGTATACAGACAAGTCGCAACGCTGGAAACTGTAGTGAAATGCAGGAAGACCTGCAAAGAAGCGCTGCTTAGTACAAGGAATGGCAGTTGACCCTCAACGTAAACGTACGCATAGACACGAAGCCGCATTTTTGTACGACCACAGGACAGCGTCATAAAATATCTAGAAGCATGTGTGCGGAGCTATTTGAAGTGGAATGACCACATAAAATGAACCGCAGATAAGTCAGATGCCAGACAGAGACTCATTGGAACAATCCTCAGGAAATGTAGCCCATCAGTGAAGAAGGTGCCTATTCGACCAATACTTGAATATTGCTGGGAAGTCTGGAATTTGTACAAGATAGGTTAGATTGGGGAAGTAGAGAGGATCCAGAGAAGCGCAGCACCTTTTGATACAGGTACATTTAATAATCACGAAAGAGCCACGCACATGTTCTACCAACCCCAGTGGCTAACGCTGCAAGACAGGCGTTCTGCACCACGGTGTGGTTTACTGTTAAAGGCTGAGTCTGTATGTTCCTAGACAGTGAACCAATATTTGGCTTTCTCCTGCGTATATCTCGCGAAAAGACCATGGAAATAAAAATAGAGACATTGAAGCCATACGAAGACTTACCGCCAGCTGTTCTTCCCGTGAACTACACTACTGGCCTTTAAAATTGCTACACCACGAAGATGACGTGCTACAAATGCGAAATTTAACCTACAGGAAGAGGATGCTGTGATATGCAAATGATTAGCTTTTGAGAGCATTCATACAAGGTTGGCGCCGGTGGCGACACCTACAACGTGCTGACATAAGGAAAGTTTCCAACCGATTTCTCATACACAAACAGCAGTTGACCGGTGTTGCCTGGTGAAACGTTGTTGTGATGCCTCGTGTAAGGAGGAGAAATGCGTATCATCAAGTTTCCGACTTTGATAAAGGTCGGATTGTAGCCTATCGCGATTGCGGTTTATAATATCGCGAAATTTCTGCTCGCGTTGGTTGAGAGCCAATGATCGTTAGCAGAATATGGAATCGTTGGGTTCAGGAGGGTAATACGGAACGCCGTGCTGGATCCCGACGGCCTCGTATCACTAGCAGTCGAGATGACAGGCATCTTATACGCATGGCTATAACGGATCGTGCAGCCACGTCTCGATCCCTGAGTCAACAGATGGGGACGTTTGAAAGACAAATACCATCTGCACGAACAATTCGACGACGTTTGCAGCAGCATGGACTATCAGCTCGGAGACCATGGCTGCGGTTACCCTTGACGCTGCATCACAGACAGAAGCGACTGCGATGGTGTACTCAACGACGAACCTGTGTGCACGAATGGCAAAACGTCATTTTTTCGGATGAATCCTCGTTCTGTTTACAGCATCATGATGGTCGCATCCGTGTTTGGCGACATCGCGGTGAACGCACATTGGAAGCGTTTATTCGTCATCGCCATACTGGCGTATCACCCGTCGTGATGATATGGGGTGCCATTGGTTACACGTCTCGGTCACGTCTTGTTCGCATTGACGGTACTTTGAACAGTGGACGTTACATTTCAGATGTGTTACGACCCGTGACTCTATCCTTCATTCGATACCTGCGAAACCCTACATTTCAGCAGGATAATGCACGACTACATGTTGCAGGTCCTGTACGGGCCTTTCTGGATACAGAAAATGTTCGACTGCTGCCCTGGCCAGCACATTCTCCAGATCTCTCACCAATTGAAAACGTCTGGTCAATGGTGGCCGAGCAACTGGCTCGTCACAATACGCCAGTCACTACTCTTGATGAACTGTGGTATCGTGTTGAAGTTGCATAGGCAGGTGTACCTGTACACGCCATCCAAGCTCTGTTTGACTCATTGCCCAGACGTATCAAGGCCGTTGTTACGGCCAGAGGTGGTTGTTCTGGGTACTGATTTCTCAGCATCTATGCACCCAAATTGCGTGAAAATGTAATCACATGTCAGTTCTAGTATAATATATTTGTCCAATGAATACCCGTTTATCATCTGCATTTCTTCTTGGTGTAGCAATTTTAATGGCCAGTAGTGTACTTGCGACTGGAACAGGAAATGTTACGCAAAGTTCTTAGCCGGCCGGTGTGGCCGTGCGGTTCTAGACGCTTCAGTCTGGAACCGCAGGTTCGAATCCTGCCTCGGACATGGATGTGTGTGATGTCCTTAGGTTAGTTAGGTTTAAGTAGTTCTACGTTCTAGGGGACTGATGACCTCAGAAGTTAAGTCCCATAGTGCTCAGAGCCATTTTTGGTACACAAAGTAGCCTCCGCCACACGCCGTACGCTGCCTTGCGGGAATGTTGATATTCATGTAAATAGATATGAAACAGACAGAGAATGACACGAAAAAAAAAACCGGTGGTGCCTTTCGTTTGAGCATAACGTTATTCATTCTCGAATTACGAGTGGTGTTACTCCCTTGCAGATGAGCCGAACGCGTTGAGTACGACCTGATATCAGGAGAGAGAAACACCTGTATATTGGAGGGGGTTTCAACCAACGCAGCCCACACACTTCATCCATTACACATAGTGGCCCACACAGGGCATTCTATCTATCACCTACGACACACCGAGAAATAATGTAATTTCTCGGTGTGTCCTAGGTGATATTCCTTCCTTTTAGAACGAACACGAGAAGACAAGAAAAATAGCAAAATATAAAAAAAACATTCTATGGATTATTTAAACACAGCATTAGACAGCTTTTCAAAAGAATAGTGGTCGACAGACTGTTTCAAAACAACAAACCCTCTGGCTCCCATCAACATCAAGACAGACGGACGAAAGATTCAGAGTCGGCCTCCCAGTAACGCCTAGCCTCAATGAACTGTATTAAGTGTGAAATCATTTCTCATTACAGTGTTGAATTAACTACGTAAATTTGTAAGGTAACAATAAAATTTGTTAAAAAAGTCGGATGTACCTACTGATGAGGAAAAAGTTACTGGTACCGTCAGGAGAGAATACAGAGTGCAGTATTCGCCGCAAATGTAAATAATGAAGATTTTGGTCACACAAAAATGGCATTCTTACAAAATACAAATATCTCAGCGAGGATGATCCAGATCGTCTGGTTCAGTTCGTAGAATGAGTGACACGCAACAACGTACATTAACAGCAGCCCGTTATCTGCAGTTGTTAGACGAAGATGTGTTGCTGTCGTTGCTGTCTGATGACGGAACATTTACAACTTCACTTCCGCACAATTACGCCCCACCTCATTGCAGGTTAGTTCTACTGGCATGAATGGATATCCACTTTCTCCAAAGAGTAGGTCGTAGAGGTCCGTTGGAGTGACCACCAGGTTCCATATATTTAAATTCATTGGATGTCTCTGTCGGGACATGTTAAAGAATGTGTATTTGGTGAAGGTCAGAGACCTCACACACCTCGGCCGGCCGGTGTGACCGAGCGGTTCTAGGAGCTTCAGTCTGGAACCGAGTGACCGCTACGGTCGCAGGTTCGAATCCTGCCTCGGGCATGGATGTGTGTGATGTCCTTAAGTTAATTAGGTTTAAGTAGTTCTAAGTTCTAGGGGACTGATGACCTCAGATGTTAAGTCCCATAGTGCTCAGAGCCATTTGAACCTTACACACCTCATGGAGCGGAGTGTTGATGCCTGCCTCGCATTTGGTATATATTTTGGTTAAAGTCCTTGAGGAACGGGTGAAGCGTATAACAACAGTCTTACAACATAATGGAGAACACCACAATAGCTGCCTGAGGCACTTTGTGTTATTACCAACACTTGTCTTGTTATGTACAAAAAGCGACTTAACTCGAGAATGAATCAAGCTATGCTCAAACGGAATACACCACTGCCCTTCGTGTGCTTCTCTATCCGTTTGATATTTCACATGACTTCCTCTCCATTTCAAAATTACGTGTTGCATCCAAGATCGTGGCTTCCAAAATGGGCGCCGTAAGTGTAATACAAATTCACATATGTTCTCACTTATCCAGCTAATACAGTTCTACTTTATATTTATGCTCATCCACCAGCTTTTGTTTCAGAAGTGTGGTTTCATATCAATAGACCACCCTTATATCTATACTTCGCAAACTAGTTTACGGTGTGTGGAGGAGATTATTTCGCGTAACACTACAAGCGTACTTTCGTCTCATTCTCGGAAGCCTCCGTAACGTGTCACGAAATGTCACTCGCCGTCGCAGCCAGAATCCACACGCCCCAGATGCGCGCTGAAAATTACACGACGTCCTGGGAAGTTAACTAGCGAAGTTGTATAAGAATGAAGGCTTTCACGAACGAGGTTAATTTCAAAATGACGGTGTCGAATGCGATAAAATTACTAATGTTTCGGCTTTTGTTGCTGGCATCCTTATGACTCTGATGAATGCTGCCTGCAGTAATCAGCGAAACGTTGGTAGATTTATAACATATGAAGCGAATTATCATCCTCGCTTTGATATGCGAGACAGGATTGGATTTGTCAGTGCTCCAGTATCAGTGACAATGCGTCGGAGCTGTCTAACTGCATTCATAACGATTCCGAGATCTGATCACTACACTGGAAGACATACACCAGTACACCACCTCCAACTGGGTAGTACCAACTTGTAAGCTCCCTGCTTGTAAATTGTCACCACAGTTGACTAATTAGTGGTAGAGATCACATCAGTTAGCCGTATTCGCACCTAACAATGACCGTGTGCCCTAACCGATACAACCACGGTTTAAAGTCATTATTATTAGTGTGTACTACTACTGACTGGAAAATATTGAATAATAAGAGCTGAAGCCAAGTTTCACAAAATGATTGTAAGTTATTATCAATACCAGTCACTATGATTTGTAGTTCTTAGACGCTCACTGCTGAAATTACAATTCTATCTTTCACACAATAAAGTTCATTACCAGCGATCATTCTTCTAGTCATATGGAAGATACAACTTAAGACACATTCCGCGTGAGTCACTCCCGACATTGTCTCGTCTGTCCCCTGTTAACTGGGTGTATTATACCCACTCTGCTATCTCCAACGTGACCACGCGCTTCACCTCCATACTACTGTCCCCCTGGCTCGACCGACTCCAGACTACTAACTCCAAGAAATGCCCTTCGGCCGCACTAGCCGCGCTGCAATTCAAAGAGAACCAACAGCTCACATAAAGGCTAAAACAATATAACAGTTCGAAGTCAGTACGTAAAACCTCACACAGAAATAATAGACTATGCCTGCTTATGGCCTTGTAAGTCGGAAACCGATTACTATACAAATTCTGTAGAGCATCATTCTTTTGTGCTTTTCATTTACTTAAAAAAAGAAACAAATGTAATTATGTAATGTATTGGCTTAAATTACACCTCATTAAATATGCCACTTTCGTTAATCACCATCTGCAACTAGCTAAACGCTGGACTATTTCGTAGAAAGCTTGTTCAGACTAATTAAACGCGTAGGCAGCAACTCACATTACTTGTTGATTAAATCCAGAAAAACTTCTGAGCACTCCACATTTGACCCACTCCATGGGAATGTAGCAGAATAATTTTAGCAAAAACTGATGATCACATCCAATTTGATATACACTACACTTAAAATATCCCCTCCACACTGCTGGGCCAATGACATGCCTAGTACAATCAGGAGGGTCTGTGGGAAACTCAAAATATTTTGAGCTCGAAGCAGCTCCACGAAATTGTTTGAAATTTCAGGCCTTTCAGCCAGTTAGCCTGGCTCAGGAGCTGAACGCAGGCGTTTCCAGCTCCTACTAATAGCACTGATAAGGAAAGTATTGTTTCCTCGTAAGTTTATTTCCAAAAGGCACTGGAAAACCTCAGTCTTCATGGGAAACTCAGCCTAGTAGACTCCGACCGTACGCCATTGTAGATAGATTACAGAAGGAAAAGCAATTGATTCTAGGATGTACAAAGCCCACATCCATAGGATGCCGTGTCTCTAACAGCCAACAGAAACATACCTCGGCAAGCAGGAAATGATACGTTACACTTTGTCATTTCTCAGCTCCTCTTCCAGCTGAAAAATCGTGAAAATAAGGCAACTTTAAGTCTGCTGCGTATTAGAAAAAAAGAGGACTGAGTCTGGAAGTTCTTTACGTGTTATACGACATGTTCTAAAAAGATACTTGCTGTTTCACAAGATTATATCTTCTACATGAATGAAATAGAAACTTGGGAAAGAGTTTAACGTACACATACGACTGTGTTGTTGTGATCTTCAGTCCGAAGAATGGGTTGATGCAGCTCCTCTATCGTGTGCCAACCTCTTCATCTCCGAATAACTACTGCAACCTACATCTTTCTGAATCTGCTTACTGTATTCATCTCTTGGTCTGCCACTACGATTTTTACCCCTAAAACTTCCCACCAGTACTATATTGGTGATCCCTTGATGTCTCAGAATATATCCTATCAACTGATCCCTTCTTTTGGTCGAGTTCTGCCACAAATCTCTTGTATCCCAAATTCTATTCAGTACTTCCTCGTTAGTTACGTGATCGACCTATCTAATCTTCAGCTTTTCTCTTTTCCTAATACGATTCTCTCAGTATCACCTGATTTATTTCGACACCATTCCATTATCTTTGCTTTGCTTTTGTTGATGTTCATCTCATATCCTCCATTCAAGACACTGTCCATTCCGTTCAACTGCTCTTCCAAGCTCCTGCTGTCACTGACAGAATACAATGTCATCAGCAAATCTCAAAGTTTTTATTTCTTCTCCCTGGACTTCAATTCCTACTCAAAATTTTTCTTTGGTTTCAATGTACAGATTGAATAACATCGGGGATATTCTACAATCCTATATCAATCCCTTCTCTGTCACTGCTTCCCTTTAGTGCCCCTCGAATCTTAGTAATGCCGTCTGGTTTCTGTATAAGTAGTAAATAGCCTTTCGCTCCCTGTATTTTACACCTGCTAGCTTCATAGTTTCAAAGAGAGTAATCCAGTCAACACTTCAAAAGTGTACTCCAACTCTACAAATGCTATAAATGCAGGTTTGCCTTTCCTTAACCTATCTTCTAAGATAAGTCGTTGGGTCAGTATTGCCTCGCGTGTTCCTACATTTCCTCGGAATCCAAACTGATCTTCCTCGAGGTCTGCTTCTATCACTTTTTCTATTTTTCTGCAAAGAATCCGTGTTAGCATCTCGTAACCATGACTTATTAAACTGCTTTCTTTGGAATCGGAATAATAACTTCTTCTTGAAGTCTGAGGGTACTTCGCCTTTCTCACACATCAGATGGAAGAGTTGTATCATGACTGCCTCTCCCAAGGCTATTAGTAGTTGTGACGGAATGTCGTCTACTCCCGGGAACTTGTTTCTACTTAGATCTTTCAGAGCTTTGCCAAATTCTTCTCTCAGTATCATATCTCCCATCTCACCTCCATCTATGTCCACTTCCCTATCTATAATATTGCTTACAAGCTTACCTCCCGTGTATAGACCCTCTATATACTCTTTCCATCATTCTGCCTTCCCTTCTTTGCTTATGACTGGTTTATCATCTGAGCTCTTTTCCCCAAAGGACTCTGCTGCCATCACTATTCCATCTCTTAAGGCTATCCATTCGCCTTCTAGCGTATTCCTTTCCCCAGTTCTAGTCAACCTTTGCTTGATGCTCCCACTAAAGCTCTCAGTAACCTCTGATTCTTTCAACTTACCCAGGTCCCATGTCCTTAAGTCGTACCTTTTTCCAATTTCTTCAGTTTTAATTTACAGTTCATAACCAATAAATTATGGCCGGGGTCCACATCTGCCCCTGGTCAATTTAAATTTGATTCCTAAATTTCTGTCTAACCATTATGTAATCAGTCTGAAACTTTCCGATGTCTTCACATCTCTTCCACCTATAGAGCCATATTTTATGATTCGTAAATCATGTCTTAGCGATGATTAAATTATGCTCTGTGCTAAACTCCACCAACTGGCTCTCTCTTGCGTTCCTTTCCTCCAGTCCATATTCACGTACTATTTATCCTTCTCCTCTTTTTCCTACTATCGAATTCCAGTCCTCCACCACAATTAAATTTTCGTCTCCTTCAACTATCTGAATAGTTTCTTTTCCCTCGTCATACAGTTCTTCAATCTCTTCATCATTTGTGGAGCAAGTTGGCATGTAAACTTGTACTACTGTGGTAGACGTGGGCTTTGCGTCTATCTTGGCTACAATAAAATCGTTCATGGCAGCTTATCCGCGTTTCTATATTCTTATTCATTATTACTAGACCTACTCCTGCATTACCCTTATTTGACTTTGTATTTATAACCGTGTATTCACCTGACCAGAAGTCCTGTACCCCCCTGCCGCCGAACTTCACTAATCCCCACTATATCTAACTTCAACCTGCCAGTTTCCGTTTTCAAATTTTCCCACCTACCTGCTCGATTAATGGATGTAACATTCTACGCTCCGATCCGTAGAAAGCCAGTTTTGTTTCTCCTAATGACGACATTCTCCTTAGTATTCCCCGCCGGCAGATCCGAATGGGGGACTATTTTGCCTCCGGGATATTTAACCCGAGAGGACGCCATCATCATTTAACCACACAGTAGAGCTTCATGTCCTCGGGAAAAATTACGATTGTAGTTTCCCTCGCTTTCAGGCAATTGTAGTATGAACACTGCAAGGCCGTTTTGGTTGATGTTACAAGATTAGATCAGTCAATCACCCAGACAGTTGCAACTACCACCATCCTACCGACGGCAAGATCCGTTGTTCGTGGAGGACTCTTTGTGACTACAAAGTTTTTATTTTCATAAGCATCACCCTATTTTACATGAGGGTATGTCTCACATGAATGCACATACAACACTGGGATACTTTTTACAGTTACGTTTAGGATCAAATTTTTCATTTACATTTCACAAAAGTTCAATGTGTCAAACAACCAGAGGATAATCAAACTCGTCCCATACTTTTGAGAGCATATCTGGAGTTACTGAATTCAGTGCAGCGTCGGAGTTCACTGGTAATTGTTGAATAGGGAGGCAGATAGACAAATTCTATCACAATCACCCACATGCCATGAGATTATACGACCTTTGAGGCAAATGGTTATATGTGAGGGCCGATTCATCGCTGAGACAGATCATTGTTAAGAAATGATCCTACCTGCAAATACCATTACTGTCGATGATCTGTCCCCTTGAAAGATGAAACTTGGAATGTTCTAGAAAGAAAAATGCCAGATCTCGAACACTTGTAACCGCCTTTCCTGTAAAATTAATAGGCCATGCGTGTTTTCTCGGGATACTGCGCAAAACACGTGAAGCTTGGGTGCGTCTGTAGCGTTGTTGACTGCGATACGTCGCCGCTGTGTTCCGCATATTCTTACGATCAGTTTTCCACCTAATTAGAACATAGCCTCATCATTGAACATTAAACGTAGAAGGAAATTATTATCTTCAGGCGCAGAATGATTTCATAAAACTGTGCTTATTGTTATTGATCACTATCCCAAAGGCCTTATAACAACTGAATCCCTTAAGGTTAGAAATTCAAACGTCGTTGCAAAACACTCCAGACAGATGCACGAGGAATGGCTACATTCAGCTGGCATGACGAGTAGACTGCCACGGATTATGTGCAAAACTTGGTTCAAATGGCTCTGAGCACTATGGGACTTAACATCTGAGGTCATCAGTCTCCAGAACTTAGAACTACTTAAACCTAACTAACCTGAGGACATCACACACTTCCATGCCCGAGGTAGGATTTGAACGTGCGACCGTATCGGTTGCGCGATTCCAGACTGAAGCACCTAGAACCGCTCGGCCACAGCGGCCGGCTTGTGCAAAAATCTGGGGACTATGTTCAAAACTGTGTTTCCGCAGGCATAAAAAATGTATTGAAACTACTGATAGCATATTGGAATGCTTTGAGCCACACGAGATGCAGTGCCTTATTATCAACTAAAATCACGCTGCAAAGTTGTAACCGAATTGCAACTCTTGAAACAGGGAATATAAGACCTCATTCGTGGCTGCGTTATCGCCATCTACACGACCTAGTCACATTAACGTGACCACTGCCTATGGGTCCACGTCGATCGGTCTATCCACCCCATGGATCCGCAGCCGAGAAACCTAGCGCAGCTGGCCACGGCACAGGAGTCAGTAGCTTGCGGAACCTCATTCACTCTCTTCCTGCACGTCCGCTGCAGTGCGCGCTAGAAAAGGAGGTTAGTCAGGGATTTGACATATAGTCACACTAATTTAACAGGACAGTGTAAAATCGACGCTCAAGTAATGAACGAATGAATGAACGAGCAAGCGAGCTGTAGCAGGGAGACCCTTATCGACAACCACGTGTACCGGTGACTTGCAACTGTCACTAAGGTAAACTTAATGTTTCGGTACGAAAGTTTTAAATTCAATCCAAGTTTCTGTTTTAGTTTATGTATAAGATATAATCTTGTGAAATTAGATTAAAATTGCTGTGTAATGAGTAATGGAAATTTGAAAATTAGTGGTAAGTTCCTATGGGACCAAACTGCTGAGGTCATCGGTCCCTAGCGTTACACACTACTTAATCTAACTTAAACGAACTTACGCTAAGGGAAACACACACAACCATGCCCGAGGGAGGACTCGAACCTCCAACGGGGGGAGCCGCGAGAACCGTGGCAAGGGGCCTAAGACCGCGCGGCTACCCCTCGAGTCAGTGAGTAATGAGTTAGTACCTTACAATCTGCCGGCGGCTGTGGCCGAAAGGTTCTAGGCGCTTCAGTCCGGAACCGCGCTGCTGCTACGGTCGCAGGTTCGAATCCTGCCTCTGGCATGGACGTGTGGGATCTTAGGTTAGTTAGGTTTAAGTAGTTCTAAATTCTGGGGGACTGATGACCTCAGATGTGAAGTGCCATAGTACTTAGAGTCATTTGAACCATTTGAACCTGACAAACTTGTACGCAGAGCTGACCGCTGCTTTGCTGGCGCTTACACGGCATACCTGTGGCAGGTCTCCCCTCTGGACGTGGGCAGTGAGTCAAGCGTGAGCCTGGTGAGCAGCACGATGGACGCTATGCTCTCCACCGCCTCCGTGGGCTCCGACAGCGCCAGCGAGGCGAGATCCAGCGCCTCGGTGTCGCCGACGTCCACGTGCACGGTCGTCTATCGCAGCAAACGTAGGCCTGACACCCGTTCGTCCATCTCCTCCACATCTGTGGATACCAGTGACGCCTTCGCTTCGGCGTGTACCATGCTTGACAGCGCTGTGAAGGTTCTGCCTCAGGTGTGTATCCTCATTTCCTCTCTACTCTCTCTCGTACACGTAAGTAACAAGACGTACGACACGCATCTGTCATATGTATCTGTACTCGGCAATCCAAAGTCCAATGGGCAGAGGAGATTACGTGGTGTACCAGAATTATCCCCTTGCCCCCTCTTTCTTGTTCCATTCCGGATGGTACGCCGGAAGAAGGATTGTCAACGCCTCTCTGAAAACTCCAGACTTTTCCTAATCTGACCAGCTTAGTCAATACAGAAAATTTATCAGGAAATAATATCTTCTGTATCTCTCCCTCTGATCATTATGCGACACAAACAAGTCACCACACTACACACACCCATTACAGTCACCTAAACTTATCACATACACTTAAACATGTAACTCTTACTCAACGCGAAAGAAAGGTATTATTGCGAAAGAAAGTTGTCATTATGCACGAAGGACAAAAAACCTTTCCAATTAGGCAGCTGAATCTGTCCTACAGGGTTTCTCAGTCAATGATGTAGTGCGTAACATGGCAGTGTATAACGCAACCATGTAGGTACGTGAAAAATAGCGTGCTGTAGATTAGACACCTGTCAACAATTTCTTTTGCGTTTTGTGCGTGACGCGGATGGATTCCTCAACAATATTGTGACATTTAATGAAAGCTGGGTTCACTGTTTCTTATTTTTGTGTCGTCGTTGCCACTGTACAGTCCTGTACCATGGCAAGCAAGGAGAGCATGTTGTTTGGTGGCCGGTATCCTGTTTCTACAACACAACTGCACACATGTACTAACAGGATTCTTTATTCATAAGAACTAGAAGCTACTTATCTTTAAGCAAGTAGTTGTGGTACAAGCTCTTCCGTAAAAGTCCACGTTAGTGTCACTGCTGGTCAAGTACAAGTTCCGCTATAAACACTACAATCTCGTAGACAGTGATGCGAACTGACAGACGCCAACTAGAATAGTGACTGTGCTAGTAACTGCGACTGCCTGACTGAGTGCTCTCCGGTCAGCGGCGGTGATCTAAATACTTTGGGTCGAGAGGGTGTTGGCGCGGTGCATTGCTTGCGAGTTTGTCTTTGGCATCTCTCCTGGTAGGCGTGCTTGCTCTAGCGCCTACTATCGATCTTCTCGCAATCTCTTTGCCGACCGGCGTGCTGCCGACAACTTAAGCCAGCACAGTTTCACCCTGAAAACAAGAGAGCATCTACGCAGTTTCGCCACAAAGGACAACCGACGCCAAAAAGTTCTGGATCATGCTGTCAGCAAGCAAAATCATACTATGTTCTGGGATATTCAAGGTGTGGTGCATGCGGAATTCACGCCTAAAGGCACCATCACAAACTCTGCAAGGTACTGCGATACCGTCAGAAACCTGAAAACATGCATTCTAAGAGATCGTCCACACATGGAGCATCTCCTTCAGCATGACAATTGCCAGAAAACACATGAGCTCTGTGACATCTGCAACAATCCGACGCCTTGCGTTCACTGTCATCACTCATAGGTCCAGACTTGGCCCCATCCGATATTTATCTATTTCCAAAGCTTAAAAAAGCCATCCCGGACTTCACTTAGATAACGATGACCTGGTGCAAACAGAGATGAGATTGTGCCTTCACAACGACGTCAAATATTCTACAGTGCCTGTCTCAACAAACGGACGGCCGTGGTGGCCGAGTGGTTCTAGGCGCTCCAGTCTGGAACCGCGCTTCTGCTACGGTCGCAGGTTCGTATCCTGCCTCGAGCATGGATGTGTTTGATGTCCTTAGGTGTAAGTAGTTCTAAGTCTAGGGGACTGATGACCTCAGATGTTGAGTCCCATAGTGCTCAGAACCATTTGAACCATTTGAACCAACAAACAGATTTCTCGTTGGGAGAAATGTGTTCGTCGCCAGGGTGACTATGTTCAGAAATATGCAGACATGAAGAAGAAATATGTAGAATATTGGTAAAGATTTTTTTATTTAAAAAATGGTTCAAATGGCTCTAAGCACTAACGGACTTAACATCTAAAGTCATCAGTCCCCTAGACTTAGAAACTACTTAAACCTAACTAACCTAAGGACATCACGCACATCCATGCCCGAGGCAGGATTCGAACCTGCGACCGTAGCGATCGCGCTTCCGGACTGAAGCGCCTAGAACCTCTCGGCCACAGCGGCCGGCCTGTTTTATTTAAAAAGCTTTGATAGTTTTCACAGAAAAAATTCGGAGGCATTACTTTTCAGCATTCCCTCGTACATGAAAACTGAATTTCCACACAGAGTTATTCATGGGAAAATGGGCCCTTTGCTCATGACCAACAGTGTATTCACTGAGAAGACACTAGAACTTCTTGTAGAGGGAGTTTCCAATTGAAGCGGCCTATGGAAGTTATTGCAGTTTGTATGTTTGGTTAAATTCAAAGAGAAGAACATATATATGTTAGGAACAAAAAATTTAAATATTAGAAAGTATTTTCTAGTGGTAAATTTGGAACTACTTGTTATCAGAATGTGATGCATTCGAAAACCCAGCAGATAACGTGTGCATAGGCTTAGCATTTTTAATCTGACCACCCTTAAATTGTTCAATATGCAATAAAGTTACATAAAACGTAAAGAAAACAAATGCCACGAGCTTCCGTTTGAAGATGGTAAATGACACTGTTAAATGTCGATGGTGCCTATACAGTATACAAACACAAAATTTATAGAAATTTTTTTACTTGAAGTGGTGTGAACACACAAAGATACACAGCATGTCATCAGCATATTTATGTCCTCTGAGTCCGGTCACCTATGTCTAACAACTAGTCTTGTAATGTCATACTATTAAAATATACACGCAGTTCCTACCTATGGAATTCGTTTCTGGAGAATAAATGCACAAAATACGAACACAGTTTTCGATATACACGTCATGACCGCACTGCATAATGTGGCACCGATGAATGGTTTCTAAAGATACTTGATAGTGTTCTAAGACCTAAGTTGTGCAACTGTACTACGGATAAAAAAAATGACAACTGCACATGGCATTAAATCATTTAAATTATTTTAAGTGTTTCTAACATCTTTCTCAGGTGTCAAACCTCCTTAAGAAGTTAAACAGGTTTTATTCAGATTTTAACTATCGATAGAACTGTAATTTGCTACCTCTCTATGTATTATTTCATTAGCACCCAAAGCAGATGGACGTGTGAGTTTTCTCTGGTTTACTACGTCTTAATACTTCTGTAGACCGGGAGTTCACCTACTCGGAATGTTCTAGAACATTCTCAAAGCTCATATAGGCATTTCACGTGCCCACCTTGCGGTTGCTCGCTGACCGTGTGTGTCTCCCTCAAATTGCGTCATATTCTGAACTCGGTCACACAGCTAAAGTCGAGTACAAAAATTTCTCCCCACGTGCAAGAATGGCAAACCACGCTCATCCTTACATTAAGGCGTCTTGTGTATTTACGTGAAATTAATTCGCAGACTATTTCTGACGTTACACATAAAGATGATCACATAAATCGATCATAAAAATGTACTCCTTGATATAAAAGCATAGTAATTGTTACAACTTTTACTTTAGAGTGAACATTAACACCAACACAGCTCGTTCGACTTTGAATGGAGTGCGAACAATAAGAGTATGTGCAAGGCCAAATCGTGAAAATAATGGAGTTGCCATGCTTCAATGTACGTGTCGGTCCCGTGGAGATGGTGCAGGTAAATAACAGAAATTTACAGTGAGTCATCCCTCCCATGCGTCATCCAGGAATGAAACGGGAAAAAGCTTGAATATATGCTAAAACAAATGGTATTCTTGGCCTGACCCTTGATAGTGATTCACATATGTTTTCATAGATTCCTAACCGGCAGCCGATACTTGTTAAGTGTCAAGTGTTAAGTTCAACTGCAAATATGTGATTAGCTCAAATTTCTGAGTTATACGAGTAGGCCGGCCGCGGTGGTCTCGCGGTTAAGGCGCTCAGTCCGGAACCGCGCGACTGCTACGGTCGCAGGTTCGAATCCTGCCTCGGGCATGGATGTGTGTGATGTCCTTAGGTTAGTTAGGTTTAAGTAGTTCTAAGTTCTAGGGGACTGATGACCACAGAAGTTAAGTCCCATAGTGCTCGGAGCCATTTGAACCATTATACGAGTAGGATCCGTTATCCTGCTCATATTCTCACCACCCATTCATCGATCAAACAGTGTGAAGTAAAATCTCGTATTCTGACGATGTATTTGTGTGGAGGCGATCATCGTCGTCGAGTAACAGTAGGGAAATTTCGAATGGCTTGGGCATAATATCCACTTGCTTTAAATATGGATAAATGCAAGCAAATGGGCTTGATCAGCAGAAAATACCCAGCGAAATTTCGGTGTAGTATTAGTAGTCTGCGACTGGGCTCATACATAACATACACCGTTTCGATTAAATATGAGTTCAATGCTGTGAAGCGGTACGAAGTGGGACGAACACATAATATCAATTGTAGCGAACACCAATGAACGACTCTAGTTTTATTGAAAAGAGTCTAGGAAAATGTAGTAAACCGCAGAAAAGATCTCTCACAAGACCATTATGTGATGTATTTTTAAGTAATGTTCGATTATTGGGATCTTCAGTTCAAATTATAGGGTTGACTGAAAGTTTGCAGCTACATTCAATAAACATTTCTACTCATTATCAGATTGTTAAACAGTTGATTGTGAATCATGCATGCGATTCTTTGAAGAAAGATTATTCTTTTAACAACACGTAGATGCGTAAAATAATATTTCTGTTGCTATCAAGGTATATACTACAGAAGGATTTTAACAGCAAAATAAGAGATCGTGTGTGTAGGCATTCGGTCGTTTCCCCCGCGTTGCATAAGCCAATGAACCAAAGAAAAGACAAAGTATTCTCGGTCCTCTACCTTACGATGCAAGATACAGGTGTTCGTTCTTTCCACGCGCTTACGAGATTGGAATAATAGAGAATTGTGAAAGCGGTTCGATGAAGCCTCTGCCAGGCACTTGAATGTGATTTGCAGAGTATCCATGTAGATGCTAGAGTAGATATATGTAGAACATAGTACTGTTCTCTGATACTGTTCTGACAAGAAGAGAAAACCATGAAATATCGTTAACATCGTCCTTATCGGAGACTTGAGTATTAGTTCATGTGTGCGAAAATGAGCAGGGAATTGGATGGGCTGTGTTTAAAACATGATCCATGCTGACCAATATGGCACTTCATTCTACAAAGTAGTGTACGTTGAAATGACATTCCTCATACATCATACTTGTGTGCTAGAGTAGAACATGAAACTTGTATGAGTGTCCGACGCGGATACGTCGAAACTTAGCACGGCGAAATAAGGGTGAAAATAAAGGGATACCTATTTCTTCTCAGATGCCAACACTCAACAGTTTTCGAGAAAATGACGATCAAAGTTTCGACGCGACCTCAACACCCCATCATAAAGCAATGAATTAGTACCGCAGTGGCGCAGAGCAAAGTTTCGAAATTTCGCACCCAGTGTTCAAATCCTGTCTTAAGTTTCGTTCTTCTTTTGTTGTTTTTCTTTTGTGGCATCCGTAAAATTAAGTGGAAATATTGACAGAAGAAATAAGCATTTCACTTCTTATTAAAACAGATTGTTTCATCACAAATCTTATATAATGTTACACTGATCAGCCAGAACATTACGATCACCGATCTGCTGTTAATATAAAGCCTTCCAGGGGATAGCAGCGACAGCCGGCGAGGAATGGCTGCTAGTCAGACACACTCGCGGTGCATGTCGTATCAGTGAGCGTGCTGTTCGTGTGTAGGTTGGGAAGGCGCTCGATCAATCTGAGGTTGACCGACGAGAGATTGTGATGACACAGAGGCTCGGCACGAGCATTTCTGATACTACGCGACTTCTCGGGTGTTCGAGGAGTGGTGTGGTGAGTGTCTTCAACATGTGGCGAAACAAAAGTGAAACCACGTCCCGATGTCGTGGGATCGAGCGGTCACACCTCGTTACAGATGTCGGACAGGCTGGGCAGACTGGTAAAACACGACAGGCGGCGAACTGTGGCGGAACTAACATCAGACTTCGATGCTGGACAGAGTACAAGTGTGTGTGAACACAGTGCACCGAATACTCGTAATGATGGGCCTCCCAGTTGACGACCCATGCATGTGCCAATGTTAACACCACGACGTCGACAACTACGGCTGGAATGGGCACTTGACTTCGGCACTGGACGTTGGTACAGTGGTAGAGCGTTGCACGGCTTGATGAATCCTGATACCTTCTTCATCATGCCGGTGGGAGGGCTCCAATCTGTCGTCTTCCAGGGGGACAGCTCCTTGAAACCTGTGCTGCGGGAAGGAGACAAACTGGCGTCGGTTCCATTAAGCTCCGGGGGACATTCACGTGGGCATCCATGAGTTCATTGGAGGTCGTGCAAACCACCGTGACGGCCAAGGAGTATCGTATTCTGGTTGCGGACCACGTAACCCCTTCATGACGATATTGTTTCCCGACTACAGTGGTATTTTCCAGCAAAATAATATGCCATGTCACAAGGCCAGGAGTGTGGTTGGGTGGTTCGAGGCACACAGTGGCGAGTTAACAATTGATGTGCTGGCCCCACAGCGTGCCAAATCTGAACCCACCCGAACACATCTGGGATGTAATTGAACATGTCGTCAGAACTCATTGCCTCCCTCCCAGGAATTTACGGGAATTAGGTGCCTTGCATGGTGCCAACTCCCTCCAGAGACCTACCAAGGCCTGATCGCTGACGTTATCCGTGTCAAAGGTGGACACATCGGCTATTAGGTAGGTCGTCATAATGGTGTGACTGATCAGTGTATATAATTAATAGTAATTGCAAATTAAAAATATGAAAATTTTACTAGTTCAAATTTTGCTTTGATATTTAGTTTTATTTCTAGAGAAACACTGCATTCATAAAACACTGAAAGCATAAAAATTCGGAGCACTATGAGCGACGTGCAAAGGCACACACACTGGTCAGCCAGAACACTATGACCACCTACCTAACAGCCGCTAAGTCCGCCTTTGGCACGGATAACACCGGCGACGTGTCATGGCACGGAAGCAGTGAGGCCTTGGCCGCTTGCTGGATGGAGTTGGCACCCCTTGTGCACACACAAGTCACCTAATTCCCGTAAATTCTGGAAAGAGGGACGATGAGCTCTGATGCCACGTTCAGTCACATCCTACATGCATTCGATCAGTTGCAGATCTGGAGAGTTAAGGGACCAGTACATCTATTGCAACTCATCACTGTGTTCCACAAACCGTTCCATCACATGCCTGGCCTTGTGACATGTCGCATTATCTTGTTGAAAATGCCACTGTCGTCGGGAAACATTATCGTCTTGAAGGGGTTTACGGGATCTGCAATCAGTGTACGATATACCTTGTTCGTCATGGTGCATTGCACGAGTTCTACTGGACCCATGGATGTCCACGTGAATGTTCCCTAGAGCATAATGGAGCCGCCACCACCTTGTCTCCGTCTTGCAGTACAGGTTTCGATGAGCTTTCCCCGTGGAAGACGACAAATTGGCGCCGTCCCATCGGTATGATGAAGATGACCATGCAACGCTCTGCCATTGCGCCAAAGTCGAGTGCCGAAGTCACGTGCCCATTTCAGTCGCAGTTGCCGATGTCGTGGTGTTAACACTGGCACATGCATGGGTTATCGGCTGGGAGGCCCATCGTTACGAGTATTCGGTGCACTGTGTTCACACACACTTGTACTCTGTCCAGCATTGAAGTCTGATGCTGTTAATTCTGCCACAGTTCACTGTCTGTCCTGTTTTACCAGTCTGCCCAGCTTACGACTTCCAACATGTACAGAATGACGGGTGGCCAGCCAACCCCGACGACGTCTGAACATGATTTCACCTTCGTTTTGCCACCTGTTGAAGACACTCACAACAGCACTCCTCGAACGCCCGACAAGTCGTGCAGTTTCAGATAAGCTCGTGTCGAGCCTCCGGGCAGTCACAATCTGCCCTCGGTCAGACTCAGATAGACCGTACGCCTTCCCATTCTACACACGGACAGCACGCTCTCTGATACTACATGCACCGTGCGTGTACCTGAAAAACAGTCATTCCTCGCCATGTGAAGCTGCTATCGCCTGGACGGCTTTATACCAATAGCAGGTCGGTGGTAATGTTCTGGCTGATCAGTGTATACCATAGTCACATTGTTTTGTGTGAATATCATCAAGAAAACAACTTCGCGATCTGACTATAATTTCGTGGTAAACCACGAAGCATTTTATCGAGACCTGGAGCTTAAAATAAATGTTTATGGATCAAGGTGTGTCTTTTTTATTTATATCGCTTCTATTTGTGATTTCCGTTTGCTGTGCGATGAGTGTAGGGCACTTCTGTAATCGACCAATGTAAGTCTTGACGTGTCATCAGAAGTATAAGTCACAGGTTTTGCGTAACAGCAAACACTTGGGCGGAATTGCTCTTAGTGAATATGTCGGTATTCCGATTCCATCGTACAAGGAGGGATTATTTTGCCCAGTTGACAAGTACAGAAACGGCTCAGTTTTTACGTAAGCTCTCGAAACTTTCTCTATAACTGCTGATAGGTTTCTTTTGTGAGTTTTCCAAATTTTATGGCTGTGCGTGCGCATTCTGATGTCGTTCCATTAATTAGATTACCCCATGATGCACTCAAGCGCAAAATTTGTCACCAACTTCTTGGAACCAAACGACAACTGTTTGTAGCAGTTTTCGTGTGAACTGTGATGAGAAAATCTATTTCTAACAACATTTGAAATCTGTAATTCCGTTGTATTTTACGACGTCTTAAAAATATTGTCACAGAGTTCTGCGATAACAAAAGAAAAAGAAGCATAAGATTGGATTTGAACACGTACCCCAAAATTTCGAAACTGTGCTCTTAGCAACTGCGCTACCAATGAACTTGGTTTTATATTTTTTTTTCGCTGTGCGAGTAGCCTGATGAAGTCACGTCGAAACTTGGGCCGTCATTTTCTCGGAAGCCATTGCGAGTTTGCATCTAAGCCAAAGTAGGTAACCTTTCATTTTCATCCTTCTAACACCCTGCCAAGTTTAAATGTATCCGAGACCGACCTATGGCGGGTTGCTCTTGTGAAAACACATATATGCCCAATACACGGTTTTAGTCTATCAGGACGGCTCGATCGTTCTGTTGTTTGCCTGAGGTAGTTCAGGAAACCCATGGATGATGGGGTGGGTATTCGAACCACGGGCCTCTATCACCTGCATTTTTACAATATCTCGATGAAAAGTGTTCCTCCATTCGCAGCACCGGTGATGTAGTGAATGGCTTTGATTCATTCTGCGAAGCTCACAGCGATGCCCAGAAAGAAAATAGTTTCTAAAATATTAATTATTGTTACATAATTTGTGGTGTGTGTTAAAACAGCTAGAAAAGGCAGTTGATATTGGGCATTAATTTATACAATAATTCCTCTCATACTTACTCTTTTCTAGCACGCACTAAAGTTTGAAACGGAGCCTGTAAGTAATCAGTTTACCGGCAATCAACACATTCAATCACACGTTTCTTGTTGTCTTTTATGATTCTGTTTTACTGTCTGATAGACAGGTAATGAATTTACCAAAATAATTTTCTATATAATCACTAATTTGTCGAATACGCAGCCTGCGTAATAAATTTGATCGGATGCAGAGCGCACATTGTAATACTCTTTTCATTTCTCTAACATTATTAGCATTAACACTATTAACAAAATTTTTCTTACCAAGAGTACTGTGAACGATAATATAAATAAAAATAGCAACAATTTCTTCGGCAGTCCGTATACTTAAATTTGTGGAAATATTGTTTTGACGGCTGCGGTATCATCTTTAGATGGAAGACATCTTTCACATGACAGTCATTAGTGGAAATCAATGGTGAATTCTTGGAGCAGTATGTGATGTTTGCATGGCTTGTCAACGTTCAAATGCTGCAGCAAGATATAGCCAGTGGTATTCACTAACGACTGCCACTTAAAATATACTTGAATTTGATGGGTGGTGCTGTAGTCGTCAAGACATCTTGCGGAAGAATAATAGAATTATGAATGATTCAGAAATATCAATATTTCCACACACATAAGTGTTGACAGCACTGGAAGAAATCCAAAATAAGTAAAACGCTTTATATCTGGTCCTGTGTCTTCATACTGTATGTAAGGTATGTTCCAGATTTTTTCAAGAAGAGAAAATCTTAAATCTTCTCGTGTGAACTGTGATGAGAAAATCTATTTCTAACAACATTTGAAATCAGTAATTCCGTTCTATTTTACGACGTCTTAAAAATATTGTCACAGAGTTCCGCGATAACAAAAGAAAAAGAATCATTCTGTATGTAAAGTATGTTCCAGATTATTTCAAGAAGAGAAGAACTTAAATCTTAAGACTAAGCAATCAACGAAATTATAAAATCGTTTCCAGCACTTAGCTAAAGTAGTGACGACAAAGGAATCTGTAGCAGTCATCCCCTTATTACAGCTTTTAGGTTATCTGCTGCGACACACTGCATTATAGAAATGAAAAGATAATCTTTAGATCAAATAAAGAAAATTTGCTGTATTACTACCCTTTTTTCATTGTAATTCGAAGAGAGATTTTTATTCCGTCGTTCCGTCCTTTACATGACGTTCCTGAGATCATATTCTGGGGTGGTCACCTCCTGTGTCTGTGATTTGTTTACCAGTGCAACATATGGCAAGCCACTTAATTTACAGTTGACTTATACGAAACAAACTGTTCTCTTTTCATAGAGTTTCTCTCTCTCTGTCGTTCACATGAGCTCCCAAATTACCCCATCACTTGACCGATCTTCTTCTGATCACTTCATCATACACAAGGATTTTATGGAGTATGCGCTTGTTCGATCGACTCAATGTAGTTCTTTTTTTTCACTTGCATTTACACAGGGAGACAGCGTGTTTAAAATTTTTAAACTATGAATATTGAACTTGAATTACTATCGATATTTTTGACTATCACAATTACTATGTGGATGGGCTCAATAGCGACCCCAAAAATTATTAGTATCTGTATTTACGTGGACTGAATTTTTCATAGTAATTGCTTTATAATTATTCATTTCAATTTGTTTACAACTGCTTTAATCAAAAATATGAGGTACAGGAAAGCCACTAACTCATACAAAACATGTTTACTTTAATGTCTAAATTGTTTCAATTCACAATACAAAGATAAGTTTAAAGCAATAAATTTTCTATTTTAGTAATAATTTTCCTTTTTTGCATCATCTACTAAGTGAAGTAAGGATCATATTAACCTCTGAAAGATCCTAGTCTTAATCTTCGTTGCACTGTACAAATAGTATCTTCTGTTGAGAGTGATTTTTGCAGACATCTTTATTACATCTTGAACAAGTGACTGACACTTTTTTGTAAGATTTCTTGAGCAAAAACTACACCTTTGGAGTTTTTTAGGCTCACTTGAGCTCGATGGTTGGAATTGCTCTTCCAAACGAAATGCTGAATTCATTAACGTTTTCAAACTCGTTGGTTAAGCAGATATGTTACCACGTTGTTTTATGTGGTTTTCAGTTAGACTTTTTGATACTGCTTTCATTAAATTGACAACATGACATCTTTGAGTGAGGATTGCAGTACTGCCACATTACGTAACTGTTAATGATAGCATTATCCATTGCACCCACCATATGGCTAGTGGCTACCTGTCACACCTTCTTCTACATTTATTTTCTTCTGATCAAAGGCATCGACGCTCCCTTTAGAGTATTATAAAAAGAATCATATCAGATTTAACACTCCGCCGATCAATAGTACTGTCACGATACATTGATGATAACATGACTACTGATTTACTTTTCTTGGGGACATAGGAGCATATTGTTAAATCTTTTGTGAAAACATTTTTTTTTATATCTCACTTCGTACGATTGACTGGGCGGGAATTCTGCCGGAGTTTCATGTTTTGTTTTTGAAGTGTACCAACGTACGTCAGGCCAACCTTTCACAATTCATTAGCTAGTTCTACAGATGTGAACCAGTTATCTCCAGTTTCATATTTGTTAGTCAGAGCAATGGGTTAAACCAGCTTCAGAACAGACTGTGGTGGGATGTTTAATTTATGGATTTGGAAAAATAAAAGTACTTAGCATTTCTTGGAATTTTGCACAAAATAATCCATATTTTACTAGTTTGTTTTGTAAACACAATCCAAAAAACAGTGTCCTCGCAAACCTACTAGCATTTCGTCAACTGCTACAAACTGTGAGTTGCTACAATTTGCTGTGGAGTCGGACACAAACTTGTTAAACAATTCAGAGATAGCTGCCAGCTCGTCACCTGATTGTTTTCTCTGTTCTTTTTTTGCTCGATTATAAAATCAATCTGGTAACAGACAGTAGAAAAAGGAACCGTTCCTAGGACAAAGCTGATCTAAATATTGGTTTTACTGTTAGATCTGTAGCAAAAAGCGAACCTGTAATTTCAAAGCTAGATTTATAAGCACTTGTTAGGTAAATGAATCCTAAAAATGATTGAATTTATACTAGTGACACATGATCAACATAAGTCAGAGTCAAACCATATTTTAAACTCACTTAAGAAATTTGTGCTTTAGTATGATCTAATATAGTGTTCAGTAACACGCAGAGACCGTGCTTCAAGCGGCATAGAAGGCTTACATTGCCGAGCGGATCCAAGCAATCCCGGTAAATGAACAATAATATTAGATGTTCCGATTCGAGAACTGCTGGGAGGGTTTTGCGTCCATTTGAACATGTTTTTCCATTAGTAGTAACAACTAGAAATATTTTTAGAGTTTTCGTTTTCGGAGATATCCGGATCAGAAACCGATGTCTCTGTATTGCGAGCATTGTGTTCACTTTCAGAACCCCTTATATGGAACCGTGTTCCTGGCTTCTCTCTTCCCTTTCAGATTCATTTTCTATGTCGTCTAAATAGCCCAGAACCACTGTCATGACATGTCCGCCAATCCGAAGAGATTGATTACCCAATGTTAGATCACACGTTCAACTCAGTAAACAAGACGAAACGTCACGAAATAATGTACATGCACGCACTACCATGTGGTCTGCAGTGAACCCAGTAAGCAATTATTCCGTAACAAAAAACGTCACGACTAACACTAACGCTTTTCCTTGCAGAAAAGTGACTTGTAAGAGGGCACACAAAACTTTGGCTCAAGAGCGGCGCCATTTCAGAGAGAAATTAGATAATGTTAATGCTGAGATCAAAAATTATCCGACGGAAATAACCGAGTGTTAAGACTGCTTTCTATTTACAAAGGTCATGTGGATGCAACAGAAATTATTTGGTATAGGATAAGAAGTTGTTGGCTCCACACTCAACGCGACCGAGCCCCAAGCTGATGACGCCGTCGACGTCGATGCTGGACATTACCGTTGCTGAGACGCGGCCAGAAACCAGGCAAGCCCAGGCCCGTGACGAGGCTCCTCAGCCGCAGAAGCACAAGGCAGCGCGTGAATCTTCGTCCGAATCCAGCTTCGTTTCCAGCGTCAGTGAGAGCGAAAGCAGTGTTAGCGTCAGGTGAGTCGTGGAGTAAACACACTGTGACCATCGACTTATGGATTCCTTGTGTATCAGATAGTCACAATTCATAAGAATTATTCAAATAATAGATGCCGAATAAACAATTTGTGCAGATATAGTTTTGCTACCATGAAACATTAAACTAAAAAGAAATTTTTATTTTCATTCTGATTCTGGGATAAATTAATTAGTAGGACGCAAAAAATAAGACGTTTATGTGCGTCAGCGACATTGTTTATTAACTAACACCTTAGAAGCGCTTAACGGGCGTAAATAAACAATGTAACTGACCGGGCATGGGTCCAGATTTTTGATTCTGACGTCGGAGGTCACGGGTTGTTTCAGTTTCTGACACCTCTTCCTCCTCACAAGTATAGCTTCTTGATACCCCCACGTTTAACGTGCCACAGATGGATAAGAGTTTAAAAATAGTAACAATAAAATATATGAAATGTTTTAATATATTCATAATAAAAACAAATTTTTTACATCAGTGAGTAGCAGATCGCTTTAGTGTAAGTTCCGAGAATTGCAGTTCAGAGAAATAAATAATTTGGAAAAAAAGTCGTCTGAAAATTTGAGAAGTACGTGTATCACGCAAGTTATTTAAGGATTATAATAAACACAATATGTCGCATTTTTTGACAGCGTCATAATATTAACGAAATAAAATCTATGTGGGAAGTCATTATTATCATGATTTCGCTTAGCACTATGACTATGAATACAGGTCTGCAGACTATGGCTACGCAAGCGTGCACATGGGGAGAATGCTGTTTCTCTCAGCCTACGTTCGGGAAAGCCATTCTTCGTCTTTTTCTCTTCTTTTTCCTAGCAGAGGCTATTTCGCTTTCTATTTTGCCGTACTCAACTTCCCGTGGTTTTCCTATTCTATGTGTGGCTGTAATGTTTACTTCAATCGTTGGGAACTCAAGCCTATTTCAACGGCTAGCCATCAAGCAAGCAAGATGAAAAGCCAGCCGAAAGACATGGGGCCGAAATAATTTTGAAGAAATAGGGTTTATTCAGTTGCACGCCCGAGGTCTAGTGGATAGAGCATCTGAAAAATATCCTGTAATAAACATAGATTACACTTTTTTAGGATTTCTATCCATTCTAGTTAATTCTCTTTAAGTTAACTGAGGAAGTTCAAAATTGACATATGTAAACAATTTTACTAAAAAGTTATATTTACGTTTAATTTAGTTTTTTATCATAAGCAGTCACAGATCTCCAGGAAGAAATAAGACCAGTTGGACTACCGGCAATGCTATAGCTACTTCAGGGCTGTTTTTGGTCTACCCATCCAGATGAAAGCTTAGGATACCTAAAGAGAAAAACGAGTGGAAGTTTTTAAATTTCGTATAATATTTTACAAGCATACGTATATATACTCCATCAAGGACTATGTTCAATGGCTCCTGGGTATAATATGTGAATACTGAGGCGTTGTAGTGTTAGTGATGCATTTGTCATGGTCATCGACGATCAGCTCACGCTCAGGAGATCTGTCTGTTCACACTGTGTTTTGACCCTACAGGGAATAACTGTGCTGAGTTTAAACATGAATAACATGTGCAACATTCATTCTAAGGTATAACCGTGTCCTACCGATGAGTTCGTACTCCTGTTGAACAGCTTCTGCCAATTGAACGGTGTCAGATTCTGAGCCTGCAGGAAGCTAGAGGGACGTATCAACGCTGCACATGCTGGGCACAATGTATCACTGCTTTCAGCAGTGCTCTTTAGAACTTTACCTCGCCCGTAGATGAGATTTTAGAGGTCCGGGCAGTGCAGGCGTACCTTAAGATATACGCATTATGTGAGCAGCAGTGACCGATCGAACATCATCAAAGGACGAAATCGGGGCACATTTCACACCTGCTGTGTCACCAAGGAACCGCCTGCTTGCGGCAGAACCAAGATCACGTGTGTCTCTGGTCAGGCTGCCACTGACAATACGAAATCACCAGGCATGGCTACTCGCGAAAGAGACGACTAGAGAATGGAATGGCGCTCTGTTTTTGCCATTAAGGTTCTGTCTGTTTGCGAGTGATGGACGAATTCGTGTAAGGCGTAAACCTGATGAACGGCCTGTTTTGGAGTATATTCACCCACAAGAAATCGGTCCCATCCCAGACTTCATGGCATGGCGGACCACCAACTCGTCCTCACACTAGGTGTTTGTGCAGGGTAAAGTACTCAGTGCCGCTACCTTGCACAGTCTATTATCCACTTACTGTGATACTTCATCGACAACAAGGTGATATGGTTTTTGGGCAGGCCAATTCACGTACACATACTGCTGCTACGAAACAACACGCTCTTCGTGGTGTAAAACAAATGCCCTAGCCAGAAAGATTCTCACATCTCTCGTAAATTGGAAACGAATGAGACATGATGAAACGAAAACCATCCCGTTCTCCAGAGAAAGCAAGAACCATTGCTGAATTGTACCAAAAGGCGCAAGACTCTTGGAACAGTTTATCGTCGGAGGCCATTCGGCCCCTTTATAAACATTTGAATGTGAGAATACGTGCCTGCGTTGCCTTTAGAGGGCGGCCGGTGGTTACACTGTATACTGATGCGGCCGTTTAGACATCCTTTACTGTGACGTGCGTTTCATTTGGTCTGAGTTTATCATGTACTCCTACAATGATGAATTACCTGTTACATCACTAGTCAGAATTACCTGTTACATCACTTGTCAATAAAGTGACTTGGCTCTTGAGGAGTTGCATTTTTTCTGGTACTGTATTTTCGCTAACCAGAAAGATTCATCAACAATTTCACTGTTTTATTGTTATTGACTGTTATCTTGCTCCAAAATGGTAAAATGTAGCCACGTATTTTTTAAAACTTACACATTTTTTCAGTTCACAATATTGCCTTCGAGTACGTGTGTATCAATTATGTAAACGATTCCTCGTCAGGTGATGCTGTTGTTGCGAGCTAAAGCCATTTAGCTCAAGATCACATTAGAAAGAGAATGTTTCTTGGAGCACGCGGCAGAACTCCTCTAGTGTCACACAAAAACCTTTCTCCGCAGCTCAGATATCACAAACTGTGAGAAACGGCAGCAAAATATCGACAATATTATTATCGAATGATCCCCCGCACAGTCCCCTCGCAAGTTTATTGGTAAATACAGGTAGTTATTTGAAGTGTACTGTTGGGTGTGACGTATATTACGAGGGCTATCCACAAAGTACATTACGTTTTGGAATTAAAAATAAATGAAGTATTGGAAATTTTTTTAATTATATATAGATGAAAGCCACACACACTTAAATACTACTTTTCTACATAGTTGCCATTTAAATTAAGGCACTTATCGTAGCGATGGACGAGCTTGGAAATTCCTTCGTCGTAAAATTCGGCCGCTTGCGCCTTCAACCACGTAATGACTGTCTTTTGGGACAGAAAAGGTGTGATTTTTGTGGATTTCCTGGAAAGAGGCACTACAATAAACTCTCAAAGGTATTGCCAAACTCTGCACAACCTCAGAAGAGCAATACAAAACAAGCGCAGGGGAAAGGTGGGCTCAAAGATCTTGCTGATTCACGACAACGCCCGGGCCCACACGGCAAATGCCACTCGTGAAGTTCTCGAATCTTTTAAGTGGGAGTTGTTTCCTCATCCGCCGTACAGTCCCGACCTGGCACCGAGCGACTTCCACTTTTTCCCAACAATGAAGAAGTGGTTGGCTATGCAGCGTTTTGATGACCACGCACAGCTTCAAGAAGAGGTAACCACGTGGTTGAAGCGCAGGCGGCCGAATTTTACGACGAAGGAATTTCCAAGCTCGTCCATCGCTACGTTAAGTGCCTTAATTTAAATGGCAATTATGTAGAAAAGTAGTATTTAAGTGTGGCTTTCATCTGTATATAATAAAAAAAATTCCAATACTTTATTTATTTTTAATTCCAAAACGTAATGTACTTTGTGGATAGCCCTCGTATATGGAATGAGGCTGCGCTAGAAGCAGGGTACCACTACTTTCCCCACGTTTCGCAGGAAGAGACCTCCACCGCCGGCAAGCAGCAGTTGGACGCAGTCGTCTGCGAAGTGGTTGCGAGAAATGCATCGACTGGTGCAGGTGCTGCGGGCCGCTCCTCAGCAACCACATAGTTCGGATCAGACCACTCAGGCGCCAGATTCTGTTCCCTCCTCCAGTGAAGAGCCAAGTGACGCTACCGGCAAGCGCAGTGTTGCTGTCGTCACAAGCACGGAGCAGCAACCAGTTCCCACTGCATCGACTGAGGTACGTGCTACACTTCGTCCTGTCACGTTATCAGTCTTTCAAGTCATCTCCAAGTTGGAACCTCCCCTTAGAAAAATTTATGAATGATTGTGCTGATAAACCCCTTACGTTATTTGATTTTCAAACAGCTGAGCAAAACTGAACGTGCTCAGACATTTATCTCTTTACTTATTCTGATCATCACTAAACTGACACACAATATTTTTAGCACAACGCAATCTGACTTTCAATAATCCCTACAAAAGAATGGCCCTGACTAACAATAACCTATATCTTTCATGATCATCCGCTCTCAAAACTCCGTCATCTCTCTCCCCACATCCACCACTGCTGGCGGCTCACCTCCAACTGCGCAACGCTACGCGCTGTTCACATCCAACTGCCCAACACTACAATAGCGAATATTACAACAATGCCAACCAGCCACAGACTGCACACAGCACAACCAGTGATTTTCATACAGAGCGCTACGTGGCGTTACCAACAGAAAAACCTGAACAGCCTACTTACATAGCCCCCATGCTCCCCACAAAAAATTTTACAAATTGTTTTGGGCAGTGGCCAATAAAGATTTCAAAATTTTTTTCATAATTACAATAATAAAAAAATCTGATGGACACACTTATTGATACACTGTTGGTCAAAAGCTAAAATTTTCTCATGAAGACAGTCCTGATGATTTATCATGATAGTGATTGCATTGCACAAAGTCTGATCAGAAAAAGAAAATGCGCACGGAAGTAGTGGATTTCCATGCAGTCTTGAAGAAGTAGTGTTGGTCCTTCCAACGGAAAGACAATGCTGACTCTTGCTTGACATGCAGACAGGTAATGGGCCACAACAGAGCAAACCCGCAGCAGAGTCAGTCGAAGTTTTGAAGAATTATTGGTAGGTAGGTCATCACAGAGCAGACCCACTGTAGTCCTGGTAGAGATTATGGTATTGGTGGGCCACCAGAGGTGCAGACCCACTGCAGTTCGTTGGTGGGTCATCAAAAGTGCAGACCCACTTCAGTCCTTGTAGAGATGGCCAGAAGCCATCTGTTGCGACCGTGCAGGTGCCCAATCACTATCGAAGAGTCTTGCGGACAATATAGCAAGTCCATAAACCACCACTAGTGCACTCACAAAGTTTTTGGAATTGTCCTTAAAACCAGCAATGCTGTTAACCATTCCCTTGCTGAATTATTAACACACGTGCAAACACTAACAGTCCCAACTTCTCACATATTGTGCATATACTATAACCAACAGAATGCAGTAAAATGAATGCTTACAAGCTACTTAATTTGATGAACTGGTGTCAATTACAATTTTATAACATGAGAATACAATTACAAAGGTACAGAAAACATCATTAAAAACATAATATTACAGATAACATTTGTAGTAATACAGGCTTTACAAAAGAATAGAAATAAACATATACATCAGTGTTACAGGAATTATGACTTAAGTAAATAAATAAAATAATGAGAATAGTTTCCGAAACATTAATTTAACACATGAGCATTAAAACAGAACAGAATTAATAATGTCTAAACATCTTTACAAAGTAAATCACACAGTATTAATGCAAATTATTATTTTCAGTGCTATGTTAATGTGTTTTCTTATTTTTGTTCTTCAAATTGTGCTTTTCTTGTTGTTGTTGTTGTTGTTGTTGTTGTTGTGGTCTTCAGTCCTGAGACTGGTTTGATGCAGCTCTCCATGCTACTCTATCCTGTGCAAGCTTTTTCATCTCCCAGTACCTACTGCAACCTACATCCTTCTGAATCTGCTTAGTGTATTCATCTCTTGGTCTCCCCCTACGATTTTTACCCTCCACGCTGCCCTCCAATACTAAATTGGTGATCCCTTGATGCCTCAGAACATGTCCTACCAACCGATCCCTTCTTCTGGTCAAGTTGTGCCACAAACTTCTCTTCTCCCCAATCCTATTCAATACTTCCTCATTAGTTATGTAATCTACCCATCTAATCTTCAGCATTCTTCTGTAGCACCACATTTCGAAAGCTTCTATTCTCTTCTTGTCCAAACTATTTATCGTCCATGTTTCACTTCCATACATGGCTACACTCCATACGAATACTTTCAGAAATGACTTCCTGACACTTAAATCAATACTGGATGTTAACAAATTTCTCTTCTTCAGAAACGCTTTCCTCGCCATTGCCAGCCTACATTTTATATCCACTCTACTTCGACCATCATCAGTTATTTTGCTCCCCAAATAGCAAAACTCCATTACTACTTTAAGTGCCTCATTTCCTAATCTAATTCCCTCAGCATCACCCGACTTAATTCGACTACATTCCATTATCCTTGTTTTGCTTTTGTTGATGTTCATCTTATATCCTCCTTTCAAGACACTGTCCATTCCATTCAACTGCTCTTCCAAGTCCTTTGCCGTCTCTGACAGAATTACAATGTCATCGGCGAACCTCAAAGTTTTTATTTCTTCTCCATGAATTTTAATACCTACTCCGAATTTTTCTTTTGTTTCCTTTACTGCTTGCTCAATATACAGATTGAACAACATCGGGGAGAGGCTACAACCCTGTTTTACTCCCTTCCCAACCACTGCTTCCCTTTCATGTCCCTCGACTCTTATAACTGCCATCTGGTTTCTGTACAAATTGTAAATAGCCTTTCGCTCCCTGTATTTTACCCCTGCCACCTTTAGAATTTGAAAGAGAGTATTCCAGTCAACGTTGTCAAAAGCGTTCTCTAAGTCTACAAATGCTAGAAACGTAGGTTTGCCTTTCCTTAATCTTTCTTCTAAGATAAGTCGTAAGGTCAGTATTGCCTCACGTGTTCCAGTGTTTCTACGGAATCCAAACTGATCTTCCCCGAGGTTGGCTTCTACTAGTTTTTCCATTCGTCTGTAAAGAATTCGTGTTAGTATTTTGCAGCTGTGACTTATTAAGCTGATAGTTCGGTAATTTTCACATCTGTCAACACCTGCTTTCTTTGGGATTGGAATTATTATATTCTTCTTGAAGTCTGAGGGTATTTCGCCTGTTTCATACATCTTGCTCACCAGATGGTAGAGTTTTGTCAGGACTGGCTCTCCCACGGCCGTCAGTAGTTCCAATGGAATATTGTCTACTCCGGGGGCCTTGTTTCGACTCAGGTCTTTCAGTGCTCTGTCAAACTCTTCACGCAGTATCGTATCTCCCATTTCATCTTCATCTACATCCTCTTCCATTTCCATAATATTGTACTCAAGTACATCGCCCTTGTATAGACCCTCTATATACTCCTTCCACCTTTCTGCTTTCCCTTCTTTGCTTAGAACTAGGTTTCCATCTGAGCTCTTGATATTCATACAAGTCGTTCTCTTATCTCCAAAGGTCTCTCTAATTTTCCTGTAGGCGGTATCTATCTTACCCCTAGTGAGATAGGCCTCTACATCCTTACATTTGTCCTCTAGCCATCCCTGCTTAGCCATTTTGCACTTCCTGTCGATATCATTTTTGAGACGTTTGTATTCCTTTTTGCCTGTTTCACTTACTGCATTTTTATATTTTCTCCTTTCATCAATTAAATTCAATATTTCTTCTGTTACCCAAGGATTTCTACTAGCGCTCGTCTTTTTACCTACTTGATCCTCTGCTGCCTTCACTACTTCATCCCTCAAAGCTACCCATTCTTCTTCTACTGTATTTATTTCCCCCATTCCTGTCAATTGCTCCCTTATGCTCTCCCTGAATCTCTGTACAACCTCTGGTTCTTTTAGTTTATCCAGGTCCCATCTCCTTAAATTCCCACCTTTTTGCAGTTTCTTCAGTTTTAATCTACAGGTCATAACCAATAGATTGTGGTCAGAGTCCACATGTGCCCCTCGAAATATCTTACAATTTAAAACCTAGTTCCTAAATCTCTGTCTTACCATTATATAATCTATCTGATACCTTTTAGTATCTCCAGGGTTCTTCCATGTATACAACCTTCTTTCATGATTCTTAAACCAAGTGTTAGTTATGATTATGTTGTGCTCTGTGCAAAATTCTACCAGGTGGCTTCCTCTTTCATTTCTGTCCCCCAATCCATATTCACCTACTATGTTTCTTCTTTCCCTTTTCCTATACTCGAATTCCAGTCACCGATGACTATTAAATTTTCGTCTCCCTTCACAATCTGAATAATTTCTTTTATTTCATCATACATTTCTTCAATTTCTTCGTCATCTGCAGAGCTAGTTGGCATATAAACTTGTACTACTGTAGTAGGTGCGGGCTTCGTATCTATCTTGGCCACAATAATGCGTTCACTATGCTGTTTGTAGTATCTTACCCGCATTCCTATTTTCCTATTCATTATTAAACCTACTCCTGCATTACCCCTATTTGATTTTGTGTTTATAACCCTGTAGTCACCTGACCAGAAGTCTTGTTCCTCCTGCCACCGAACTTCACTAATTCCCACTATATCTAACTTCAACCTATCCATTTCCCTTTTTAAATTTTCTAACCTACCTGCCCGATTAAGGGATCTGGCATTCCACGCTCCGATCCGTAGAACGCCAGTTTTCTTTCTCCTGATAACGACATCCTCTTGAGTAGTCCCCGCCCGGAGATCCGAATGGGGGACTATTTTACCTCCGGAATATTTTACCCAAGAGGACGCCATCATCATTTAATCATACAGTAAAGCTGCATGCCCTCGGGAAAAATTACGGACGTAGTTTCCCCTTGCTTTCAGCCGTTCGCAGTACCAGCACAGCAAGGCCGTTTTGGTTATTGTTACAAGGCCAGATCAGTCAATCATCCAGACTGTTGCCCTTGCAACTACTGAAAAGGCTGCTGCCCCTCTTCAGGAACCACACGTTTGTCTGGCCTCTCAACAGATACCCCTCCGTTGTGGTTGCACCTACGGTACGGCTATCTGTATCGCTGAGGCACGCAAGCCTCCCCACCAACGGCAAGGTCCATGGTTCATGGGGGAAGGGGGGGGGGGGCTTTTCTTGTTATCATGTTAAATATGTGATAATTATGGCGTGTGAAAAACGTAACACTAGACTCCAAAGTAAATTGAGAAATGATAGTGATGACGAACGTAACTTATCAGCACCATCGTGTAATGAATTAATAGACATTTAAAGTAGTAATTTTGCAACTGTGTACAGGGATATGGAGCGGGCGGCAAATAATGGTGTAGACAGTGGAACAATTAATGAACAGGGAAGCATTATCTATCGATCGGTCGGCAACAGCTCGCCTCAGGATTCCGAAATGACAGGACACAATCTTGCAAATACTGTAGATTCAGGTTTTGCGTCCTCACCGCTTTCTCAAATAAGTCAAGACACATTTTCTGCTTTTCAAAATGCGAATATTGCCGGTTCAAATGCACTGCCGAATAGCACTGAGAAACATGTTTCAGACACCAGTGCATTGTTATTACAGTTAATGCAACAAATGGGACAAAGGCTACAAAAGTTAGACACACCGCTTGAACAAAATCTGAAACCAATGGAACAAAAGCTTCAAAACTTGGACACAATGCAACAAAATCTTCGAAAGTTAGACACAATGGAACAAAACCAGGGACAAACACAGCAACAGCTTCAAATGTTAGACACCACGCTTGAACAAACACATGAAGGTTTAACTGCTGAGTTAGTTAAAATCGAATCGAAATGTCAAAAAGTCTGTAATGGCGTAAAAACACAAATTTGTGAGCATTTCCAACCAAATTTTTCGCGTCATGAAAATGCATTACAGAATCACGAAGCAGCCATAAAGAACTGCAAACTATTGTTCATGAAAATCACGACACCTTGCAAGCTAAAATTGAATCAGTTGCATCTACCGATTCGGTTACACAACTTGCAAAAACTCAGGAAAACTTAAAGAACACAGTAGATACGTTTTTAATACATATGGACACTCTGAAACTTGGTTCAAAAAAACATACTGAGGAAATCAGTTCATTATCAGAGAAAGTAGCCGAACTTTCGGATCAGTTCACTAACTTATCTACAAAGGTAGATGATGATCTGAATGACACAAGACCCGTAGCCTTCACTGACACAGAAGAGTATGAACAAATTAAGAAATTCAAACAAAATCAAAATCAAATTAATACGCAACACGAAAGAGGAATCCAGGAAGTACAAGGTCAGTTGTCACAAGTAATACAAGAATTACATATTTCAGAAGAGAATCGCGCTCCAACACGGGAAGAGGGACCTAGAAATACGGAAAAGCCACAAAATAATAACATAGGGCACTTCGGAAATTATGAAAGAAATTGGCAAGGTGTACCGAATTTTGAAATGGAACCGCCGACACGACGTAACAATGACCGGTATGCGACTCGCCGACACGATGACTTTTACTATAAGCTGTTCATTACTACACGTAAATTCAAAACATTTAAGGACTCTGGTAACGACATTCATCCACAAGCGTGGCTTCATCAATTCTCTCCTTGTTTTCCTCCCAAATGGTCATTGAAACACAGATTAGAATTTATGTGTGGCTACTTAGAGAATGAACCAGCTGTACGAATGCGATCAGTAGTCACGATTATCACAGTGAAGGAGAATTATGTCATGCCTTCCTCTCAGCATATTGATCTCAAGCTACACAAGACCAAGTAAAATATAGCATCATAATGATGCAACATTTCGAACAATCTGAATTTTCCAGTCTTGTGAAATATTTTGAAGACATGTTGCATAAGAATCAGTATCTTTCAAACCCATAAAGCCCCTCAGAACTCATCCGCATTTGCTTAATCAAATTGTCTGAACATTTACGACATATTATCCTGGAAGGGTCGCCATATGAAACCTCCCCTTAGAAAAATTTATGAATGATTGTGCTGATAAACCCCTTACGTCATTTGATTTTCAAACAGCTGAGCAAAACTGAATGTACTCAGACATTTATCTCTTTACTTATTCTGATCATCACTAAACTGACACACAATACTTTTAGCGCAACGCAATCTGACTTTCAATAATCCCTACAAAAGAATGGCCCTGACTAACAATAACCTATATCTTTCATGAATCACTTACCCCACAAAAATCTTCGTTACTCGAACTACTGCAATACAGCGAGCGCCAATACTGCCAGCTAAATAAAAGATTCTAACTACTGAAGTCACTAACTACTGATAGGCATAGTTAGCAAATGAAAGATATTGATACAGAAAAAACAATGTATTTACCTTAATAGTTTTCAAAAGTCACAATACATATATCAGTTCATGACATCCAGTCTTACAAATTTACTCTCTCTGATGGGCACACATCCAGATCATCCTCTCTCAAAACTCCGCCATCTCTCTCCCCACATCCACCACTGCTGGCAGCTCACCTCCAACTGTGCAACGCTACGCGCTGTTCACATCCAACTGCCCAACACTACAATAGCGAATATTACAACAACGCCAACCAGCCACAGACTGCACACAGCACAGCCAGTGATTTTCATACAGAGCGCTACGTGGCGTTACCAATATAAAAACCTAAACAGCCTGCTTACAACGTGTTCCTATCTTCTGACAATACCTTCTTGATTTCCTTAACTGACTCCATAGTAGAGAAGAGCGAGATTGGCCAACCGTAGATGCTGATTTCAATTTCATCGTGGACGTCAAAATATCGATGGCTGATAATAATCGACCGCGAAACATCGGTGTTACTAACATCAGTGTCAAACGATGAAATTGTAGAACGATGTAATAAGCAACATGCAGATACAGCTAATATAATATTTACGAGTTTGAGTCAATAAGTACAGAAATCCTTAACATTACATAACACACAATCTTTTGCGTACAGACTGTAAAAATAATATCTTTTAGATAAATTTTCCCTTGATTCTACTGCTCTTTTGACAGAGATATTGTCCTGCGTTTAAGAACAAGCTTTCACAAACTGACGAGGTGAGTATACAGCTCATATATTTGAATGCAGTTTTTTGTAGCTTTGTATAGGTTAGTCAGTACTAACAGGCGTAGTACATTTGGCGGTGCAGTTACGACAGTCCAGAAAACATTAGGTCGTAAATTTTGTGACGAGTTTGTGGGAGAAAAGAAAAACAGCTCACTGATGTGAGTTCATATTGAGGTACCACATATAAAAATATCCGCACGTACACCTCTTCATTACAAAAATAAAAATTGTAATAGTACTTACCACAGTAAATAAATAATTTCGAATCTTGTAATAATTAATAGCTCTCGTACCCACTAGAATTGATCTCAACATCACTACAACGACAAAGGCATTTATACTCTTCTTTGCCTTCCGTTTCTGAATCTTCTGCGAAAATATAATGGTAAAGTAACTGATGAAACTGATCAAACAAACATTCATAGCTTTGTTATGTAAAAATATATACTTAATGGGTAGTCTGTTGACGACGGCATCATGTATTGTGGTCGGTATTCGTTCCCCGTCGAACCAGCGGCATTCATATAAATTATTAACTTCTTGCCATACGTTGTTTAAAAGTTGATTCAAGTGCCAATATTTGTAAATTATCATTTCTCCATGTACAGGAGATATATGCAGCTCTTTAAATTTGTTTGTTGAGTTCTTCCTGGCAGTGTGAAAAATTTGAGGCATCAACATTATTGGCTGTAATTCTGAAACTACTGTCGGTACTTCTGAAATTGTACGCTTTTGAAAAAGTTTCCAATCTTACATCATTAACAGAACTGAGATTTTTGGAGCCGTACATATGGCACATGGAATTTTCTAGAGTCTCTGGAGCTTCAGGTTTCACAAGTAAATGGCTCTGAATGCTACATGATTTTTCAGAATTTTCCGGTACAATTCAGGATCTTTTTTCTCTCTTCTATCGTCCGAGGAATTAAAATCGTCTGTGAATTGCATATTTGTCAAATTCTCAACATGTTTAAAGAATATGAAGTTATTGTAGTGCAATTTTTCGTATCTGTAATTGCCTTTCATTTGAGCATGACCTGTGAGACTCTTTATTTTCTTTATATGTGTCTCTCTAATTTCTTTGCACACGACGTGTTTATAATCATTAGCTTATCTGAGTATTAAATCATATTACAATGGAATGAATATTTTCCCTTGTTGTGTAGATCTACTAGATGTAACTGACAGTTAAGGCACGTCTTGTGTTGAAATTTGTCATGAAATTCATATTTGATCCACTTTATTTCAGTGCACTTCTTCACTCTAGTAGCAATTTGTGTTATACGTTTATTAATCATAATATTTGAAATTATTATTCGATTTTAGTAGCGTAGAATCAAACTGAACTTTCTCCAAAATTATCGAAAATGCGGTTATTGCTTGTTTCAATGCGGTTTTTTTTCTTTTTTTTTGGGGGGGGGGCAGGGGGGGGAGATCATGTTGCACTAATTGGTTTGTATCTGATTGCACTTTATTCCTATATAGAATCACTGTTTGGAGTCATACAGCACTTTCTCCCTCGAATAAAGCGCAGAATGGCTGCAAGGCAGCGCCAACTAATAGCAAACCCCCATTCGCCGCCACGTTGTTGATTGTTTGGAATCGGCTGTTTGTATAGAAAGCTATTTTTAATATTGATAGTCATAAGTTGCAATTATTAAGCGATCTTATTAACATATAGAATCTGTCTGTAAAAAAATAGACCTCAGTATTTCTTCAGTAGGTAATAAGTGCAGGAAAGTCATTCCACAGCCTGTAACATGGAAGAAGAATGTTCTAAAAGCTGAAAGAGGTTAGTGAGTGTTTTAATACTATTACTGAACCTTAACAAAAGCTATTTAAAATGTGGTGTTAATACACAAAAATGTATTCGTCAGAGAAAATCATACAAGCATAGAAAATAGATGTACAACAAAATTACATTAGTCCTACAAAGTTTCTTATTGATAGTATCATGGTATATAAAGCTTGTGGCGATTAGGTGGGCCTTTATGGTCGTTTCAGAAAACATTCAAATGGTTTTTTCCTCTCTTGCTATAGGTAAAAAGTAAAGACAATTCCTGTTTATCCACAGTGTAAACATTAAGACAATAAACTATACAAATGTAAAACACTAAAAATGCATGATATTAAACATTTCTACGAAATGTTCCATAAGGAGCCTCAAAAATATCTTCAAGACCACTTCACTGTACAACAAACTCGTATGGCAAAAGTAAAACGATGAAGAGCAGTAAAAGGAACTAATTTTAGAAAAGGGTGCAATAGCAAAGTATTTTATTAGATTCAAAACATAAAGTGACTTTCGAGTGCGCAAAGAGGCATTTCTTTCCGTTCTTGATATAGCTGGAAGTCGAGTTAGTACCGTGCTACAGGAATATTACCACAGTGGAAATATCAGCGGGAAGAGGGGCGATTTTCGAAGAGAAGATGCATTTGAAAATCAGAAACAAAGTGTGATTCAGTTCGTCAACACTCTAAAGTGGGGTGAATCACTCCACTGCAGGGGAAAGAGCAACCGAAAATATCTACCTTCGGAAATAACCATTACAACACTGTGGAAAATGTACTCAGGGATTGAAGGAAATGTGACAGTAAAGGAAAGTTGTTTCCGAACGGTTTTCAGTACCAATTATAATTTGGGTTTTGGATCTCCTAGATCAGACATGTGCTCCTTGCGCCTACATCTTCGAGGAAGAATCGTTTCAGCCAAATATGTGACAACTGGCAGGCTTCTTAGCTGCAGAACTACGTATACGTAAAGCTCATGCTAAAGCATTTTTTGAATTTCTATCAGATGAAGATCTACCAAAACTAATAGTGTCAGTTGACTGCGAAAAAAAAAAAACATACGGTTTCCGCAACAACCAGATCAATGTGTCTATCACTGGAGGCAGTTCAATATGTTCAACTTCACAGCTGTTAGAGAGAACAGTATAATCACTCTTGGCCCTGAAAATGTGACTTCTTACACGTGCACAGAAAATGAGTGCCTGAAAGATGCTAACACTGTGGCATCATGTACGTTTGATTATTTTAATTCCACGAGTAAGGCAGAGCGCACCACACTTAGTCTAGTATCGGACGGGTGTGGTGGACAGAATAAAAATTCTATTATGATTTGTGTGTTAATGAAATGGTTTGGGAACGCACCACGTAGCATCCAAAGCGTGGAAATTGTCTTTCCCGTTATAGGGCATGGTTACATTCCACCAGATATAGCATTTGGATTCATTGAGAAAGAAATCAGGAAACGTGCGGTCATACAAACTTGCGAAGAACCGGAAGTAGTAGTATCACGGTACTCAAGTGTCAAAGAAGTTGGTTGAAGCATCAACATTTATGATTTTAAAGATCCTATGGAAGGCGTAGTCAAAAAATGTACATATTGGCACTTTCAGATTTCAAAGATGAAAAGAACGCTCTTCAATAAATCCAAAACCAGTAATATTTTGGTATGCGGGGAGTATACGGTTATGTTTATGTTCATAGCTTACAGTTCTGTAAATAATTGTATTAAATTTATATTTCTTTTAGAAACAAATGATATTTTTAAATTTTCAGAGTAAGAGATCTGGAGTTCAATTGTTTTGTTGTTGGAGTGTGGCATTGGTTCTATAACAAAAAGGAAGTTTTCAAATAACAATTCTGAATCTAAAATACTGTGGTTTGGTAATTAATTGTACAAGAAGACCAACAACTGGTGACCCCGCCGTGGTTCTAAAGCAAAAGAAAATATGATAGCAGATATAGAGAACAGTAATATTACAGACAGTAACACGAAAATTAAAGTGGCCAAAGTTAGTGTGAAACTTCCTCCGTTCTGGACTGAAAAGCTTGATATACGGTTTGGTCATGCTGAAGCACAGTTTGCAATCGCGGGAATACAAACTGAAGCAACCAAATTCTATTATATGTTACCACAGTTAAAGTGCCGATTTGTCAAAAATGTATGGGATCTCGTGAACAGTGACGAAAACAACAGATATTCTTTAGCTAAAGAAAGTGAAGAACGTCAAATTAATAAATTAGTTGTCGAATTAAAAATTGGTGATACGAAACCCAGTCAGCTGCTTCGTAAAATGAAAAGCTGTGGAGGAACGAACGTTTCAGATAAAATTTCAAAACTCTCTGGCTAGACTAATTCCCTAGTAGTGTCCGAAATATTTTAACAATCTCTTAAGTAAATGTGAACAGACTAGCGCAAATGGCTTATCTGATGATGGAAATGCGAAGCACTCATGAACTTCAGTTATCTCAACGGAATTATTCCCTGTGACCTGTGATTCTTCTGAATCGGTGAAAGGTCTTCTAGTAAGAATCGAAGAGATGGAAACTGAAGTCCGAAAATCTAGATTGGGGGAGTGACAGTACTAGTCGCGACAACGTTCTCGTAGCAGAGGCCGCAGTAAGCCGAGATACAGTAGTTCATGCAAGTACTTCTATTTTCATTTTCGTTACGGCTCAAAATGCACACCTGAGAAGTGTGTCCAATTTTGTCAATCGATTAGTGAGGGAAACTCCAATCGACCGACACAGTAGCGGCTGAGTGTTCTGCGGCAACGAGTATACCAGACCGCCAATATCGACTGTTTGTGAGAGGTAAAACATCAGGGTTGCGTTTTCTGGTTGAAAACAGTGTTGATGTTTCCGTTATACCAACATATCCCAAAGGTAAGGTTATAGAAGCAGACTAAAAACGTTATGATGCAAATAGATCTGGGATTAAAACTTACGGATCAAAGTTATAGAGTCCTGATTTAGGTTTAAAAAGCAGTTTTGAGTGGACATTCATTGTAGCTAACACAACAAACGTATAATTGGCGCAGACTTTCTTCATCAGTTTGGCTTATTGTCTGGCTTATTGTTAGTTGACAGCATCACTCAGTTACATGTGGCTGTGCTGTAATGTGTAGTTGATTTCTCTGATTCTGCCACTTCACTCCATGCTAACTGTAACTACTCTGAACTATTTAAAAAATTTCCTGACCTGACGATACACACCTTAACGCCGGTAGAAATTAAGCATGACGTTAAACATTTCATTGCAACCAGCAGTAGTCCGCCAGAGTACTCAAAAGCCCGCAGATTAGATTCACATAAACTAAAGTTAGCTAAACAAAAATTCCAGTTACTAATGAGTTATGATTTAATTCGCCCGTCCAAAACCCAGTGAACTAGTCTATTGCAGATGATAGAAAAGCCGAATAGTCAGTGGCGCTTTTGTGGAAACCACCGATGTCTTAATGACCGGACGCTTCTTGACCTCTATCCACTTCCTCACACAAATGAGGTAAAATCCAACCTTGCAGGCAGGAAAGTATTTTTTAAAGCTGATTTTCTCAAAGCACATTACCAAATCCCACTGGCTGAAAGCGTTAAGTAAAAGAGTGGTGTGACGGCACCTTTTGGACTTTATGAATTCAATTTCATGCCGTTTGACCTCAGGAATGCACCCAGAACCTTTCAGAGGTTTATTAATGACGTTTTGAGAGCTTTAGGTTTCTATTTTGCATATTTAGTTGATGTACTGATAACTTCTAGCTCTCCAGAAGAACAAACTCAACATTTAACAATCCTGTTTGAACGATTGAACAAATTTGGTTTAAGGATTAATGGTGGAAAATTCGTGTTTGGAGTTCAAGAAAATAATTTTGTAGGGGATGTGATTACTCCGAAAGGTATCAAACCAGACCCAAAACGAGTAAAAGTGATACCTAATTTCAAACTTCCAGGAACTGTGTCAGAATTACCTCGTTTTCTTGGCATATTGTATTTTTACCGAAGGCATTTGGAACATGTCGCAGAACAGCAAAGTATTCTAAATGATTACTTGAAGAATACATAGAAAAACGACAAAAGAAGCATACAGTGGACAGAAGACGCCATAAAAGAGTTTGAGAAGTGCAAAATGGATCTTTCAAACGAAGCTCTTTTTACATTCTTTGTAGATGCCGCAACAGAAAGAAGAAGGAACATGGAAACCAATTGTTTTCTACTCCAAAGCGTTCTCGCCATCTCAGAAGAAATATTCAACCTACGATAGGGAACTTCTCAGCATGTACACGGTAATAAGGTATTTTAAGTACCTCCTTGAAGGAGGTTCATGGGGGGAAGAGCGATTGTATATAATTGCTAAATATGGAGCTATTGCATCTGCATACTCTGAAAGGAACCTGACTGGTGTACTATCTGGACCGGAAGCCTTGCCTTTATTAAGTGATTTAAGCTGCTTTGCTCCACACCGAGGATATCTACTTCTATGTTTCTCATCTTGGCAGTTGTTCTTGATTGAAATTCCGGGATATTTACTTCGTCTTCCTTGGTGAAGGAGTTTCGGAAAACCGTGTTTAATAACTCTGCTTTGGTGACGCTATCATCAGTGATTTCACCGTTGTTATCGCGCAGTGAAGGTATTGATTGCGTCTTGCTATGGTGTGCTTTACATATGACCAAAATCTCTCCGGATTTTCTGCCAGATTCCGAGACAGAATTTCGTTGTGGAAATTATTAAAAGCATCTCGCATCGAAGCACGCCCTATATTTCGAACTTGTGAAAAACTTTGTCAATCTTGGGGATTTTGCGTTCTTTTAAATTTGGCATGCATTTTTCGTTGCTTCTGCAACAGCGATCTGACCTGTTTTGTGTACCATGGAGGATCGGTACCATCATTTATTAATTTATGTGGTATATGTCTCTCAATTGCCGTCGATAGTATCTCTTTGAAATCACTCCACATCTTTTCTACGCTTATGTGATCATATCGGAAGGAGCGGAGACTGCCTCTTAAAAAGACGTTAAGAGCATTTTATAAGCTTTCTTAAATAGATGTACTTTGCGTTTCTTTTTGATGGTTGTGGGTGTTACGGTATTCAGCCTAGCAGCAACTGCCTTGTGGTCGCTAATCCCTGGATTCGTCATGATACTCCGTATTTATCCAGGATTATTTGTTGCTAAGAGGTCAAGTATGCTTTCGCAACCATTTACGTTGCGAGTAGGCTCATGAGCTATTCGTTCAAAATAATTCTCTGAGAAAGCATTCAGTACAGTTTCGGATGACGTTTTATGCATGCCGCCGGCTTCTAACGTATAATTTTTCAAGCATATCGAGGGTAGAATGAAGTCGCTACAGACTATAATTGAGTGGGGTACCTATTTGAAATGAGACTCAAGTTTTCTTTGAACTGTTCAGCAACTATATCTTATGAGTCGGGGTTCGGTAAAACGATCCAATTAATAGTTTAGTACGATTGTCAAGTATAACCTCTACCCATACTGTTTCGCAGGAACTATCTACTTCAATTTCACTACAAGGCAAACTACTTTTGACAGCATTAAATACTCCACCACCGACTGTATTTAATCTATCCTTTCTGAACACAGTTAGATCGTTTGAAAAAATTTGGACTGAACTTATCTCCGGTTTTAGCCAGCTTTCAGTGCCTATAACTATTTGAGCATAAGTGCTTTCTATTAGGACTTCGAGCTCTGGTTCTTTCCCAACAGCTACGACAATTTACAACTACAATACCGATCGTTTCTACAACTACCTTACTGTGTTTGACCGCACCCCTTTTAGACGGACGGCCTTTCTGTGGTTTCCTGATACCCTCTAACCTAAAAAACCGCCCAGTCCCTTCCACACAGCCCCTGCTACCTGTGTAGCCGCTTCCTGGACTCCTGACCTATTAACCAAATAGTTACTGACCAAGGAGCACTGTTCCAATAAGAGCTGCTTTATCCACTAGCTAAGATTTGTGGTTGTAAATTAACTCAGACTACAGCGTACCAACCACAGTCAAATGGAAAAGTAGAGAGATTCCATCGAACACTGCAGGCAGCCATCAGAGAGTAAATTGTAAAAATAAAAGGAGTAATATAATTCCAACAATTCTCCTAGCACTGCGTTGCTGTATAAGAGAAGAAAATAGCTGAACCTCTGCGGAGGTGCTGCATGACACAACTCTAATATTGCCTGGTGATTTCATTGCATGGTCGGAAAATAAACTATACGTAGATCTACCAGCATTAACTTCTCAGTTACGTGAACATTTGGTTAAACTATGCCCTTTAGAATATTCCAACAAGGTAAAGTAAACACCATTTGTTAGTAAGGATCTGCGTAATACAACTCGTGTATTTGTGAGGAGTGACAATATGAAAGCCAAACTAGTGCTTCCCTTTGAAAGCCCCTATGAAGTCCTGGAGCGAAAAACAAAATATTTCACTCTAAAAATTAAGGCTGTGCCAACGAACATCTCACTTGACAGAGTCACAGAGTCTGTGACAGTTATAGGCACAGGGAGCTGACTAAATCCGAAGATAAGTTCATCCGAAATTTTTGCGAAGAACCTAACGGTGTTCCGGAAGGTTAGGCTAAACACAGTTGGCGGTGGCGTATTTGTTGCTGTTAGAAGTAGTTTAACTTATTTCGAAATTGAAGTAGGTAATTCCCGTGAGTTAGTACGGGCAGAGGTCATTCTTGGTAACCGGAATAAAATAATAATTGGATCCTTTTACCTACCTCCCAATTCATATTATACAATTGCTGAAAGGTTCGAAGAAAACTTGAGTTTGATTTCAAACATGCACCCGTCTCATACAGCTATAGTTGGTGGTGACTTTAATTTACCCTCGATGTTTTGGCGAAAATACATGTTCAGCTCCGGAAGTACACGTAAAACATCATCCGAAATTGTGCTAAAGGCATTCTCTGAAAATTATTTCGAGCAGTCAGTTCATGAGCCCACGCAGTAGTAAACGGTCATGAAAACACACTTGACCTCTTAGCAAAAAAAAATCCTGAGCAAATTATTAACATCAAAGTGGATACAGTGAGTAGTGAACACAAGGTTGTAGTAGCGAGACTGAATATTGTAACCCCCAAATCCTCCAAAAATAAACGAAAAATATACCTATTAAAAAAAAAACAGATAAAAATTCACTCGACGCCTTCCTGAGAGACGATCTCCCAAATTAACAGCGTAAGTGTAGACCAGATGTGGCTTAAATTCAGAGAAATAGTATCGGTAGCAACTGAGAGATTTGTACCAAATAAATTAGCAAACGATGGAGCTGATCCTCCTTGGTACACAAAATGGGTCAGAACACTGTTTCAGAAACAACGAAAAAAACATGCGAATTTTAAACGGACGTAAAATCTCCAAGACTGGCGATCTTTTACACAAGCTTGAAATTTAGTGCGGGCTTCAATAAGAGGTGTTGATACTAGTTTCCATAATGAAACTTTGTCTCGAATCCTGGCAGAAAATCCAGGAGATTCTGGTAGTATGTAAAATACGCTAGCGGCAAGACACAATCAATGCCTTCTCTGCACGATAGCAGTGGAAATACTATCGAATACAGTGCTGCCAAAGCAGAGTTACTAAACACAGTCTTCCGAAATCCCTTCACGAAAGAAGACTAAGTAAATATTCCATAATTCGAATCGAGAACAGCTGCCAACGTGAGTAACATAGAAGTAAATATCCTCGGAGTTGTGAAACTACTTAAATCGCTTCACACAGGCAAGTCTTTCGGTCCAGACTGTATACCAACTAGCTTCCTTTCAGAGTATGCTGACACAATAGCTCCACACTTAACAATCACATAAAACCGTTGGCTCGATGAAAGTTTCGTACCCAAAGACTGGAAAGTTGCACAGGCCAACTCAAAATTCAAGAAAGGTAATAGGAGTAATCCACTGAATTATACGCCCATATCATTAACGTCGATATGCAGTAAGATTTTGGAACATATATTGCGTTCGAACATTATGAATAGCCTCAAAGAAAGCGGTCTATTGATACACTGTCAACACGGATTTAGAAAACATCGTTCTTGTGAAACACAACTAGCTCTTTACTCACACGAAGTGTTGAGTGCTATTAACAAGATTTTTTTCAAATTGATTCCGTATTTCTGGAAGGCTTTTGACAACGTTCCACACAAACGGCTTGTAGTGAAATATCGAGCTTATGGAATATCGTCTCAGGTATGTGACTGGATTCGTGATTTCCTGTCAGAGAGGTCACAGATCGTAGTAGTTGACGAAAAGTCATCGAGTAAAACAGAAGTGATTTCTGGCGTTCCCCAAGATAGTGTTATAGGCCCTTTGCTGTTCCTTATCTATATAAACGATTTGGGAGATAATCGGAAAAGCTGTCTTACGTTGTTTGCAGATGACGCTGCAGTTTATCGACTAATAAAGTCATCAGAAGATCAAAGCAAATTGCAAAACAATTTAGAAAAGATATCTGTATGATGCGAAATGTGTGAGTTCATCCACATGAGTGTTAAAAGTAATCCGTTAAACTTAGGTTACACAATAAATCAATCAAATCTAAAGGCCGTAGATTCAACCAAGTACCTAGAAATTACAATTAGCAACGACTTCAGTTGGAAGGAACACACAGAAAATGTTGTGGGGAAGGCTAACCATAGACTGCTTATTACTGGAAGGACACTTAGAAAATGTAACAGATCTACTAAAGAGACTACCTACACTACGCTTGTCCGTCCTCTTTTAGAATACTGCCGTGCGATGTGGGATCCTTACCAGATAATATTGGTGGAGTGCATCGAGAAAATTCAAAGGAGGTCAGCACGTTTTGTATTATCGCGAAATATGGGAGAGTGTCACTGAAATGATGCAGGATTTGGGGTGGACATCATTAACACAAAGACTTTTTCGTTGAGACGGAATCTTCTCACGAAATTTCAATCATCACCTTCTTCCTCTGAATGCAAAAATAATTTGTTGGCGCCGACGTACACGGGGAGAAACGAACTCCATAATAAAATGAGGGAAATCAGAGTTCGCCCGGAAAGATATAGGTGTTCATTTTTCCACGCGCTGTGCGAGATTGGAATAATAGAGAATTGTGAAGGTGGTTCAATGATCCCTCTGCCAGGCACTTAAATGTGGTTTGCAGTGAATTCATGTATATGTAGATGTAGAAGTGAGTTATTCACACCTCCAACAGTCACCGAAGTTCAAGTAATTCACTTACAAATTGATGGGGAGGGGATGATGTAGGATTGTGTTTATGTTCATAACCCACAGTTCTGTAAATAATTGTTCTTTGTGTCAATTTTATTTCTCTTTTTTAAAAAAAATGACATTTTCAAATGTACAGAGTGAGACATCTGGAGTTCAGTTGTTTCGTTTTTGGAGTGTGATATTGGTCCTGTAACAAGAAAGAAAGTTTCCAAATAATAATTTTGAATCTAAAATACTGTGTTTTTGTGATTAACTGTCCAAGAAGACCAACAGGGAGCCTCATTTCGAAATCAACGTAGGTAATCACAAGGGTCTGTCGGCAACTTCCTGCAGTTACCATGACATTCAAAACGTAAAATTCCAGCGGCAAATAAAGTAACGCAAGAGAAGAAGATGGCCGTGGGGAACTTGTTAAAGAAACGTAATGGGGACCATTGGAGGAACAACATGTTAGTTAAATTCTAAAGAAATGTTATTGTTAGAAGTGAGCAAGCAGACGAATCTGTTGACACGCAGTGCCGTGAGCCACAGGAGAAAGAAGAAAATGTTTTCATATCAATAATATGTTTAGTGATATGTGAATGAGTACACTGCTTAATATGAACTCCTAAGAACTGTTTTCATGCTGTAGTTCAATTATTTATAATTAAAACTCGTGTCACTTCTGTAACGCTCTGAGTTTTTCAGTAAATTAGAGGGGGTATTTTGCCTTAAAAGTATGATTTATTCTTGAAAATAAATGTTTTATTGACAAATATTGTTGTTAGTGCATGAGTCGTGATCCAACTGCACTTTATACATGACCAGGAGTCAAAATGAACGTTCCCAAAATTTATTCTCCTTCAGTTCATGAGTATATCAACCAGGTGTGGTTCTAGTCATTCACAATGTAATAAGCAGCTTCAAACTTTAATATCACTTATCAGTTCTACGTATTGTTTTTGAGTTCAGCTGGAATCGGTTTTTTGTGTCTACTGAAAGATCATGTTTTTGCATAAAGTGCGATTTGATTCCAGGCTATTCATTCATTCCACCCTTAGCTTTACTCTTGATCCATATAGTACCTTTATAAATTTCAAGCTGTCAAACCGACAAGATAGCATTTGCGAACTAAAACCAACAGAAAACAGTATTTGTGAAGACAATGTAATACATTCTGTTTTGTACAAAACCACAATATCGCTTGAGAATGACGCAGAGGACTGAAACTAGTTGCGAACAAATGAAATTATTGCAGCAAAGTGAAAAATGCAACCTTCTATTAATAATTTCTTGCTTTAATACCAGCTATGAATTAAAGGTATGATAAAATGTCGCGAATTTCCTTGAGCTGGATTGGAATTAGAAGGGCTGTCGAGAGACTGCTTGTAACGACATTCATGACATATATGGATTCAATGCTTACTTTGTGTACTCAGTAGATTCCAGATCGAATACAAACCAATTGATGAGAAGGAGGGTATTTCAAGAATGGTTTGGGAAGGCACTCATACAGCAACATATTTGCTTTCAAGAAGGGACAAATTGTTGAGTTCGTCGAGAATAACCAGTATCCTACTATTTCGGTGTAGACACGCATGTCAACAGCAAAACCTCCACTGTAAATTCTGCCGATCACTGACAGTCAGACAAACATTTTTGTGTGGAAACTGCAACAGATATATTTGTAAAGCTAGAGCCCGTATAAACTGTAAGAAAGGTCTAGCATCATTGTGTTGAAAATTAGTGTCTCACGGATTGTTGAGTCCACAGTTTTCTTATGTATTATGACAAAATTACACTATTATAATAATGTAATTAAAAAAGTCATATTCACTTACACAAAGAGATTGTTAAACTCTTGTTCTTCACTGACTAAATACACACATCAAAAAAGTTTTGCATCACCCCGGTTCCCAGAACTCCTGAAGATGACGTTGACTGTGGATATTATATCACAGACACAGTCCCTTTCGCTGTTCAGAGATGTCACTAAGCCCGCCCAAGGATGTAAACAACCATGCACGAGCAGCGCCTATCAGACGGAGGGGATCCGACAGCCGATCAGTTCCAGTCATTCCACTAGCAAGGAGGTACCCGGCTCGTATTGTCTGAAGTTCAACCATGCCTAGACGGGCAATACCGCGGTTCGATTGCGTAATAGTTACCTTGTGCCAGTAAGGGCTCTCAACAACGAACCTCCGTGTCCGCAGCTCGAAGTCGTGCGGTAGCGTTCTCGCTTCCCGCGCCCGGGTTCCCGGGTTCGATTCCCGGCGGGTTCAGGGATTTTCACTGCCTCGTGATGACTGGGTGTTGTGTGATGTCCTTAGGTTAGTTAGGTTTAAGTAGTTCTAAGTTCTAGGGGACTGATGACCATAGATGTTAAGTCCCATAGGGCTCAGAGCCATTTGAACCATTTTTGAACTTCCGTGTCCGGGCGTGTCGGAGTGAACCAAAGCGATGTCGTTCGGACGTGGAGGAGATAACAGAGAGACAGGAACTGTCAATGACATGCCTCGCTCAGGCCACCCAAGGACTACTACTGCAGTGGATGACCGCTACCTACGGATTATGGCTCGGAGGAATCCTGACAGCAACGCCACCATGTTGACTAATGCTTTTCGTGCAGCCACAGGACGTCGTGTTACGACTCAAACTGTGTGCAATAGGCTGCATGATGCGCAACTTCACTCTCGACGTCCTTGGCAGGTCCGTCTTTGCAACCACGACACTATACAGTGCGGTACAGATGTGCCCAACAACATGCCGAATGTGTCGCTTAGGATTGTCATCATGCTCTCTTCACCGATGAGTGTCGCATATGCCTTCAACCAGACAATCGTCAGAGATGTGTTTGGAGGCAAACCGGTCAGGCTGAACGCCTTAGACATACTGTCCAGCGAGTGCAGCAAGGTGGAGGTTCCCTGCTGTTTTGGGGTGGCATTATGTGGGACCGACATACGCCGTTGATGTTCATGGAAGGCGTCATAACGGCTGTATGATACGTGAATGCCATCCTCCGACCTATAGCCATATTGGCAGCATATTGGCGAGGCATTCGTCTTCATGGACGACAGTTCGCACCCCCATCGTGTACATCTTGTGAATGTCCAGGATAACGACATTGCTCGACTAGAGTGGCCAGCATGTTCTCCAGACATGAACCCTATCGAACATGCCTGGGATAGATTGAAAAGCGCTGTTTATGGTCGACGTGACCCACCAATCACTGTGAGGGATCTACACCGAATCGCTACTGAGGAGTGGGACAGTCTGGACCAACAGTGCCTTGATGAACTTGTGGATAGTATGCCACAACGAATACAGGCATGCATCAACGCAAGAGGACGTACTACTGGGTATTAGAGGTACCAGTGTGTACAGCAATCTGGACCACCACCTCTGAAGGTCTCGCTGTATGGTGGTACAACATGCAATGTGTGGTTTTCGTGAGCAATGAGAAGGGCGTAAATGATGTTTATGTTGATCTGTATTCCAATTTTCTGTGCAGGTTCCGGAACTCTCTGAACCAAGGTGATGCAAAACTTTTTTTGATGTGTGTACTTAGGAATTTATTTTCTAGTTTTCGTCTAATTTGTACAGATTGGGTCACGTTGACCCGAAGAAAATATTCATAAATTAAATTCGCACAGAACAAGATGGTAAAATTTCATTGTGTCACTATACATTATTATTTCTTGGGCTTGCTCTTCTTCTCTCACACATATGTGAGGCGTTTGTATGGCGCAACGCGAATATCCTTAAAAGTGGGTAACACAACATCCGCATTGCGTAATCGATTGCTCACATTCACGACTGCTCTCGCAGCAGCTAAAATTTTATCTTAAGTTACAAAACTAGAAATTATTTGCCTAATATTTAGTCAGCCGAATATTTGATTGTGTGCAAGGGATTAATGACATCAGCGTATCCTGATATTTAACGCTGTTGCTACTTTTGCAGGTGTCTTCCACGGAGATAAAAACGTCTGGCAGAAGCCTGCTGAGCCGGATGGTGAACGCCCTGCTGTCCAGCTCCAGCACCACAGAATCTGTTTTAGAAACAAGGGCATCCGACGAAGTTTCTAAAGCTGGCAGTGTCGCTGTCGTACCCAGTACGGCAGAAATAGAGCACATCGAAGACAAGCATGAGACACCTGGCCACAGTTCTGATCATTCAGATCACACCTGCAGTGTACGTCTGTCAGATTCTGTTCATTATATGCTCGTATTAATTTGGAACTGTTTTTACCACTCTTCTATGGATAATATGGATAATTATTAGGACAAGGCAGAAGGTAACTTTTTTTTTAAGAATCATTTTAAGAAACAAAATCTTCTTCAGTCTCTATGCCCTTGTCTCATATTTGCAAAATATCCCTGACTGTTCCTTGGTGAAGCATTGTGGCATCTTGCATATCCAGTCTTGCACCGCCTCTTGGTGAAGGATTGTGGCATCATATCTCGTCTTGCGCCGTCTCTGTAACCTCGTTTTCCGACGAAAACAGGTATTCCTTTATCGGACAAAAAAGGTGAAAATCATTTGCAGATAGGTCATAACTATACGGTTCATATCCCAGAAACTTAAAACAAAGATTTTGAGCGCAGTGAACTGTTTTCAGAGCTGTGTGAGGGCGGGCGCTTTTCCGAAGCACAATACTTTTGAAAGCTTCCCTCTCCTCTTCTTTTTGATTTTGGGTTTCAAATCTCGCAGTAGCTCTCTCGTAGCGGCTGCTATTCATTGCTTAATAGTTATGGATGTAATTACTCATCAATGGAGCGTTCATATCCCAACAGACGTTTATCGACAACTTTTCTACAGTAGTTTGGCTTTTGAACTTTTTGTCACAGGCAAAGAAGAGTGTTTTCAGTGGCGATGAACCGAAGCTCTCCAGCGGTCATTATGCTTCTGAAAAGGTCTTTTCCTTCCTCTACAAAATAACAAAAAATGATATTTCGACATTTTCAAAAGTTCCTCTTTCTGCTTGTCAGTTGACGCGGTATCCAACGAACAAATCAGATGTATGAATACCAGACTCTCAGATGAGAAGCCAGTGCTAAGCAAGCAAGAGAAAGCTGAAAGGTGGAACGAATATATGGAGGGCTTTATATGAAGTCATGAACTACAGAACAAAATCATAGAAAAAATGGAAGTAGGTGAAGAAGAAATGGGAGATGTGCCTTTGCAAGAAGAATTTGACAGAGCACTGAAAGATCTAAGTGGAAGCAAGGGCACTGGAGTGACGAAATTCCATCGGAATCATTAAGATCCTTGGCAGAGCCAGCCATGACAAATTATTCCACCTACTGTGCAAGATGTGTGAGGAAGGTAAAATACCCGCAGATTTAAAGAAGAAGGCAATAATTCAAGTTCTAAAGAATCCAAGTTCTGACAGGTATGAATACTACCTCACCGCCAGTTTTATAAGTCATAGATGCAAAATATTGACAGAAATTATTTACAGAAAAATGGAGAAACTGGTAGAGACTATATTGCGGATGGTCAGTTTGGATACCAGAAAAACGTAGGAACACACGAGGCCGTACTAAGCCTACGACTTCATTTGCAAGATGGGTTAATGAAAGTCAAACCTACGTTTTTAGTATCTAGAAATTTGGAGAAAGCGTTTGATAATGCTGAATGTAACACAGTCTTTGAATTTGTAAAGGCAGCAGGGTCTTTTTTTATAAAAAAAGAAAAGAAAAGAACAGGAAGCGAAATGATCTACAACTTGCACATGAACCAGACTGCAGTTACAAGAGTCGAGGGGCATAGGGGCATGAAAGGGAAACAGTGATTCAGAAGGAAGTCAGACAGGGTTGTAGCCTATCTCTGACGTTAACCAATCTGTATATTGAGCAAGCAGTAAAGAAAACTAAAGAAATTGAAGTTGCTGGTGACATTGTGATTCTTTCAGAGGCGGTAAAGGACTTGGAAGAACAGTTGAACGAAATGGATCGTGCCTCATTGAAAAAGGACACCAAATGCCGTAATTCTTCCTAAATTTTTTTTTAGTGAAGTAACCAGTTTCGACGCTTCATTAGCGTCTTCCTCAGTCCTCTGTGCGAGAAAGTTGTCGTCGTACATTTGAATCAGTAGAAGTCCGCGGTACCCAGTTCAGTATATACGACACCTGTTCTACGTGCGCCAATGTTTGGATGTCTCCATTCGACCGCTACTGTCGCATGCCTCGGGCATGGATATGTGTGTTGTCCTTAGGTTAGTTAGGTTTAAGTAGTTCTAAGTTCTAGGGGACTGATGACCTGAGATGTTAAGTCCCATAGTGCTCAGAGCCATTTGAACCATTTGTCTCCATTCGTTTTTCGCAAAGGGACCTGAATACGACGCTAAGGAAGCGTCGAAACTAGTAATAATTTTTTTTTAGGAATAATGACGGTCGTTGGTATGCTTTTTATAGGTGTTATTGATCAGTTGTAGTCCCGCATCTGCATCTGTATGATGGATTTAAAGAAAGGGGGATGAATAGTGCCTTGAACAGAAGTTGTAAGATGAATGTCAACAAAAGTAAAACAAAGGTAACAGAAGGCAGTTAGGCTAAATCAGGCGATTCTGAAAAATAGAGATTAGTAAATGAGATGCTGAAAGTAGTTAGTGAGTTTTGCTGTTGGGGCAACAACATAACTGCGGCAGAAGATGATGTTGACTGTAGACCAGGAAAAGACGAATTTGTTAACATCTAATATTCACGTAAGTTTCAGGAACGCTTTTCTTACGGTATTTGTCTGCGGTTTAGCTTTGAGCGATAAGCAGTTCTGAGAAGAATAGAAGCTTCCGAAATATAGTATTGCAGAATCGAATAGTGGAATTAAGAAATTTAGAGCAGAAAATAAATAAAAGAAGAACTGGTGACAGGATGTATCCTGAGACATCAGAGAATTGTCAGTTTGATAATGGAAGAAAATGAGTGTGTGTATGTAGGGAGGGGGGGGGGGGTGCAAAGAAATAATAAAGGGAGGCCAACGCTTGAATAAATTAAGCAGATGAAAATGCATGTTGGCTACTATAGTTAGCCAGAAATGAAGATGTTTGCAGAGAATAGACGAGCATGGAGAGCTACATAAAACTAATCTTCGGACTGGAGGACGCAGCAACAATATCTTATGCAAGCAATGAGAATAATCTATATTTCTTAACAAGCTGGTCAGTAACAGTCTGAAAATCTTACAAGGGTATTGCTGGGTAGATCGTGCTGATATAAAAATTGCGCATTATCCGAATTAATTAGCGTTGAAGTTAGCGATTCAGGCTATTGCGCGCGCAAATTCAAGCGGCGCGCAAGAGATGGCGTCGCCAGAATTGTTCTTCGTTTGGTTTTCTAAAACCGAACAAGAGAGCGGCATAAACATTGGAAATGGGATTGTAGTAACGCTCGAAATAGAGCCAAAGGCTGAGCAGTCTTGTGTGCTATCATCTATGCTATGACAGCAAATGAGGCTAATGGTATCTGGCGGGACCCCTGAATTTGCGTGCGCAGAGGCCTGATTGGCTAACTCCAACGCTAATTAACTCGGAAATAGCGTAACGTGTAGGATTATTTTCTCAACAGTTATTTATGAACACAACCTACCCTACAACACCCTTAGAAGCTTTTCAAACAGTTTCTGACCACCTTGAATATTATCAAAAATATATATGTAAGTTCCACCCTTCTTTCTAAACCACTGAATCGATTTTAACCAAACATGGTACAATACGACTCACTGCCTGGAAAAAAGCATTGGGCATAACAACACCCACCTCCCATAGGGTTGGATGTGAGGCTGAAAGAAATAGTTCTTCCTCACTCTGAAGAACAGAGAGAACAATACCTGAGAAACACTGGGTTTTTCAGTTAGTGTATTATAAAAATAGATGTATTTATATAAATACGTATGTATGCATAGTTCACTCCTCTTCTGAACTACTGGATCGATGTCTACCAAATCAAATGGTTCAAATGGCTCTGAGCACTATGGGACTTAACTTCTGAGATCATCAGTCCCCTAGAAATTAGAACTAGTTAAACCTAACTAACCTAAGGACGTCACACACATCCATGCCCGAGGCAGGATTCGAACCTGCGACCGTAGCGGTCGCTCGGTTCCAGACTGTAGCGCCTAGAACCGCTGTCAACCAAACTTGGTACACATATCACTTTCTGTCTGGATAGAAGCGCTACGGGGGTAAGAGCACCTACCTCCCGTAGGGTCGGTGTGAGAGTGAAAAAAATAGTTCGTCCCCACTGTGAAGTAATCAGAGAATCACCTGTCCAATTAGTTTTCCTGCAGTACCAGCATACTGTGCAGGTGGTATCAGAATGGGTTGTAGACGATATTTGAGTGGATTGCCATGTCTGTATAGAGGTGGGGAAGGAAAAGAGGGTGGAAAAGGAGCTGGACAGAGAGAGGGGGTGGAGGATATGGATGAAGAGGGGGAGGAGGAGATGGAAAGAGTGAGGGAGGGAAGGGGAAGAAGGAAGAGACAGTGGGGAGGGATAGAGAGAGATGGGACGAGGAGGTGGATAAGTGACAGAGGGAGGAGAAGACGGATAAAGAGAGGGGTGAGGGGGAGACGGCAGATAGAGGAGGGAGGAGCTGATGGACTAATAGAAGACTCGAGTACATGATAACTGGGCAGTGCCAGGTTTATCAGCTAGTGTCAATATACAGATGAATCTGTCTTGAGAGACAGTCGAGGTTGTTATCAACTATTGTTTTCGTTTACCAGATGAATTCAGTATATGTACTCCATCTTGAGAGTTCTGGAGCAGACGCTAATTCCCTGCAGTATTTTTCGTGTCTGACTGTATCACTCCTCCATCTTCAGTCAGAAAATTTACTTAGTAATCGAGCCACACTTCAAGAAAAAGTCTTAATCTTCTATAATCTAAAATCAAGATCATACCGAATTCAGTTAACAAATTGTCGCTGCCCAGGGTGTCATACATTCCTGTCTCTCAGCCTCGAGAAACTAAACTGCCACGGCTATTTCCACGGAACTGTTGTGCATCATTTGTCTAAACGAAGTTAAGATGGTGCTTTTAATGCTTCAGATGTTTTACAACACACAAACATAAAATAATGTGAAAGTGTCAGAAAAGTCCTTCATTGAGATGTTGTTCAACTCGTGCTTCAGTGCCGGTTATGTAATAAAGCATTGACCCTTTATGTGAGTTTCTGTCCTTTGTCGTTTAATGGTAGGCTGGTATTGATAAGACGCAGTGTCGTCACCCGTAATGACTTATCCCAGAAGAGAATTGTCTGTGATCTGCATTTCAATCAAGTCGCAACAGGATTCTGTCTCTGTGTGGGTATCAAGATGTGCCAGGACAAACGTTTCACACACTTTTGTCATCTTCAAAATGTTATGGAGAATGTCTTCAACACTTGATTTAGATATGTTGCTCCATTAGAATTTGTGACGCAACGACGTAAGCACACTACGGTCTAGTAGTTATGTCTGCTCACAATGGACTGGTCGAACGCTCATCTGTCATTTACAGATAAGTTACTGCGCTGACATTGCTTATACACCAGGAATAAAACCAGTCTGAGAACGTTTTGGACATACGGTATATATCTACGATTTTTATCATTAACCATCCTCTGATATTAAATCTGTACACATATCCTGTTACAGCATTTTAACAATACAACCTACATTAAGTTTAAATATATCAAAACAAGCATATTGATGTACGGATCAAAAGCGTATGAATAACATGGTTCTTGAGATCTGACGTTTTCCTGGCGTATTTATGACTTGTGGAAATCACAGATCTCCATTTCTGTTGTTTCTAAGTACTTCACAATACTTCAGCAAAGTGACATGCTGCCATGTTCAGATTGTTTCTGATGACTGCTGCTCTGCTAGAAATGGTGTCCTATATACCCGTTCCACCCCCGCTCCTGTCACTGTCTGTGCAGCCGCCACGGTGGGTGGTGATGCTGGCGACGCTTCGCTGTGAACTGCGGCCCCCACAGTCTCGGCACTACTGCTGTCGGATGCGGGCGTCACTGTAGGAGGACGCTTTACTTTCTCTCGGTTCAGTGCAAGATCCCGTGCCTGACCCAGTCGTAAGGCGCTATTTTTGTTAATTGTAATATCTTGAAGCCTAATTTGAATGACCTCTTAAGTCATACATTCGCAGAAGGAGGAAGATTGCCTATCTTGGTTATGTTGTAATCTATAGTATGGTTAAATTTTATACTATGATTAGCCATGGCTGGATTTGTTAGTCTAGCGTAATTCAGTGGGCATCTGTGTTCACCGCACTCCTATTAAACCATGGGTACAGTTTCCCCAATGTATGCTTTGAGCACTGGTCAAGGGAACACAGGAATTCATGGAATTATTAAGCAGGAAATTCGAGACCAACGTGGCGAGACTCTTGAAATTACTTTCTGTTGAATGGAAATTATTATGAAAAGACATAGTGTCAGCATAGGGTGGCCCCTTTCGCCAGTAGTAGCGAAGTTGTTCGTGGAAGATTTCGAAGAGAAGGCCGTGGAGCAAGCCCAACGAAAACCCTTACGTGGATAATACGTTCGTGTTTGGTCACATGGACAGGACAGCTTAGATGAATTTTTCTATCACCTCAGTCCCTTCTCCCCAACACACAGTTTACCAGCCGGTCGGTGTGGCCGAGTGGTTCTAGGGGCTTCTGTCTGGAATCGCGCGACCGCTACGGTCGCGGGTTCAAATCCTGCCTCGAGAATGGATGTGTGTGATGTCCTTAAGTTAGTTAGATTTAAGTAATTCTAAGTTCTATGGGACTGATGACCACAGATGTTAAGTCCCATGGAGTTCAGGGCCATTTGAACCATTTAAACGGAGTTTACCATGGATCTGGAACAAGAAGGCGTCTTCTCATTGATTGACATCCTAACGATTTGGCACGATATATCGCAGGAGGACATCCAGCAACCGTATCAAGGAGTATCAAGCCGAATAATGTACCGAGCGAGGTGGCGCAGTGGTTAGCACACTGGACTCGATTCGGGAGGACGACGATTCAAACCCGCGTCCTGCCATCCTGATTTAGGTTTCCCGTGATTTTACTAAATCGCTTCAGGCAAATACCGGGATGGTTCCTTTGAAAGGGCACAGTCGACTTCCTTCCCCATCCCTCCGAAATCCGCTGGAACTGAGGACCTCGTTGTTTGGTCTAATAATATGTGTGAAACTTTGTGGGGCTTAACTGCTAAGGTCATAAGTCCCTAAGCTTACACACTACTTAACCTAAATTATCCAGAGGACACACACACACACTCATGCCCGAGAGAGGAATCGAACCTCCGCCGGGAGCAGCCGCACAGTCCATGACTGCAGCACCCAAGACCGCTCGGCTAATCCCGCGCGGCGCTGTTTGGTCTCCACCTCCAAATCAACCACCCAACAATTGACATTCTGGTGCATAAGCACTCTATAAACACTCATCTGTATTTACACATTTACACACCAACAGTGGTCCGCTGTCGCAAACCATGGTTCCAATAAATACCATCCATGCGACAAGTCATACAATAAGGAAACTGTATGTGCGGTAGGAGAGAGGTGCCGTTAACATTCATGTCTTACTGAATTACACCAGGCAACCAAATCAGCGGTGGCCAGCCATAGTATAAAAATTGACAATACTGTAGGGTACAACAAAACCAAGTTTCTTAGGCAAGAGTCCTTCCTCTGGGATTGCGTGATTAAAGAAGACATTGAAATTAGCGTCCACGATGGTCTAATTAAGAAAGATAGCAGCGCACTACTGAGCCAAGCGTGGAACACTGTACTGAGCCGAGAAAAAGCAGAACTCTCCCGTGCAGTGAGGCCCGCACCCGACGGCGATAACGCGGAAACTGGGAACCGAGTTCACAACCAGACATCACTACCCCCACGACGGAGGCTACACTGCCACTGACAAGACCGTAGTAATGGAAGGGGTAACGGCCAACGTATATAGGATGTCGACCCGAGGTCATCAGGAACCATCTGAAGGTGGGGACAAATCAGTTTTTCCAAAATATCTTGAAGAACTTAGGGTGTGACCCAAGCGAAGTCATAATTCTTATCATAACAGATGCCTAAATAGATGCTTAACTGCTATTCCTCACATATCCTTGATTCCTGTATAGTATTTAGAACATTTAAAATCAATTGTATTGTAAATGTCGTGTGACTAGGGCCTCCCGTCGGGTAGACAGTTCGCCGGGTGCAAGTCTTTCGATTTGACGCCACTTCGACGACTTGCACGTTGATGGGGATGAAATGATGGTGATTAGGACAACACAACACCCAGTCCCTGAGCGGAGAAAATCTCCGACCCAGCTGGGAATCGAACCCGGGCCCTTAGGACTGACATTCTGTCGCGCTGACCCCTGAGCTACCGGGGGCAGACAAGTGTAGATAAGCATACAGAATAACATTCTGATAATATGTCTCATTAACTTTCCTGTGGACCACTTAGAATTTTCCTACTTCATACCAATATGTTGTTATGACTTTCCAAACCCACTCATTACACAAAAACATTTAAATCAAAAGCGGTGTTAGTATTAATACTTACTATTTGCATTTGTGCGTGTTTGTGTTTGTCATGCCTCTTGAACTACGTGTCGTACAATGATAGTTTTGTAGGTACATTCGACGGTATATGTGAACACTGTCTGCAAAATGCGTCGTCAATACATATACTAGCAAAAAAAGTAACAAACTAAAACGTCATGCCTGATTCGATAGTTTTACTGAATGAACAGCGAAAACGTAGTCAGCGAGGGGATTGTTAGCGAGGCAAAAATTTTTTAAATGTTTGAAATCATGTGTAAACTTTGTTACATTCTCAAATACTGTATTAATACAGCCTGGGTATTTTCGCGTGGTGGGCTACATTTGGTTTGCACCCCTACCCCTTTGATAGGTAGCTGGATCTTATCCCCGCAACGATTCCTTTCAGACAAGCGATTTATGCACCAGTTCTGGTTAAAATTGCCCAGTAGTTTAGGAGGATATAGGGAAGATACATACATACAATACATACATACATACATTTGTACATCCATTTTTATAATATGTATAGATTACTTAGGAATGAATAACTGAAGTTCATTAACAGTATACTGCATTCATGGCTTATTAACAAAACTGCGTTGCAGATCTCGCTACACCATTCAGTAGCGCTGGAGAAGCGTTATCCATTGACGCCTTGCTCGTTCCTGTACCTATGTTTTTCACCAGTGTTAATTTTCTAGTAAATTATCGAATTCCGTATTTTATAACAATTCCTACAGTTTTCGTCGGGTTAGTTACCTCTTCGCACCAGAAATTCCTGTTCGAAATTTCCTTTCGGTGCTGTACGTGGTTCAATTTTAGCTTAACTAGTACTAGTAATGATCGTTCATTCGAATTTTGTATCCCGCCAATTTTTCGCTATTCTTAGTAATCAACGTTAGACGCCGTCGTATGCTTGTGTCTATTGTTGGACTTCAGAAATTCCATGCTCAACCACAGGGCCATTTCCTTTATCTGTGGAGCCTGGATGGTTTCCATGTTCCAATGACAGCTGAGATGCACACAAAACTGGCAGCCGGGGTACAGCTCTTTGGAGCTGATGGTCCAGTCGCTCTGCATTACTAACAAGCACAGCTTGAGATTACTTTTTTTTTTAAAGTGGTTTAGATGATTCTAATAATACGTGCAGTTCTCCATGTAAATTTTTTTTCTATAAAATTACAAACGTCAGTTGTGGTTTTTTGAGACAGCCATTAATATTAAGACTGCTATGTGGCATTCAGAATCCTTTGCACTTATATGAGATATTCAAATATGAGCTACCACTGACATCACATTCCAAGATCGCGGCGGTTTGATGGTGAAAAGTGCAAATGTTAGTGCAGGTCCCTAAATGCATGGCCAAACTTGCCAGTGACGTCATTATCCTCGTCAGTGACATCAACAAGCCACACACTTTTCCATATCCTCTCCCCTCTCTACAACCAATCTCAGTGGAATATTAAAAGTGTAGATACATTCAAAAATCCAAGATGGCGGAACTAGCTCAATTGTGTTAATTTTAACTAAGTTAAATTAGAAATACTCTCCCCATCCCCTCCCCATAATATCCAACCAATAGTAGCGAAGTATTAAAATGAGACAGCCAATAAATAAGTACATTAATTTAAAAACTAAGGTGGTAGGACCCGCTCGATTGTGCTTTATGCCCTACTCTCTCCTGCTTCTCTTCCAACCCATCACAATGAAGTATTTAAATCAGCCGTAAAAGTGGTCTCAAGTTTTCATTAAATCCTTGAGAGTCAAAGATGTTTATCTCCACATTGTTTACACATACACACATGCCTCTGTATTTAATCGTTATAATACTGACTGAAATTGCTACTTGTCTCTGAACTGCGAGCACTTGCATAACAGGCCTCTCCATACACACGGTGATCAGATAACGTCGCAAAAGCTTGTAATGGTGTTGCAGGAAACGTTGTGCCGAGAAATATGTGTTAAAGACAAAAATTCGATACGTCTCGCCGTTTCAGAATTAATTAGCATCGAAATTATCCAGTCAGACCATCGTGAGTGTAAATTCAAGCGGCCCACCAGAGACGGTGTCACCAAACGTGTACTTCGCTTGATTTCCTAAAATCGAACGAGAGAGCGCTACAAAAATTGGACAGGGGGCGGTAGTAAGGACCGAACTAGGGCCGAGGACTGACCAGTCTCGTGCGCTATCATCGTGCCTCTTACACATGTGATCTCTCATACGAAGTAAACATGTCTCTCTGTATTTCATACATCAAGTACCGTATTCCTTACACATATACTATCTTTCTCTTAGAAAGTACTCATTTCTCCTGTCTGTTTCTCTCTCTCTCTCTCTCTCTCTCTCTCTCTCTCTCTCTCTCTCTCTACACACACACACACACACACACACACACCTGCATCATGTGCGAGGGTTACTAAAGGTCATTTTGCAAGGTGACAACCTTTCCCCTCCTAGGTGACCACCATTTACCTCTGTGATCAAGAATAAAAACGGGTGACCATTTAACAAAACGCAACGGGCCAAGTAACACGGTTTGAGGAAATAGAACTGGTCGCTGTTTAAAAAATGGAACAGGTTAACGTTTAAAGAAATAGAACAGGTCACTATTTGAAGAAACCAGTACTGGTCACCTAAAAGAAAACACAACAGGTCACCATTTTAAAAAAATGAAATGAATCACCATTTAAGAAAATGGAACTCATTATTGTCTAAAAAACGAAATAGGATCGCTGTTTAAAAAATGGAATGGGTTATCCTTTAAAAAAACAGAATGGGTAACAGTTTAAAGAAATGGAACGGGTCACTGTATAAGAAAATGGAATGGGTCACCATTTAAGAAAAGGGAACTGGTCACCGTTTAAAAAAACGGAATGGGTCACCGTTTTAAAAAACAAAATGAATCACAATTTAAGATAACGGAACGGGTTATCATTAAAGAAAACGGAATGGAGGCCCCACTTAAGAAAATGGTCAGGTGAGAGTGAAAGTCAGTAGAAGGAATGGCGGTCAACAGAGAATTATGACCAGCTTACAGAGTGAGCGCCATTACCCTATATACTACTGGGGGGAGGGGGCAATCAAATACATACTCTGTACATACCGTAAATACAGTACTGTTTTGTCATTTAAATTAAAATATTTCCTCTGCCTCGTCATTAAATTACGTATCACATAGTTGTGTGCGCAAAAATTTCCACAATAAATCTCACAACTCTCCACCTCTAACTCATCATTAAATGTCATGAAAAAAAAAGGAACGACTCTGAACTTTTTGTGACATGTTCAGAAAAAAGTATAAATACTTGAGCTCCCGAGCTTTTCCCATCAGTAACACACATGCACGCAATATATGTGCTAGTGTCGTCAGTGTGGGACCCGACTGCTCCAAGACAGAAAGCGCAATGCAGTGTGGGAAGTTATCCCTGCAGGTCTCACCTCTGCTAATAAAGACTCACAGCTCAGCCGGCTCTGTGAATAGAGAGTTAGACTCGCTAACATTATGGTGTCTGAAGCAAAAAAACTACAGACGGAATGGGTGGGGAAGAAACCAAAACTAAATATACCTTAGACATAAAATATACTGCATTTTTTCATATAATGTTTTACTTTCTATGTTTTTCCATGTATTTGCACTTTTTACATTTTTATAGCTGTTTACAATATTTATATATCAGTTTTTACAGGTATATACATATGAGGCGCTGAGAAACATAAGGGCCTAAAGCACATCGTCATTAGACCCATACTGAAGCGAATATCAGAGAAACCGGTGAGGCAGCTTTTCGTGAATGTTTATACATACAATATGGACCTACGGCACAGATAAATCTGGCTCACCATAAGATCAATAGATGTCAAGAGAATGCATACATATTACAATCTCAAAATCGACGAGGGTGTATTTTTAGTCCCTCATAGTTCTGATTGTCTCATACATATTTTTAATAGAGTTACATTTTTTTCTAAATTTTTTACAAACGTTGTTATAGGCACTTAAAATGAAATCAGTCATCATCAGTTCTCACACGGTTGTGACCTAAGGCCAATTTGCTCACTTTATCGTCAAATATGAAATGCTTATTGTCTTTTATCAAATTGATAATTCGCTTTGCTTTTTTGTCGAGACTGTGTGTAGCTTTGACCGAATTAAATACTTCTCAGTTAATTTTGCAGTATCATTTAACAGATAGTCGCAACAAGCATTAATGCTATGTTCTTTTGCCAATGAGCATTTATACATTTTGCTCTATGCATTGTGCACTGCAAGTCAGTTTCGAGTGTGTTCCTTTTTGATCTCACTCTAATGAATTCAGCAATTATGTGTCCTGATAACTCATCTGTCATTAAACCCACTTTCTTTTTATTGATGTGTGGGATGTTATCAATATTATCATCCCAGCAAGCCAAAGTGTCAAACCAGTTACATCGGTTTCAACATCATTGATATATGATATTACAACGACTGCATTTCGTTTTACTGAGAAGGTGTAATGATGTCCAGTAATTAAAAATCATTTGAATCTAGCCATTAAACACTTATTTAGCCATTTACTTGTGTGGAAGGTAAATATATTCTGATGAAGAAGTACTATTCACATTCACACTTTGGAACATTAAAAACTATCTGTAGATTGCTGTAGACAATCAGTAAGCACGTTCGCACCCTCTCAACCACTAGGAGCAAAAATTGAAGTCACCTGATACCCGGCGCATCCAGTTCTAAGCGGAAACGTTCTATCGTTTTGGCTCTGTTAAATCATTATTGTTGACTGCACTCTGTTATCACCTGTCGTCACATTCATTGTCATTCCGATATTTACTTCTTACTGAGTGCCAATAAGTAGCCTTTAGTTCAGTTATGTTATGAATAGGCATTTACTTAATAGTGAACCAAGGGTCTGCATGAAAATTTCGGAACGCTCCCTGACGTGGGAATCGAAGCAATCGTACGACTGGGTAAAAAGTGATCATGAAGATATATTCAATGTGGTTTATGATATGTGTCAGGATGGTTCGTATTCTGAAACAAGCCAAAGAAAATCGAAGAAAATTAACGAATGACAAAAAATATTTCTCACGAAAAAAATACTTCCAACAAGTGACACTATATCCTTAAAAAGAGGGTGATTAAATCTTCAATCAATTATAAAAATGTGTCTTCTATGCTGTCGGTTCACGTCCACTTGCAGGGAATTGTGGGTGATGTGTGTTAAGCAGCGCGAAGAGAGAGAGATAAATTTAAATAAAGTTATCGTTGATCTATTTAAACATCAATTTATAGTGGACCTCCCGTTATTGTTGTTGTTGTTGTTGTGGTCTTCAGTCCTGAGACTGGTTTGATGTAGCTCTCCATGGTACACTATCCTGTGCAAGCTTCTTCATCTCCCAGTACCTACTGCAGCCTACATCCTTCTGAATCTGCTTAGTGCATTCACCTCTTGGTCTACCTCTACGATATTTTCCCTCCACGCTGCCCTCCAATACTAAATTGGTGATCCCTTGATGCCTCAGAACATGTCCTACCAACTGATCCCTTCTTCTAGTCAAGTTGTGCCATAAATTCCTCTTCTCCCCAATTCTGTTCAATACTTCCTCCTTAGTTATGAGATCTACCGATCTAATCTTCAGCATTCTTCTGTAGCACCACATTTCGAAAGCTTCTATTCTCTTCTTGCCCAAACTGTTTATCGTCCATGTTTCACTTCCACACATGACTTCACTCCACACAAATACTTTCAGAAACGACTTCCTGACACTTAAGTCTATACTCGATGTTAACAAATTTCTCTTCTTCAGAAACGCTTTCCTTGCCATTGCCAGTCTACGTTTTATTTCCTCTCTATTTCGACCATCATCATTTCTTTTGCTCCTCAAATAGCGAAACTCATTTACTACTTTAAGCGTCTCATTTCCTAATCTAATTCCCTCAGCATCACCCGACTTAATTCGACTACATTCCAGTATCCTCGTTTTCCTTTTGTTGATGTTCATCTTATATCCTCCTTTCAAGACACTGTCCATTCCGTTCAACTGCTCTTCCAAGTTCATTGCTGTCTCTGACAGAATTACAATGTCATCGGCGAACCTCAAAGTTTTTATTTTTTCTCCATGGATTTTAATACCTGGTCCGAATTTTACTTTTGTTTCCTTTACCGCTTGCTCAATATATAGATTGAATGAAATCTGGGAGAGGCTACAACCCTGTCTCACTCCCTTCCCAACCACTACTTCCTTTCATGTCCCTCGACTCTTATAACTGCCATCTAGTTTCTGTACAAATTGTAAATTGCCTTTCGCTCCCTGTATTTTAGCCCTGCCACCTTCAGAATTTAAAAAAGAGTATTCCAGTCAACATTTTCAAAAGCTATCTCTAAGTATACAAATGGTAAAAACGTTGGTTTGCCTTTCCTTAATCTATCTTGTAAGATAAGTCGTAGGGTCAGTATTGCTTCACGTGTTCCAATATTTCTACGGAATCCAATCTGATCGTCTCCGAGGTCAGCTTCTACTAGTTTTTCCATTCGTCTGTAAAGAATTGGTGTTAATATTATGCAGCCGTGACTTATTAGACTGACAGTTCGGTAATTTTTACGTCTGTCAACACCTGCTTTCTTTGGGATTGGAATTATTATATTCTTCTTGAAGTTTGAGGATATTTCTCCTGTCTCATACATCTTGCTCACCAGATGGTAGAGTGTTGTCAGAACTGACTCTCCCAAGGCTGTCAGTACTTCTAATGGAATGTTGTCTACTCCCGGGGCCTTGTTTCGAGTTTGGTCTTTCAGTGCTCTGTCAAGCTCTTCACGCAGTATCATATCTCCCATTTCATCTTCATCTACATCCTCTTCCATTTCTATAATATTGTCCTCAAGTACATCGCCCTTGTATAGGCCCTCTATATACTCGTTCCACCTTTCTGCTTTCCCTTCTTTTCTTAGAACTGGGTTTCCATCTGAGCTCTTGATATTCATGCAAGTGATTTTCTTTTCTCCCAAAGTCTCTTTAATTTTCCTGTAGGCAGTATCTATCTTACCCCTAGTGAGATAAACCTCTACATGCTTACATTTGTCCTCTAGCCATCCCTGCTTAACCATTTTGTACTTCCTGTTGGTCTAATTTTTGAGACGTTTGTATTCCTTTTTGCCTGCTTCATTTATTGTATTTTTATATTTTCTCCTTTCATCAATTAAATTCAATATTCTGTTATCCAAGGATTTCTACTAGCCCTCGTCTTTTTACCTACTTCATCCTCTGCTGCCTTCACTACTTCATCCCTCAAAGCTACCCATTCTTCTTCTACTTTATTTCTTTCCACCATTCCTGTCAATTGTTCCCTTATGCTCTTCCTGAAACTCTCTACAACGTCTGGTTTAGTCAGTTTATCCAGGTCCCATCACCTGAAATTGTCACCTTTTTGCAGTTTCTTCAGTTTTAATCTACAGTTTCATAACCAATAGATTGTGGTCAGAATCCACATCTGCCTCTGGAAATGTCTTACAATTTAGAACCTAGTTCCTAAATCTCTTTCTTACCATTATATAATCTATCTGAAACCTTCTAGTATCGCCAGGCTTCTTCCATGTTTACAACCTGCTTTCATGATTCTTGAACCAAGTGTTAGCTATGGTTAAGTTACGCTCTGTGCAAAATTCTACCAGGCGGCTTCCTCTTTCATTTATTAGCCCCAATCCATATTCACCTACTACATTTTCTTCTCTTCCTTTTCCTACTATCGAATTCCAATCAGCCATGAATATTAAATTTTCGTCTCCCTTCACTATCTGAATAATTTCTTTTATCTCATCATACATTTCTTCAGTTTCTTCGTCATCTGCAGAGCTAGTTGGCATATAAACTTGTACTACTATAGTAGGATTGGGCTTCGTGTCTATCTTAGCCACAATAATGCGTTCACTATGCTGTTTGTTGCACCTGACTCGAAGTCTTATTCCTCCTGCCACCGAACTTCACTAATTCCCACGATATGTAACTTTACCCTATCCATTTCCCTTTTTAAATTTTCTAACCTACTTGCCCGATTAAAGGATCTGACATTCCACGCTCCAATCCGTAGAATGCCAGTTTTATTTTTCCTGATAACGACGTCCTCTTGAGTAGTCCCCGCCCGGAGATCCGAATGGGGGACTATTTTATCTCCGGAATATTTTACCCAATAGGACGCCATCATCATTTAACCATACAGTAAAGCTGCATGCCCTCGGACGGCTGTAGTTTCCCCTTGCTTTCAGCCGTTCGCGGTACCAGCACAGAAAGGCCGTTTTTGATAGTGTTACAAGGCCAGATCAGTCAATCATCCAGACTGTTGCCCCTGCAACTACTGAAAAGGCTGCTGCCCCTCTTCAGGAACCACACGTTTGTCTAGCCTCTCAACAGATACCCATCCGTTGTGGTTGCACCTACGGTACGGCTATCTGTATCGCTGAGGCACGCAAGCCTCCCCACCAACGGCAAGGACCATGATTCATGGGGGGGGGGGGCTCCAGTTATTAACCTTTTAAATGCAACCAGAAGTCCATGTTTAATGCCAGAAGTACGCAAATTTGTATTCAGGTAAACGTTTATATAAGTTTTAGAAAGTACTTCATTTGTAGAAATATCTGTAGTTTTTATCCACCTCTCCTTAATATGTCTTATTTGCCTCTATAAAGTTGTAAACCCCTGTCATGATTCTGGTATAACCGAAAAGGCTAAAATAGCATGTAACTGAAATCACTCAAATCCCCGGAATGAGTGAAAAACATTCAAATAAGTGATGTGGTTGTAGAGACTAGATTCATTCGGCTGTTTCATTCGACTGAAAAAAAAACGACTGAATGAAAAAATCATCGACTTGCCAATCGCATGTTAAGAACCATTCAGTTGTCGCATCACTAGAATGTAAACACTGGTACGTTTGACTTGTGATCCAGTTACGTAGCGCTGCGTTCTGTCAAGAGTTTTAACAACCTACGTCGTTCTTTGAAAGCTTCCTGTTGCTGTTCCATAAACTGGTGCTGCATTTCCGTGCATTTCTGTTGTTATTCTTCCATCAAACGCTGCTACATCTCTATGAACTTCTGCTGCTGGAGGGCCAACGTTTCAGTAAGCTCCGTGAGCTCTGCCGCTGCCATTCTGGGTCGTCTTTACGGTTCTATGGATTTTAGTCGCCAAATAATGTGTGCTGTGGTTGTCTTCCGCATTAGCTGCAATTCTTAAGTCACATTTGTTGCATCAGAACACAAAGCAGTAAGTACGCACTGTGTACAGTAACATCAGCGAATGTGACAGCTTCACGACTGAAGCCGATACATAGTCATGGCACTTTTGCATTTATACAGAAATTCTATTAAAGTGTAGTAAAGTTTCTGGAACTTTTCAAAAACAACAGCTTGTGCTATACTACATTTCTCGGTAGATTCACATGGTGGTAGCCATGAATAGACAACACAGAGGACTTGCAGTACTCACCAGTTAAAATTTCAGGAACCTGGTCTACCGATGTTTAATATCTCCCTTCATCTCTGCGCTGAACTTTACCTATTTCATTGAACTTGGCCATTAAAAACTTGGAATATTCTTCAGTAAAATTAATCCACAACTTTTTAAAACCGACTGTGATATTTGTATATTAATGTTCGGGCTTTATATGAATCAGTCTTAAAATTCTACACAAATACCCTTCATTTGGGCTCCCTTCATTTTAAACCAGCTATTACTTAATCTGAGCCGAAATCGCCTTTACTAACTGTTATTAACTTTTTATTGCTGTACTTCCATTCCAGCGACATCGTTAGTGACAATGTGTCTGCCACGTTTTGACTTCTTGACTTTTCGTATTGGCCGGCCGAAGTGGCCGTGCGGTTAAAGGCGCTGCAGTCTGGAACCGCAAGACCGCTACGGTCGCAGGTTCGAATCCTGCCTCGGGCATGGATGTTTGGTTAGTTAGGTTAGTTAGGTTTAACTAGTTCTAAGTTCTAGGGGACTAATGACCTCAGCAGTTGAGTCCCATAGTGCTCAGAGCCATTTGAACCATTTGAACTTTTCGTATTTGATGTGAATTTCAAGCTATTTCTATCCACAACTTTTATTAGTTGTGTGTCACATATGCTTCTCTAGAGGCCTATAATATTTGTTCATGGTTCCAGATACTAACACAATACATAGAGTATCGACAAATTAATACAGGCTGCCTTAATATTTCGCAGTATTGTCAAGGTTAAAGATTTCTCGCGATGTTATCTGCTTTTGATGCGCGTATTTGACAGTTTATGGGTGCCGCGCTGCTATACTTACACTGTTTTGGATAAAAATAATGTCAGGTAATTCTCAAATTCTGATGTCTAATTCTGTTGGGAACCTGTGCACCACGACCGTATTATTGTAAATATATATTGAGTGAACGCCAGCATTGGTCGTAAATACTGAGATCTTCATTTTACAGATCGATTTCGGTCACTGTGTGACCATCTTCAGTGTAAATTATTCGTACCTCGTAGACCCATCTCGTTATAGTACAACATTTTCTACTTCCAACAGATATCTTCACTTTTACGTCACAAAATATTTTTTAAATTTAGAGAGGAGCCTATCTTGTAGCCTTAGTAGTTGCCCATCTGACCTACAGTGAGCTCACTGGATTTCAATATTTACGACCGATACTGTATTTATCCAAAATATAATTCTCAAATGTTATGGCCATTACCTCAGTTTTAAACAAAATTTCATCTAGTCCAGGTAAGAAACATCTCATTAACACTGCATACATATCAGATGGACTGAATGTCTTCTAGAAGTCGGTGACGTCGACCAAGTCTATATGTTACCATGGCTTTATCTTTACAGAGGCCACCTACAGAGGAGACTGCCGCTGGCAAAGGCTTGCTGAGCCGTGTGGTGTACGCCTTACTGCCTTCCTCCTCTACCGCTGTGGCTTTTGTTTCCCAGACGAGGACCGGTGGTGAAGACTCGAAAGCAGGCAGTGGGGCAGCCATCTCGAGTCCGGCGGAAGTCGAGCACCCTGACAGCAAACGTTCCACAAAGGCCATCGTCTGCAGTGCCTCTTGCGTGGTATGCCTCTGTAACATGACAATATGCATAATCATTGAATGTAGAAGTTAAAAGTATGTTAGAATATCAACATAACATATTCAGCTCTGGGTACAAAGACGGGGAGCACGAATGGATACAATTCAAAAGCATTATTCAGTGCTCCATAAACCTGTGTATGCCAAGCAAGGTTTTGAGAAATGGGAAAACCCAACGTGGTCCAGTAGCTGTGTTAGAAAGCTCATACAAAAGAAGGAGAACCTAATCACAGATTTGAACAAACTCAAAAATTTGTGGGTGAACAAAAGTTAAACGAAGTCGCACTGACTGTATCAGTTCGACCTCAAAATTTTGCCAAACAATATGAGTAAAAATCTTAAACGTTTTCGTCTTGCCATAAGTTCGAAATCAGATAAAAATCATCTATTCAGTTAGTCGGTGACCATAACGGCGCCGAAACTGGAGATGACAGAGGGGAGACAGATACTGTCTACTGGCACAGTTTTTTAAATTGTTACACGGGAGATTTACTTGAGGACAATATTATGGAAATGGAAGAGCATGTGGTTGAAGATGAAATGGGAGATACGATACTGCGTGAAGAGTTTGACAGAACACTGAAAGACCTGAGTCGAAACAAGGCCCCCGGAGGACAACATTCCATTAGAACTACTGACAGCCTTGGGAGAGCCAGTTCTGACAAAACTCTACCATCTCGTGGGCAAGAAGTATGAGACAGGCGAAATACCCACAGACTTCAAGAACAATATAATAATTCCAATCCCAAAAAATGCAGGTGCTGACAGATGTGAAAATTACCGCACAATCAGTTTAATAAGTCACGGATGCAAAATACTAACGCGAATTCTTTACAGACGAATGGAAAAACTGGTAGAAGCCGACCTCGGGGAAGATCAGTTTGGATTTCGTAGAAATGTTGGAACACGTGAGGCAATACTGACCCTACGACTTATCTTACAAGAAAGATTAAGGAAAGGCAAACCTACGTTTCTAGCATTTGTAGACTTAGAGAAAGCTTTTGAAAATGTTGACTGGAATACTCTCTTTCAAATTCTGTAGGTGGCAGGGGTAAAACACAGGGAGCGAAAGGCAATTTACAATTTGTACAGAAACCTGATGGAAGTTATAAGAGTCGAGGGGCACGAAAGGGAAGCAGTGGTTGGGAAGGGAGTGAGACAGGGTTGTAGCCTCTCCCAGATTTCATTCAATCTGTATATTGAGCAAGCAGTGAAGGAAACAAAAGAAAAATTCGGAGTAGGTACTAAAATCCAAGGGGAAGAAATAAAAATTTTGAGGTTCGTCGATGAGATTGTAATTCTGTCAGAGACAGCAATGAACTTGGATAGCAGTTGAACGGACTGGATAGTGTCTTGAAAGGAGAGTATAAGATGAACATCAACAAAAGCAAAACGAGGATAATGGAATGTAGTCGAATTAAGTCGGGTGATGCTGAGGGAATTAAATTAGGAAATGAGATACTTAAAGTAGTAAAGGAGTTTTCCTATTTGGGGAGCAAAATAACTGATGATGGTAGAAGTAGAGAGGATATGAAATGTAGACTGACAATGGCAAGGAAAGCGTTTCTGAAGAAGAAAAATTTGTTAACATCGAGTATAGATTTAAGCGTCAGGAAGTCTTCTGAAAGTATTTGTATGGAGCGTAGCCATGTATGGAAGTGAAACATGGACGATAACTAGTTTGGACAAGAAGCGAATAGAAGCTTTCGAAATGTGGTGCTGCAGAAGAATGCTGAAGATTAGATGGGTAGATCATATAACTAATGAGGAGGTATCGAATAGGATTGGGGAGAAGAGAAGTTTGTGGCACAACTCGACTAGAAGAAGTGATCAGTCGGTACGACATGTTCTGAGGCATCAAGGGACCACCAATTTAGTATTGGAGGGCAGCGTGGAGGGTAAAAATCGTAGAGGGAGACCAAGAGATGAATACACTAAACAGATTCAGAAGGATGTAGGTCGCAGTAGGTACTGGGAGATGAAGAAGCTTGCACAGGATAGACTAGCATTGAGAGCTGCATCAAACCAGTCTCAGGACTGAAGACCACAACAACAACAACAACACTGCAAAAGTTCATACCATGGTTTTTGGTATATTCACATGGTGGCAACCATGTATAGACAATAAGAGAATTTACAGCAGTCGCCAGTTAACATTTCAGGAACCGGGACATGAGCACCCAAACAAGACTAAACGATTTTCCTGAAGTGCCTCGCCCAGGGGGCATTTGTAGCTTTTCAGCATCTGTTCTTCCGCTGTTTAATATCTCCCTTCGTCTCTGCCCTGAATTTTGACTGTTTCTTTGACCTTGGCCATTAAAAACATGAAATTTTTTTCAGTAAAATTAATCAGCAACTTTTGGAAACCGACTGTAATATTTGTATATTTGTATATTAAGGTCACGGCCTTTATATGAATCAGACATTAAATTCTACACACATACTTATCATTTGGGCTCCCTTCATTTTTAGCCAGCTATTACTTAATGTGTGCCGTAAGCGCCTTTACTAAGTGTTATTAGCTTATTATTGCTGTATTTCTATTCCAGCGACCATCGTTAGTGACAATGTGTCTGCTAGTTTTCGTTCTACTTGACCGTTCGTATTTGATGCTAATTTCATGCTATTACTACCCGTAACTAGGTAGAATATTTTTATTAATTGTTTCGCATTTGCTTCTCTAGAGGCCTAAAATATTTGTTCATGGTTCCAGATACTTAAAGAATACATATAGTATCGATAAATTAATTATATCTGCCTTATAATATTATCTGCCTAATTATTTGGCAGTATTGTCAAGATTAATGATTTCTCTTGATATTATCTGCTTTTGATATGGGTGTCTGACTGTTTATGAGGAGCATTGCTACTATACTTACACAATTTTGGGTAAAAATGATATCATGTAATTCTCAAATCTTGATGTCTAATTCCGTTGGGAACCTGTGCACCACAACCGTATTATTGTCAGTATATTTTGAATGAATGACAGCGTCGGTCCTAAATACTGAAATCTTTATTTTACAGATCGATTTAGATAACTGTGTGACCATCTCCAGTGCAAATAATTCGACACTGTGAGTTGTAACATGTACTATGATGATTACTTCCAACAGATATCTTCACTTTTACTACACAAAATAATTTTTAAATTTACGGAAGAGCCTATCATGTAGCCTTAGCAGTTGCCAATCGTACCTACAGTGAGCTCACTGAATTTCAATATTTGATATGTTAACATGGCGTTATTTTTACAGATGCCACCTACAGAAGAGACTGCCGCTGGCAAAGGCTTGCTGAGCCGTGTGGTGTACGCCTTACTGCCTTCCTCCTCCACCGCTGTGACTTCTGTTTCCCAGACGAGGACCGGTGGTGAAGACTCGACAGCAGGCAGTGGGGCAGCCATCTCGAGTCCGGCGGAAGTCGAGCACTCTGACAGAAAACGTTCCACAAATGCCATCGTCTCCAGTGTCTCTTGCATGGTATGCCTCTGTAACAAGATAATGTGCATAATCATTGGATGTAGAAGTTAAAAGTGTGTTAGAATATCAACATAACTTATTCAGCTCTGGTTACAAAAACTGGGAGCACGAATGGATTAAAGTCAAAAGCATTATTCAGTGCTCCATAAACCTGTGTAGGCCGAGCCAGGTTTTAAGAAATGCGAAAACCCAACGCGCTTCAGTAGCTGTGTTAGAAAGCTCTTACGAAAGGAAAGACAACCTAATCACAGATTTGAGCGAACTTAAAAACTTGAGGGCGAACATAAGTTAAACGAAGTCACACTGACTGTGTCAGCTCGACTGCAAAATTTTGCCAAACCATATGATAAAAAATCTTAAAAGTTTTCGTCTTACCTTAAGTTCGTAATCGGATGAAAATCAGCCGGCCGTGGTGGTCTAGCGGTTCTAGGCGCGCAGTCCGGAACCGCGCGACTGCTACGGTCGCAGGTTCGAATCCTGCCTCGGGCATGGGTGTGTGTGATGTCCTTAGGTTAGTTAGGTTTAAGTAGTTCTAAGTTCTAGGGGACTGATGACCACAGATGTTAAGTCCCATAGTGCTCAGAACCATTTTTTTGGATGAAAATCATCTAGCCAGTCATTCGGTGACCATAACGGCACCGAAACTGGAAATGACAGAGGGGAGACAGATATACTGTGGACAGTTTTTCAAACTGTTACACTGCAAAAGATCCTATTATGATTCTTTCACTGCAAAAGATCCTGTTATGATTCTTTCAATCATCGCGCCATCACAGAAATGGAATATATTGAAATAAATGATCGATGAATCGAAAATCATCGAAAATTGCTCAACAGTTGATAGGAATCTCAGCCTGATGAGATCCATGTAAGATTCTATACAGATTACGCTAAATTTTAGTTTCCTTTCTAGCAGCAAGTTATCGTTGGTTGGAGCAACCGAGGGTAACAAGCGACTGGAAAAGTGCAGCTCATTCCACGCTTCCAGGACGGATCATGAACAGATGCAAATAATTATAGGCGTTGTAAGTGACGTGCACTTAAGTGGTGTTTATGAAATGAGTGGAGGCCGAACTACATCCTGATGGCTAAAAGAGTCACACGCAAATGGAAATGCTATCTGACATTAAAATCAAAGTAAAAGACTGGGTCGCCACCACCTCTAGCCACACGACAAACAAGAGGTTGTACTGAGTTGGAAATGAAATCAATTTAATCATCAGAAAAACTCATAAAAGATCATTCATTGTAATGTCACTCATAAAAATGGGATGCAATTATTAATACCATCCAAGAATTGTTCACATGAATAAATATTAAAATAATGTAAAAAGTGTGCGAACAATGTGAATAAGCTTGCAGCAACATTACTGAAAGCAAGATCTGTTCTAAAGAATTTGTTTATATAAAAAGGGAACACTAATTATTGGACCTGTGTGCATGGAAACGCTATGGATGGGCTAACAGGGAAACTACAAGTGAATGGCATAGGTAAAGGAGACGTAACATTGGTACACTTGATAAGACTTGAAACAAAGTTATTTATTTCTTAAGACATTGGCATAAGACATCTATCTAACTGCTGTTGCCTGGTAACTATGTACGATTGCTTGCGAAACGCTATACGATTCACAACAAAATCTCTTAATTTAGAATCGCGGTCGTAATTAGAGGGGAATGGGAAAGGTTTAATACTCGCATTCAGACCCACATTCACTCAAAGAACTGCAAGGACGGCCCTGACACCAACATGAAACGAAGCTAGGAGGTTTGTTCCGCTGTGTTGAGAAATAATTAAATAAAAGGGTAAATCTGAATACCAAGGTTGCATTTGAACATTGGTTTGGATGCCTTGGTTCAAATGCCTCTGAACACTATGGGACTTAACATCTGAGGTCATCAGTCCCCTTGAATTTAGAACTACTTCAACCTAACTAACCTAAGGACACCACACACATCCATGCCCGAGGCAGGATTCGAATCCGCGACCGTAGCGGTCACGTGGTTCCAGACTGAAGCGCCTAGAACCGCTCGGCCACAACAGCCAGCCTCTTATTGGTTTGGAGAAACCGCCTCAACGAGGGCCACACATACACGCTTTAACATGAAATGACAAACAACAAATACAACTGAATCATCCGGCGAGATATATTAAATAATCCAATGTCCGATCAATAAGTAAACTCTTGGACAGAGATAGGGGGCCACAGGAGAGTTAGGCTCACAGTTAAATCGTGTGGCAACGTGGTTTGCGGAAACACAATTTCTATGTACCGTGGCCAAATTTAAGCAACATTAAACTACGCAGCCGCGAACAATTAACGTTTTACAGAGGACACATTAGAATAGACAAAGGTTAATGGGAGAGGGCCAACAAACTCAAATATTAACCCACGTGGATGGTTTACAGCGGACATATAGTAAAGAAACAAAGAAAATTCACAAAGAGGCAAAAATTATCAAGATTCGGAAAAGATTAGAACGCATACACACGCAGTCGCAGGCACACAAACATTCACACTGAACCGAGGAAACACATGCAACACCTTTATGCTATGTTCTTCTTACGGACCAAAGTCTGCATTAGGAATCAAACTGAAAGTCGAAAAAAGCATTGCATTTCTTGCTGCGACCCAGAAAAATAATCTTTAAGACAAAACGCGAGCTCAAAAACTAAAAGTTCCCCTCTCGCTACGAGACAATGCATCACTCGGTTAACTCACCCTTCATGGAAGAAACCTCGGCTACACACCCTAGGAGAGCTGGAAGCAGACGGCCCATCTCCCACCAAAACTTCTCCCACACAACCAACCCATGTGTTTCATTTTGCTGTACAGTGGTTTAGTCTGCTGCAGAGAATCAGCAGTAGTCTTACAGAATGGCTAACCCCAGTAGTTTTAAGGTAGGCAAAAAGGTTTGTTCCCTTTGTGTGAAAGTTACCGGTATTAGGTTGTATGCCAGAGAGTTTTGGAATAGGAGGACAACGGATAAACATTTTATGGAATCATAGTCGTGAGTTGGGTTACATATAAAAACATGGAAGATTTATAATGGCGTTATAAACGCATTTGCAAGTCTGAAAAGAACCAATATAACAGCCATATGATGCCTGCAAATCGTAGAAAGAAATAGGCTACGGCTAGATTGAATCATATCTCAGTCTTCTCTGGTACGAAATTTAGCAACGAAAACACCCGAATTGTTCTGTAGGATGCAAAGTGCGCTGAAAGCAAATAAAATGATAATTAAAGGGGAATATAGGCCACTTTCAGCGTATATCGATGGCATGAATTTCATGTAGAGTTATGGAACACGATGTTTGATAGTATATTATGAAGCTTTTGAAGTAAGAAATTCTATATACGAATCATCACAGATTCTGTAAACAGATATTTCTTGAGACTCAGCATGGTGTGTTCGTCCATGAAATCCAGGGCGCCCAGATGGATGGCGTGTTCCTTGACTTCCGAAAACTTTCGATTAAGTCTTGCGCTGTCATTTAATGAACAAAATACTAGCTTATCGCGTATCTGGCAAATATTTTGAATGGATTCAGAACGTCCTAGCAGGTATAACTCGAAACGTGATTTATAGTGCGACGAAACTGACAGTGTGAAAACTACGAAGTAGTTGTGTAGAGCCATTACCGTTTACAGTATAGAGTTAAGTGACAGAAGTCATGGGATACATTTTAATATTGTGTCTGACCTCGTTTTGCCTGTCGTAGTGCAGCAACTGCACGTGGCACGGACTCAACAAGTTACTGGAAGTCCCTTCAGAAATATTGAGCCATGCTGCCTCTATAGCCGTCCATAATTACGAAAGTGTGCACGAACTGACCTCTCGATTACGTTCCATAAATGTTCAGTGGGTTTCATGTCGGGGTAATCTGCGTGGTCAAATCATTTGCTCGAACTGTCCAGAATGTTCTTCAAACCAATCGCAAACAATTGTGGCCTGGTGACATGGCGCATTGCCATCCATAAAAATTTCATCTTTTTTTGGGAACATGACGTTCATGAATGTCTGCAAATAGCCTCCAATTACCCAAACATAACACCTTTCATTCAATGATCCATATATATCCACGCCGTTATGGAGTCACCACCAACTTGTACAATGCCTTGTTGACAACATGTGTCCATTGGTTGAAATCTGCGCCACACTCGAACCCTACCATCAGCTCTTACCACCCGAAATCGGGACTCATCTGAACAGGCCACGGTTTACAGTTGTTTAGGATCCAATCGATATGGTCATGAGCCCAGGCGAGGCACTGCAAGCAATGTTGTGCTGCTAGCAAAGGCATTCACGTCGTTCGTCTGCCGTCAAGCCCATCAACGCGAAATTTCCCCGATTTCTGCGGTTATTTCACGCAGTGTTGCTTGTCTGTTCGCACTGACAACACTACACAAACGATGCTGCTCTCGGCTATTAACTGAAGGCCGATGTCCGTAGTGTTATCTGTGATGAGATATAATGCCTGAAATTTGGCATTTTTGGCACACACTTGACATTATGGATCTGGAAATATTAAATCCCTTAAAGATTTCCGAAATAGTATCTCCTACGCATCTAACTTTAAACTGAATCCTCACGATTTTAAAGTTAATCTTTAACTGACCAAATGTCGAGCTGTTCAGCATATTAAATGTGGACTATTAATTAAAACTGTTCCCCTTATCGTTTGTGTAATTGCTGGTACTTCTCTTTGAAACACTTTAGAATATGTTCCTCTGTTTGCTTTTTACTCTGTGTTTAGCACGAGACCCCACTAAGGGCGTTTCTCGTCGCGCTCTCTGCTCAATCCCCCTGACGTGTACACACAAGAAAAAAGAGAAGATAAACGTGTGGCACTGCTCCAACAGCCCCCAGCGGCCTACGGCTGCTACCACTTTCACCCATCTCTATCTCGCGTTTAAAAATGCGTCTCAACACACACAAATCACTATTCCCTTTTCTTACTCACTGGAGTATCATGTCTACTCAGTTTGCAAGCTGTTACATCTATGAAATATTAAATGATTGACTTTTGTTTGACCCGTGTATTAACTATTACTTCGGATAAGACATATATTATTCTTTTCCCAAGCAAAGCATAGACATAGGGGGTTCGATAATCTTACAAACACTCCCTCTTACAGTTCACTTTTCACAAGTGTCACTGCCTACTTTGGACTGTATCCATCCATCAAACAGCAAACTATTTCTCAGCTGGACATTCTGTGATGAAATTCACCTTAATTACCCATCTGAAACAAATCTTATGTGCTTTTGTTAGTGGTCACCAAGTTCTAAATGAGCTAACTACTTTAATTGCTTAACTGATATATTATCTGCTTTGTAACAGTTAATTTTGAATTATTTATGACTGGTAGCTTTCTATAGCAATTTGGAAACAAGTATGGTGACGATTTCACTCAGCCATCTTTAAAAATATTACTGAAATTGCACTTTTTCTTAATATTGAAACGTGGGAAAAATAGAATTAAAATTTACTTGAATTTAATTGAAATTGCATGTTACTTGGAAACTTACACTTCTATCCAAAGCGACCAATGCATTTAAATACAGTTAACTATTTACACTACATTATTACAACACTGATATTTGCAAAGACGCCAATGTTTACCTTAACTTCTGTTTTTATTTTTGGATTCATACTTTGTTGTTACGTTATAGAACTTTTTAAACTAGGAACTGTTCATGGAGTAGGTAAATAAATTATCGTTTAGTTGAAATTCGCTATGTTAAAAGTTCACAAAAAAACATAATGATGTGCTACTCCATTACAAATGTCTTTGCACAAAAATAAATACAAAGTCTGTTGTGCAGTGCTGTTCGTTCTTAAACGTTCAGTGTGGTTAAATCCAGTGTAGCAGCGGTTCTTCATGTCTCCCTGCATGTATATGGCGTGCTTCCAAAATGTGCCAAATATTGCATCATTGCTATTACAGCAGCCGTTATGACCGTAACCAGAAACAGCCATGCAGTCGCGAAATTCTTGCATCCACGACCTCTTGCTTTACAAGACGACGTTCCACGGCGCACATAAACGCCACCACACACCTTAGAGTGAATTACAGCAGTTATTGCGCAATACTTCCACAGCCATGAGCAACAAGTCTTCTCACTTCAAGGCTAAAGCTACCTCTGCCTTCCCACTAGGGTTGCACACATCATCAATTGATGCCACCCTTTTTATACAATCAGAACTTGCGCTTAGCTTCTCTACAGATTTTATTCAATTTTGTTAATTTTTAAAAGCAAGGAGTAGCTCATCGGTCATTACATTCAACAATAATATAAACTACTCTTTTATCTCTTTACCATTTAAGTTTCAAATTTCTTATAGTTGACTGGAAAGTAGTGGAGACTAACCTAATCTGGTTCGCTATTACCGATCTTTCTTACACAGTAATACTGATAAAATTTTTAAAAATATATACCAGTAACACAAGTACATAGTTGTTCTGTTATACATGCCCCAGATTTCCTTGAGATATCCTTCAAGAATTATACTTGCAAGGAAATGTTTCCTCACAACAACTAAATGCAACTGTATAGCTTTTTAAAATTTCTTTTCATCATTAACACTGTATGTTGTACCACCATACAGCAAGACCTTCAGAGGTGGTGGTCCAGATTGCTGTACACACTGGTACCTCTAATACCCAGTAGCACGTCCTCTTGCATGGATGCATGCCTGTATTCTTCATGGCATACTATCGACAAGTTAATTGATCCAAACAGTCCCACTCTTAAATGGCGATTCGGCGTAGATCCCTCACAGTGGTTGGTGTGTCATGTCGTCCATAAACAGCCCTTTTCAATCTATCCCAGGCATGAAACTTCCTGGCAGATTAAAACTGTGTACCGGACCGAAACTCGAACTCGGGACCTTTGCCTTTCGCGGGCAAGTGCTCTACCAACTGAGCTACCCAAGCACGACTCACGCCCCGTCCTCACAGCTTTACTTCTGCCAGTACCTCGTCTCCTACCTTCCAAACTTTACAGAAGCTCTCCTGCGAACCTTGCAGCACTAGCACTCCTGAAAGAAAGGATATTGCGGAGACATGGCTTAACCACAGCCTGGGGGATGTTTCTAGAATGAAATTTTCACTCTACAGCGGAGTGTGCGCTGATATGAAACTTCCTGGCAGATTAAAACTGTGTGCCGGACTGAGACTCGAACTCGGGACCTTTGCCTTTCGCGGGCAAGTGCTCTACCAACTGAGTTACCCAAGCACGACACACGCCCCGTCCTCACAGCTTTACTTATCCTAATCGTGTCCGTATAAGATTAAGCTACGTAGGTCCGTCTATAAAGACGGCGAAATCAGCAGAATCGTACACTGCAACCTATCTCTCCTTTAGGTTACCTTGGCTTGTTGAATGAATGATAATTCACGGTTTGCCTTAGCTTAAAGATTCGGGCGTTTTCCAATTGTGTCTTTCCAACGTAAACTGATGAAGTTTCTCTGATGATGATGAGAGTCTATATCTTAACAATGTTACTGAAACGGATTATGGTTTGAGATGAATTTACTTAATTGGTATGTGTATCGATTTAATTAAACCTTCGTTAAATCTACTATCGACGAGTAGGCGAATCCCATCCTCATCCAGAATTATTCCTCACAGATGGTGTAATATTCCTTTCCTTCAAGCCGATATCAAAGCATGCGTATTACATTGTTCACGGCGAATTGTCTCCACCAATACAGTATAATTCTAATTCATCCGAGGCAGGAGTACCTTTTTTTGATAAAGTACGAACCTTCAACTTTCCAGGTTTCTCCTTGTATGCGGAATCATTACACAGTGAACCAGCTAAAGCGTCTTAGTAACGCGATGCTGGTCACGAAGGTAACCACTTAGATTTCTTACGTTTAAAGATACTTTTATCAATACTATTTTGCCGCAAATAAGATTATGATATGTCGTATATTTCAGATCATCAGAATCTCTCCATTTTTCATAAACATTAATAACGATATTTCAATGCGCAAATACTTAACGACATCTATCATCGTGACACACATTTACGTTCGATAAACTACGCTGAGAAGGAGGACACATACTTATCTTAGTACGGTAATGTGACCAACGAAAATTCACGGAAATGGTCGCAGTGCTTGGATAGAATGAATCACTAGACTGTAATTCATACTTACGCAGATATGGCAGTTCTTTTTCACTGTTGCATGGCGACATTGACCATGAAAATGATTTCAGGATGGATGGTGAAACTGCGCAACCGTGAAAATGGAAGACTTTAAAGTTTCGCTTTTTATCTAGTCCGGTGGCCGGTTGGCGTGACAGTCGTATTCGTGAAACCAACAATAATACACAAAACGTGATACAGATCTATTTAAAATCTAACTAAACGTTATTAAGAAATGAGATCAGGTTTGCTGAACAGGATGAGGAATAAATTACAGAACAAGATAAAACATAGTGGTAATCCATAAGCGAAGGCTTCCGCAGCCGTAGTCACTGTTAATAAAATTCTTCTGGGCTGTTGACTGCATTGGCAATGTATAAAATCGTCCGACGTTTCCGCCGCTATTGCAAACGGTCTTCCTCAGGGTTTTCTGCTGTGCTAGCTTTGTGCTCAGTGTGGCTCGGCACAAAGCCCTGACGAAAGCCGTTTGCAATGGTGGCCGAAATGTCGGACAATTTTTATATTGACAGTGCGGGCAACAACCAAGAAGAATTTTATTGACTTTAATGAAAGTTCATTTGGCATTCAGCAGCATTCAGCCACTTAATTTAGACGCATAAGTACAAAATTTCGAAAATCGAAGAAATATTTTTTTACAACAAAACGACAAAAATTGCTTCCACAACAATAAAACTGTCACACTCGCTAGGCAGTGATTCGGCTTGTTCTCTGTGAGATGGTTCAAGAGCATTATTGATAGTAGATCTCATTACTTGGGAAAAATTAAAGCGCAGGTCTGAAAGAGTCTTTGTTGCCGGTTTATGGGCTGCAGTTCGTCTTGAATTTACATCCCATCCCACACATACTATGTAGGATTATTATCCTGACGCCTGGATATCTTCAGCTGCAAGGCTCTGCGAAGTTGCCTATCCTCCACGACAAGAAATCTTGGAGTAACTGCATCTCTAAAACGACACATATGTACTTTCATTAGTTCAGTGTGTCCACTAGATGTTAACATCTTTCCTCGTACCACTGAAAAATACAGTGTGTCCGGGTTAAAGATATAATAATATAAAATACAATAAGGTGACACGTAATTCAAATATTTATTGGTGGTTTGCTTCCACAAGTATGATAACTCAGAATGTTTTCTGTGTTTGCTTGCAGCAATTGAAAATGCCCGAGCATATGCGTAACTGCTTAGTTCACGTAAACTTGCGTGGACTCCACAGTAGATGTTGTTGCGTGTGCTAAGGTCTGTTACACTAGCACAACCTCGTTTTTGGCATTAGTTTGGACTGCGAACAACTAGCTCTATTTTCGTGCCGGCTTCTATAACAATGTTACCTATTAAAAAGGAATTAAAAAACGAAACAAGCGACTTCGGGAAGGTGGGAGTTTGCTTTTGATGTCAGGCCACCACGCCAGGCTACTGTTGAATTAATCCCACATCCTTTCAGCGGCCGTGTCTTAAGTCATTCCGACAAGCACGTAGGCAGTTACAGGTAGCTCGTTCGACGTATACAATGTCATACATAAAAGGTTGTGCCTACGAGCGTACAAACTGCAACTTCATCACAAAATGAAGCATGAGGACGGGCCGTAACGGAAGGCATCCGCGGAGACAATACTGGCAAAAATTGACGAAAACGAGGCATTCCTCGATTTAGACTGTTTGTCGGACGAGACTGCATTCCACACTTCCGGCACGGTAAACACGCAAAGTTTTCGCATATGGGAAACTGAACCCGCACGTAGTAAGAGTGCGAACGTGACACTCCGAAAGTGAATGTATGGTGTGGACTGTTGAAGAACAGGGTTATAGATCCATTCTTCTTCGAGGAACCTAAATTTAATGCAACAACGTACGCAGACATGTTGAAGCTGTATGTTGTGCCTCAATTTATTCGTGACGTGACCTTTCAACAAGATGGCGCACCATGCTACTTTGCAAACAATGTGAGGGATTTCTTGGATCATGAGTTTCCAGATCGCGTGATTTGGAGATGTAGTCCATCGATTGCTTGTCCCCGTAGAAGCTCAGATATTTCGCCACTTGAGTTTTTTCTGTGAGGGTTTATCAAGACACCAGTTCGTGATCTACCAGATCTGCACCACCGTATTCGTGCAGATATCGCAAATGTTACGACTGCTATGCTGCAAAACACTTCGACAGAGGTGGAATACAGATTCAATGTGTGTCACGTCACTTGGTGTGCATATCGAAGTCTGTTAGGTGTGTAAAAAAACGTTTTGTATTAACTTATTTGTAGGAACATACTCCCAACAAATATCTCAATTACTTCTCAAGTTACTACATTTTATATTATTGTATGACATCCTGTAGATGAAGCTCTGTAGGTCTATCCAATAAGATGTCAGCCTACGTTAGGAATCAATCACTACCGAATTAATTTCTCTCCTTGATTGTCTTGTTTCTGTGTCTGACTACCATGGCCCCTACAGGTTAACTTCCAATAGGAATTTTTTTGCAAGATAAACCTACAATAGACAAATTCGGTTATGAATTGCCCTGTCTGGGACACAAACTAGCTAACATTCAACATACACAATATCTTTTGAACCTGAGATTCGAAGTATTTCGGGAAACTGCAACTTCTGAGGCAATTTTAATTTCTGCAAAGATTCTTACGACAGTTCTATGTTGCAAAACAGATCCGAAAGACGTCCTTGTGGTATTACGTTGTAAATTTTGACACTACGAGACTATTCTCTTCAGGATGAGAAAGCAGAAATGACATTTGTGTGGCCTTTTGCTTGTCGTTATATATGAATCTCTTGGTGATGTGAATTAGATATCTTCCCTATATACACACATCAAAAAAAGTTTTGCATCACCTCGGTTACGGGAGTTCAGGTACCTGTACAGAAAATTGGAATAGAGATCGACATAAAAATCAAGGAAGTCATTCACAAGTTGTGCATGATGAGGGCGCGAATTGTTGTCGAGGGAACCTCCACCTTGCTGTACTCGCTAGATAGTATGTCTAAGGCGTTCAGCCTGACCGCATTGCCTCCAAATATGTCTCCAACAACTGTCTGGTTGAAGATATGCGACACTCATTGGTGAAGATAACATGGTGCCTATCCTGAGCGGTCGATTCGGCAGGTTTTTGGGCCCATCTCTACTGTGCTTCTTGGTGTCGTGGTTGCAAAGATGGACCTCGCCATGGATGTCGAGAGTGAAGTTGCCCATCATGTAGCCTATTGCGCGCAGTTTGAGTCTTTAACACAACGTCCTGCGACTGCACGAAAAGCATTATTCAACATGGTGGTGTTGCTGTCAGGGTTCCTCCTAGCCATAATCCATAGGTAGCAGTCATCCACTGCAGTAGTAGCCCTTGGGCGGCCTGAACAAGGCATGTCATCGACAGTTCCTGTCACTCTGTACCTCCTCCATGTCCGAACGACATCGCTTTGGTTCACTCCAAGACGCCAGGACACTTCCCTTGTTGAGATCTCTTCCTGGCACAAAGTAACAATGCGTATGCGATCAGACTGTGGTATTGCCCGTCTAGGCATGGTTGAACTACAGAAAACATGAGCCGTGTACCTCCTTCCTGGCGGAATGACTGGAACTGATCGCTTGTTGGACTGCTCCGTCTAATAGGTTGTTTACATCTTTGGGTGGGTTTAGTGACATCTCTGAACAGTCAAAGGGACTGTGAGTAGTAGAACAGAGTCAGTGTCACTCCACCATGATGTCATCCTAGTTGGCGGCCGTGATGTCAGCTTATGACACGAGTACTGATATCAAAGATGGTGGCTTATGGCGGGAAAGTGCCACGCCCCCCTGCTGGGAAGTTTGAATTTTGGGGGGGGAAACTGAATTATGTGCTTCTAGGGGTCCCCTGCCATCCCCTTTCCGACTTTTTTTGCATGATAGTGCGTGATCCTCTTGGAAAATGGGCGGGAAGTTTGAATTTTGAAGGGAATTTTGCTCCAAGAGCTTACTCCTGTAGCTGAAGAGGGTTAGTATGGTATTGTCACTACTAGAGACTGCTCATGATGCTGTTAAACTCCAATATAATTTGTTTCTATTTGTTTGAATTTGTTGAAATTTGTTTAAATTTATTATCTACCTACAGCATTAGTGGCTTAGTGTTGTGCTACCTCCACAAGAGGCTGAGATATCAGTGCTTGCTCAGTGGAAGGAGCATGAGGCAATATTGGTGCCGGACAGGGGGAGTTTTAATAGCTGTATTACATGCACTCATTCAGCCGAGGAGATCACCCATAACCTCCTACATGAAGAATGGAAGCGAGCATTAATGCTTGAACATACAAAGAGGAAGAGTACTCTCGTGCAAATAAATGCTTTGCATAACACAATGCATGGAAACATTTGTCTCAGCTCCCACCCCACAAGAGACTACTGCCTCCGATCCTGCAGACTGAAGAACTGAGCTATTTCGCGAGTTCACTGCTGGAAGGTGCCATGGTAGGTCACGTGATCGTGCAGCTCAGTCATGCTGCGCAGAGTGTGTTGCTGCCTCCCCACCCCATTTCAGCCACCTGGGCATCCGAGCGTGCTGATACCTGCAAGTGCAAAGCCTCGCCCACTTTCAGTCCCACTGGCGCTGGCAGATGTCCAACCGGACTGCTACCTCAAAGAACAAAGGACTCTCCCACTTTGAGTCCAACTAGCGCTGCAGCACAAACATCTACCTGTGGAGTCTGAGAATGCTTTCATAACAGGGACAACAAAGGCATCACGAACTCCTTAAAGGGGTTGAGATGTTTATCTTTCCCAAAACAAGAATGATGTAAACAAAGGCAATGATGAACAGCTAGGGAACATAGACAGGTGTTCTTAACAACGATGAACAAAGAGCTCCTTCATAGCTCTTCACTTGTTACACTTCATAACATCAAGAAAACATTTCCAGACTTATTGAAGCATGCGTCTATTAAACACATTTGATATTTAACTCCAGCTCTAAAGAGTTCAAAACACATAACACTTAAGTACAAAAGTTATAACTATACATTTCGAGAAAACATGCAGGACAGAACAAAAGAATAATAATTTATAGTGGATTATATCTTTCCATCTAGCGTTCATCGCTTTATTATTGTCTTGCACATACCATTCTGCCACTCCAGCTCTGAACAGTTCGAAACATGTAACACTTTACTGCAAATGTGTTCACATTTAGTTATAACTATACATTTCGAGAAATTCGATGTAAAAATTTTCCAGCGACATGATAGAATAATTTACTAAACTTTCAGCAGTCATATAAGCCATCGATTCCACCGATAGCCTACTTTCAATTTCATCTTTTCCACTGTACACCTTTCCTAAATAGTAAAATTCTCCGTTTTATCATTTGAAGACTTTGTAAATCATTTTCTTTGGCATTGACGAGGGTAGGCTAATTGTAAGAATCACTAGTGTTAATACCAGCAATGTAGAATTTCTCATATATAACATTCACCATGGAAAATCACGAAGCGTGCAGGTTTTGAGGGAGATGCAATATCTCATCAACTGCACGATAACTGTTGAAAACATTCTCACATCCAATAACATTGTAAAAAATACTCCCTTCCTTCATCCAGCTATTTTCCAGAATATTTCTAAAGTGTTCCAAGCTCTGATTGCATTCTCCGCAGTTGAAATACCTGCTGAATGCACCGATCTCGTATACAGCGTGGTTAATTAATCGAATACACATAAAGACTCCAGATGGAGGCTGAATTCGATATCATCCAACGTTTATTCGAAATAGTATCCTCACTCATAGTATGAATTCATTCTATCACTGTAAATCCATAAATTATCAGAGACTCAGGTCTCTTCGACGTTTTGGACTCATCTGGCTAGTTCAGGTTCCAGTCGCCAGGGATGCTAGTGGGCTCACCCCAAGAGACTCAACACCCATTGGTTAGCATCTTGGTGATATGGGAGGATGCTCAGCATGCTGTTTAAACCCCAGCATCCTTGTGTTCCCCCCATTCTGATACAGTCAGCCAATCTGTCTGTCTGCGTTTCGTTTTCTTATTTGCAATTACCATGAAGAGATCTTCAGCCAACTGCAGCGGTGAGGGGAAGCGCCCTCATCTGAACGACGTCCCACGTAAGTTATTACTTTCGTATGAGCGTTATTTAGTGTGTGAAGCCCGGTTTAGAATACAGAACTGCACTGCTGCATGCATGAAATTGAATTTATTTTCACCTCATTTCAGCATTCTTCGCTGAGGTGCTGGACGTGCTGGATGATGTGCTGGGAAGGGGAATCAGACCCCATCAGCTCAAGAACGTGAGTATGAGATTTGTTTTGTGTTTTCATAATATCTCAAGTGTGCAATAATACCATAATATAACATATACTTCATTGTGGGTGTTGTAGATGAATCAGGAGGTTGTGCAGTACAACTCTCTAATTTAGACCATGGCGTTCTTCGCCAGGGGGACGAGCCATCTCTTCTGTGTAAGATTCAGTTCCATCTATATGTAAATATGTATTTTTTCGTGCATCCATTTTCTCTAATCCCAATTTTTTTTTTTGTTACAGGTAATTTGGATCGGCTTGATGATTTAAATGTGCAATTTCATAACAAGGCATTTATCGATGCACATTTTGTGGAAGATGGGGACTTCGATCCTGAAATTCATAATGAAGGGCTGGTTGCTGTGACTGAGCACATTTTGTGGAAGATGGGGACTTCGATCCTGAAATTCATAATGAAGGGCTGGTTGCTGTGACTGAGCCATGGTCCAGGAACGAATAACGTGACTATTGTTCTAGCTGTCATATTCTTCTTATCGTTCATACTTCCATATCAGTCTATTTATAATTATTTAAACATGCTCTATAATGCAATGCTTATTTTTTTTCACAGAAGTGAAGCCTCAGATGGCTGTCGCGTATGTGGCAGGTGCTGGGGCATGGTGCACTGTCTTTAGAGCCCCATTACGACAAGCAGAGCCATGTGTTGTGCTGATCACAGTGAAGCTATCAACTGAGGTTCATCCCGCCCAGACCTGTGCATCATGGAGTCAGCCATCACTGGGCCCCCACCGCCCTTTTGACCTGCCCTTGCTCGCCTGTGGAGATGGGCAGTAGCAACAGACGACTACCGACACCTCAGCAATTGGTGGTGGATTGGTCAATTCGAGGGTGAGCCCACAGCTTCAGCCCGGCATTATTCCCTATGCTCTCCCCCACAGCTAGATCTGGCTGTTCCCACTGACTGGACACTGGTGCCTCACCCCTGGCTCCACCAACCCACCACCAGCAGCAGGTACTGCACAACCACAGGTATATGACACATCAGACAGCATCGCCAGCTCAACCTAGTATTAGTAGTAGTAATAGTAGTAATGGTAGTAAACCCATGGCTAGTGGCAGTTCCCTCTCCTGTCATTTTACTGAAGGACATCAGGCCAGTGATACCATATTACACTTAGAGTACTCAGTAATTGCAGACGTTTTTGAGGAGTGAATCTCATTCACCAGGATCGAGAACCCAGCAGAGGGTACGGTGGCCCTGTTGGTTTTCTAAGGGCGTGCCTTCCTGTCATGAAAACAGATCGCCTCATGGTAGTCAATGATCCGCCGAATCCTGCCATTAAATGCAGTGTGGTGCTTTGCATCGAACTATCGAACCCTCCAAAGTTGAGTCTGGTGCTGAAAAGACAACCGTTCATTATCTTTGGGGAGGGGGGAGGGAATGGCATGATAACACAGAGCACATCAATCGCCAAGTGGTTTCAGAAATCCACCTTGAGTGCTATACTGGTCCAGTTTTCCGAGATGGAAGTCAGAGGGTCAGCTAAGGCACTCAGCTGAATACTACACCTGGACATCCATATACATGTTTACGATCTGGTAAATGGAGGGTCAAGCTATATCAAGCTCCCTAAGGATATAGCTAACAAGAGGGCATGTATTAATGTCGAAAATGGAAAAGCTCAAGTTTGTTTTGCATGGTCAATCCTGGCTTGCAAAAGAAAGTACAATTACAGAGATCATCTTGAGCATCCAAGTACATAATATTCGAGGGTATTATAACTTTGATGGTACAGAGTTCCCCGTCAAGATCCAGGAAATACCTAAATTTTAGGTGCAGAATACTGGCATATCGGTTCATGTTTATGGCCTGGAGGAGAAAAGCAAGTCAGATGAGCAACACAAGCATATTGTTGTCAGTCCCCTCCATTTCTCAAAATTTGCCAGTGTGTGTGAGCTGCATGTAAACACTCTACTCTTCTCTGAAAGTGATAATAATGACTATGTTTGGATCAAAAAGATGTCCTGACTCTTTTCTGCCCAGATCAATTATTTCTCCTCAGACAGGTTATTAGTGGTGCGTCTTGTATACTGTGCTTCCATGGGACCGGTACATGTTATTATGCCTACTGAGGAAAACAAATTCATAAAGTTCCAGAATGCTCACCACCAGGAGCGATGTCCGTTTGTAGTGCATGCCAACTTTGAATGTCGCCTCGCCCCCGTGACCAGCTGTGAAGGTGATGCTACGGCCTCACACACCACCTTTACACAAAAACAGGTACCATTTGTGGCAGCATACCAGACTATCGTCATATGATTCCAGTCTTAACCGCTACAAATCTTTTGTCGGGGATAATCTTGCATTTGACTTCTCACTGAGATCGAAAAATTTTCACAGGAGGTTGATAAGCTTTACAGTGGCAATGTTCCCATGACCAAATCGAAGGAGAATGAAGATTTGTATAATAATGCGACTAATTGTCATATTTGCGGGCTGCCGTTAGACAGAAAAGCAGAAACTCCTTGTAGGGACCACTGTAATCTTATGGGGAAGTTCTGTGGCACAGCTTACAATGCATGCAATTTGAAGTACCAGCTATCTAGACACATACCCGTTTTCTTCTACAATTTAAGTGGGTATGACGCTCACTTTCTAGTTGAGCACTTGCTTGGTTGATTTTGGTTGGGAGAAAAATTAGGTTAGTGTCCCACCTGAGAGCGTCGAGAATTACATTTCATTCTCCAAACGAGTGATGCGAAGAATTACGCTCCGCTTCCTTGATACGCTCTGTTTTATGCAGACACCACTCCAGAAACTCGTTGAAACTCTACCTCGGGGGGATATGCATATCACTTGAGCTGCATTTGCTGATGAGGAAAAGTTTCGACTTGTGACTAGGAAGGGGGTTTTCCAATATCAGTATGTGGATAGTACGGTGAAACTCAAAACTCAACGAAACCAGGCTACCCGACAAATGCATTCTCCACCAACCTTAGAAGCGACACCTTAATGGATGCAGAGTATGAGCATGCCATGAATGTCTGGCGGGAATGCAGTATTTCCACACACGGCTTTACATAGACACAGACGTGCACTTGCTTGAGGACGTTTTCGAGAAATTCCGGAATCTATGCATGACCACATATTCTCCGGATCCCGCCTTTTATTACATGGCACCTGCGATGTCTTGGGATGCAATGCTCAAGAAAACAAAGTGTAGCATTGAATTATTGAGCGATGCTGACATGCATCTTTTCTTTGAGTGAGGGATCCGTGGAGGACTTCGTCAATGTGTCCACAGGCATGTGAAGCCAAATAACCTGCAGATAGGTGACAGGTTCAATGCATCCTTTGATTAGAGTTACATAATGTACCTGGACATGAATAACTTATATGGGCATGCCAAGCAGCAATCAGTGCCAATCGGCGAGTTTCGATGGGTGCCTGAAGAAGAATGCAAGGGATTAAGTGGAAAAATCATAGGAGGTATGGCAGCTGATTCTGATGTAAGGTATGTAGTGGAGGCAGAACTCACATGCCCTGTTAGTTTGCACGATGCGCACGCTGGTTTGCCACTGTGTCCAAAGCAACTAGTTCCGCAAGGGGGCTTCACGCCGAAACTGATCACTGTGCTGAGGATTAGGGGAGATACATCATTCATTATCATAATCTCCAGCAGTGTCTCAGCTTGGGTACAGTACTGTTTAGAATCACCCAGGCTATCTCCCTCAAGCAGTCCCCCTGGTTGACGGAGTATGTTGATCTGAATACGAGACAAGGGAGCTTCTGCGACGTATGACTTTGAAAAAGATTTTTATAAATAAATGAATAATTCAGTTTTCGGTAAAACAATGGAGAATTTTAGGGAACGACATGAAATTTTATTAGAACCGAATGGGATGGGCGTTATGGAGTAAGAAAATGCATTGCCAGACCAAATTGTAAGCAGATCTCCATATTCAGTAAGAACATTGTTGCTGTGTAGATGGCGAAGACTGCAGTATTTATGTGGGGATGTGCATACTAGACCTGTCCAAACTCCACATTACCTCTTTCATTATGAGTTTGCAAAAACTCATTTCACAGATCCTAAATTACTTTATATGGATAGAGATAGCTTCATCTATTGGGTGAAGAACTGCGACCCATATAAAGTAATGAGGTGCCACAGTAATGAATTCGACCTGTCCTCATACATGACCGATAATCCTTATGATATTATTCCATAGAACAAGGAGGTAATCAGTCTTACGAAGGACGAGGCGAATAGATTGCCGACTGTGAAGTTTGTAGGTCTACGCTCAAAAATGTATGCGTATCACACATTGGAAGGCGCCATCCAGAAGTGGGCTAAGGTTGCAACCACCGCATATGGTACGGCAGACCAGTATTCGATCGAGAGGGCATGAGGTGTACACTGTGCTGCAGGCTAAAATCGGTCTGTCGCCTCATGAAAATAAAAGGGTCATTTGTGATGACGGGATTGAAACTTTCCCATACTCATACTACTCACCTATAGCGACAGAAGGGGTGGGGGACTCTGAGTGATAGTGAGACAAAGAGAGAGAGGGAGAGAGAGAGAGTCTGTGGAGTAGTAGTATGACGCTTTTATCATAGTGTAAGTAATTGTGTGTGTGTGTGTGTGTGTGTGTGTGTGTGTGTGTGTGTGTGTGTGTGTCGTGTAAATATTTTTGTCACATGTAATACAAACATAGAGAATGTGTGTAAAAGAAAGTTTAAAAAAGGAAAAAGAACAAAATTTATATATAAGCACACCATGTGTGTGAAAGAAAGAATATCCATAAACAAATAAATATTAAAAAAAGCAAAAAACAGAAAAAATTATATGTTTGTTCATACACAACAGATGTCTAGCCTGTAAATATATATACAAGGTACGACAATAAAGTAATGAGACTGATGTGAAAAAAATGTTGCTTACCGTTTTAGTCTCCTTCAAACTATTTCCCTTCTGATTGCACACACTTTTTCTAGCGCTTCTGCCATTGATGATAACATTTCTAGAACTCATCTTCTGTAATAGCCTCCAAGACACTCGTCACAGCATTTTGGACGTCTTGTGTTGTTTGAAAGAAGATCTTGTAAATAGAAAAAAAGTCGCCCAGAGCGATATCTAATCAATAAGGTGGCTGTGGTAGTACTGAAATTTGTTTTGAGGTTAAAAATTACTGTACTGACAGAGCAGTATGGGATGGCGCATTATTGTGATGCAGAATCCAATTATCAGCAATGTTGACACGGACGCAAAGAACTCTTTTACGAAGTCTTTCTAAAATTTCTTTGTAGTAATATCTGTTAACTGTTTGTCCAGGAGGCACCCACTCTTTATGAACAATTCCCTTGGAATCACACAAGCATGCATTTCACTTTTGACTTTGACATGCGAGTCGGGTGATCCCTTTAAGCACCATTGCGAACTTCGGCGTTTTGTCTCTGGATCGTACTGGAAAACCCAACTTTCATCACCAGTCTGAAAAACTCAACTTTCATCACCAGTGATAAGAAAGCTCATTAATTCTGGATTGATTTCCTTTTGCTCTAACAGATCGGCTGCCACATTTTTCCGTGTTTCTTGCTGTTGTGGTGTGAGATTTTTGTGGGCAGTTTTTGCACAAATCTTTCTCATACCAAGATCATCAGTTATTATTAGACGAACAGTTTCTCGATTGATGTTCAGTTCTTCTGCAATCATTTTCATGGATAATTTTCGATCAGATTGTACGAGTTCACGCACCCTGGCCAAGTTGACATCCATCTGCCAGTTTGATGGTCCTTCACTTGAGTCTTCATCATCAACATTCGTTCTGCCTTCACTAAACATTTTATGCCAACGAAAAACTTGAGCTCTTGACATAGCCTCCTCTCCAAAAGCCTTCTGAAGCCTACCGTAAGTTGTCGAAGCGTTTTCACCCAATTTAACCCAAAAAGAAATGGCATACCGTTGCGCAATATTATGCGGTTCCATTTCGGTGACGAGAGACACAAACACATGTTAACTTATTACAGCACTCCTCACGACTGAGCAGTTACATTGATGTGCCGTTTGGACTAGAAGCAGCTTATAGACCAGGGTCAAAGATACCATGCCTACACAAGCTTGCAGGGTTGCCACATCTTGCAAAGGAAATCAGTCTCATTACTTTATTGTCGCACCTTGTATATATCTATGCGCCATGTGCGTCTTGTAAATAGAATAGCTTTTAACTTTTTCACCTGCTGCTAGCCATCCAAGTCAGAATAGTTTTTAAGTGTATATAGCTCACAGTCCATCAGAATTGCTGTTCTAAGAACCTTTGCTATTGTGGATTGTTGAAATTATATTCTAAGTGTGCACAGTCCTTCAGAATTATTGTAAAAGCTATGCTACTGGTGCTGTGGAATTTAATTGTATCTTCGCATTAGTTTTTAGTGTAGATTTATAAAAAAAATTCCTACCAGTGTTACTGTTGTAGTGTGTAAGTTAAATGTATTTTTGTATTGGTAAAGCAGAGTCAATTTGTACCTCAATAATACTATATTATACCCCGAAAAATACATTGTGTCAAAGAGATCTATATTGTATTTGTGTGAACTGAATAAACCAAGAAAAAAATCAATCACCATACGTCTTTGTTGTTGTTGTTGTTATTTACTAAAAAACCCTATCCCATATTGCATTATATATGTATATGTATAGAAAGGCTGTGCATGTCTCAAATGACATTAGTTTTGCTGAAGATGAGTGCTATTAAGGAGGTGAAGTTTAAGATGGAAGATAACAAAATATATGTAATGATGGCATGGGATTAAGCCTATCGTGCTGCATGTACAGGTTTTTGGGAACAGGCGGCGCGTGATTGTGTCCTCTTCCGAAGACACGTAGCAAACATGGCTGAAATTATAACTCCTGTGCTTGAACAAAGCCACAGACAAAGTACCTGGGCAAAGCTACGTGCTATCTAAGTAGTAGCTAGATAGAAAGAAAGAAAAACACAGAATCTGAGGTAGAAAATTCATTTATTTTCATTAATCCAACTTAAAAGTAATTTTACATTTTCATAAGCAGATACAACACTGTTTTCACACATCTTCTTTTTATTCTTCTTGAGCTTATGGATAGCAGGGCACCCTTAGAATTCCATGTCTTGAATAGATGTAAACTTGGAGATTCGCTGCATCAATGAGATCTTCTCCTTGCCTTTAACGTAGATGATGGTATGAGGATGATCGAATATTCGAGGTGACGTCATCATTTCTTTGTAAGGTATACCAGGATCGTCCCAGTGGGGTCTATGAAAGAAACGTGTTGGCCACTTTGCAGTTCTCCTTGTCTTAACGCACTTCACATTCTTGAAAGGTTTCGGCGATGCAACGCTGCGAATGTTTCTATTATTCCATCACTTTGTATGAAGGCTATTATTACACAGTCTTTAAACCTACAAGCATTTTTAGGCGCTCGCAAGCAGTAAATCGACTGCATCCGACATCTGGTGCTTCTATAAATCAGCCCGCATTTTCCAAGCTGTTCGAATCGGAGGTTGAGGCTGAAACGAACGTCTTAAGAGTTGATGCTAGCCCGACATTACGTGTGCAGTTTATTTCTATTCCATTAAGTTGATAGCGGATCTCTTGAAACAGGAATGCTGGAGCATTACGTGTCAACTTCTAGAGTGTTTCGGCAGTGCCATCAGTTTTCTTAAATGTGCTATCCAGATGTAAGAAGCTCTTGCAAGGTAGTGTTAAAGCGTTGTGGTGTTGAATAACAATCCTAATTTCATTTTTGTAGGGCTTATATGAGTGGAATTCATGACATACAATTCGATCATCATACTCGAATGACTACGTTACGTTGAGTGACGTCATCGTACGGTTTGGGACCAATTGAAATAAGGAACTCGTAATTAAGGCGTGTTATCACCTTATGCTTCTGTAGCACACTGACTGACTCTGAGCTCTGCGTGCTAGCTTTATACCTTACCCCCATCTTGTCTCAGATGCAGACGTATAATGATTTCTTCAAACCGAAAGTCGACGAGTCAGTTATTCTGATCCACAATATGTAGCTCCAGGTAGTCCAATGTCTGAACTGTCACCAGGAGGTATCGCGTTTGTGGGGTCTGAACTATCTTATACCTGGTTCCAACTATAGGGAAGAATCCATAAATAGAGTGAATCAACTTATCGTTGAGACATGAATTTGTAGCTATATTACACTCAATGTGGATTGCGCTGACTGGAAATGTGTCCACAGCTGCGTAAAATTTACTGGAATCCTTCACAAAACCACGATCTTTCGGAAAACCTAGCAGTGAACCTATTGAATCTTTTCGCCTAAAGTCGATCGTCGAATTTTGTTCGTATTTCACATTTAAGCGTATTGATGTTTGTGCACAGTTCAATTCCCAGTTCCAGAGTGTTTTAAGACATCGTTGAAATCATCAATGTTGTAGGCACCAGGTTGTATTTCTAGAATCTCCTTCTGACTGTCAATTTCCAGAAGCAGGTTATTGTTGGCCTTTGTGATGTTTTGGATGGCGTTATACATCTCCAGAGCAATCAGCGCAATACTCCAATCACCAGAACTTAAATCAATAGGCGGAAAGTAACTTGCACGTAATACAGACGCTCGTTCTTTTAACGTCAGAGTGTATGACATCGCATCTAAATCTCAGCTGATGTGCGGGACGTTCAATTATGGATCTTATATACATCAACCGTCCTGGATGTTGAGCATGCACTTATCTTTGGTGTATTTTTGCCTGCTGTTTCATCAAGGATGTGAAGAGGAACATGGTGCAGAGAGGTCCACACAAGTATGTGTTAAAGCTCTGAAAGTTATAGATGACTCATTTTTTGCTGGTGAAGTATCGTTACAGTTTTTCAGGTGGCTGTAAATCTCCAAATGAATCAAAACAATAAACTGTATTTGCACTTTTCTTGACATATGAGACCCAATGGGTTCCTGGACCGCCTGCAACATCTACGTTCACAATTCTGCAGTAGTCATTAGTTCGCCACATTGTCTTCGGTAAGGTATTTCACATAAAGACACCACGGAATCCTGGAATGTGGAGTTTTTCTTTAACAATCTTAAGGAGATCTTTATTCGTGAGCGCTCAATCAGGTAAAATAGTTAACGGGCTTTTTTTAATTTTTGACGAGGCCCAATCCTTTCTTGTACAGTTTCAAGTATAGACCTTTTTCCAGTGGCTGCAGATTCCATGACACAATTATGCCTCCTTGTCTCCTCTAGCTGTGCTTTGGCGTTTTGAGTATTCTTGACTGTTTTCGCTACAGCTACAGCCCCTCCTATCAGTGAACCTACTGCTGATAGAGCTGCAAGGGCAGGAACGAGGAATGGAATAATTCCGCCTGATGTCTTGGGTAAAGGTAGAACGCAAAGTGGTTTAACCTCTTCAGACCCAGTGCCAAGTTTAATTAAAAATTTTGAAGAGTCCAGTAATTTTTTGTTTATTTGGCTGCATAGGCACCAAATTGTTGTGTTTTGCAATTTAGAAAATTTTCATTTTTTGAAAATTGATGGCACACATTTATGTCTCTCAGTTTTCAATCATAGACATATTTCTTAAATTTTCTTATGAGAACCTACTGTATTTCAAGGTAAAATTAATTACAGTATGTTGTATTTGTACAATCTGCATATTTTATTTACAATAAGAAATTTTACAATACATATTTCACAACTTTTTATTACCTCCAGATGGTTTTGAATGATATGTCAAGAAACAATTGTTTTTCATTACACACAAATCCATTTGACAATTGGTGCATTTAATTCTTGTCCTTGGTTTGCAATCTTCGAGTCTGCATTTTGATGCAAACTTGTCATCAAAAAATACAGGAAAATGCCCTACTTGATCATACCTTACTTCACAAACTAGTTGACTTACAACTTTCCTGTATTTTGGCGTTGGTGTAAACTGTTCCTCATCTGTGGAACTTTCTTCATCAATGGCACTATGTGTTGCCAGTGGCTGCTTACTGATATTACACAGTTCCTGAGATTTTACACTCCTGGAAATGGAAAAAAGAACACATTGACACCGGTGTGTCAGACCCACCATACTTGCTCCGGACACTGCGAGAGGGCTGTACAAGCAATGATCACACGCACGGCACAGCGGACACACCAGGAACCGCGGTGTTGGCCGTCGAATGGCGCTAGCTGCGCAGCATTTGTGCACCGCCGCCGTCAGTGTCAGCCAGTTTGCCGTGGCATACGGAGCACCATCGCAGTCTTTAACACTGGTAGCAAGCCGCGACAGCGTGGACGTGAACCGTATGTGCAGTTGACGGACTTTGAGCGAGGGCGTATAGTGGGCATGCGGGAGGCCGGGTGGACGTACTGCCGAATTGCTCAACACATGGGGCGTGAGGTCTCCACAGTACATCGATGTTGTCACCAGTGGTCGGCGGAAGGTGCACGTGCCCGTCGACCTGGGACCGGACCGCAGCGACGCACGGATGCACGCCAAGACCGTAGGATCCTACGCAGTGCCGTAGGGGACCGCACCGCCACTTCCCAGCAAATTAGGGACACTGTTGCTCCTGGGGTATCGGCGAGGACCATTCGCAACCGTCTCCATGAAGCTGGGCTACGGTCCCGCACACCGTTAGGCCGTCTTCCGCTCACGCCCCAACATCGTGCAGCCCGCCTCCAGTGGTGTCGCGACAGGCGTGAATGGAGGGACGAATGGAGACGTGTCGTCTTCAGCGATGAGAGTCGCTTCTGGCTTGGTGCCAACGATGGTCGTATGCGTGTTTGGCGCCGTGCAGGTGAGCGCCACAATCAGGACTGCATACGACCGAGGCACACAGGGCCAACACCCGGCATCATGGTGTGGGGAGCGATCTTCTACACTGGCCGTACACCACTGGTGATCGTCGAGGGGACACTGAATAGTGCACGGTACATCCAAACCGTCATCGAACCCATCGTTCTACCATTCCTAGACCGGCAAGGGAACTTGCTGTTCCAACAGGACAATGCACGTCCGCATGTATCCCGTGCCACCCAACGTGCTCTAGAAGGTGTAAGTCAACTACCCTGGCCAGCAAGATCTCCGGATCTGTCCCCCATTGAGCATGTTTGGGACTGGATGAAGCGTCGTCTCACGCGGTCTGCACGTCCAGCACGAACGCTGGTCCAACTGAGGCGCCAGGTGGAAATGGCATGGCAAGCCGTTCCACAGGACTACATCCAGCATCTCTACGATCGTCTCCATGGGAGAATAGCAGCCTGCATTGCTGCGAAAGGTGGATATACACTGTACTAGTGCCGACATTGTGCATGCTCTGTTGCCTGTGTCTATGTGCCTGTGGTTCTGTCAGTGTGATCATGTGATGTGTCTGACCCCAGGAATGTGTCAATAAAGTTTCACCTTCCTGGGACAATGAATTCACGGTGTTCTTATTTCAATTTCCAGGAGTGTATAAGTGACGTGGCTAGATGTAGTCGAAAAGCAATCAAAGGCATCTGATCCTTTTTATTCAAATCTGCGATCACACAAGCTCTTCTGTACATCAACCAACAGTTCACAACCACCACATCAACAAAATGGTTAAATACTCTTACTGGCCATTTTTTTGTTCGAATAGAACTTCTGTAATAAGCCAGCAACCTGTCACACAAATCTACACCTCCCATCATTTGATTATATGCTTGTACTAAAACAATCTTCTGCCCATCTTTTTTGGACCATCTTTTACATGTGCCCACAGGATTGCTATCAGTGCAAGAGGAAAGTAATGCCACACATTTATTGTCTTTCCATTTGACAACACAGAGTTTGCCATTTTCCCTTACAATCCCATTCCATTCACCTCTCTTTAGGCACTTATCATCGCTCAGTTTTGAAGCAACTGAACCAATTCTATTTCTCATAACTGTTCCTGTCAGGAAAATGTTCTTCTCCAATAACGTTTCTGCACATCTAACACTTGTAAAGAATCTATCTGTGTAAATTACATGAGAGCCATCCTGAGGGACAGTTACTGACAATGGTTTGACAACAGCTCCTCCCAAACCCAGGGTCTTCAGATCATCTTCTGGTACAGTACCCTACCCAACATAAATCCAGGAACAGTCCATCATTACAAGCAAGAACAAAATTTTGTAACCCCAGTGGATTAGGCTTAGAAGGAGCATACTGAGTGAAACCACAGCTCCTAGAAAAAGGAATCATTTGTTCATCAATACTCAAATGTGAATTTCTGGGCAATGTTAAGCTTTGTTTTCTCACTGCATCAACAAGTGGCTGAATTTCCCACAGCTTATTATTAGGATCCCGAGCCCTTAGGTTATCAACAAAATGCAGATTACTTCTAAGTTGGTAATATCTATCCCTGGGCATAGCCTCAGTAATGAGAGGAAAGTGGAGAAGCCTGGACCAATACATTTTTGCTTGTGGTACCTTAAAAGTCCCCATGATAATTTCAATTCCAACAAAACGCAAAATTTTTGATGCTGTTCATTTCAAACTAAGTGAACTAGTTTGAACAGATTTCAGGTTTGTCTGATATGCCAAAAGCTCCCAATATTCGGCTGGAAAGTATTGCATGAAAGATTCCAATACTCCTTTAGGTCCACTGCAATCACTTTACTGTTTGTTCTCCAGAGATGGGCCCATCTCAGGCATGCTGAAATGGAAATGAACAGATTATGGGTTTGCACCAAACCAACATTTTTAAAACATTTGGTGTGACACTTTACATATTTTTGTTGCAAATAAAGAAACAAACAAACAAAAATACTGTTCTTCAAAATGAATAGCGATACTAACCAAGTAGCTCTCCACCTCAAATCTCTTGTGGATTTTTTAACACCACCATTCGTTACATCTTCAATGTTTTGAGACTGAATTTCGTCATCAGCATCACATTCAGAGTCAGAAATCGTAGGCTGTTGATTAATTTCAGCAAATAAGTCAACCTCAGAGTCAGAGTTTGAACATTCTGCATCACTTTCATTCAGTATGTGTGATATCTCTTCGCCAGTTAGCACATGAGCTGCAAAAAAAACAAAAACAAAAAAAAAACAAAAAAAACAGTACGTCATGAAGTGGAGATCTATCCTAAAAGTATACACCAAGAACCAAGGTACACAGATGTGCATTTACTGCACAGGAAAATTGAAATAACAAACATTTGCCGCATTTCAGATAATTCTCGTCTTTCAACTTCACTTATCACTCACTACAACGAAGATAAACACATATAGCTCTATGTATTATTTACTTACTGTCATCACGACGCTGTCGGGCCACCATCTTCCTTCACAACAAACTTCTGATGATGTGTACAGCTCACGAAGTACTGCTACAAGAACGCTCCAAGCGGTGTCATTTGAAAGCACAAAGGTACACGACCGTGACCTCGCAGTCTCAGAACACAAAATACGCAACAGACAGCGACACAAGCTTACGAACGTAGGTGCACATATGTGCACTTATAGACTGAAGAGGTTAATTGTACCCTTCTGCTTGTTGTTGTTCTTCTTCTTACTCATCATTGCATGCTTAGCTGCGCACATCGAGGTGAGAATGTAGCTTTTCAGGCAGCCTGATTTCTTCTTCTTCCCAAAGCGGACCGCGTTGCTTTCATAATTCGTTTGAAATTCATCACTCCTAAGCCTAACTTAATTTTACTACACATCGTTTTATCAACAACGAATGCAGCCACACGTTGACCTACACCAGTATCTTTTCTTCGTCTTATTTCCTTGGCTCTATCAGCTAAAATTCTGTCTGCGACGTGACGTGCTGGGAGATCTTTATTTGCGGCTTAGGCCAGGCCGTGCTCCAGGCAAGCTTCGTCGAGTAGGTTAATACTTCTGTCCCCACGTGCCAAAAGAGTTTTTGCAGCTTTGTTCGTGGTAACAGAAGTTATATCCCGGAATGTGTAATTCAACTGGTAATTTGTCGAGAATACCAGCTCCACCTCTTATTATGGTGTGTCTCCTATCATTCATTGTACGATACTGAGGTGATTGACGTCTACGAATTCTATTATATACTAATTCGTCAGCATCAATTCAGCTGTTTTCTGATTATGTAAATTCCTAACATTTAACTAGCGCTCTATTCCCACGACGTCTTATTACACTTTCAATGAGGAATACTGGTACATAGCTCTTCTGCAACTCCTCTATGTAAAAGCACCCTGCAATTTCTTCACCCTTGCTATCCTTTAAGATATGTTTTGGGGGTTCGTTCTCTGCACTTTTGATGCTGTGAATATTTCAGCTAACCACTTTGGTAAGTACGATTTCTCAAATGCTGTCTTGTGCTTTGAAATACTGCTCACTCGTTTATGTTGAATGTCAAGACCTTCACCAATGCTTTGGCACTGCTCATTCAGTAAAGGTTGTATAATGCTAATGTATTTAGAGTTTTGTGGGCTTTTCAGTGTTCCGTCTGCATTCTTATATACTTCAGCCAACTGTAGTACTTCTCCATACGCCTTGCGATCACTGTCAGAGTATTTTAAGTTTTTTAGGCTCTTAGGAAGATGTGTTTCATTAAGCCAGCTGTTCTTTTAAACTCTTTATCCCCGATCCGTATTGTGCTATCGGTTAAACTTATAGATTGAGAGCCGAGCATTTACGGTGTCTGAGCTCTGTCTATCGCGGGGATCCTCTTCCCCCTCCTCCTCAATAATAAGAACCTCAGCTTTTATTTTCCCCTCAATTATGCTAATTGTTTTCTGTAGTCGGTGTTGGTCAAGCGCAAAAACTTTCTGATTGTCCTTTTCCCTTACAGTCTTACCGAGTGTACTGAGTCTTCCGTCAAGAGTTTGAAATTTCATATCAGTATACATGCGAGAATTTTGTCTATGTGATGCATTCATCTATTTTGTATGATTATATATGGAGAAACTCGTGGAAGCTACGACTGTACCTACCATCATTCAGTTTTCAAGTTCTATCAATAATGAGAAACCCATACCGTGAGTGATTCCAGCAATCTCCACATATCTTTACAAATTTATTGTACGACATGTCAGTCCCCACATGAGCCTGGTAAATGTGTTTTAAATTGAGAGTGTCTTGTTTGATGGTATAATAAGGTTGGCGTTATTCTTGAGCAACTGTTTCGGGATCCTGGAATATGTTTGACTCAGATAAAATACGTCAACACCCATATGACTACCAAAGCAAAATATGTATGGATCTGGTCCTACTTCTCAACAGCTATATCGTCAAATATGAAGACCGTGTTTGGCTTTACTTCTTCAGGTAGAGGGACGTCTTCGCTTTCACTGAATGCCCGGTACATTACACCATCTACGCCATCTAATATTCTCTACAGTAACTGATACTTGGGTTGATATAGTGTTTTGGAGAATATGTAGACATGCTCGGAGCGAACTCCATCACTGTCTGTTAGCAGAGCCATGAGAAGATTTGTCTTGCCACAGTTGGAGGGACCTACAATTATAGCTCATATACTGTTGGGAAGGAGCACTCCATTCTTCTTAGTCTTCTCCATATCTTCACTGTCGACGGATCTGTCACTTACAACGAAGTCCTTGTGTTGAGGATGCTTCACCCAGCCTGCCACGATACCTACTTTTTTAGGTCCTGGCGTGCAATAGGCTTTAATACAAAAAATAAAATGTGCGTAATCACATGTGACATTATATGCAGGGTCATTTTGTCTAGAGAAATAACACAAACACAAATTTGAGATAATAAATATATTTGTTTATTCACGATTGACAGTTATACTAACACTATCACCATCAAAAAAATCACTTCCTTCTTTTTTTTAAATCGATGCAGCAGCAGTGCAGTATTTGGAAAATAACTGCCTCTTATATCCCTCAAATTCTGCATGTATATCTCGCATTGTTATTGGTGCATTGCAGTAGTCAGGTATTCCATCAGTAAATTTAATTTCAACATTTTCCACACCTATTCGACGAATAGCGCGAGACTTCGGGACTGCACTTATACAGGTACTAAATCAGCGAACTATATCTTCTATGTGAATGCTACATGTGCGACGCCAGTTCATGATATCAGTGTATACAGCTTGATGTAAGGGAGCCAACTATTTAGTCTTTCCATCGTAGCAGTTATCGCTGAGTGCAGATTGAACAAGTTATCAATTGCTGAGTGCTGCATGTAAATACTCTGCCTGTTGGCACTTTTAACTCTTAGTGTAGGATCATCATACATTGATAATATAATCACAGTTAGGCCTCCACAGTAGATATCCAGGTAGGATTGGGCTGGAACATATTCCGTAGTCATATGCCACTTGATGTAAGCTTTTACATGACAGAGTTCATCCCACTCATAGTCTGAAAAACGCACTTTAATATTTTTTTGCACATTTTCGAGCACTAACACAGCTGATACGTCACCATCTTGTGAAACTTCAATTCCTAGATAAAGACGTTCTGAACCACTAGTTGTTAAGGAATAGTACGAGGCGAATAGTAAAGGTGGCGGTGCACTGGAGTGGGTAGCTTCTCATCCACAACATCCACATCAGCACAGTTAACCATCTGTTCTTACACAGATGCTGGAATGTCTCTTGTGCTTGGCTCACTGGACCCCAGTATGATGTTGCACCCTCGACAGTATTGAGCGGCACCGACAATAGAGTCTCATTACCCTGATCCATTATGCTGAGAAACTGCATTGGAGGATCCACTGATGCCCCGGGTGTGAATCCCTGCGGATTGGAACCTGGCGACCCCGACAGGCTGGAGCTTGCCACAACCGCATGTGCGGGACCCGATAGGATGGAACTTGCCAGTCCCGGCAGGTTGGATCTTGATGGGGCCATGGGTTTGGTTTCTGATGTATAACTTGCCAGTGCTGACAGGTTGGATCTTGCCAACACGTATGCTGATCTGTACAAGTTGAAGGGAGACTCTGTGGATACATCTGGTGGAGAGAGAAGAATAATCATCAGCATCATATGTTGCTGCTACAGAAATAATAATAATAATAATAATAATAATAATAATAATAATAATAATAATAATAATAGAGCAAAGTACATACTTACTTTTCTGCTGCTTCCTCCTCCTGTTCTGCTGGTCTGAGTGGCGCTTCATCCTCCTGGCTGACTGACTGACTGAATTACAACGATACATTTTGAGCAGCTGCTGGGCTCTCCTTATATACACCATGCCTACATCATCATGTTGCTGTGGTCCTATTGGGTGAACTGCATGATCACGTGACCTATCACAGCGCCCTCTAGCGGAGAACTCACGAACTACCTCAGTTCTTGGTCTGCTGGATAAGAGACAGTTGTCTCTTCTAGGGTGGGAGCTTATATGTAGGGTTTAGAAATGACAGTTCCAGCAGTGAGAGATGTTTTCATGCACTGTGCACTGCATCTTTAATGCATCTCGATGCAAAGCAGTTATTTGCAGGACCATATTCTTCCTCTTCATATGGTCAAGCATTAATGCTCGCTTCCATCCTACATGTAGGAGGCTATGGGTGCACTCCTCGGCTGAATGTGTGCATGTAAAACACCTATTAAGACTCCCCCTGTCTGGCACCAACATTTCCTCATGCTCCTTCCACACCAACAATTGAACAAGCACTGATATCTCAGCCTTCTGGAGCGGTAACACCACACTAAGTCACTAATGCTGTAGGTAGATAATAAATTTAAACAAATTTAAATACATTTCAACAAATTTCAACAAATTATATTGGAATTTAACGGAATCATCAGCAGTCTCTAGTGGTGACAACACCATACTAGCTCCTCTCAGCTGCAGGAGTAAGCTCTGGAGCAAAATTCAAAATTTACGACCATTTTCCAAGAGGATGACGCACCATCATGCAAAAAGTCGGAAAGGGGGGGGGGCTGTAGAAGCACATAATTCAATTTACCGCCAAAATTGAAACTTCCCAGTGGGGGGGGGGGGGGGGGCGGGGGCGTGGCACTTTCCGCCAAAAGCCGCCATCTTGGATAACGGTACTTGCATCATTAGCTGACGTCACAGCCCCATCTTGGCTAATGGTACTCGCGTCATCTGCTGATGTCACGGCAGCTATCTTGGATGACGTCAGAGTGGGGTTGACGCTGGCCTTGTTCTACTTCTACTGTGTCTGTAATACAATATCCACAGTCAATGTCTATCTTGAGGAGTTCTGGGAACTAGGGTGATCTAAAACTTTTCTTGATGTGTGTGCATGGCACAACTCCAGCTTGTGCGGAAACCTTGGCATTTACAGTGACTCCTCCCATTTTCTCTTTCGAGTTTATTCTTTTCCCCATTACAATTAACTTTTGTACTTAGGAAGAGGAGAAGGGAACATAAAGGTTTAATGCCACGTCGATGATGAAATCATTAGAGACCGAGCGCAAACTCAGATTGGGAAATTATGGGGAAGGAAATCAGCTCCGCGCTTTCAAATGCTGGCATTCGCCTTAAGCGATTTAGAAAAATCACGAAAAAGCTAAATCTAGTTAGCTGGTAGGGCTTTGGACCGCCCTCTTTCTGAATAGAAGTCTAGTGCAAAGAAGCTACAATACCCAAAGGGATAGCAAGTAAAGAAATTTGATTTATTATGCACATACTGTATAATAAAAAGATTACATGATTAAATTTATAGGTTATTTTAGGTACGAAATTTAGTAGTCCGAATTTCCACTTATGATAGTAACAATGATTGGCTGAACTTGGGTGACAAAAACAGGTACGCCATTTCATACTGATACAACTCTATTCTACATTTCATCAGTCATAGAGAATGCTGAGTGCTGACATGCCAGCCTTTGGCCAGGCATGACCAGATGTTTTCAGTGAGTGAAACATTTGGAGAACGTGCTGATCATGGTGACTGCTGAAACATTCTGTATCGAGGTAGATCAGGACACCTTATCAAAAAAATAACTAAACGGAGACTTGGTAGATAAGGCATAGTCATCGGCATTAACAGGTCAGCTGTACTACAAATTACCAGCTATGTGAACCAATGGTGGTAGTGTTGAGTATACAATAGCACCCCCTATCATCACTCTAGGCCACCCCACTTTCCATTTGGATGCGTATCTTGCTCCAAACAAGCCCATTTCGTGATTCAGGATACGTGTCTTGGCTGTACGATCCTGCATGAGCGAGCGAGCAGCATGCACTGATGAGGCAAAACTTTATGTCCACTGTCCGCCGCATGGCTGTATGCTTCCTGGTGGCGCTGAGGGCACGTGACGTGGTAAGAGAAGTATATGAGCAAGCAGAGACGAATAGGGAATCATTCCAGCGACGATAAGTGGCGCAAGTTGTAAATCCGCCGACTTAAGCGACTTTGACAAAAGCCATATTGTTGTGGCCCAGTACCTGGGAGCGGACATCTCGGAAACGGCGAAGCTGGTCGGCTGTTTGCATGTCATTGTCGTGGGCGTCAGTGGAAAGTGGTTGAAGAACGCTGAAACCACGAGTAGGTGAAAAGAAGTTGGACGTCCGCACCTCGTAACAGAACATAGGTATCGCAGGCTTGGCCGCTCTTTAAAGCATGATGGGCGCGATCTGTGGAAGATCTGACGAAAGAGTACAGTGCTGACGCAGGCACAAGTATTTTGGAGCGCACCTTTCAACGCACAATGTTGAACATGGTGTTCCGGAGCAGAGGATCCCTACGTGTTCCCATGTTGACCCAGCGACGTAGTAGTTGTGTTTATTGTGGGCGCGGGATGATCGAGATTGGACCGCGGGTCAATGGAATCGTGTCACCTAGTGAGATGAACCCCGTTTATTGTTAAACCATGATCGTGTTTAGATACGCCGTCATCCAAGCGAACGGATGCTCAAAACATGTCATGGACGCAGGCCGGTGGGATCAGTAGTATGTTATAGGGAACATTCACCTGGGCTTCCATGGGATTTCCGGTACTAATCGAAGGCACTATGACAGCTGTGGACGGCGTGAACATTATTAGAGACCACCTGTAACCCCTTATGATTGACGTATTCCCCAACAGCGATGGCATCTTCTAGCAGGATAACTGTCCATGTCACAACGCCAGAATCGTGCTATATTGATGTCTTGGCCATCATATTCGGATCTTCTGAATCCGATGAAACCCAACTGGGACGCTATCGAGCGCCAGCTCCGCGCCCACAAACCAGCCACCCGTAAATTGTGTGTGACATGCACGCAGGTATCTGGTGCTACAAACCTCTGAAAAAACTATAAAGTACTTTTCGAATCCATGACACGTAGAATCACTGCTGAACTGCGTTCCAGAGGTGGACCAGGACACTTGTAAGTAAGTTGTCATAATGTTTTGGGTCATCATTGTATCTGTCCCCCCAGACGCCAGCCGTGTGGAGCCGTTGAGATCCTGCGTGTCGTTGTGTAAGCCGTGTTGAACGCATCGATTCCACATTCACATGACAGTTGTAGGCTCTTGAGCAACGCGAGCAACAATATCGCGGAACCATGAACAGCAGTCTTCAAAAGCGACAATCCGTCGCTGTCGAATTCCAATACTTGCTGGTAGATGTTTCTCCCTTTTACACGAGGCTTTCACACAGGCAAACAACACTGAAATAAGATTTTTAAATAAGAAACCAGCTGCGTGATCTTCCCGTATATACAGATGTGGAGAGCGTTACTACAACTTACTTTGTGCGGTTGTAAGGGAATGCTAATCATTTACATACACTATGTGATCAAAAGTATCCGGACACCTGTCTCAAAATGATATACAACTTCGTGGCGTCCTTCATAGGTAATGTTGGAATTTAGTGTGGTGTTGGCCCACCCTTAGCCTTGATGACAGCTTCCACTCTCGCAGGCATACGTTCAATCAGGTACTGGAAGGTGACTTGGGGGGGAATGGCAGCCCATGCTTCAAGGAGTGGTGCACTGAGGAGAGGCATCGATGTCGGTCGCTGAGGCCTGGCACGAAGTAGGCGATCCAAAACATCCCAAAGGTGTTCTATAGGATTCACGTCAGAACTCTGTGCAGACCACTCCATTACAGGGATGTTATTGTTGTGTAACCACTCCGACACAGGCCTTGCATTATGAACAGGTGCTCGATCGTGTTGAAAGATGCAATCGCCAACCCCGAATAGCTCTTCAGCAGTGGGAAGCAAGGAGGTGCTTAAAACATCAATGTAGGCCTGTGCTGTGATAGTGCCACGCGAAACAACAAGAGGTGAAAGCCACCTCCATGATAAACTCGACCACACCATAACACTACCAGCTCCGAATTTTACTGTTGGCACTACAAACGCTGGCAGATGACGTCCACTGGACATTCGCCATACCCACAGCGAGGCGTCCTTTGGTATTTACCGGCTTGATGTGTGGCTTATGAGCAGCCGCTCGACCATTTAATCCAAGTTTTCTCACCTTCCACCTAACTGTCATTGATCGTGATGCACTTTGGAATTCCTGTGTGATTGTCTGGATAGATGTCTGCCTATTACACACTACGGCCCTCTTTATCTGTCGGCGGTCTCTGTCAGTTAACATACGAGGTCGGCCTGTGCGCTTTTGTGCTGTATGTGTCACTTCACGTTTCCACTTCACTATCGAATCGGAAACAGTGAACCTAGGGATGTTTAGGAGTGTGGAAATCTCTCGGGCAGACGTATAACACAAGTGACACCCAATCACCTGACCATGTTCGAATTCCGTGAATTCGCTCCCCATTCTACTCTCTCACGATGTGTAATGATTACTGAGGTCGCTGATATGGAGTACCTGGCAGTAGGTGGCAGCACAATGCGCCTAATATGAAAAACGTATGTTCTTGAGGGTGTCCGAATACTTTTCATCACATAGTGTATCTAAGCATGCCAGTTTGGCATTATTGAGCATTGCCTTCACTGCATTGTAATTTTAATGGCTAGCAATATAGTTAGTTACGCTATAGACGTTTTCTGTAATTGCTAATTAAACAGTCCCACTTACAATTTTCACACTGAGAAAGATGAGCTTTTTACTAGCGCTACTCGCGCTCTGGGTTTTTTAAAGTCACAGTGGGTCTGATACACACGTTAATGCCGGCAGTTGGGGCTGAGCGTGGATCGGAGAGGCCCGGCCGCCCCGGAGCAATCGGCAGAGGCTGCACCGCTACCGCGACACTGGCTCCTCGGACTCGCAGACCGACTGCTGCCAGTCACTACGCCGCCCCAACAACCCGCGTCCTGACTATTCCACTGCTGTTCCATTTGTTTTCGTCTGGTCTATTGGTCTAATGCAATAAATAAAGTGGATAACTCGTCCAAACACTTTTGTTGTCAATTGTACACCAACGTCCACAGGTTAAGTATAATCAAAATGGTAGTGTTTATTCGAAACAGAATATCAGAAGCATTACGTAAAACAGTGACACTTCTTTTAATGTGCAATTGCATAACGTAAGGTGATATAGGAGCTATACAGAGTGGGCCAGAGATAACGATAGGGAATGTTTAATGTTACTGTGTTGAAACGAGAAGAAATATAAAAGGCAAACAGGAACGTAAACGAGTCCCTAGCTATAGCAGAAATTGTATTTAACATAAAAATGGACATGCAAGAATAGAATAAAACAGAAACGAATGTTCTTACATACTTCTACCATATTTGAAACTCACTCTGTATGCTGACCACCATCCTCGGCGCGGAGTTGGACTCGCTGTCATGTGCACCATCCAACACCGCGTGGGTGGTTTGGGAATGTTCGTCTCCGCCGACCGCTTCATTGTCGATTCTAAACGAAGCTATGAGGCACTTAAGCATTCAATGACTTCATTATCGTTGTATATTTCACGGATCTTTTACTTCGTGGTGCATCTGTCACAGACCAGTTGCAAAGACATTTCTTTCTAGTTTCCAAAGATTAGCCTCCGTAGGGGCTTCTTTCTTGAAGCAATTAAAAAGTTTCACTAATTTCATCACATATCTCACCCGTCCGTTTCTTTTCATGAACCCAAGTTCTTCAGATTTGAATCTGCTTGTATCGGCCATTATAACCCAAGTGTTTACAACAGTATCAGCTTGACCATCACATGCCCTAGCATCCGCCATAACTACAAGTAAAACAACACGATCATATTCCGTATTTTCATGGAGGGACACCTCCATTATTGTAATTTGATGCAAAGCAATTATCACCTGTACAGTTGTAATTTGAGTGACGTCTACTACGGGCAGGGAAAATTGTTTTCACCCTGAAATATATTTCGAGATCCATGTAACCACGAAACTATATTTTAAGTTAGCTGAACACTTTTCGATAGTGACTTCTGGCCTATGCTGTACATCTTCCCCTGAATTGACACCTTCCCCACTCCACTTTTCTAGGCATCTGTCGTATGAATAGCCGCGCGGGATTAGCCAAGCGGTCTAGGGTGGTACAGTCCTGGACTGTGCGGCTGGTCCCGGCGGAGGTTCGAGTCCTCCCTCGGGCGTGGGTGTGTGTGTTTGTCCTTAGGATAATTTAGGTTAAGTAGTGTGTAAGCTTAGGGACTGATGACCTTAGCAGTTAAGTCCCAGATTTGAAACACATTTGAACATTTGTCGTATAAATTTGCTCACCGCAACAACCCTTTCCAGCTGAATCAGAATCTGAAGATGAGAAGTAATAGTATCGCAGAGACAGTGTGCAGTTTCCAGTTGCTACAACACCATCTGCCGTTGCTCTCGAGGAGCAATTATAAAACCTCTGAAAAAGAATTTACATTCTCGTTAGAAGTGTAATAGAACCGACAAAATTATTTCACAACAACAAAAAGACTTTCTTTAATTGTAACCAGAAAGGTCTGTGCGGAGTTTTGGAAGAGCCTTCGTGATGGCAGACAGACTACAATGCATTTCCCTTCTGCCTTCCAGACAAACTGTACATGGTGTCCCAGGAGGAACAGTCAGTATTCAGAGATTTGACAGGGACCATGATTTGATACAAAAAGGTCGAGTAAACATAAGCTCTAAAATGCACACCTTAAGAGATGTAAGCATTTCTTCATCTTCGATACTGGCACAAATCTCTTCTATTGCAAGCTCTTTGATTTCCATATTTTGGGACGAAATAATATGGACCAAAACAAGCAAAAATTGTCTTGTAAACATAGGCTCTAAAATGCATACCATGTGCATTCAATGGAGAAGATGTGTTTTACCGTAGCGAAAATGAACAAGTGCCCTTAGATCTTAAGGTCTGCATTTTAGTACCTATGTTTACTAGTCTTCTTTGTTTCGAATGATCGTTTCAGTCATATTCCTGAAAACCGTCCATTCCTCCATGGGCACCGTGTATAGGATTCAGATCCAGTAACTTCGCTGGCCGTTCCTGAAAACCGTCCTTTCCTCCAAGGATACTGTGTATAGGATTCAGATCCAGTAACCTCGATGGCCAGTACATGCAGTGAATATCTCATACAGAGAGAAATTTATCCACTTCTGTAGCTACCTCAGTCTTAAATCTTTAAGACAAAACAAATTTTGTCTACTAATATATTAATATTTGTAATACATACATTTAGGCGCAAGAAAACTACATAGACCCTTGGCAGGTCCCAACACTCAGAGCAGATGCAACTTACACATACAAATACTTATGGTAGCACATCATATTTGGAAACCAAGAGTGCCCTTTGAAATTAAGTTATTTTGGCAATGGTTCCAGATTTCTATTAGGTGTATTCCAAATTTCTATTTTGCGAACTGTTAAGAAATTTAAACTACGATTTCAGTAATTTTACTGATGTCAGTACAAAGCTTGATTCTTTTTTAGACTATGTATAGGATCACGTTATAGGTCGCACGCTTAAGAGTACAGAAATTTTATTATACGCTGAATATTTAGCAATTATATCCGTACAGTTTCATAATTTCACTGCCCCATGTGTTATAATAGAAGTAAAGGACACTTATAAATTGTTTTAAGGTGATGATGGGCTGCAGGAGGTTTGAGCTTATGATAGTATCGTAGTCCATTTGTTGCGCTACTAGAATCGGTCATGCATAATTCTGACTTGGACATAGTCCCTGGTGTGCGAGAATAATATTGCAACTTACATGAAGCCAACAAATTCATAACTACAGAGCGCAAATCAGGTAAAGAGATTTAACATACCTGTATACACATACCCTCATGCATCTGAAACCACTGCTTCTGTGTCCACACTGTGGGTTTATTCGTTCCAGACTCGTGTCTCATTTGTGTACTCTGTTCACTGGGTCTCTTACATCGCACCCCGCTAACTCAACTAACCAAAGTGCTTCTTTTAACTCTCGTTATTCAGTCTCAGACAGTGTTTTCATTGTTATTTACGGATTTATTGATATCTGTCTGATTAATGAACAGGAGCAAATAACAATTTAATACATGTGCATATAAATCATAAAACACAATTTCTACAAACTTCATACATTAATTAAAATCGTTTTAATACCAATGTATCACCAATATAAACAATTATCTAAATTTTTAATTATAAAAGATAACAGTTTTCATGCTTGTCAAACAAGATTTTTATCCAAATTGGGATGCCATCATCTCCAGATTCGCCTCTTTCCGCGAAACTTCGTGATTTTTTCTTACATTCAAGATAGTAATTTAAAAAAGAACGAATAATAATTAACACCGGCCTGAAATTTAAAATGCTTATTCTTTCTCAGTGGATTGAGAACCTGCACAACACAGAAGTCTTTCCACCTCGGCTGTATGGATTACCAAAAATCCATAAGGGCAATGTTCCAGTAAGACCAATTGTAAGTGCTCCTAGCTCACCAATGTGTAGACTAGCGAAACAGTTGTCCTCTCTGCTTCAGCCACACTTGGGAAAGACCGACATGTACATAAAGAATTTGGGACATTTCGTTGAAAAGGACTTGGGACATTTCGTTGAACAGATGAGGAAAAGAATTCTTGAAGCAGACGACATCCTCGTCAGCTTTGTTTACCAAATATCCACTCAGTGATTCTCTGGAGTGGCTCTGAGCACTATTCGACTTAACTTCTGAGGTCATCAGTCGCCTAGAACTTAGAACTAAGTAAACCTAACTAACCTAAGGACATCACACACACCCATGCCCGAGGCAGGATTCGAATCTGCGACCGTAGCGGTCACGCGGTTCCAGACTGAAGCACCTAGAACTGCACGGCCACACCGGCCGGCGATTCTCTGGAGTATTTTGGTTCCATTTTCTTGCAAGATATCACCAAGCTCTTTCATGCACGTCTCGCAGCAAGCTATTTCATGAGGAAGGGCAACTTCTACAAACAGCTGGAAAACGTCGCCATGAGTGTCCACTTAGTCAAGTGGCGGACAGCTTTTTATGGAACATATCTAAACAGAGTTGCTGTACTTACCACCTCGGAAACCTAAGATATAGTGCAGATATGTGGAGCCACGGTGAGGAACAGCTTGGTAACTTCCTAAGACATTTGAACAGACTCCATGCCAACATAAAATTTACTACAGAGGTAGATAACGATCAACAGCTATCCTTCCTAAATGTGCTGGGACACAGTGTGTAGCGAAAACCGTCATACATGGACTGAAACCTCCGCAAACTGTCAAGTCACCATTAATACGCTGTTAATGCACGCAAGACTAATATGTGAGCTGCAGCACCTCAGGTATGAGATGTAACACCTGGAAAGAGTTCTGAGGAGCAATGAGTACTCCACCGGCAACATAAGAAATGTCATGGAATGAAACGCTCAGCGAAGTGACAAATCGGTAGGAGGCATGTGGGATACGACCTTTCAGCCATACACTTCCAGCCTGACGGACACAACTGGGCGCATGCTGCGTAAACACGGTGTAAATTCTATTTATAAATCGACAAAGAGGTTCGAAGAGTGTCTGAGATTGGCGAAGGACGAAAGGGGCCTACCTGCAGTATCGGAAATATATTGCACACCATGTGTAATGTAAATATGGATAAATCTATGTTGGAAGGATTGGGTCATCAGTGAGCACAATGCTCACCAAACATAAGTGGCATTGCGCACTGGAACATGTAGAGAAACCGGCTGTGGCAGAGCGTGCACTTTGTGAGACCGACCACATAATAAAATTCGCCCACATAAAGTTCCTGCTCTGGAGAAGAGCTACCACAACCACTTTTTCAGGGAATCAATAGAAATCCGCAGCATAACAATAGGTTCAGCGAGAAAGAAAACAGCTTCAAGGTGAACGTATCCTGGTTTCCCATGCGCCAGCGAATGACTGTTGCAGGTAGCGAAAGGTGGACCACAGTGGTAATGACCATGGAAAAGTCCTTATATGTTGGCGCACCAGGTATGCATGATCTGCGGCCGCAAGCTTGACTCCAGTCCGCCACAAGCATGGAGGGTGAAGCTCTGACAATGCCAGCCACTCGTGCTAGCAAAAAGTCAGAAAAATCTTCAAACAAACGTCACCCAAGGAACCCAAGACAGAAGCCAATTGGCGATTTCTCAATGGGTCGCCACGAAAGTCTTAACAATTTTATACTACACGCCAATATCCTCGATTAAACTCCAACAGTCTCTGTAGGATGTCATGAAGTGAGAGCATGTGACACTGTTGATTATGATCCGCTCGTCGAATAGCAATATTAACCTTGGCGGCCCATTTGGTGTAATTCCATTTGCCGGCACCGGGTTTCACCCTCTCCCTTTTCTCATTATCATTGTGCAGCACAAACGTGGCACTACGCAATATACGCATCCATTCCACTAACCCACACTCCGCAAATACACATATGATGAAACTCTCACACATTCCCCAAGAAAAAGGGCCAATATGCACAGTAGAAAGACACTCTTTTTCGCTAGGCGGCAGAACCCATCCCATAGGGTATCCCAGCCAACAATCCCATACGACCTTTAATTTAATTTAACATTCTAGTACGCTTTGAAAATCAAAATTTGATATCTGCTGTCATTAATAATATACCATAAGCAAAAGCAAAACAGTCATTAACCGGAGACTTATTAAGTACTTTACTAGAGAGGTGGTCCTACTGAAGGTGCCTTCTTCCGATCTAAAAACTTGTTCTAGTGCCATTTACAGGAATATGCAGAATATTACGAAGTATTAGAACGACAGTGCTGCTCAACATTTTTCCATGTACGTTAAACACTGCCAGGATTTGTTAAGAAATACAGCAACAGTAACTTTTTCGTGTATATTTATTTAGGCCGTTTCAGTCTTCAGTTAATACATCATTACCAACATCGGGTGCAATTCGTCTATCGCAGATGACTTGTGAAAAATAAGAATTTCGTTTAGCTTCTATACTTCTCGAGTTGTGTATTTACGATATATTACTCGTTAGATGTACCTCCCTTCTACTTTGCTTCTTGCTCTTTAGATTTTCGCATTTATAATCGTGGCACAAACACTTTTTCATTTGCACAGTACAAAAAAAAGTTCAATATCCGCCATGTTGTCAACTGACATTACTTACAATGGAAGATGATATCTATGGTCAAAGTTACATTTCCTTACATGTTCTAAAATTACTCTTTCTAGTTTAAGCTTTTGTATGACTAAAAAACTGAAACTGCTTAGCATGAATGTACTGAGTGCTATGTATGGTTATTTAGTAAGTGCAGTAGTCACTTGTTAACTACATTATATTGAATATTACAAAAATAATATAGTACATATTTTACAAAAGAATTTAGATTATAAATTTTTAACATATTTGGAGTGATATTAACGAAGAATAACAGTGGACCGGTTGACTGACGATGTACAGGGAAAGGGGGGGGGGGAGATATAAAAGTGCCCAGTGCCCCGGAGAACAGGGTTCCAGGGTACAAAGAACACAGCAGAGGAAAGGAAATACAATACTAACCTAACTACAGCAGATGTTGAAACTGACGATCATTCATCTGCTCCACTTTTGGGCCCTGCTCAGCAAGTTGATGAAGGTCGATCGAAGCTAAACTGCTGGAATTGCTGCAAACTCGTCCGAAATGTTCTGCTGCAGTTCTTAAAGAACTCCCCACGCTAAATAATCGCGTTCTGACACATCAGGCGATCTGGTTGGCCAGCTAGGGCTGCGACCAGACTGACCTCAGCTGACAACTCTGGCAAACGCGAAGATTGCGTAAATGTACTCCAAGGTTCTGCCGGCTGTATGAGAAGTTGCTCCATCATGTTGGAAGTAACTGGACCTTCGTTAATGCTGCCACAAATGATCTTGGCCACTTTTATTTGCCCCACTCTGTAGAACTACTACGTGCATTTCATGTGTTCGCATTGGATATGTCAACACAAAAATACGGTGTTTTATTTCTCCTTCTTCTTTCTTTCTTCGTTATGCTCAGTTATAGAGAGCATTTGAACTTGTTAGCTTGGTCTGCCAGCTCCTTTTTCTTCTTCTCTTTTCAAAATCTCTTCATGAATTCGCTGTGTCGTTTCATGATATTTTTTAAATTTATTATTAGTATTACGTTTCCTCACGACATTACTTAGTGTGTGGTTTTATCAGTGTAATTTTGTAATATTCAGTATACTTCAGTCACTACTGCACGTATTAAATAACTATACATGGCATCCAGCACATTCCTGATGAAGAAACTCAGTTTTTTTGTCGTACAGAGGCTTAAACTAGGAATAGTACACTACTAACCATTAAAATTGCTACACCAAGAAGAAATGCAGATGATAAACGGGTATTCATTGGACAAATATATTATACTAGAAATGATATGTGATTACATTTTCACGCAATTTGGGTGCATAGATCCTGAGAAATCAGGACCCAGAACAACCACCTCTGGCCGTAATAACGGTCTTGATACGCCTGGGCATTGAGTCAGACAGAGCTTGGATGGCACGTACGGGTACAGCTGCCCATGCAGCTTCAACACGATTCCACAGTTCATCAAGAGTAGTCACTGGCGTATTGTGACGAGCCAGTTGCTCGGCCACCATTGACCAGGCGTTTCAATTGGTGAGAGATCTGGAGAATGTGCTGGCCAGGGCAGCAGTCGAACATTTTCTGTATTCAGAAAGGCCCGTACAGGACCTGCAACATGCAGTCGTGCATTATCCTGCTGAAATGTAGGGTTTCGCAGGGATCGAATTAAGGGTAGAGCCACGGGTCGTAACACATCTGAAATGTAACGTCCACTGTTCAAAGTGCTGTCAATGCGAACAAGAGGTGACCGAGACGGGTAACCAATGGGACCCTATACCATCACACTGGGTGATAAGCCAGTATGGCGATGACGAATACACGCTTCCAATGTGCGTTCACCGCAATGTCGCCAAACACGGATGCGACCACCATGATGCCGTAAACTGAACCTGGATTTATCCGAAAAAATGACGTTTTGACATTCGTACACCAGGTTCGTAGTTGAGTACACCATCGCAGGCGCTCCTGTCTGTGATGCAGCGTCAAGGGTAACCGTAGTCATGGTCTCCGAGCTGATAGTCCATGCTGCTGCAAACGTCGTCGAACTGTTCGTACAGATGGTTGTTGTCTTGCAAATCTGTTGGCTCAGGAATAAAGACGTGGCTGCACGATCCGTTACAGCCACGCGGATAAGATGCCTGTCATCTCGACTGATAATGGTACGAGGCCGTTGGGATCCAGCACGGCGTTCAGTATTACCCTCCTGAACCCACCGATTCCATATTCTGCTAACAGTCATTGGATCTCGACCAACGCGAGCAGCAATGTCGCGATATTATAAACCGCAATCGCGATAGGCTGCAATCCGACGTTTATCAAAGTCGGAAACTTGATGGTACGCATTTCTCCTCCTTACACAAAGCATCACAACAACGTTTCACCAGGCAACGCCGGTCAACTGCTATTTGTGTATGAGACATCGATTTGAAACTTTCCTCATGTCAGCACTTTGTAGGTGTCGCCACCGGCGCCAATCTTGTGTGAATGGTCTGAAAAGTTAATCATCTGCATATCACAGCATCTTCTTCCTATCGGTTAAATTTCGCGTCTGTAGCACGTCATCTTCGTGGTGTAGGAATTTTAATGGCCAGTAGTGTACTTTCAGAACTTGAGAGAAAAATGTAACTTTGACCATAGACATAATTTTATGATTGAACAAAGACGTCAGTCAGCAACATTGACGATACTGCACTATTTTTGTGCAACATACAAATGAAAAAGTGTTTGCGCCATGATTATAAATGCAAAACTCGGAACAGCAACGAGCAGACCACTGCTGCCGCATCCGAAGCTGGGTTCCATGATTCATCTCTGCACACTCGAGTGCCTCCTGCACTGACTTGCACACCTGTGTCATCCAAAGCAACTGACTTCTGCAGAGATTGCCGCAGCTGCTAGCAGCCACCTGCCTGGGCCTAACTCTGCGTTTCTTCGCTCGCCGGAGTGCTGACAAGATGACTCCACGCTGGTGCCAGCGGTATGTTGGCATGATGCTACCAGGCTGGCCGAGTCTTCAAAGGACGGTAACAACCTCTCCACACTCCATTGCCGACGCCCGTCCCTGGCTGCTGACCACAGAAAGACCAAATTAAAACTGATTTATCTTATGCAATGATTAAAAATCCTTTGCTATCGAACATTTGTGCTGCGCGGCGAGTTTGGCAGCTTCGGAAAGACAGTCCCTCATTGCATACACCATACAATTATCGTCCTGCTCCGCTGACCGCGTTTATACGATCCGAACCTTCCAAATTTTAAATATAAGTAGTGAAAATTGCTACTATGATTGATCATCGTATGTCCACCTGGCTTCATGATTGTACCATCACAACCTGTAACTGCGAGCCTAAATTCACTTGCCTTTCGGACCCATGAACACATAAACGCCCAAAAAGGGCTTTAAATGTTGTGTGATATGGTTATTGTCTGTGAGGATATTTGTTTTGGTATAGCCGTGCTGCCTGTCGACGGTTTCCATCTGCTTGGCCGTATATAAACACCATTTCGGCTTGTTTCCGACGTGAACATTGTGACATTCTCTTGTTTACAGTACGCTGAATCAATCACGCAGCCTGCAACACACAAAGAACATGCGACACGTGGTCAGAGCAACAGTCATTCGTCAGCGCCATCTATCGTAAAAATGATGCATTTTCGGACACATCTTTTTAGGGTCTTATTCCTTCATTTCCAGTCTGTTATCTGACCCTGCAGCTTGTCGGCTTTATTAATATTCACCCTGTGTAACAGAAAAGTACACTTTGCGGTGAGTGCTGACACTGCTAGAGTATAGCTGTAAATATCTAAAATTTAGAGCTGTCACCCTGGGGTGAAATTTGTATCTGGGAGGGCCACAAGGGTAAGTGCCTAATTAATCGAGGAACAGGATTACTTAAACGTGGAAGAGACTGTTCACTCAAAGGACAGTTAATTCCAAAGAAGTAACAAAACAGCCAGTAGTACCAACAGATAAACTTAATTAGTCAACTCAAAAGAAAAAGTGCTATAGTGTATGGTAGAGTGAAGTTCGTGCAGCTGTTTTCCTAAAAACAAGATTCAAGTGGCATAGGTAGTAGTGATACTGACCTGCCACCACTGCCTCAGTGTATCATAAACTTCCTTCACACTGGTCCTTGGTAGATGACACACATGCAGGAGGTCGCGAGGCAGTGTGCCTAATGACCCAGAATCACACAAAACATTGGAAGTACAACCTGCTCCTACGAGACCTGTGTATCAACCCAGTCATCGCCCCTACAGTGGTTCCACTCTTAGTGAATTCTGCAATGTCCCTGGGGACGTGTCCATGTGGATATTGCTGGCCCCTTTGTCAGAGAGATGTGGCTAATGGCTATAAACTCTTTTTCAAATTTCCTTTTGTAATTCGAATGTCAAATAGCAGAGCAAGAAATGGGCCCCAGATAAAACTACTTCTGACAATGGCCCACAATTTTCAACTGTATGTATAAAGCACCTGACAATTGTGGCGTTCCTACCACTCTCCATTGCTGAAGCCGCGCATTCAAGGTGCAGATTCAGAAGATGCTGCAAGCGGCACCCAAGAAGACTTGCTTTATTTCTGTCATCTGACAGGGAGGGTCGATACTCTGCGATATCGCCATCAATGATTCCTCTGGAGACCAGTAGCAGGTATCAGCTAACTGTCACATGGTTCTAGCTGATGGCATCAAGTTGAAGGTAAAACTTTGCCGTAGTGGGTTAACAGGGTTTCTACGCCACTTTGACAACAAATTAATATATAAATTAATTAAATTGTGGCAGCTGATTGGTTTATGATCTCTTCCTCCAAAAAAATGGTTCAAATGGCTCTGAGCACTATGGGACTCAACTTCTGTGGTCATCAGTCCCCTAGAACTTAGAACTAGTTAAACCTAACTAACCTAAGGACATCACAAACATCCATGCCCGAGGCAGGAGATCTCTTCCTCCTCTCCTTAACTTATTGTTCTGCTAAGTGGATTATGACCCCCTGCTGTTGTCTTAGGACCCCTTGGGCATAACCCGCTCTTCTAAGAAACTCCCTCCCCCACACCTCCCCGTCCCCCTCCCCCTCCTTCTCCTTCTCTTTCCACCCCTCTGCAAACCTCCAATCCTTCTCCCTCCCCCTCGCAGACACAAGTACCTTTTGAGACATGAGTTATTTGAATAGCCCTCTCCCACACTATCAGTTTGATTGACTAATTAATTAAATCGATCAATTAATTAACCCTTCCCCCTCTTGGAAACACCCAGTCCTCCCCCCTCCCCTCTGCCACCAGGAAATTAGCGGGTCTGTGAGAGATCTGATGACAGCAAATTCAAATCAATGTCAGTTGCATAGCAAAGGATATACTGTTTATTTATAAAATTCAATTTGCAGGAGTTGGATCTCTCTTGGTCGTCATTCTCTGCTGTCTGGGAAGACGCAGGTCTTGTAAAATACATTGAAAAGATCACTTTTTTATTCTGACTCCACAAGGAACACCACCAACAAAACTCACCACAGGTAATTACACTGTCAAAAACCTATCGATCACTGCAAACCGTGTCCTTAAACAATTTACAAGAGGGGCTGGACAAATGAATGCTCACAATAGCACTATAGGAAGCAATAAATTGGTCAATCGGGAATCTGATATTGCAATTGCGCTTTTAAACCACTATAGAATTTCTAAACTCCTTTTCATCACTACATTCAGAAGGTGGAGGAAGGGCCTAGTCCATGATAGGATAGAGACACAACAAATACCTCTGCAACACAGAGTCCACTGCCATGTATTGAGAAGTATGACACACTTAAACCATGATCGAGTCCATAGCAGTAGTTGTTATGGCTAGATGCCGGATAACGCTGAAACACTCGCACTTACCACGCGCTCATGTCCTGATATCCACATGCAGTACACCACTCCCCTCTTACACTGCTAGCATCAACGCTCAGAGGTCGCAGAAAACTGATGTCATGAACACAGACACAGTCATGGACATGAGTGTTTGCCAGAGTGCACTACCCTTGGCCATGGAGGTCATCCGGGGATGAATAGAGTGGTAGGAATTTGGATGTAATCAATACGTCCAGCACTAACACTTGGCAGTGATCGATACTGAATCACTAAATTTTCCACGAAGATTACATAGAACAAACACAGTCGCAGAGACAGCCCAATGCATATTGAGCATTAGTTCGTTATTCAGATATCCAGAGAGCGCCGCCACTGGGACTTGCCCCTACAGTTGCGGGCAAGGACTGACCAACTGACCAACTGACCAACTGGCTGAAGGAACTTTTCTTTGTAGCTGCCGCTTGTGAGAGCCTTAAACCGGAAAAGCCCATTCGTTCTGGCTACAGGCTACCTCCGCCATGTTCCCTGCACGCCGAATGGTGTCGTCCTAGGAAACCACCCACATATTTATCGCTGTAATTACAATTGAATGCTACGATTGCAGCCCCAGTCTGTTGACATGTGACGCTGAGCGAACTATCGGAAATACCTCCTACTGTGGCTCTAGAAAAATCAATACCTATATCTCTATTGTGTCTTGACATAATTTTCTACATAAAATCCTTCACCCCCCTATTGGGTACCGACAAGTTGAAATTGCAGTCTCCCATATCGGATCCATACCTCCCTTACGATCAGACATAGTACGCTGGTGGCACTAATATTGAGCTAAACTCCACTACGGATGGTCATGCCCTCATTTGTTTTTCTCGGGAGTGGTACCAGGTTGTCCTAGGAAGAGATGTAACGCCTTATAAGCGACCAGGTGTTAAAAGCATAATCACAATGACAATGTCACTGTCACCCTGCATGAAAAAGCGGTCTTGTTTCTACAGGCATACACAAGTACTACTAACGACATCCATGTTAAAAACGATACATGCTTTTTAAATCGAGGAATTGTATTGCTGCCAAATGAAGTGGTCTGCCACACTAATACTGCGAGCTTGAATACAGAGCATGATTGCCAGATGTGTTTTAACAACCGAAAGGGCGAGTGCGCGTCGCCAGCAGTGCAAGCTCCTAATAAAATCATCCTTATAATCTAGTTTAGAAGGTGATTCGGCTAAGAAGCATAGTTGTTGTTGTTGTGGTCTTCAGTCCTGAGACTGGTTTGATGCAGCTCTCCATGCTACTCTATCCTGTGCAAGCTTCTTCATCTCCCATTACCTACTGCAACCTACATCTTTAAGCAGCATGGTATTAAGCCGATATTTGCAACTCGCTCTTGCCGCTGCTACATATCTCCGACGCTAACAAACAGTATTTGTAACCCATTCTATCTCGATACCATGTAGACAGTGTAACAGAGGATCTGTGATATGTACATGGGGTTATAGGCCAGGGAGGATGATGGTTGATTGAGAATAATCACATACAGTAGATGGTGTGCTGTGTGAGTAATCACTTTAAAAATGCTGCGCTAGATCGAGCTCATAAGAAATGTACAAAATCCTACGACCAATGCACTGGCTTTTCAGAACTACAGTGTTGCTCTTTCTGGTACAAATGCTGTCTGCGACTTGGAATCAACTCGCTCTGTTCAACCACATACTTGTGTTCGATCCTACAGAGATGTCTTTTAATGATTACAGCCACTGATGAATCATATCTCGAAGCGCGTCAACGTTTTCGAACCTATCTGCTATGGGACCTACACAGTCAAACTCTAGCATGGGTTTAGATAGTCCCTATATACATTGTAGATGTTTCTCAGTCTCCCTCACCCTCCCTCAAGCTTTATCCATATGGTCATTGCAGTTTAAGTTGAAATTGAGTGGAAGTTAGAGAGAGCTATATCTAAGACCTTCTGCATCCAGTGGAGAAACAGAGTGAGTTGAGTTAATGTGACAGGATCGTGATTTGACCACTTGGAGAAAATGAGAACATGTTGTCATACCTCTGCCAACCATGTACAGCGTGTAAGGCCAGTGGCAAATGAAGCGTTTCCTGCAACACAAGGTTGTAGAAAAGACAGTACGCCAAGTTGCAGTGGTGTTTCTTATTGGCTAAATTAGGAAGACTCCAGATCATATGGAAAGTGGAAGAAGGATGAGGATTTTGCTACTGCATTGCGGTGCATCTCAAAACTACATACAGGTACTGCAATCTCAAGGACATCTGCATCGCTCAGGGTGTATTCATTGCTGTCACCCAAACATTATCTGTCTCCTCACTATTTAGTACCACCCAACAAAGAAAATTTACGAACTATAAAAACTCAGCTAATGTCACCCAGTAGAGAACTCGACAAGATATTACCTCAACTGATATATCGAAAACAAATACCATGTGTGTGCTGACATAGAGAATACGTGGCGATGCTATCAAATATGTAGGTACTTGTCCCTTTGAACAGGAGGCCAATGATTGAAGCCGCTTGCACAGAACAGTGTAAAGTTTCGTCACTTGTACTGTAGGTGGACCATATCCAACAGACTGCCAATAGCAAGAGAGGGTCCTAGTGTTGTTCTTCCAAAGACAGTTTAATACACTGTTTTTTCTGCTGTAACCCATCCAATAACTGTATGACAACAGCTTTGCATACAGCCATACATTTGGTTTTTCCACCATGACTTCGAGGTCTGTGTCAGGTGCTAATGGAATTTTAATATGTTTTGATCCATCGGTTCTCACAGAAAGCTGGACATCGCATGGTGTAAACTATGCTGCTCCCACAGCATTATGGATGGATTAAATAAAAAACAGAGGCAGTGATTATTATAGACAAAAATGTGGAAGGCATCACAACATATGAAAACTGGAAGAGTTTGTGGCATTGTGGAGCCTTTGCAAACAGCTGCCCGAATGACCTATATATTTAATCTCATCTTTCACAGTGATGGGGTAGCAGATGTGTAATTGTTCCACTTCAGAGAGATCAAGAGCATTGATTTCTTATACCGCAGCCATGTACGAAATCACTGTTTCTGTGCTGCCCAAGCCAGAAGGTGTTGCTTCCAACAAGACTCTCTCCATCTCAAACAAATGGTGTCATTCAATATTATGTGGTATTCAAGTGTGTACCATTGGACAGACGGGATGGAAAAGACCCCTTCGTTATCAGACAATGCTGTAATAAACACCACAGTTAAAAGTGCTAGCAGTTTTAGTAATTTCACCAGTTTTTCCATAATTTCAATGTTGACCAATGACACAGCAACATGACTCCCAATTTCTGTATTATGACTAAACCACCCTTCCACTTTTTTGCATGGATCATATACTAGATTGCGAATTTAGATAGATGACTGTGCAGTACATCCATTCACGGTAAATTCTCGAACATATGCACCAAAGTATACCACACAGCGTCCTATACCGATGCAGTTAGGTTCTCTACATATTTGTAGCACTTCAATCACAGTGAGAAATTTACAATTACTGTTACCCATCTTTTCCATTGTGGATGCTAATCACAGAGTATTCTCACATTCTTAGGATAAAGTTTGAAATTGAATGAATCCCCCACACTGTCTTTGTCTAACCTCCATAGAACACTATCACTGATTTAACTGGCAGCTGATCAGAAGTAGGCGAGTACTATACTTAATACATTCCATGTGACTGAGCGAAATCGTGCAGTGGTTAGCACATTGGACTCACAATTTGGTGGACGATGGGTGAAACCTACGTCCAGCGATCCTCTTTTTAGGTTTTCTGTCACTTAAGGCACATGTCTGATTGGTTCCCTTGAATGCACACAGCCGACTTCCTTCCCCATGCTACCCTGACCTCGCTCTTTGGCCTCCTCCCCCCAAATCAACCAACCAACAATTTCACGTCTTGTGAAGAAACAGAGTGAGCTGAATCTGTAACTGCCATTCAGCCTGTTCCGCTTCTGTCTTACTTGTAGGACCCAACCAAGTGTACAATATCTTGCTAGATGCGCCCATGTCAAGGAGGTTAGCACCCAATATCTGTGTATAGTGGACATGAAAGTGTTGTGATGATATAACAGATGGTTAACAGGATATATGTGATTTATGCATGATGGAGCTCCAGACGAACTGAGTTGGAAGCATTTTACATAATGAATTGTGCCATCAATTCTTAAGTATTGTTCTAGTGTCTAGTTCAGTATCAAGAAGGTATTGGCAAGAAAGAAATGATCGTCAAACATAAACACATGCACACCTAAGGCTACTCGGTTCTGCACTTAATCACACTATAATATTAAAGCCATGCGGTTTCCTGAATATTAGTCATGCCGTGTGAAATGCTCTTAATACTCTAATGCAGAATATATGTGTCCAACGTCTGACATACATGCACCCTGCAAATTTCCCATTCACTCACTATGATGTCAAACTTTAAGATGATAAAACTACTTGATTCTACATCAAAGAAAAAGATTATTTGTGATACCTGCACAATATAGCTTTCTGGAGGTGTATATGGTAGCGCCCACTGTTCACATCTGATTGTAGTTCAGTAATGATAATCAACGCTATGAAATGATCGTCAGTAACGGAAAATGTTCTTACAAGAAAACAGCCAAACTTACAGCTGCGGTGTCTGACATGTGAAATTACATGTCATGCTACCCTAACTCCATAAACATGATTACTGTCAAGCAAAAATATACTTAGGGTTTGCAGTACCTCGCAAACACCTGTCACAACTTAGAATCACTGCAGTTACGAAACTGATGACTTGATTTATGTCCAAGATGTGGCAGATAAATGGAGTACTTAGCATACATCTTCGTTCATCTAGAGGAGGGTGCTGAAATAGCTTTTCCAACGATGGATATGATTCAACACACGTGTTGGAAGCCCTCTGCTGACTGTGGTATGGAGACACTTTCTGTTAACGACTGCAAGTAGATAGCACACAAAGAACACACAGTTGTTTACAAGTCGATCGCAAATTATAGCATACAACTGATGCACCCTAAGAGAACAACGGAAATACGTGGTTAAATGCGTGCATTACCTGCAGCAACATTTGCCTCCCTCTAGAATACATCATCAGCCTGCCATTAAATCATACCTCATTACAACCCCTCTCATCCGATCACTCCATATATGTGGATCCTTTAATGTGGATCAATGTCAATTTAGAGGCAGACGGTTATCTTTTCCAGAAAAGCATCAAAGACAGCAGTCAACTAGCATTTAAGTCTGTTACATCAACAGACATATAGTAGAATGTTGTTAAAATCATACAGCAATTTTTGTGTAAGATACTTGCTAACAGACACTGCTTGGTTGTGATTGGTGGAGAACGCAATCCATTCTGTAGTTGTATGTTTTTGTCCCCCAGCCGATAATACAACGCTCTTTAGCTAATCACACTTTATAAAAAACTGTATGGTGGTTGCTGATTACTTTGGAGTGACACATGGGCTTGTGATCCAATATATATATAAATATATTACTATACATTTGGTGGTCATCTACATTAAACGTTCTTTTCCAGCTGTTAGAGAAGTAAGAGAAGTAGGTAAGAATAGGTAGGTCGGGTAGTTAGGGGAATAGTGGAATCTTGCTGACTGCAATCGGTCATGCAAGGACAGGTTAAGTTAGCAGTGGGTATCACGCAAACGGATACCATGTCAAACCATATGTTCGTCATAAGAGATCAGTCCGTGATGGTGCTTCAGCACGGTGTGTTGCAATTAAGGTTGTGAGAGCTCCCTGTCACTGCGTCAGTGGTGACTTGGCGCTGTGGAAGGCCCAGGTCGCCCATCGGTGTCTGGTGGACGAGCGTCGAAGCAAAGCGCTCGGAGACGAGTGGTTGTGCAGCGGCACCAGTATTCACTCGTTGGCTGCGCTGACAGGCTCAGTGAGAGCCGCGGCTGTGTCTCCCCTGTGTAACGGATGACGTAGACCATACCCCTAGCGTTCTGACCCCTGTGGTAGCCCACTCGCCAAAGTGGAGCTGCTCGGAACCGATGGGCTTCGGCGTTGTTGCTGCCGCTCCCGCTTCCTCTTTGGTGTGTCCGCCGTGGTGTGAGCTTCCGCCGGCTGCTCCATAAGGGGAGCGGCGCCAGGTGTCTTTTCTTCATCTATGGCGTCCCCACGGATGTCGTGTGCCATCTGCGAGCGCAATTGTCGCAGTTGGCTACATACCTCCTCCATCTCTGCTGTCAGGGTGGCCTTAGAAGCTGCCCTCTCCGCGTCCATGGCGGCTTTGAAGGCCGCTATAGCCTCGTCCGGCTCGGCCGCCAGTATGGCCCGCATCTCCTTCACTTGCGGCACCTGCTGTGCTACCACCGGTGGCCGGTCCCCGGCCCCACTCTCACTGGGGCAATATTCCGGCCGCCTGTGGGCAGTGGAAGGCGCCGTCGTCGTGGCTTCTCGGTTTGAGCCTTGTCTCCAGTACAGCCGTCACTGGTGAGAGCCGGGCAGCCACGCTAGATTGCCATATGTGACCCGCCGCAGCGAGCACAAGTTGGCACCCCTTCTCGTCGTCTGTCACATGCACGAGTGCGCACTTTACGCACTGGGGCGAGTTGCGGCAGTATTTTGCCAGATGCCCTTCAGCTTGAAACCTGAAGCACTGTGGCTTAGGGTCCATGCCAAGGGGGAGAGCTTCGGTGGTCATAGCAAAGCCGAAGAGCTTCCTCATCCTGAAGATGTCACTGCCATCCGTCGCAGTTCCCACTATGACGATGTACAGCGGCGGCATCTTCTTATTCGTCGGGTTGTGGAGCTTAGTAGTTGCAGCCCGGAATCCGGTACGTGATAGCCCCTCTTGGATAGTCTTTTCATCACAGATCCAAGCAGCCCTCTCGTCATGGCCTTGGATTGCTTCTCACCATGTTTCGGCGTGGTTGTCTTCTCCACAGTAGGTTGATCAACAATATGGGCGGCCACAGTGCTCTACAATGCGCTATGGTCGGCCACGCTCGCTGCCTGCAGCTGGACGATGGCATCTGAGTCCAGGGACTCTACCCCTACATCTTCCCTGCAGCAGTTGGCTACGATATCATATATCTCTGCCCATGACCCTCTACTGCACTGAACGTACAGAGGGGGGACAGGTGTATGACATTCGTTGCGCTTCCGTTCCGCATTCGCGTAGTTTACACCATGCAATATTCAGTTTTTTTGTGAGAGCCAAAACATGTTAACGTTGGAATGGCAGCTGATACAGGCCTCGAAGTCTTGGTGGAAAAAAAAATGTATGGCTATGTACAAAGCTGTAGTCAGACAGTGCTTGGATGGTTTTTCGAGGGCCATACTCCCCCTCCATAATCATCACAGGACCAAACGCTTCCATGACTTTTCATTATTTGTGGGTTGTACAACTCACCAAAATTTCATCCCCCTAGCTCACCCAAGTATGAAAAATTTACCTGTTGTACCATGTGGGTTATTTTTGACCCACACGCATTTTAAATCGATTTGATATCAGTAACACCGGCTTTCAGATACAAAATAGTTCCTGGGCGTGCCTCGACGTTATTCAAGAGATGTTAGAGTGTATTATGATACTTTGAACCAAAAAGAACGTGAAATACGAACTATTCGGAATTCAGATGATATTTTATATCAGTGCAGTTTTTCATTTTCTACGGACTGGCGAGATGCAAACCTATGGAGTGGCACTGGGAAGCTACAGAATAACATATTATACAGTGGGCAATGCCCTCATCCCTTGCTACACTGCTGTTTGGGGCACTGCTAATAGTTCTCTTACATGACAGCAGATGTCAGGCGTGTCGCCCTTATAGGATGTCGTGACAGACAACTTCTTCACTTCCGTGAAACTGACAGATGAGCTGAAACAAAAAGGAACAAGTTTAGCTGGCGCTCTTCGGAGATCACTCAAGGAGGTCCTTCCTACACCATGAAGTGGAGACGACACTTTATATGCAACACACACAAGCGACAATCTTCTCATAGCATACCAAGAAAAAATGGAAAAAAATGTCCGTATCCTGAGTAATATGCATGCGAACATAAGATAAATGAGTATACTGAGAAGAAACTCCTAGAAACTGTGAAGTTTTATAATGAAACTAAGGATGGAGTCGATATAGTTGACCAAATGGCTAGACACTACAGTGTCCGAGCTGGCACCCGCCGATGACCTGTGTGTGTCTTTTAGAATGTTCTTGACCTTCCGATGATCAACGCTTACACAATTTTTAAGTTACTTACCTCTAAGAAGATTTCACGTCGGGGCTTCATTCTCAGAGTAGCAGATGAGCTTGCTGCCCTCTACAAACTGCAGACAGGAGCCGGTCTCCCCTTGCAGGCACTCGATACTGGCAGTGGCTAATATAGAAAAGGAATTGTCAAATTCAGAACTTCATCTTCAGAGTCGCAGATAAGCTTGCTGCTTCTTACAAATTCAGAGAGAAAATCTCCCCTTTAAGGCACTCAATTATGGCACTGGTCAATATGGAACTAGAAGATTTTGTCAAATTCAGGTTTCCTGCAAACAACAAAACAACAGTGGGGAATAAAACATCAAACATATGCTGCAAGTTCAACACGTATGTGTGCAAAAGATGATGAGCAAAAACTCTGTTGAATGTTCGAATCATAGCTTAGGTAATTCTATCAAGTCCTTGTTCTTAAAGATTTCCAAATATTTATAATTATAGGCTGAAGTTATTTCTTCTTATGTTTTAGTTCATTGATTGCAATAAGCAAGATAACACGCAAAGCATTTTAGTTACCTGCTGCATTTTACAATCTTCCACAAATATTTGGTACTTTCCTTTTCTATAGAAGTACATATACTATTAATTCTCACATAAACAATATGTTTTGATTCTGTTTCAATTTTTTATAAAGAAAAACATTATAACATTGTTTTACTTACTTGTTTTAACGACGATTGATGAAAGATTGTGGAATTTCTTCTGTAAAATTTAAAATGAAGAAAGTGTACATGTGAACATTTATGCTTAACAGTGTACTATTCATTTTAGAGATGTATTGTCAACACTAAGACACTCGAAACACCACCCAAATACGAATAAAACGATGGTTTTCTACTGTGGGTCAACTAAATTTGACATTTTCAGCTACCTCCAATGTAATGGACTTCCCACCAAATGATCTAACTGTACCAGCATCCACCAACAGGGTGCAATGGGGAAAAAAGTCAGGAAGCTTTGGAAACAGGGCAGTTGCAGCATCGACTCCCACCAAGTATACCACTCCTAGTATCCACCAATAGGATGCAAGGAAAAACTGGCTGCATACAAAGTGTATCTGTTTATTTAATTAGTCAAACAGTCTGGTAGAGTGAAGAAATATTCCCAAGACATACACAGCTGGGGAGTTGGGGAGGTTTACTGGGTATCTACTACATTGTTCAGGACAAAGGTGGAGTTGGTGTGGCACACAACAGACACTACCTACTTCTTCTTGAATGTCTTTGTTCCTTCCACATGTTTCCATAGCAGTCGAAGTGTGAGAACAAATGGATGTACTGACTACCAAGGTCAGGTGTGCATGAGTGGCGACGGAAGGGGGGCAGCAGACGGGGATGGAGAGGAGAAAGGTTGCTGGTTGACATCTCGGTCTGTGTATGTTTGCATACATTGGTTCACAAGCATCCCCTTGAGAGAGACAGAGAGAGAGGGAGGGAGAGAGGGAGAGAGATCCTGTGTTTTGCTAGGAATTTCTCAGGTATCAGTATCAAAGGACTGTCACCACCTGAAACTTGTGTTCATGGAATCAGCGTAACTTCCGGTCTGCATGCCGCCTTGTGGCTGAATGTGGTGCGGCTGACAGTGGTCATGGGGCCAGTGTGTGCGGGAATACGCGAGGTGGCTGGTGCGTGGTGCAGCCCGATGGACGGCAGACAATAGGTGCTTCGCGATCAAAAGATTTTTGACAGTGTAACAACGTGCGGTGACTTATGTTGATGGTATTTCTTGTGGAATCTGAATAAAAAAAGCGATCGATTTAGTTACTTCTTTTCAATGTATTTTACAAGGCCTGCTTCTTTCCAAACAGCAGAAAATGATGACCAAGAGTAGTCCAATCCCTGAAAATTGAATTTTATAAGTAAACAGGATATCCTTTGCTAAACAATTGATATTGATTTGAATTTGCTGTCCTGAGATCCCTCACAGACCTGCTAATTTCGAGGGGGGGGGGGGGGGGTGGAGAGGAGGGAGAGGGCTTGGGGATTTCCCCTAGAGGGGGTTAAGTAATTGATCGATTTAATTAATTAGTCAATCAAACTGGTATAGTGGCAGACGCCTAACCGAATAACTTAGGCCTGAAAGGGTACTTGCATCAGCGATGGGGAGGGGGGAGGATTGGAGATTTGCAGAAGGGGAGAGGGAGGGGGAAGTGTGGGGAGCTTTCTCAGAAGCATGGGTTATCCCCAGGGGTCATAAATCACTTAGTTAAGGAGAGGAGGAAGGGATCATAAACCAATCAGCTGTCCCAATTTAATTAATTTGTATATCAATTTGATATAAAAAGTGGCGTAGATATCCTCTTATCCCACTACTCCTGGCCACTGTGTGGCTGCAAGTCGCTTAGAATCGTGTAGTGCATATGTCATGAACCCTGTTACACCATACTTCCATGATGTGGCTGTTTACTGGATTTCAGGTAGTCTGCTTTTGGTTTGCTGTTCTGTGGATTATTGATGTAATTACTTGACGGTTGACTATCTAGATTATTATCTTGCAGTGCTCTGTTCTACAGTTTACAACGACCCTACGTGGTATGGAATCGTGAACTACTAAGCGATTGCAATGTATCCATATTTTCTGTGTACTAAAGAGAGTGTTGCACCGTAGCGGGGATAATTGTAAATGAAGCTAAGATACGTCAATTTCTGTTATTGGTTTTTCTGCATTCGTCCACTATTTATGTTAAAAAAGAAAACCACTGTTTACGACATAGAGTTATTCAGACATAATGCAGTGTTTCTTAGTTGCTTTTTGGGAAACGAATCAGTAAAAAAAAATCTCATCTCAAGCAATACGCCGGCCAGAGTGGCCGAGCGGTTCTAGGCGCTACAGTCTGGAACAGCGCGACCGCTACGGTCGCTGGTTCTAATCCTGCCTCGGGCATGGATGTGTGTGATGTCCTTAGGTTAGTTAGGTTTAAGTAGTTCTAAGTTCTAGGAGACTGATGACCTAAGCAGTTAAGTCTCATAGTGCTCAGAGCCAAGCAATACTGTAACGTCTTAACTTTATAACAAAATAGATCAAGCGTGTACACTTGATTCACGGATATCGTTTCAGTGTTGGCTACTCCACATAGTTCGCATTTCGAGCATACACTGTGGTGGATAACATGTAGCTAACATTCTGATAGAGTTCTTTCACTTAGAATATCATCGACAATTGCCTCACTTCAGGAGTGAACGCATTTTGTAACTATGATGCAGCCAATTAGGCACAGTGTCGTGCAATTGAGTAGTGCTGTCTTATGCAGTGGTGAGAAATTCGTGGAAGTAGACCCACCTCTCTTAGGATGGGTTATCGCGAATTATTGTCCTACTTGACTATTTTCTAGTGGAAGAGAAAAAGAAGCTGTGTTACTGAAGTTAATACATAATGGAAACGCTGATATACATCCCATGTTTATGGGAAGGGACGCCAAAAGTAATATGGTGTACCTCTTCCGAAGTGACTGCATTTTTTATCGCCTTCTTAACTCCAAATTCCCGACATTGTTTTGTCACATGGTCTTTTAGGTGACGAGGTATATCTACTGAGTGCAAACATGATGAAATTGTTTTCTCTATTATCTGCAATTGCTGACATGAACCTTTTATGTCACAGTCGTAATGCTCCTGAAATCGCCTTTTCTATATGAAGCCAGGTTTTCGCATTTTTATACGCCAGTTGACATTATTTTTTATATTTTGGACGGGCTTCGAATACCAAATATCGATCTCCTTACATTGTACATGAAACGACATTGTCAATCACCCAGTTTCCGTGGACAATATATCACTTTTATTTTTTTCAAATTACCGTAAATAAAAATCCTGTTTTAATCATTGTAGGCTTTGCATCGATACCAGCTTACCTCTTGCATCCTGGGTTCCATACCAGTTTCATATCTGCTACATTCATAATTTGATTTGGCTCGAAGTATAGTAAATAAAACTTCACGTTACTGTGTAGGTATACAGCGCCTTTTTGTAAAAGATCGTGTCTGCTACTATGAATCGCTAATCTCCACTACACATAAGTAGATTACCAGAGAATCGTGACTGAAAACTCATATAATGTGATGTGTCACGCTTCTCAGGATCCTTAGGACACCTAAACAGTAAGAAATGGGTTGTGTTTTTTGTTGTTGACGAAATTTATTTTTGTGAAAACTATGTTACATATCGACACAGACGATAATATTCACCTCCATTTATATCGTATTCAATGCTGTAGCTTATTGGCCGTGTAGTGCATTGCTGTCATAGTGTATAAAAAATTAATGGTAGTATCACTACTGTATGTGTTAACTTTGATACTGCAGAGAAGGAACGGATACTCCAAGAAACAAGTTAGTGAAGAAAATAAGTTCAAATGCCAAAGATTACAAAAGGGGTAATACATAAACCAGTATCTACAACAAGAACTTTGAAAGGACTGTTCTTGACCAAACACCTGCCGAAGTACGGAAGGTCTTTATAGTCGACTTAGTCAGTTGCCTGAACAACTCTTTAGTTCTACTGGATAACAACCAGATTTGTGAAGAAATGGTCCTCCTCTGCCGTCTAGTAATAATTGAAGGTATCAGTGTGAACTGTGGAAAACATAAACAAGTGAAACTTTCTTCTCCATAGAAATCCTGGAAAAACTCGTGACTATTCACTTTCTAAAATTATTAGTCATAACTGTAGACCTATATGTGTTTACATCATGCAAACACGCTGAAGCAGAACATTCTGCACTCGTAAGAAGGGTAATGGAAATTTCATGAGCTAAGAAACCAAATCTGTAGTTAGTACATAGTTTTCTGGGGAAATAATAAAGGCTCATCTGCAAATATGTAAGGTTATGTTTAAGTCAGTTGCAAGCTACAGTCGAGTAGCATGGACATTAAAGAGTACAATTTAGTAGAACTGCAAAGTTGGACCGACTTGTTAGAAAGTAATTTTGTTGTAACGTCAGTAAAAAGTAGCAGAATGGCTTGGACATGTTTCAGGCTTGATTCCTACAGAATGGCAAAAAATGTTATGAATGGGGGTCAGCTCTAAGAAGATACAGTGGAAAACCGCGAAAGCGGTGGATAGATGATGTGGAAGAGAATATAAAAAGTCTTAAAGAACAGCATCCAAAAGCTGTCTACCTGAACCGTTCAAATATGCTGGGCGATCTTGAATCCGCAGTCCGTGTGGCTTCTATACTGACTGCTGAAGACGAGTTCAATTATGCACGCTGGTAGTGTACAAGTTGCACAGCGTACAGCGCTATCTTTTAGTAGCTCTTCGTACTGGTTCGAAACGTCTGTATGAAATTGTTACAGCGTGTACAATAAATGTACCTTCTGTTGCACTCATATACCGATCTTAGTTTTCGATATATTTAATCTTGAAATCTGAGACTTCTTCGTTGGACGTCGCAACGTCGCGGTTTCTTGAATTTCGTCTTACTGAAAGTGTCCACTCACCTTATGGTGAACTCCTTCTTCTGCAGTCTTGTCCACACTCCTTTCCTGTTAGAAAAATGCATAATGTTTATTGGCTGGAAAAAGTTGTAGTGAAAACTAGCCGCTCTACACATCTCTACAGGTCGCATCAAAATGTGTTTCAGTATCAGGTTAGCTAATTGATTAACTGAAAGGTAGTTTGCGAGTAAAAAATATATTGTGACATGTTTGATACGAAACACCGGTAAGACCATGCTAATCTTAAGTTACAGTTTTGTCATTCACAATGAATCACACTCACTCGTAATAGCCAGCTTATGGTAATTAACGAACTCGTTACCAAAAGGATTAACAAACGAATTGTCTGTGACAGAATGCTCGCTCAGACATTATATAATTTGTTTGCTGTCACGCCTTCTATAACATCCCACATGGATCTTGTTAATTTGAAACTCACAGTCTGCGTATTAAAATCAGAATCTCACGTGTTCCTCTTTTTCATAAATTCGTATCACTTTGTAACACTTCACGGTCAAGTTTTAAGCATAATACCGTACAGTTTTAACATCTATTCAGAGTTAATTACATCCACGTCACGGCAGAGATCCAAAATGAACTATTTACTCCACAAAGCCCATAAAACATGCGCGAGCGTGCTGTCCTCTGATTAGCTGATATGAATCGTAACCAGTCCAATACTGGTATTAAAACGCGCAACACCGCATCTACTTTTGATCAGTCACAACGTAATAGCTTTTATAAGCAATTTATCAAAAGAACAAATTTATAAAATTCACAAATATGAAAATAACTTCCTCTTTAAGTAACAAAATTATCGTAAAATGTATCGCGTTTTCTCAGTCCCATAAACCTGGTTAGTTGTACTTAATAATTTCCCCTAAGTATGATTCTTGTTCTCAGTACACAGTTCTCATTCTAACATATACTCGGTTAACAGACACAACAATATTCATTTATTTAATATTTCGCATTCATACAATCATTCACCCTACTAATAAAACAAATTAGCGATGACTGACGTTGTTGCTGTCGTTTTGGTCTTCAGTCCAGAGACTGGTTTGATGCAGCTCTCCTTGCTACTCTATCCTGTGAAAGCTTATTCATCTCTGAGTAACTACTGCAACCGACATCCTTCTGAATCTGTTTAGTGTCTTCGTGCCTTGGTCTCCCTCTACGATTTTTACCCTCTGCACTTCCCTCAAATACGAAACTGATGATCTCTTGATGCCTCAGAACGTGTCCTACCAACCGATGCCTTCTTCTGGTCTAATTGTGCCACAAATTCCTCTTCTCCCCAATTCTATTCTATACCTCCTCATTAGCTAAGTGATCTACCCATCTAATCTCCAGCATTCTTCTGTAGCACCACATTTCGAAAGCTTCTATTCTCTATTTATCGTCGATGTTTCACTTCCGTACATGGCTACACTCCATACAAATACTTTCAGAAGACTTCCTGACACTTAAATCTATACTCGATGTTAACAAATTTCTCTTCTTCAGAAACGCTTTCCTTGCCATTACCAGTCTACATTTTATACCATCTCTACTTCCACTACCATAAATTATTTTGCTCCCCAAACAGCAAAACTCATTTACTACTTTAAGTGTCTCATTTCCTAATCTAATTCCCTCAACATCACGTGATTTAATTCGGCTGCACAGCATTATCCTCGGTTTGCTTTTGTTGATGTTCATCTTATATCCTCCTTTCAAGACGCTGTTCATTCCGTTCAACTACTGCTCCAGGCCCTTTGCTGTCTCTGACAGAATTTCAGTGTCGTTGACAAACCCCAGAGTTTTTGTTTCTTCTCAATGAATTTTAACTCCTACTCCAAATTTTTCTTTTGTGTTCTTTACTGTTTGCTCAATATACAGATTGAGTAACATCGGAGATAGGCTACAACCCTGTCTCACTCCCTTCTCAACCACTGTTTCCCTTTCGTGTCCCTCGACTCTTACAACTGCCATCTGGTTTCTGTACAAATTGTAAATAGCTCTTCGCTCCCTGTGTTTGACCCCTGCCACCTTCAGAATTTGGGAGAAAGTATTCCAATCAACATTGTGAAAAGCTTTCTCTAAGTCTACAAATGCTAGAAACGTTGGTTTGTGTTTCCTTAATCTATCTTCTAAGATAAGTCGTAGTGTCAGTATTGCCTCACGTGTTCCAGCATTTCTATAGAATCCAACCTGATCTTCCCCGAGGTCAGTTTTTACCAGTTTTTCCATTTTTCTGTAAAGACTTCGTGTTAGTATTTTGTAGCCGTGACTTGTTAAACTGATAGTTCGGTAATTTCCACATCTGTTAACACTTGCTTTTTTGGATTGGAATTATTATATTCTTCTTGATGTCTGAGGGTGTTTCGCCTGTCTTATACATCTTGCTCACCAGACGGTAGAGTTTTGTCAGGGCAGGCTCTCCCAAGGCCATCAATAGTTCTAATGGAATGTTGTCTACTCCCGGGGCCTCATTTCGACTTAGGTCTTTCAGTGAAATGTCAAACTCTTTACGCAGTCTTCCATTTCATCTTCATCTACGTCCTCTTCCATTTCCACAATATTGCCCTCAACTACATCGCCCTTGTATAGACCCTCTATATACTGCTTCTACCTTTCTGCCTTCCCCTCTTTGCTTAGAACTGGTTTTCCATCTGAGCTCTTGATATTCATAAAAGTGCTTCTCTTCTCTCCAAAGGTCTCTTCAATTTTCCTGTAGGCAGTATCTTTACAGTATACAGTTTTATTCCTAAAATACTCAGTTTTAACTACTTACTTTCGTTCGTAAGATGGTGACACCTTTCGGCCACAACCGAAACTACTTGCAGCTAGCTACTGGATCTAAGGGCATCTGTCATGTTAGTCGTGACTAATGCACGAAGCTGCCTGTCTGACACTGTCTCTTATTTACATAGGCGCGATACAAGGCTCTACACTTCACACCGCCTGTAATTTAAAAAAAAAGTGTAGTTGTACAGCACCAAGACCATTTTCCAAAATATAATTAATTTCCAACAGAAAACGTAGTGAAATAAATTACATAATCCTTACTCCAGTCTTGGCAGTTCTAAAGCTAACCTAGTCTGTTATCTTACAAAAATCCATTTTCCCTGACTTCTTTACAAAATCATAAATTATACAAATTCTTTTTCAAAGCAACAAATCAACTTCTGTTTTCAGAGCAGTTTAGGTTATTTACAGCATTTTGTTTAAATACTGAATTTACGTTTTCTTTTAATTTCAAAATCCTTGTTTATTGATACTCTCCGCAATTTTTTGCACTTCACCTCCAAGTTCTGCTACATATTTCTCTCAGTAATGCGTCTGTGTAAAATTACAGTTCCATTCCTACCTCATATACAATATTTCACTAGTGTCCTACATTGGGAATCTTTTTCTTTTTTTTTTAACATTATCGTGGCACATTATTTGTGTGGTGTCCTTAACACTCCACCTCTGCTTAAAATACAGTCTAGGCTGCAGTTACATGACAATTTACCTGAGACCATAGTTTCTTCTAAGACTTCTATTTTACACAATATCTTCCTGAAAGAAAAATGTTAGTTCAGATATTTTTCTTAAAATTTTTCTTTTCTTAATATTTTTAATTGTAATTTTAAATTATTTAATTGATTCTCCTCATTGAAAATAAAGTAACAGGGAATTTTTCTTTAATTGATGCTCTCAACCAGCAAAAATATAAAACTGCTTGAGAAAATTACTTCTCAAAGTGAGGAACATCAATAACTTTAGTATAACAAGTCGCTAGTGAAAGCATTTTCTAGATTTACTTAACTAACTCAGTAAATTTTACTTAACTAGGTTTTGTAAAATCTTTACAAAAACTTAAAACTAGCCCAAATTATTATTTTACAAAATTATACAACATAATATAGTTACAACTGTTTTTACCAGGTTCTCTTTATGGTTTATATACAGTCACATGTATTTTAGATAGACCACGCTGCCCCTCGAAATCTTTACTATAACGTATTTTGACCTAATACAGAGTAGATCACAACAAAATATAATGCTATTATTTACAGACCTTCATACCACTATCGCCCACTTTTATTTTTTCACACTTACGTTTAGCCATGTCAGTACTAGTAGATTCATTTCATATTCCCACTAAAGCTAATACATCACCATACTATTTATCTCACTTCAGTAGTCATATCCAGTATTTTTCACATTATTACTACAAAATCGTCTATCCATTTTTCATCTCCACAATGTATCCTTTTGTAATTAGTTATCTTTGTCCTCATCACTTTCCATACATTGTCTGCTTGGTTTCATAAGTCCCACCTGATTAGTTTTATGTCACTATTCAGAACCCATTAATCATTTTTCATAACACCACCACCTCATTCTATTACAAGCCACATTATTTCATCCTTAGTTTCCTTGTACTAACCACTTCATTTACATGTCACCTCTAGCAATCTTTATACCACTAACTCAATATACAATGTCTGTTTTTCAACACAACTATTCTCTACATCAATTATCTTATTCCTTCATTAATTGCTTTCCTCATTAATCACATCCATCACTCTTTATGTGTGTTTCCAAAACCATTTATATTTCTCTTCACTTGAATTTATTTACACTCTCAATGGTCAGCTTCTAGATGGCAACACCCCCTAATACCTCTACTTTTCTCTCAGTAGCGAAGAAGATAAAAGATGTGCGAGTTCAGAATGACAGAAGACGAAGACTGACAATGTGAAAGTAAAATGAAATAATACTGCCAATAGCTCGAGTGCCTGGTGATCGTCGGACACACCCAGCTCCTATCCTTGGTGTACATATCTCTTTCAGTCTTTTTTTTTTTCTATAGTACCTTATAGGTATATTGTCACCTTCATCATTTGTCAGTTTCTTTTTTCTGGAAAAATATGTATAAAACAGGTAACAGCACTTCATATTTAACAGGCTTTCTTACTTTTCCAGTGGGTGTCATTTATTAGTTAAGACATGTAACCATTTCTGATTAACAGCATAAAGATCACTGCCACTGTCAGCTAAATACAGCACTTCTTCGGCTTGTATCCTCAAACCAATTATAGGTTCTCATGTCAGTATTATTGACTTTATCTTCCTCGAGTAATCGTGTACAACTTTTCTTCTGTCAAAACCTTCTCTCTGTCTGGAGAGTACAACTTCTCCACATCCACCTCTTCTATTTTTACCATAATTAATTTTTTCACTGACTCATAGTATTCTTCACCATTCATTCTCCCCTAGTTCTCATCTACTGACTGACGGCCATGATGGCCATTACCTGCCTGCACTTTTCCCATTGCTGCACATAAATCTTCATTACTTGCCTTGAATATTTCCTCCTTCCTTTTCAAAACTGATAATGAATCTTCTCATGAAGAAGGGGAAACATAGATTCTGCAGTTCCTCAGAATCTATGTTCCCCCTTCTTCATGAGAAGATTCATTATCCATTTTGCTGTGCACACTTTTCTGTACATCGGATGATTTGTCATTTTCCTTTAAATCATCTACCATATTCTCTATAATGCAGTGTTTACTTCATTCTTTCCTTTTAAGAAGTTCTTCAGCAACCATTAAACATGCATATCCAAATTTCATTAGTCTCATTAGCTTTGGATATATCACCCCTATGATACCTTATAACTTCCAATCAATACCTTGTTATCATCATACACAAAGGTCATGACAAGTGGATTCAAATTACTGCTATCTATTCTGCAAATGCTAGCCACTTGACACACAGGATCTAGTTTCCCATACTCCGTGTTTCTGGTTCATTTCCTACTCTCACTCCTAACTGTAGTCTGATTCGAAAATTTTCATCGTCACTTCTTCGAAAATGCGATCTAGACATAGGTCCTTGTTCTCTGTCAATTGGTCTATTTGCCATAGTATGGCGCCACATCCCAGTTCCTCTCCTATTGTTATTATTTCGGAACACGTCCATTCTGTTACATTGGGGCCTAAAGTTTTTATTTGCTTACTCCTCCTCTTGTGAAACTTTTGTGGACTGACAAGACAGCCAATCCACTATGACAGGTAGCCGAAAGGCACGCGTTTAAGCTCACGCAGGATGGCGTGAGGTCTGGAACAGGACAAGGTCTTTATAGTAGCAAAAATAGTACGTAGCTTCTGGAATACTTAACTTTAATCCATAATTGGTGAACATAGGTCTGACGGTACATGCATCACAAGATAAATAGCAATTGATAATGGCGCCTTGCTAGGTCGTAGTAAATGACGTAGCTGAAGACTATGCTAACTATCGTCTCGGCAAATGAGAGCGTAATTTGTCAGTGAACCATCGCTAGCAAAGTCGGCTGTACAACTAGGGCGAATGCTAGGACGTCTCTCTAGACCTGCCGTATGGCGGCGCTCGGTCTGCAATCACTGATAGTGGCGACACGCGGGTCCGACGTATACTACCGGACCGCGGCCGATTTAAAGGCTACCACCTAGCAAGTGTGGTGTCTGGTGGTGACACCACAGAAACTCTCCAATTCTCTTCAGATAATTAATAAGCTTGTTAATGACATCCTTAGGAGCAGCAATAGGTTTTTTTACGCCAGTTCATAGGCACAGCCCTTGTGAGGCAAACTGAGGAGTACTTCATTGAGAAGTAGCGGCTGCGGTCTAGGAAACTGACATACGGCTGGGAGAGCGGTGTGCTGACCACATGTCCCTCCATATCCACATCCAGTGACGCGTATGGTCTGAGGATGACACAGCTGCCGGTCGGTACCTTTGGGTCTTCATGGCCTGTAGTAATTTGTTCAGGTTCCAAGTTATTCGTCAAACACATCAGATTAGTAACCCACTCCAATGCAAACCTCTTCACACTTTCCTTTCTGGGATAAAATTTTTCCCCAGCCCCGAAAGTATTACGTAATTCCATTTCTTTCTAGTTAGCCCAATATTCTTTGAAAAATGCTTTCGTGAACTTTTATGATGTATCATACTGCTCAGTAGCAGTAACACACCATGTTCTAGCTTCACTAAGAGTTTTGACGTAATAAAACCAGTCTTTGTCTATCGGTCCACAAAAAAGGAAAAATATTTTCAACATCGTTCGAAACTCGTTTGGATACCCATTTCCAGACGAATCAAAGCGTGTAAACTATCTATTCGTAATATAAGCCACTTCAGAAGATTCTGTCGCCAGACTACAACCCGTCAACGTTAGTACCCCTTGTAATATCATGTTCTGCTTTAGAGAATCTATTGTTATACTCATGCAATTTAGTTTGTATTGTCTCAGCTTGATTATTCGACTGATCTGTTTTAGATTATATCACTTTCACACGATCAGACCATCCTTCACGGATTTTAAACAATTTTCACATTCAGTATTAATTTTAATGTCTAAAGCTTTGTGGTCATTTTCGTAAACAAACTGTACAGGAGCAATTTTTTGCTCATTTGATGTAAATGCTCCTTAACTTGATCTACACTTTGCTTCCTACCAATAGCTAACTTTTTAATAACCTCTGTTAATTGTCTTTTAAAATTTTCTGGGGATTTTTTACAATCTTTCGCAAAGTGAAAAATTCTTTAATCAATCTTAGTATTAAACAAATGCACATCTTTTTCCCACATTTTCTTTAGTTCAGCAGCCTGGTTTCCCAGTTTCACATTAATTTCAGATTTACACTGTTTAAGTTCACCATCTAAACTATTAATACTACTACACTGCTGTTAAAGGTCATTAGCCAAACCTTTGTACGCTTCTGTCTGTTGTTTAAGCCCACTAAGCTCACTAGAATGTTGTTTGATTTTCTCATCAATATTGTTAATCTGTTGCTCGATATTTTTATTTACTTCAGTAAAATTTTTGTTCACGTTAAGCATTAATGCTGCAAACAGTTCTCGACCGCGGTTTCGACCTATACAGCTTTCAATCCTGCACTCGATGTATGACCTGCAATGGCGCGGTTATGTGTGTTCCGTCAGCTTGTGGTCAATTTCTTCTTCTGCTGTCCTGTCCACAAGCCTTTCCTGTTAGAAAAAATGCATAGTGTTCTTTCTCTATAAAAAGCTGTATTGGAAACTAGTTACACTACCCTTATCTACAGGTCGCATTAAAATATTTTTCAGTATCAGGTAAGCTGAGTGATTAATTGAAACATAGCTTGCGAGTAAAAACTCGCGTAGTTGTCTCTCTCGCTACCGATCTGCTTGTCTGAACTATTTGTAACTGAAACTTAGCGCTTACGTGCCTGCGCAGATTCTTCTTTGACTGTCATAAATAGGAGACTTCAGCACTGTCTGAGCCTTCATGCCAACCTCCTCTTCCCCGACAATCTCAGTAAATCTAACCATTTTACTTTCCACCTCTCTGAAGTGTTCTCCATATCCAAAAATCCTCACTTTGATTACACCCTCTTCCCCAGTGTCCTCAATCGCACCAATACCACTGTCCCAATGCTTGCTCCCAGCTTTCAGCACTTGGCCTAGTTACAACCCTCAGAATTGAACATTCCTATCACAGCACACAACATGAAACTCATCCTTCGCGCCAAACGTAACATCGCGCCTGGTCACGATTGCGTTACCTACCACCACCTCAAGGAAAGCCCTCCCTCCTTCCTCGCAGCCCTCGCCACCATGTACATCACCATCCTCTCCACAGGCTTCTACCCTGACCTGTGGAAGACTTCCTGCATCCTGCTCTTCTTTAACCTAACAAACACCCTTCTGAGACCTCCTCCTATTGGCCCTTCTGCCTCACCTCTGTGTTCAGCAAATTCTTTGGGTCCATCCTCTCCCACCGTATCCATCGACACCTAATATACACCACTTTCTCCCTCTTACACAGTGTGGTTTCCAGCCCCCCTTCTCCACCAACAACCATCTCCTTAACCTCACCCATCTCCTCTCCCTCCAACTTAACTCCCGTCACTCTGCTATTTTTGTTTCCCTTGACCTCCATAGTGCCTATCACTATGTCTGGCATTCTGCGCTCCTTCTCAAGCTCCAGACCTAGGCCCTTCCTATCAACTTTATCTGTCTCACTGCTTCCTTCCTCTCCCTTCGTCCTTTCTATGTTACCATTGATAATGCTAATTCCCATACCTTGTACCCTAACGCAGGTGTACCCCAGGGCTCCATACTTTGTCCTCTCCTGTATCTCATGTCCACCACTGATATGCCCAAGTCACGTCCACCTGCCCAGCTCCTTCAATATTCTTATGACACCACTTTCCTTGCCCTCTATCCTTCCCTTCAATGGTCCCAGCGCTCCCTCCAAACCCACCTAAACCAGTTTACTGCTTGGTGCAACCAGTGGCCCCTTAGAATCAATCCTTCAAAACGCAGGCCATCATTAAAGTATGTACCACACCACCTTCAGGCACCATGATTTCTACATCACCATCTACAATCGCCCTATCTATCTTACCCCCACTTTGAAATACCTAGGCCTCACCCTTGACCATAGCCTCTCCTGGACTCCCCATCTCCTTACCATACAATGCTAAGCCCCCAATAGATGCTGCCTCCTGAAACCCCTGTCCAGCTGGACAGGAGGCTTGCACCCTTCCACCATCCTTCATACTTACAAATCCTTGATCTGTCCCATTCAGTGTTATGCCACTGTTGCCTGGAACTCTGCCCCTCGTAAATTCTACAAAGGCCTCCAAATCCTTGAATGCCATGTGCTCTGCCTCGCTTTCTTTATCTGTCTCCTGTCCTCCAAAAGCATCCTCTATGACCTCATTCCCTTCCCACATCTCCTTCTATTCCTTGAACACATCCATATCTTCTCCACCAACCACCACCTCTATCCCCTCACCCCACATGTCTCCATTCCTCTCCATGCCCCAACTGCCGCCGCGCCTTTACTGATGCGTCCCCACTCTCTCCATCTCCACACCCTCCACCTTCCTTCCCAAAGGAACTTTCAACGTCTCCCCATTCTAGATGATGTGCTTCACCCTGATATTTATCGTTCCTTCCAATTCTGACCATCCTCTTTCCCCCCCTCCTCCCTTGGACTCCCTCTCCTTCCTCTCCCCCCCTCTGCTGTTTCCTCCCTCCTCTTCCTGTTCTTCTCGCTTTTCCTTTCCCAGTCCTTGCACTCCCTCCCCATCTCTTCCCCCTTGATGTGCTGCCGATTCCACCCCTTCCCTTTCCTGCCCCTCCTCCTCCGTCAACCCCCCCCCCCCAATCTCTCTTTCCTGTCTCCCTCCTATCTGACCTCCCTTCTGTTGGAAGGCCCTTCATATTTTCATGCAGTTGCTTTGTCCTGTTTTGGTGCTACATCTTCATCGAGTGCCATTTTAACTGCATGTGGATTTTATGTAAACTTTCCTTGTCAAACCACCCTTTTTTTGTATATTTTAACTCAAATTGCTTCCCCCTTCCCAAATGTACATTTCATCTTTTATCCTCATATTATGTGTACGTAATGTTCTCGTGTGGTATTTCATGTAATCTCTTGGCTGAAGAGCGGCGAATTATACCGCTGCCAGCCCACACATGCCCCTCATGGGGCAGGGGAATGAAAGGACAATAAAGGGAAAAAAAAACACTGTCAGAACACTGTGTTCGCTACACCTGAAGGTGTTGGCCGCTGCGCCGCTGAAATATTGTGGAGTTTTCACAACGACATCCGACGTCTCGCACAAGAACCGTATTTACAACTAGTGCGTTGAGAAAACCTCAAGCACCATTTTGTGACTTGTTTAATACAAAAAAAAAATTGCTAAGCCCGTGTTAGTCTTAAGTTACAATTTAACCACGCACACAGAAATCACACTCATAAGAAATAGCCAGCTTTTTGGTAATTAACAAACACGTTACCAAAAGGATTAACAAACGAATTGTCTGTGACAGAGCGCTCGCTCCAGCAGTACACAATTTGATCAATACGAATGTTCAGTTCGCGGTCACGCTTTTTATAACAAGCCACGTGGATTTTGGCTATTCCAAAATCGCAGTTTACATACTAAAATCGGACTTTCACTTGTTCGTCTCTTTCATACGTTTGTCTCTTTCATACGTTCGTGTCACTTTGCGACCTTCGCAGTAAAGTTTTAACCATTATTCCATAAAACTTTAACATCTATTCAGAATCCTTATCATCCACGTTGGAACATTAAGGTGAGATCCGACTTACATTTTATTTCACAAGATAGTTGTTTAGCCCACAAAATATGCGCGACCGTGCTGTCTTCTGATTGGCTGACATACAACTCAACCAATTCAATATTAGTATTAAACAGCGCAATCCCAAGTTTACTTTTGATCAGTCACAACTCAATAGGTTTTATAAACAATTTATCAAAAGCACCATTCTATGAAATCTACAAATATCAAAATTAACTCTCTTTAAATAGCAAGATTTATTGTAAAACTTATTTTGTTTCCTCAGTTCCATTAACTGGTTAGTTGCACTTTATAATTTCCCCTGGGTATGATTTATTCTCTCAGTACACAGTTCTCAATCTAATGTGTATTCAATTAACAGACATGACAATATTCATTTATTTAATGCTTCACATGCAAACAGTCATTCACTCTAATAATTAAACAAATCAACAGTAATTAATGATTGTCACAATAAATACAGCTTTATCTTCCAAATACAGAGTTTTAACTACTTGAAAATTTCATAGTCCGTAATATTGTGACACCTTTCGGCCATAACCGAAACTACTTGCAGCTAGCTACTGGATCCGAGCACTTCTGTCAAGTGAGACATGATTTATGTATGAAGCTGTCTGGAGCTGCTGTCTCTTGTGCATGTCAAAATAATTTAACTGAAGTACTGAATATAGCAGATATTCACCAATATCAGATTAAAGAAAGGTTTCATGGTGTCAGTTCTATCATCATCTGTTGTAACGTCTAAACGAAATAGTTTACAATATACACGCGAAACACTTTAAAACTGTAGTACGCATACAAATACGCGTTATGACTGTTCCATTTTCATTGTAACTGTTTTCGTGAGTCTGAAAAACGTGTCAAGGCTCCACGAATTAAATGTCACAAGAAGTAAACGAGATCAAAACCTCTATGTAACGATTAACAGATATCACCTAAGAATTTTTAAGGTAGATTTTGAGGGACAGTCAAATGAAAACCGAACGTCAGCCCTGGAATGTTTCCATTCGAATGTAATCACCATACGTATAAAGACAGTTATCTCACTGAGAGACGAGACGATCGATTCCCATTTCGTAAAACGCGGTCGGCCGCTGATGGATAAACAACTGTACCCACTCTTGCAGTTCCTCGTCTGACTGAAACCGAAGTCCATGCAAGTATTTCTTCAGGACGCCAAAGATGTCAAAATCATATTGTGAAAGATCTGGGCTGTACAGAGGATGTTGCAGTGTTTCCCAGTCAAATCGCTGAAACATAGCCCTCGTCTGACTGGTGACGTGGGGGGCGAGCGTTATCGTGCAAGAGGATGATTCCGTCTGACCGCATGCCGACAGCCCGAGGACAAAAGGCAAAGCCAACAGCGGAGACATCACCCCCTCAAAGAAACCTAAAGCAGCGCGGGGTGGCCGTGCGGTCTTGGGCGTCTTGCCACAGTTCGCGCGGCTACTCCCGTCGGAGATTCGAGTCCTTCCTCGGGCATGGGTCTACGTGTTGTCCGTAGCGTAAGTTAGTTTAAATTAGATTAAGTAGTATGTAAGCCTAGGTACCGATGACCTCAGCAGTTTGGTCCTATAGGAACTTACCACAAATTTCCACTGCTGTTGGGTGGAATCATCCTGTTGCACGATACTGCCCGCCTTCACACTGCCAATCAGATGAAGGCTACACTTCAGCTATTTAGTTGGGAAACACTGCAATATCCTCCATAAATCGCGGATTCTTTTACTATATGATTTTTACGTCTTTAGCTACTTGAAGAAATACGTGTATGGACGTTAGTTTCGGTCAGATGAGGAAGTGCAAGACTGGGTGTGTTGTGGATCCGTCATCGCCTAACTGCGTTCTACGCAAAAGGACTTGATCGTCTCGTCTCCAAGTGGGATAAATGTCTTCACGCATGTGGTAATTATTGAATGGAAGCATTTCATGGTCCAATTGTGGAAGGTCTTCGGTTTTCATTTCACTGCTCCTTACACTCTGATATTCAAACATTAAGCAAATTTCAAACGCATAGACAGAGTACAACTTTCTATGTTGTTGAAGTGAATATAGATGATACATTTTTAATTCAACATTTTAAAATTACATTTTCATATGATTACATTCAAAATATCCAACTAACTATAAAATAGAGCTACAAATATTTCTTTATTTAAGACAACCGATTTCGACACTCACTGCTGTCATCTTTAGGTCTTAAAAACCTTTTTGTTGTGCAACGTGTTCACTTTACATTGAATCTCACGCCAGATTGTCAAATTTTTACCCACTTGACAACTTGGCGTGAGGTTCAATGTGAAATAAACACGTTTCACAACAAAAAGATTTTTAAGACCTGAAGATGACAGCAAAGTCTGTCGAAACCAGCTGTCGTAAAGAAATGTGATCTGGGCTCTTGAATGTTTTTTAGCAAGTAAAACATATCGCGCCTTCAGTACTCTCAAAAGAGAAAATTCAATCTAGCTTGCTATAACTGAAGCTAACTTACTCCCTTCATATTACTGGCACAGTTCATCAGTCACTCCACACATGACTAGACACTGAGTAGACAAACTCAGGGTTAAACTTCTGTACTTTTCCTAAATTCTTTGATTTCCACAAGATACACAGATTCACGCCATGAAGGGTAATCTCCACAACCTAGTCACAAAGTTTCTGACAAAAACCTTGACAGACCACGCTGTTCTCATAGTGCAACTCTCTCTACTGCTAGAATTTAAAAACTAAATAAATAAAATATTTTAAAAAAGGCTGACAGTATTAGCAAGCTAATAGTACACAAAAGCAAAAGGCACTGAGCGAAATTATCGACTGCAAAGACACGACAAAATGTATACATCTGATGATAACACTGCAGACAGAGAGCATATTCTTGCGATGCCCCCTCCCCTTTTCCTGTTGCTTTTGATTGTTGAAACTAGAGCACTGTAAAAGTCAATGCGAAAAAATCCTTCGTAACTGTCATTGAACAATGTTGACACGAAAAAAAATGAAGTCCAAAACATATACATCGTACTTATGGAAACCTTAAATAATACCACAAAATGCTGCCAATATTTAAAATTTATGAATATTCTGGTCCGTTATTGTGCTCCACCTAATAATCTAGCACACTTTCCTAACCATCTCATCTTTAACCTTTTCTAAGTGTAGTATTTTTATCTCACTCATGTCTAGTGCTCCCTCTTTGTCACACTCACCTTGGCATCTGAGACAAATCCACTACGATATTTTCATCATTTCTTATATACCATATCTCCTTTAGAAATTGCTACAAACTCAGCACACATTGAGTGAACCTAATGTGTTGCAATCTACAGGTTCTAAGAAAGCTTAGTGCCCTAAGATCTGTCAGTACAATAGTTTTGTTTACCAATGAGTAGTATTACAATTTTTTGAAACTCCACACTTCAAATTCGAAAAAAACCACAGTTCCTCTTTTATGGAAACAATGTTCGACTACCAAATGCAATTCTCTTATGCTTTATTGGCCTCCTGTCGAGAGTACACTCTGAAAAACCAGTCCATAACCACATGTATCTAAGGCTATTCAAAATGGCATACTAAAATGAAGATGATGTGGTTTTTTGCCATGGAGCTGTGCCACCTTCAGACATCGAAATGCTTGTTTGCAAGGCTTGGTGGTGCAATTTCTCTTTATTAGATGCATTACATGCAGATCGCTGTACAAGCGCCATTCACAAATTTAAGATAGAAACCCAATAGGCCCAACATTGCTTTCAGTTGTTTTTGATTTCTGAATACTGCAAATTTTTCTCTAAACTTTGGCTCCTCAGGATATGGTGCTATCCTCTGTCCACACATCCCCAGAACTTCGCTTCCTTCTGAACCTGTCTTTGGTCTTACTGCTGTTTATCTTCCAATTCTTGTACACCTTTCACTTCTCTATGGTAATATCCTCTTAGTCATCCACCTCTGCACTTGCAGTGGGTCATATTTCTTCAGTGTCTTCATCATACTCTTTTTCTAAGTGAATACACTTTAAAACGCCCATTTTACCAAGTCAATTTTCGCTTTAAATTTTATGAAGGGATCGACCCCAAAAAGCAGTGCTATAGTTAAACCAGGAACGACTAAAAACAGAAATTCGATTCCACTTCTCAGAATTTAAATGTGCAATAAAATTTCCCACTTAATTGCTTTTGTCAATTTATTCGTCATCCCATCGGCCTTCACTCATTACCAGCGTGGTTACTAACTTCATCTGTATAACCATTGGCTCATATAATGCCTGGGATACCCCACACACCTTACTTTCACTCAGTAGCACAGCTATCTTTGTAGCCCTCCCCTCTCCCCCCCCTCCTCCCCTCCCCCCCCCCCCTGTTTCAGCTTCAATAACTGGGTGGTTCACTTTTACTTTATACACCGAGCGCTGCTGTTCATCTAATAAGTCGGTTCTAATCTGCTCTCTCTTACCACACTCAACCATCTCCAGCTTGTCACGTACTCCACTTTTACGTATGGTCTGCAGATTTTGCAGTCTGTCCAAAAGATTGAAATTGCAACACTGTTTTCGTTGTTCTGCTACTATTACCTTGCCCATGGCTGACACATAACTGGTATATTCAGATTCACCAACACACCATCGCCAACAATAACAAATTTGTTCTTTTCACCATCACCCTCTATCCTCCTTTCTCACCAGAGATACGCTCTCCTTCCTTGTCATACTTTTGTTTCCATTATTCTTCCATTCCATTTTCATTGGAATACAATTTAAGCCAACTGATATCTTTTCATCTGCTATTCTTCTTTACACAACTAATGCCATTTCAAAACCCTTCTTCTCCTTGCTGCTTTCAGCAAACTGTTCTGTCACCCACCTGTCACACCAAAGGTCCGTAATTATTTAAAACTAGATATTCGGCTCCCTGGCTACTCTTGTTCCTCAATAACCCTGCTTTCTTCTTCCGTTTTGTAACTAAAGTAACTCTCCACTTCATCTTTTTATCCCTGTTCCCCACATGTTTTTGCCAATGCCTATTTGCTTGAGACTCTCTCCCCAGTCTTACTCTTGCACGATCCTCAGCCAGTTCTAGTTCCTGTTTCTTGTGCCTGCTCTCTCAAGGTCAGGTTGGACGTCACTCCTGTCTGGAGTTACTATGTTCTCATCCATATTTTGTACCCATACGCTGTCAAGATTGTTACACCTGTTTGGCATCTCCTGCATATCGTTTTAATTATTCATTCTCATTTAGTTTACTCCATATTGCCCCTTGTCACCCAGTCTATCACGTCTATCATATTTCTCTCGCTTCTCGATGGGGTAAACTCTCTGAACTCCTCCAGGAAATTAATAAAACCGTCAGCATTGTCTCAAGATCCTGCAACCATCATTTGACGTACTGGGTAAGCTGTTTATTTTCAGGACCCCACATAACTGTTTCAGCATCCAGTTTATTGTCAAGATCTTATTAATCCAATGTTGATATAAGGTTATATCTTGTCCGTCCCCAGAACTCCCTCAATACCGCTATTTATCCTTAGACAAAATGGACTGCAGTTCAAAAACGGACTCACAAAACTGTCCCATTTCAGCCACCCACCTATATGCATAACTTTTTATGCATGACGTTTTTATAAATGTCACTTTTCTGCAGCTCACCAGTGTATGGGTAACAAAATACGAAAAACTATCAAAAACTGTACAGAATCCTCATTTTTCACACGATCAAATCAACAAAATTTTTTGCAACTCACAAACCAGATTTCTGCATACAGACTCGTACTACTACAACTACTTCATGCTTCTGATCACTGCGACTTCGGGCGAATTTAATTTGCTTTTCTACAAAGACTGTGGCGCCTTCTCAGTGCTTAGCTAACTCTGCAGTCTTATTATGACAATCATTAGCAATACCCTCTATCTGCTTTTTATTTTGGCTTTAACTTATTTCTACGGGATGGGACGTAAGTCAGTTGCTAAGGGCATTCTTAAGACTTTGTTTTTTCCAGAGTAGTAGTAGTCGCCTGTGAACCCGTCTAGTGTCCATATGCCAGTGGATACTGGTAGTCTCAGGCTATGTTGTTTGGGGAACAAGGAATACAAAGTTAACTACAGAACAACATGTGTTTGTTTTGCATACATGAAGGAAACATGACATAATTATAGTGAGGTCCATGGTTTGCTTGTGGAAACTTTTCCAAACATCTAACATCCATATAAAATTTTCTAGAGCTTCCAGCCACATAAAATGGTTTAAAATCTACGAGCTTTCGGTGGAGTACTCCTTGGCCACTGTCAAGTGATGACTTTCTCGTAGCTGCTACCGTCCTTCAGTGACGACAGTGGTTCCCGCTCCAACACCATACAAAGTAACGTTTCCGCAGCGCGCCCGCCGCACCCGCTTCAACCTTCCGGTGGCCGGGTCCCAAGCCTTGCTTAGCTGTAGGCTGCGGTCTTTATTGAAGGTGTTATCAAAAATTTTTATCTCGATTGCTTCTTTAATTACGATATCCCTGAAACTACTAGTCACTGCAATAACCGATTTCTCATCGAATGCAATACAATGTCTATCTTCTAGAGCGTGCTCCGCTACCGCTGATTTCTCAGGGTACCGAAAGCGAAAGAATCTCTCGTGTTCTACACAGCGCTGTTGAATAGTACGCACTGTCTGTCGGACAGAAAACTGTCCACACCCACACGATATTTTATAAACGCCTGGCGTTCCGAGGCCTACATCATCTTTCACAGGTCTCACCAGTTGTCGAATTTTCGTGGGAGTCCTGAAGATAGATACGATTATATGCCCCTTTGGGAGCCGGCCACTCTTTCCTGTGACTGAACCACAGATTGGCAAAAACGCAAGCTTCTTCGAGTCCTCATCAGGGCCCTTTCCCTTCCGTGTTTTCGAAAAGATGACTTGCGAAGTCTAGCGGTTGTCTTAGCCGCAAATGGCTCGGTTCGTTCGGCAGATTTTCAGCGTCTGAGACGGCTTCCGCTCGATGCATCAAGGTGCTAAGAAATGGACGTTCCTGCGACGGATTGTGATAGCTGTTAGCGTGCAGATATGGGTCCGTGTGGGCGGGTTTCCGGTAAACACTTTGGCTGACAGATCCATTTGCTTTACAATGGACTAGGACGTCAAGCAAACGCAAGGCACCATCGGTATCTGCCTCCATCGACAACTTGATGTTGTTGTGGATACTGTTGACGTGATTCAAGAAATCTCCCAGCTTTTCACGTCCGTGAGGCAAGACAACGTACTTTTCGTTGACTTAACGTTAAAAGCAACTACCATCGCAGGAGCTGTGTCCAGGGCGATGTCCCCAAAGTGATCCATAAACTAGTTGTCTATAAATGGAGCTAATCGGCCGTCCATCTGGTCAAAATATTTTCCATCGTACAAAAAATACAAAGACGTTAGAGTGTGCTCAAATAAACCTCTAACATTGTCTTCAAATAACTGGGATAGCAGATCTATGGAATCCTGGATGGGAATGCACGTGAATAATGACACCAGATCAAAGCTGACCATAATATCTCATTCTTCAAGACGCAGGTATTTAATTCAACTAATGAAGTTGGTCATATTCTTGATGTGGTGCACACAGTAACCAACGTGTGGAGAAAGGAGGCTAGTCAGACGTTTCGCGAATCTGTAAGTCGGTGATCAAATGGTGTGCACGATGAGACGTAGAGCTGTGTTCTTCTTGTGAACCTCTGGAAGACCATAGAAAGTAGGTGGTCGAAGAACCCAAGGAAAGAGATTTTTAATGACATGACATTTACTTCCAGTGAAGACCTCTTGAGAAGCTCCAACGTCTTCCTCGTTATTCTGGATCTTGTGTCTCTTGATAATTTTTTATATTTCTCCTCCTCCAGCACCAACCGAATCTTCGCATCACTGTCGGTTCATTCCGCTATGACGACTGCGCTGCCCTTGTCAGTTGGCAGCACCACGAGGAGGGGATCGTTGCGGATTTCTTTCAGACCATTACTTGAATTAAATTAGTCGAATTAAATACCTGCGTCTAGAAGAATGAAATATTATGGTCACCTTAACAACCAAGGAAATTCAGTTTAAGAGAAGCCTAAAGGATTTATTGGTGGCCAACTCCTTCTACTCCACTGATGAATTTCTCAGTAAAACCAACTGATTTGTGTGTGTGTACAATATAACTTCTGCACAACTTCAGTGCAGTAATGTGTTCATTGTAAATGTGTGTGTGTGTGTGTGTGTGTGTGTGTGTGTGTGTGTGTGTGTGTGTGTGTGTGTGTGTGTAAGTACAATCTAACTTCTGCATCATTTCAGTGCAGTAATGTGTTCATTGTAAATAAGTATTATAGCAGTAGTATTACACGTATATTACCTTATAAATAAATAAAAAACTTTTTTATTTTAAATTCAGTGCATTAGTATTTGTAAAATGACTCTTTCATATATTGTTCATTAAAAAATGACGATCATTCCACTTGGGACCTGTGGAATGGTACATTAGCTTATTTGCTTTAGCTGTAAATATTTGTCGTGTATTGTTGTTTTCCCTACATGTTCTACATCCTGGAGGACCTCCTCACTACGGATCAATTGGAATGAAAGTAAGTCTAATCTAATCTAATCTAATTACGCTCAGCTCTTGTCATGTGCGAGGCTGGCGGTCTGGATCTTGAAAGAATGCGGCTCGTTTCTCGTTGAAAGAACGCGGCTCGTTTTCGATTAATTTCTCTGCAGTTTCTTTGGGCATTTTACGATCTGCTTCTTCCACACTAAAGGGATACTCATCGGCGATGGTGAAAAATTAAGTCTCTTCTTTAGACCAGACATGGCACCCGTGTCGCTGTTTCTCGTCGCCGTGTTGTTCACGGCGCGTTCTGTTGTTTTCCGATCTTCCAATGCTGTTGCAATGAAAGCCAGTTTAATTTCCCTTTCTGCCTTTGCAGGGTTGTTCTCTGTGATGACATTTGTCATGCTACTATGGCTGCATCAATCCACTCCCAATCCAAACTGAGAGCGATTTCGTCAGCCGCAAGTGCAGGCCATTAGCTCGTGGCCCTTTGTATCCAACTTCTTTCTGCAGTGGTGTATCTCTCTCGCGGCAGGGCGAAGCTGTCACGATGAAATATTCTGTTGACCGCAGGAGTGTTGATATGTTGGCTCACGAAGGCAAAACATGGACTCGTCTTCTCTTCTCGGCAGCGTAGTAGGAAGGCTAGAGAGCTTAATATGAGGTCTGGCTAGAAAAAAACCGGACTAGTACTGATGAAACAATAAAACGAATGCAATAAGGCTGAAAGTTGCGTGGCCTGTCACGTGACTCTCGCTCCGCCTTCTGCTCGAGTTTCATCTGCCTCCTGCACTCAGTCTGCCCGTGGTGTCTGTTTTAAGTAGTTGACGTTTTGTCTGTGCGTCGGAAAATGTTGAGTGTACAGAAAGAACAGCGTGTTAACATCAAATTTTGTTTCAAACTAGGAAAATCTGCAAGTGAAACGTTTGTAATGTTACAACAAGTGTACGGCGATGATTGTTTATCGCGAACACAAGTGTTTGAGTGGTTTAAACGATTTAAAGATGGCCGCGAAGACACCAGTGATGACACTCGCACTGGCATTGTCAGCAAAAGCTGATGCAAACATTGAAAAAATCGGTAAACTTGTTCGACAAGATCGCCGTTTAACAATCAGAGCAGTGTCTGAGTTAACAGGAGTTGACAAGGAAAGTGTTAGGCAGATTCTTCATGAAAGTTTCAACATGAACAAAGTGTGTTCAAAAATGGTTCCAAAGTGTCTCACAATTGAACAGAAGGAACGCCGAAGAATGATTTGTTCTGACATCCTGGAAAACATTGAAAGTGATCCCACCTTCTTACAAAATGTTATTACTTGCGATGAATCGTGGTTTTTTACTTACGATCCCGAAACTAAACGCCAATCGATGCATTGGAAAACTCCTGGTTCTCCACGACAAAAAAAAAGCACGAATGTCAAAATCGAAATTCAAGGCAATGATGATTGTTTTTTTTTTGACATCAAAGGGATTGTGCACATTGATTGGGTACCAGAGGGACAAACAGTGAATCAGCATTACTACATTAGCGTCCTGGCTACCCTACGTGAGCGAGTACGGAGAAAACGGAACGATTTGTGGAGAAAAAAGTCATGGATCCTTCACCAAGACAATGCCCCAGCTCACAGTGCGTTGTCAGTGAAGACGTTTTTGGCAAAACACAACATTCCCATCTTAGATCATCCACCCTACTCGCCTGATTTTGGCCCCCTGTGACTTTTTTCTTTTCCCTAAAGTCAAGTCAGCTTTGAAAGGAACTAGATTTGAGACTGTTGAAGCAGTAAAAGAAAAAGCGACGGAAGTAATGTATGGACTTACCGAAAATGATCTGCAGCATTGCTATGAACACTGGAAAATTCGTATGGAGCGGTGTAGAGACCGAGGAGGAGTGTACGGCGATGATTGTTTGAAAGGAACTAGATTTGAGACTGTTGAAGCAGTAAAAGAAAAAGCGACGGAAGTAATGTATGGACTTACCGAAAATGATCTGCAGCATTGCTATGAACACTGGAAAATTCGTATGGAGCGGTGTAGAGACCGAGGAGGAGAGTACATTGAAGGAGATAACATGAAATTGTAAATAATTGTAAATAAATGTTTTTTCCAGCATCAGTCCTGTTTTTTTCTAGCCGCACCTCGTAAATTAGCCTTCTTAACACGAAGCTTCCCCAGGCGTTTGATGCTGTTCCACATTTCCTCCCCGTAAAGGTATGTAATTATGAATCCGTGGTTTCGCGGCGATATGTACCGATAAATTTCTATCGAACTCCCAACCGCGTCAAGTGGTTTAAAATGTACCAACATTGTGTGGCCTTCCAAAGGTTCAGAAGAAGAACAAACCTCACGTACCATTCTGCGCACCACTTGATCGGCGATTTACAGATTCGCGAAATGTCTGACTAGCCTCTTTACACCGCACGTGCTCACTGTGTTCATCCCACCAAAATACGACCAACTTTATCAGTCGAATTAAATGCCTACTTCTTTAAGAAGGAGACATTGTGGTCAGTTTTGATGTGGCGTCATTATTCACGCATGTTCCAATAAAAGTTTCTGTAGGTCTTCTCTCCCACACTCTGACTTCATAGCATTTTTTGTATGATGGAGAATATTTCAAGCAGCCTGATGGCGTCGCGATGGGGAGCCCATTAGCTCCATTTAAGCCGATTTGTTTATGGAGTACTTTGAGGAGATCGCCCTAGAGGTGGCTCCTGCGAAGCCTAGTTGCTTTTACCCTTACGTCAACTACAGGTTCTTTGTCTGGCCTCTTGGTCGTGAAAAGTTGGGAGATTTATTGGACCGCGTCAACAGTATCTATAACAACATCAAATTCTCGATGGAGGAAGAGTCCGATGGTGCCTTCGTTTTGCTTAATTCAAATGGTTCAAATGGCTCTGAGCACTATGGGACTTAACATCTGAGGTCATCAGTCCCCTAGAACTTAGAACTACTAAAACCTAACTAACCTAAGGACATGACACACATCCATGCCCGAGGCAGGATTCGAACCTGCGACCGTAGCAGTCGCGCGGTTCCGGACTGAAGTGCCTAGAACCGCTCGGCCACCTCGGTCGGCTCTTTTGCTTGACATCCTCGTCCACCGTAAAGCAAATGGGTCTCTCAGTCAAAGTGTTTACTGGAAACTCGCCCACACGGACCGACATCTGCACGCTACCGGCTATCACCATTGTTCAGGAACGTTCATTTCTTAGGACCTTGATGCATCGAGCGGAAGCCGTTTCAGTCGCTGACAACATGTCGAAGGTACTGAGTCACTTGGGAAGGTATTCAAGCAAAGCGGCTAAAGCAACAGCCGAACTTCGCAAGCCATTTTTTCGAAAACACGGAAGCTGAAGGACTCCTAGGAGGACTCGAAGAAGCTTGCGTTTCTGCCGTTCTGTGGATCAGTGACAGGAAAGAAGTGCCGGCTTCTAAGGACGTATAAAATCGTTTCTCTCTTCAGGGCTCCAACACATAAGGCCTGTGAAAAACGATGTAGGATTCAGAATGACAGGAGTATAAAAAATACCGAGTGGGTGTGGACAATTGTATGTCGGATGGATTGTAGTTCAACTGAACAGCGTTCTATAGAACATGAGAGTGCTTCCTCTTCGGCACCCTGACAAATCAGTGGTAGCGAAGCATGCTCTAGAAAACGGACAGCGTCTTGCATTCGACGAGACATTAGTTATTACATGGACTAGTAGTTTCTGGGAGAGAGTAATTAAAGTAGCGATAGAGAGAAAAATTTATGACAACACCTTCAATAAAGGCGGTGGCCTACAGCTAAGCACGGCGTTTCGCCGGCCATCGGAAGGCTGAAGCAATCGTGGGGGGCAAAAACATTACCCGTGTATTCGTTGGAGCACACACTAGTGACGTCACTGAATGCAGCATTGCTATGTAAGGACGGTGGCAGCTACCAGAAAAACAGTCACCACTGAGGTGTACTCCGCAGGAAGCTCGTGGAATTTAAACCACTTTATGCGGCTGGAAGCTCGAGAGAATTTTATCAGAACACATCGCCACCAAACCAAGCATTCAATATCGAATTTCCATCTAGACAAGGCAATCACAAATTAATCTTAAGATTTTAAAAGTGGTTCAGTTCAGATAAAAATGGTTCATTTCTCCTTATAACAAGGACTTTGGCTACATGAGGACTAATTGTGCACAAACACTTTGCCAAACATATTAAGTAATTTCCTCTCACAGGGTACAGGCTGTCAAAGATTATAGGGCATAGGGAAACATGTTGGTGTGCACTTTTGGGGAGGGGTGGCGGAAATTAAACGAACAAAGTAGCCGCATTATTAACATTTATTTCACATAGGAGTGTACACTTCCACTGCCTCGCCTTCTGCGTAAATAGAGCGACCAGACATACTGACCAAGCACTAAACTGGTTTATTTGGAAAGAGCAGGCGTTTCGTCCAATCAGAAAACAAGAAATGAAACACCCACTTGTCTCTGCCTACAATTTTCAGTTCCTTTCAATGGCTAAAATCTTGAAGGCTGCAACCCAACGCTCGGGTTCGAAGCGGCCAACCACGTAGCTCCACACCTGAAGACGCATGGATGCGTCTGATGACAAAAGATGCCACTGAAGCTGACTTGCAACTGCCTCCCCAGATTGCTACTGCAAAGAGGCCTTTCAGTTTGAAGAGATTAGGGCGGTAGCCGAGCTTCCTCGGTCAGGTAACCAAAGTTGATTACTGCAGAAGAAATTCTTAACATTGTCTCGCAATGTTTTATGCAATCGGCGACTACATCTCACAGAAAAGCGTCCAAGGAACATGGGATAGGAAGAACAAGCTTACGATGGATTTTAAAAAAGCTGAAATCGAGACCAAGTAGGCCTACTTTACCTCAAGGCCTAAATGAAAAAGACCTGGACAGAAGTATGGAATTCCGTGAATTGTGCACAAACCGACAAAAAGCCAATCCCAAGTTTTACGAAAGTGTTCTCTGGAGTAACGACGCGACTTTGAAGATCAATGGCAGAGTGAACAGACACATCTGTGTCTATTGGGGTTCTACATTTCCCCATGCGGCGGTGGAGACATAGTTAAATTCTGCTGGCGTGGTTGTATGGGCAGGGGTTTTCAGCGGTGTGCCAATAGAGTCTTATTTTTTTAACGCTACTGTTAGGTCTGTAAATTACCTAAATATACTTCAAGAAATGTTGTTAGAACTAGAAAATAGACCAGTTTTGGAACAGCCGCAGCTGGTGAAGTAAAAGTTGATATGGCAACAAGATAAGAGTATCCCTGCGTTATAGAGTTACTGTAAGAGACCTTATAAATGATAACTTTGATGAATAGTTTGGAAGAGGGGGGTACTCTGAAATGGCCCCTACGGGCCCCAGATATCGCACCTATAGATTTTTTGTCCTGGGAGTTATGAAAACCGACAGTTTCATCCTGATCAATCAGCACAGTTGCAAGCTAGCCAGTTATAACTGAAGCTAACTTATATTTTTTTCATGTTACTGTCCCAGTTCATCTGGCACTCTGCACACTACACAACACTGAATAAACAGACACAAGTTTAAATTTCACTACCTAACCGAATTTCTTTATCATCCACCTTCGAAATACATAAAGTCACTATATAAAAAATAATCTGCACAACATAGTGACAAAGTTTGACAAAAACCACCTCAGAGCTCACCGAGCTCACACTATAACTTTCTGCACTTTTAGAACTGTAAAGACTGACAACAAATCTCGCGTGCTGATGGTGCCCAAAAACAAAATTATCAATGAAGTTTATCATTTACAAAGATACTATAAAACAAACACAACTAATAACAGCACCGCAGGCAGGTAGCAGACTCTTGTGATGTTTCAAAAACTAGCAAATATTCTCAACAGAAATTTATTCATATTCCAGTACTGTTAATACTGATTACCAAGTGGGATGAGGTGTGAATGACGTGACAGGAGCGCTAGGGCAGTCCATACAGCTTTCAAAGCCACTGTGTCAGGATGGTGTAGTGCTTAGTGGATTTGCCTAGTGAGCAGCAGACCCAGGTTCGAAACCTGGGCTTGGTACAAATATTCATTCCTGACTTTAGGATCCATATATACATCATAGGTATTTGAGATTTGAAAAAGATCTCTGAAACTATAGAGTTTCATTTGACCAATTACTTTTTCATAGAATATATGATTCACCTAATTTTATCTGCACTATCACTATGCAACATATGTGTTGGGGGCTTAAGAATATTTCTAGCTTTTGTCCCTTTGCCAAGAGTGTTTTTGATGTATGGAATTTTTCTGTGACTGTACGCGAACTGAAGACTATTTTCACCAAAGTCAACATCAACAAAAAAACAAAATTTCCAGGAAATACATTTTATTGAATTATGTGAACAGTATACACTGCAGAATATTTCACAAACTCTAGATGTATAACGGTGGAAAACATTTCGATAAGACTTTAGTTGCAAATAGGAAATATGTAAAAATCACGATTGTTTTCAAAAACTAAACATCTACAAATTAATTATTTTGTTGCAGCAATTTTGTAGTTTATTTTGACCTACTGAACAACTAATACTTTAACGAATCGGTTCATTAAAACGGTACGTCATTAGTTTCATTGTCCTGTTCACTGCAACAGTCTAGGGCCTCCCATAGAACTCTCTGGCTTCTTGTAATGACGTATCAAAAAATCTCTTTACCTCTTCATCTTTTTTAACACTCAAAGGGTTTCTAGGTTTTATTACAGCTGATCGATCAATGTCCTTAAAACTATCCATGTTTTCTTCACTTCAGCAGTGATCAGAGAGGAGAAGTGTGTTGTTGCGACTTTACTCGTGGCACTGCCTTGGTTTGTTTTTTATAAATGAGAACAGACATTTAGAATGGTAGGTCCTCTTTTATTAGTCTTGAAATCGTAGATATGCTCTTCCTTGCCCAGAATCGTATAGGAACCATGGCTGCTCAAAACTTCATGACAGTGTGATGCTATGGTTATGAGTGATATTTCTTTTGGGCGATCCTAATACACGTTTCTGACCATTTCCTGTTCGTGTTGAACTCCATCGCTTAAGGTGATTCTGCCAATATTACGGGTGACTCCCTGGATTTTAATTGGCTCATTCTAAGTGCAGGCATATCAGAGTGGGTTATAAGCTGAAGAAGTTCAATTAATGTTTCATCTTCCTTGAGAGGGACATTTGTTTTCGCATATATCGTGTCAAATGTGGCTTTGAGATGGTAACCAGTGAAAAAGAATGAACTTGATGCATCCTGTTACTGTCCTCTGTATTGCATTTATCTGAACAGCAATTTTTCTCACACATGAACTACAATGAAGAGCCAAAGAAACAGGTACACCTGCCTAATATTGTGTAGGGTCCCTGCGAGCCCACAGAAGAGTCGTAACACGACGTGGTATGGACTCGACTAATGTCTGAAGTAGTGCTGGAGTCAACAGACCATGAATCCTGCAGGGCTGTCCATAAATCCGTAAGAGTAAGAGGGGTGAAGATCTCTTCTGAACAGCACATTACAAGGCATCCCATATATGCTTAATAATGATCTTGACTGGGGAGTTTGGTCGCCAGCGGAAGTGTTTAAACTTAGAAGAGTGTTTCTGGAACAACTCAGCAGCAATTTTGTACGTGTGTGGTGTCGCATTGTCCTGCTGTAATTTCCCAAGTCCGTCGGAATGCGCAATGGACACGAATGGATGCAAGTGATGAGACAGGAAGCTTACGTACGTGTCACATGTCAGAGTCGTATCTAGACCATCAGAGGTTCCATATCACTCCAGCTGCACATTCCCCACACCATTACAGACCCTCCACCAGCTTGAACAGCCCCTGCTGACATGCAGGTGCCACGGATTCATGAGGTTGTCTCCATACGCGTATACGTCCAACCACTCGATACAATTTGAAACGAGACTCGTCTGACCAGGCAACATGTCTCCAGTCATAAACAGTCCAGTGTCGGTGTTTACGGGCCCATCCGAGGCGTAAAGATTTGTGTCGTGCAGTCATCGAAGATACACGAGTGGCCCTTCGACTCCGAAAGCCCATATCGATGACGTTTCGTTGAATGGTTCGCACGCTGACACTTGTTGATGGCCCAGCATTGAAATCTGCAGCAGTCTGCGGAAGAGTTGCACTTCTGTCACGCTGAACGATTCTCTTCAGTCGTCGTTGATTCCGTTCTCGCAGGATCTTTTTCCGGCCACAGCGATGTCGGAGATTTGATGTTTTACGGGATCCCTGTTATTCACGGTACACTCGTGAAATGGTCATACGGGAAAAGCCCCACTTCATCATTACCTCGTAGATGCTGTGCCCCATCGCTCGTGCGCCGACTATAACACCACATTCAAACCAACTTAAATCTTGATAACCTGCCATTGTAGCAGCAGTAACCGATCAAACAACTGCGAAAGACGCTTGTTGTCTTATACAGGCGTTGCCGACCGCAGCGCCGTCTTCTACCTGTTTACATATCTCTGAATTTGAATACGCATGCCTATACCAGTTTCATTGGCGCTTCAATGTATTAAGCTATACTGGAGCACAGTATTCGGCAAGAGAGTGGACGAATTCTAAGGAAGAACATCGCAGTATTGTAGCTTTTGCGCCCCATGAGGTACCATTCAGCTTCTGCATGATGCTATCTCTACTTTACTGTGGTGTTTTCTATGTGTTTCTTGTAGGACAAAATTCGATCAACAGCTACACGTAAATATTTTGAGAAGTCTCGCTGATGGACGACTTTACTATTAAAAGTGACATTTAGTTTTTCATTGGTCATTCTATTCTTAATATGAAAGCAACTAACGTCGGTCTTAGCTGGATTTGATGTTAAATTCTGCTTTTTGAATTATTGATGGGGACAGTACCTCTTCACCAGCTTCAAGACTTCTCTTTTGAGCGGCCAAAATCATAGTGGCCGCATAAATGAACTTCCTTGTCTCTATCACAGGGAGATCCGACGTATCTCTATCACAGGGAGATCCGACGTATATGAATTGAACAGAATTGGTGCCAAAACTGAAACCTGGGAAGGGACATTATTAAGTTTCTTTGTCGGATCGATTGCTTGTAAATATCTCGAAAACAAGAAGTTGTTTATAAGCCTAATTGCGGTTTGGCAGTGCATAGCATTTATGAGGTTGTACAGGAGAGCTTCTGTTAGGTCTGAATCCTTCTTGTGCGATAGGCGTAATTTTATGGGTCTTTGTACCAATTCTGTTACGAATTAGTCTTTCTAAAATATTGTAACCGTAGCACAGGAGAGTTATTGGATAATAGCTGACACATTTATTTCCTGGTTTACCAGGTTTCAGCGTAGCTATGATTTTTGTGCTTTTGAAGACTTTTGAAAGGTTACCCGGTAGCATGATGTTGATGAAGGAGCTCGCAAATCACTTGCCAGCCCTTCTTCCTTATGAGGAGCTCTTGGTGTATCCCGTCAAATCCTTTTTCTCATTTCTTTGAGTGCTGCGTTGATTTTAGCAAACGTGAAGTCCTTGGAACACTCTGATCTGTTGGGTGCCTTCTCGTAAAGGTTATTTTTAACCAATCTTTTATTTGGCTTATATGAAGGGGCTGTGGAGAGGGAAGACATTTTATTTACAATTTGGCCTGTTGTTACTTCAGGCTCCGGGTAAAGGATCGTCTTCCTCCCAGTTTTCCTAAGAGATATCATGTCTCGCGCTAGTGCTCTTAAAATCCGGACCCTCTGTTTTTCTTCCCAGCATTCCTTGCGGCGTTTATCAAGATGTTTTTGTAAAACGCTCCATGTTTTCTATAACTGTGTAACACATTTCCACATATCCGTAGTAAAAGTGAGAAGAGGTCTTGGCAGAAGAAAAAGATGATGATTTGCCGTTTATATGATGTCAAATTATCGTGAGTCAGTGGAACACACGATGTTTCCTTTCATCAAGGAACAGAAATACCTCGCTAAAATAGATTAGAGCCAAATTTCGTGTTTCCGCTGACTGGTTCACTAATGTTTATCTCTTTATGTATTTGTTGACCTAAATTGTTTTCCAAAATTTCAGTGAGTGTGTATGTAATGCAGTTCGACGGTGTGAGTCCTAGAAAACCATGTCAATAGACAATCCATCTCTGACATAAATATCCATTATTACGTTATATATTGTTTTCGATTTTTCTTTTCTTGCAGGTTCGGTCGTTTTTATGGGTATAGAACAGAAGATAAACGATTCTGTGGTCGGGGCATCCACAAATGTGGTAGTGCATTTTATAGCAAGAACTCCGCAGACACCTGTATCCTGTATCCTGAATCAATTTTATTAAGGCACTACGGTTTCGTGGCTTCTAGCGGCATTATCAGGTGCATACCTAAACAACAAGAAATAAATAATGATAGTGACTGAACCCTTCTAAATCAAAGTAATACCATTGCCATAAGCACATAATTATGATACTAGGTAAAATAACAAGTGTACTTACAAAAGTTAAAACAATGCGTAAAATTAAAACCACAAAGTCCGTAGGATGGATAGTCAGTAAATAAAATATTGAGCAACAGAAAACATTCTACGCCATGTAACAAGGACGCACCAATAACCAAAGAGCGAAAATGAGACGTTGGATCAAAAGCAGTATATTGTTGAAGTAAGAAGCAGAGTGCCTACCGGCCAGTCGGCACAATACAGAGCCAATCAGGTGAGCCGCAGAAACCACCGACCACAGTTCACGCGCGGAAAGTTGGGGCTTCGTTACTGACTTTTGGCAGAATAAGGGTAACAAAGCAAGTAGATACCATGTATGGAGTACGTATTATGGTCACTCTTCGGTCAGTAAGCCTAAAAGATAAAGAATTTTAGATAGTGAGGAAAAGAATCTCACCTGCAATAATTTAGAGGAGATGTGGATTATGTGTGGCATGAAATTATATTCGCAACCCACGTTGAACAACCAGACCTAGCTACAGCATCTTCATCTACATCCATACTCCGCAAGCCACCTGACGGTGTGTGGCGGAGGGTACTTTGAGTACCTCTGTCGGTTCTCCCTTCTATTCCAGTCTCGTATTGTTCGTGGAAAGAAGGATTGTCGGTATGCCTCTGTGTGGACTCTAATCTCTCTGATTTTATCCTCATGGTCTCTTCACGAGACATACGTAGGAGGGAGCAATATACTGCTTGACTCCTCGATGAAGGTCGAAACTTCAACAAAAGCCCGTACCGAGTTAGTGAGCGTCTCTCCTGCAGAGTCTTCCACTGGTGTTTATCTATCATCTCCGTAACGCTTTCGCAATTACTAAATGATCCTGTAACGAAGCGCACTGCTCTCCGTTGGATCATCTCTATCTCTTCTATCAACCCTATCTGGTACGGATCCCACACTGGTGAGCAGTATTCAAGCAGTAGGCGAACAAGCGTACTGTAACCTACTTCCTTTGTTCTCGGATTGCATTTCCTTATGATTCTTCCAATGAATCTCAATCTGGCATCTGCTTTACCGATGATCAACTTTATATGATCATTCCATTTTAAATCACTCCTAATGCCTACTCCCAGATAATTTATGGAATTAACTGCTTCCAGTTGCTGACCTTCTATATTGTAGCTAAATGATATGGGCTCTTTCTTTCTATGGATTCGCAGCACATTACACTTGTCTACATTGAGATTCAATTGCCATTCCCTGCACCATGCGTCAATTCGCTGCATATCCTCCTGCATTTCAGTACAATTTTCCAATGTTACAACCTCTCGATATACCACAGCATCATCCGCAAAAAGCCTCAGTGAACTTCCGATGTCATCCACAATGTCATTTATGTATATTGTGAATAGCAACGGTCCTATGACACTCCCCTGCGGCACACCTGAAATCACTCTTACTTCGGAAGACTTCTCTCCATTGAAAATGACATGCTGCGTTCTTTTATCTAGGAACTCATCAATCCAATCACACAATTGGTCTGATAGTCCATATGCTCTTACTTTGTTCATCGGGGCATGTTATCTAATTTTGTTTGTTTTACGAGAGCTTAGTTAATCCTTTCACCTGCTTTATTACTGTTTGTTTCTCTCCCTCACTTATTTTCAGGTATTTCTTGGTTTGTGATATCTTCTACTTATTGTGTATTCGGTTATGGCATCACTCTGTGGGCAATGTAATTTACTCTTGCGCCTGGGTCTATCCTCTATACGCCAGGTGCGAAAAAAAAGGAAACCGGGGGGGGGAATGGACCGATGAGAGAAGAGAGCATCGTGTGGCGGAATTTCAAATTGAAAACATTCGCTTCATCATAACTTTACATAAACGACCATGTGATATGCTCACTTCTTGGGGCGCACTGAAACTTGCTTTGGGCCGAAAGCGGCCTGCGGGCCGAGGGCTCGACAGCTCTGCTCTAGACATTCCTTACATGGTATCTACTTGCTTTTTTACCCTTATTCTGCCAAAACTGATGTAACGAGGCCCCAACTTTCCGCGCGTGCAGTGCGGCCGCTGTTTGATGTGACTCACGTGATTGGCTCTGTGTTGCGCCGACTTGCCGATCAGCATTCTGCTTATGCCTGATCGAAATGTTGCTTCTGATCCAATGTCTCACTTTCGCTCTTTGGCTATAGGCGCATCCCTTTTACGTGGCGTAGAATGTTGTCCGTTGCTCAATTTTTTATTCATTGACTGCCGGCCCTACAGACATTATCGTTTTCACTAAGGAGGGTGAGCCTTCTGTATTTTCTGCTATGTTTTATTTTTATAAGTACACTTGTGTTTTTATCGAGTCTAATAATTATGTGCTTGTGGCTCTGGTATTTCTTTTGATGTATAGGGGCTCAATCACTATCATTGTTTATTTCTTGTTATTTAGATATGCATCTGATGATGCGGCTATAAGCCACGAAACCGATAGTGCCTTAATAAAATGGATACAAAATACAGCTGTTTGCGGAGTTCTTGCTATGAAAAAGAACATAGGACACTAGAAAGCCAATTTTTTTAGTAGATATATTGCTTAGTGATTATTTTGGTTCAAACAGTTGCTACTAGTTTTTACAATAAACAGTGTAAATAGTCTATTCTGTTTGGATCGTAAAATTTCTTGCTGTTTGTTTCATCCAACTTTCCATTTCCTTTGTTCCATATGTATAAAATCCCTGTGACTTAAGAAAGGAAATAAATTTCACCGTAAAATAAGAACACAGATTCTAAATCCTTTTCTTTGAGCATGGCAGCTCGTTCGTCCCGGCTTTAATAAAATTCATTCATTAATATGTATTCTTTCACTGACCGACCATATTACCTTTTTTGACGAAGTTTTTTCGCTGTGAATAGATTTTTTTATTTTTATGGTAAAGGATGTAGAATATTATGCAAATGTGACTGCCATCTTCTTTCGATCACTGCTGCGTTGTCCGCCACTCAGAAGTTGTGCCTCAGATGCAAAACACTATATTGCTTCGTAAAGATTCTCGTCATTTCCACATTTAAACACATTTGCAGTAATTATTGAAACATAAATATCGTGAATATATTCAAATACGATAATATGAATATTTACCTGTCACTGCTCAGGCGGAAAAAATTTCGTGAACACACCAACACTAACTTGTGACACTACGCGAGTCAAAAATATCAGAGCTGGGATCTCTCTGCGGATCGAAGGTATCCTCCTATTTTACTTCTCTGTCAGGCTAGGATCAATTTTGAACACTCCATGTTAAAATAACTACCATTAATTATGTAAAATACAGGCTGACTGAAAATAATATTACTGATAAAATTAATTTGTGTTGCATGCCTAATTGCAGGATCATCAGTTGTCAAGCGTCATCATCCTGACGCCTTCACCCCTGACACTGGAGGGCAGCATTGGCCAGACACTTCCTGCCGAGTCCGAGGATCGCAGTGGCAGTATACTGAGCTACAGCTGGTCCAAGATGATGGGCAAGCAGCCGCGGAAGGAACAGACGTCGCCAGAGGAGAGCCACGCGCAAGAACAGACGAAGAGCATCTCTGCGCAATTACCGACATGGGGCAGCGAGCAGGATGCACTGCAGGAGAAAAGTGTACTTCCAGGTCCTGATGAGCAGAGTGATATGGAAGCACCAGTGGCGAAACTCAGTCACCAGACGGTAGCAGAGGAGAGTGATTTACGACAACAACTCCTCAAAATGGACGAGCCGTTGGTGACCGAGAGAACACCGCGGCCAATATTAAAAGAAGGTGGCGTACAAACAAGTAAGGAAACAGTTGAGTTAAAAGAAGGTGGCGTACAAACAAGTAAGGAAACAGTTGAGTTACTGTCACAAGAGAATAAGGCAAAAGCACTACAAAAGGATGCTGGTATGCAGACTCAACGGAAGAAAAGAGACGTCAAACCCCCACTAAAGGAAAGTGCTATTCAAACGAAGCAGTTACAGGAAAGGATTGACAAAGAATTGTTACTTGAAAGAGGGGCCCACGGATCTCCTCCACGGAAGCGGCCACAGAGAGTGCAAGAGAAAAGAGAGATACGCAGGCCTTTAAAGAAGATCGAGGAAGAAAAGACGCTGAAGGACCACAAGCCTAAGTTCCAGCCAAAGAAAGAGGGCGTGCAAGGTGCACCGAAAAAGGGAGGCAACTTGTTACCATTACAACAGCGTCAAGGTCGATCTTCACCGGAGAGCGGCCACACGCAGGCACCACTTAAGCAAACTCAGGATCAACAGATACCTAAGAGTGACTTCCAAGAGCCTTTAGAAGACACTAAAACGCAGCCAGTTACATCACGTGTAAGGACCGAGACAACGAGGGGGCCAAACCTGATCCTCGTGCCGATGCAGAAGAATGAACACCAGACAGTACCAGAGCAGGAAGAGACTGAGGTGTTTGTGGAGAATTATGACACTCAGTCAGTGCCAGAAGATGGAGAAGGCCACACATTGCCGAAAGTCAAATCAATACAGGAGTCACAGGAAATACCAGAGCAAACTCACGCTGTCAAAGACGTCGAGAGTGTCCGTGTGGAAAGGTATGTCTGCGAGGCTGGATTCTGTCTACAGGAACGTCCACTTCACAAAATACCATTAAGCTCAAAGAAAATGCTTGAGGAATATCTCATTAAAACATAACTGCATAGCACAATAAATCCTGGTACTGGATATTTTGAGAATAAGCTGTAGAGGTCGCAAAACAAGTTTTCATTTGTAGGATACATCGTCTATTTCCATGATCAGATGAGACCACAGAACTCGTAAAACGAAGTTTAGTGTGAGCGACAAACACAACTTGGTTTTATACTAGTTGTGAGGTTTCATCTGATAGTGGTAGTCTACGAAACGTCGTAATAAATGAAAATAGTTGAAGCGATCTAGAAGTCTTTATTCGCAAAAGTACTTTATGATGGCAGACTCAATTAAGGAATTTATTGCCTTTATTAATAACCTTGTGTTGTATTGTGCAGAAACGCATCGACATAAAGAAGATTCTAACGATGAAAGAGCACAGGTAGGGATCGTTAACATCCAAAATACGAGTGCGTGATGAAAAGCAATTCGTTCGAATTTTTTATGTGGAAACTTTAAAGCTTCTTAAATAAAACAAACGTTATTAACAATCTACAACTTTAATCTTCAAAACAACCTATTTATTTTTCAACATAGTCACCCTGGCGACGAACACGTTTTTCCCATTGAGAGACTAGTTTGTTGATACCGCCGCTGTAGAATGTTTGCTTGACTTTGTTGACGGAAGCACAACCTCACCTGTGCTTGCCCCGCGATGTACTCAAAGATGTTCTTTAACTTTTGGATACAGATGAAAATTGGTTGGTGCCAAGTCGGGGCTGTATAGAGCGTGATCGATGACAGTGAATCCAAATCCAAGGTGTCATCTTGTTGCAGACGTTGCAGCGCTCATATGTAGTCTGGCATTGTCATGATGAATATGTGGACTCACTCTTCGAATCCGATCTGGATTACAGCACCCTATTTCTCACGGGATGACATCGTTACGTTACACATAGTTATTTTACACGTTATAATTCGGAGCCCTCTAGCGGCAGAGAGCTGCAAACACGTAGACATAAAGAAAAAGATATAGAATGTTAATAACGTTGGTTTTATTTAAAAAGCTTTAAGAGCTTTCACATGAAAAATTCGGAGGCATTACTTCTCAGCACTCCCTCGTATAATGGGAATTGCAAATGCTGAATTAGCAGTACTAATTCTTAGATTCAATCGAACAAATTCCCTGAGCACAAAATCACAGGATGTACCCGATTAGGCCATACATTCCAAATCCTATGCACTGCTTTAACTGTGATACGGACACACGTTACCAAAGTGGTGTAAGGCAGCAAATGATGAAGTTACTTGTTTATCTCTTAAAATGTGCTCCAGTTCCTCAAGAAATCACCTCTCTCCGGAATAGGGAACGTCCTGTATGTATTGGAAAACCGAAGTCACAGAAACTCAAAGCGAGAAGACAGAATAGTACCCCAAAGTGAAAAAAACCTACAAATATGTTGCAATCATTGATACTCTCGACCTCGTTCGCTTCTGCCCTTACAAACGCTAGTTCGAGGAGTCGACAATTTAACATGAACAGTAAGGTGCTGTCGTTGGCTGTATGACTGCAAACCGTACTTATCACCATAAACGTTAAACGTGTCAGTAAAAACCACAAGGCAGCTCAAAGACATCCAACCATTTGTTGCTTGAATTTTCGGATGCGTTCGATGAATGTACAGAATTATGTGATCTACCTGCGAAATCATCTAGTCCCTCAAGTAGACTTCCTTTGTTGCAACATATTCACACCGACAGACAGAAAACGGAAAAGAAGTAGATAAACTTCACCGATAAAGTGAGTCTCACGTTACAGTTGAACATTTGTGGATTCTGGCTGCATGTAGAAAGAGTGAGACTCTAAGGTCTTGGAGAAATAATCTAGATACTACGATCTGCTAGAGGAGCACCTGACGTTGATGGTTTCAGTTTTTTTACCCTAAGAGATAACAGTATATTCCATTCACCTGTAAACACATGACTATGTGCGCGGTGATGCTTTCATTAAACTTATCACACAGCTGCACCGATATTTTCTCCGCTCGGCGATTTTAATACACATAATGAGCTTTGGGGCCCTGCCTCTAGATTTCTCGGTGATCGAATTGCTGATAGCCTCATGCAACCAGAAGTTAAACACGTTACGAAACAATGCCGTTACGAGATGGCTGGTAATGAGGGTAATATTTGCGATGACATAGACAATGCTGTGATCAGATTAATGTTGCGGCACACGCACAGGTGTCAAGTATATCGAAACCGAAGACACGCTATAAATGTTTCGGAGTATTCTCTCCAGTTTTTTTTTAAAAAAAGTAAGTATTATTTGAAAATATTCAGTTGCTAACATACTTGCTTCATTTTTTTCTGAAACAAATGGTCATTTGTAAAGAGCAATGAAACTGTTAATGCTACACTCAAAGAGAAAAGAAAAAAATTGAAACATCATTTGATGTACTTTATCCGGCTCAATGTACTTCCATGCCTAGGAAAAAGGCAATCTCCCCAAAACTATTATAGACAGATTAGTCCCAGTTAGCATTCCTCACTGAGCATCTACAGGGGCTCAACTTGCTCCATCTAATAAGAGTTTCGGTTTCTGAGATTTTCTCCCCGAGACTGATTAATAGCATATTTTCGTTGTATTGAAGTTTCCGACCGTGGACTTGGCGCCCTGTGACGTCAACGTAGTGTTTACGACCAAAAATATTTTAGCCGTTGATTTTCCGAACGTTTTAGTAATAAGCACACCCGTCAGATTTTATCCAAGTTGAGGACTGGTTCTGCTCGTAGTACCTAGGCATGTTTCAATGAATTTTTATTTTTATTTATTTTTAATCTGTTTCTGCTTCCACAACACTGCTGCAGCAAATGATTAAACTTATTGTCTTGTTTTATGAATTTTAATTTCTCAATCAACTTTTTGTAAGAATGCCAGCGATTTTGATCATATAATTAAATCTTCCGAGTCGTTATAGATTTTATAGTGTTTTTTAATCTTTTAATACGATTTATTTCTTTTCTTTTCTTTTTATGGAGAGGTAGGTTAGTGGAATTTTTCTTAATTTCAAATATAGCATTTTCTGCCTCTTCACTCAACTTATTGACCACAAAGTATATGTTTCGATGTTCTGAATTTATTGAGGAGTTTAGTTTCCTGTGTCAGCCCTCGACAGTGTTCGTGGACCTAAGCCGCTAGTTAAAAGTATTCCCATTTCTGTCGGCGTACTAGGATTTTCCGGCGATTGACGGCCATATAGTCTGCGCATTGCGTGACCTTTCTTCAGTTGTGCATTTCCTCCATTATTACCATCCACGCTTCATCAACACAGTTTAATGGAAAATGTGCCACTTCAGCAGACATGCGGCCACACAGTCGGGATTCTTCCATATCCCTTTATTCCTCCGTTAATCTCAGTTCTTGTATTTTCTTCCACGTACACTAGGTGAAGCGACAGTTACAATCGGAAAGGGATGTTTCAGGGAATACTGTTTTCATAACTTTAATAGTAGCCATTTAAAAGTCCAACACCACAGTTTTCAGTAGCCATCCAGACATTTTTCAGTCGGGAAAAAGTCTTTCACATGTATCCAGAATGGGGAGAGGTACTTACAGAAGTGAAGCTGTGAGGAAGGGTCCCGAGTCGTGCTTGGGTTGCTCAGTCGGGTAGAGCACTTGCCGGCGAAAGGCAAAGGTTCCGATTTCGAGTCTCGTTCCGGCACAGAGTTTCAATCTAACAGGAAGTTTCGTTTTCTTTCATATGTACTTTGAATTTTCTTTTGGAACGGAGCAAATGAAACATGAAAAATTTTCGTCTCTTCATCTGCGCTTCCGATGTCGACATGTGTTATGAAATGGAGCAACTGTCAAATGTCTCGTCCATAATCTTTTTTACACAAGATTTCCTCCGCTCCCTCACAACGGAACAGCAGGATTCTTTTGTCAGGAACAGGCCTCTGGTCAATTTTAAAAAAAACTATTACCTTCAATAATTTCAAAATGCCTTCACTCAGCTGAATTTCCTAATTTGCAATTTCTAAACGCCCTCGGCACTTACCCCTTTAGGAATTCACGCAAAATTAGTTTGTACATTCAACATATTTTGTGTGCACCCGATGACAATGACCATGTTTGAGAATACCCTGCTTCTGTTCCGTTTTTGTAATTGTGACCATCACTCACAATGTATAGAAATCAAGTAACGTATGTTGGTAACGATGACGGTGACGGAGGCAAGATATACTCTGCTGGTCAACGACTGGCTTAAATTAGCAGTGAGGGAGACATGGGTCTGAAATAATACGGTGCAAAACCAGTTGGTCGGAGGTTGCAAGGTTCCTGTGGGACCTACAGTAGGGTGGGAATCTCACGGTCGGATCGCCCATACAGCCATGTTTTTGAGTGTCAGATCGAGTGACGACTCCATTGTTACGAACAATATTTTGACAATTGCCTCAGTTAAAGTCGTCTTGTAATACAATCACAAGTCTTGTGTTTGCCTGCTGGTCAGACTGTTGACATCACCTTTCTCCTCCATTTTATATTACTTTGCTGAATGAATAATATAGACCATTGTGAAATTTTCAGTTGTCCTCATCGAACTGGGATTGGGGTAAAGAGGTTCCCAATCGGGAATATTTTACGAAGGGATTAGCAGTCCCAGCATTTGCCTGATAAACAATGGGAAACTTCTAAAACAAATGGCCAAAACCCAGGGGCTGGAGCCACTATTAACTTGTCATGACAGGTAAAATATGAAAGTGGTCTAGAATTCTGTGTGTGTCTGGTAGTGCTAGCGCATCACAACGCTCTTTGATGCGTGTAAAGTTTCTGCGCTGGTGTAAACAGGATAAACAAAGTCTCCGGTCAAATAGTCCAACGATTTAGAGTGCTAATTAATTCGACTGGCTTAGGAAAACAAATGACAATCAAAGACCTTATTGGGAGCCAGAAGACAGTGGAATCCTTGCAGGGTCTTCTTCTGTGTTCCCTAGTTTTGTTAAAGCCCACAACCTTCTATTTCATCTTTTGAATTTTAGTAGGTAGATTGTGATTTAAGTCTGGCTGTCTGTTGCTATGAACCTTTTAACTAAGTTACTCCTCTGGAGCTGATTCGGGGACGGTAGTGTTACGATATGGTCGTGTTATTCATGGAGGGGGCTTTCACCCCCTTTTGTTTCGCGTGGCACTATCACAGCACAGGCCTACACTAATGTTTTAAGAACCTTCTTGTTTCTCACTGTTGAAGAGCAATTTGGGGATGGCGATTGCATCTTTCAACACGATCGAACTCCTGTTCATAATACACGACCTGTGGTGGATCGTTGCACGACAATAACATCCCTGTAGTGGACTGGCCTGTACAGAGTCCTGAGCTGAATCCTACAGAACACCTTTGGGATATTTTGGAATGCCGATTTCGTGCCTGGCCTCACCGACCGACATCGATACCTCTCCTCAGTGCAGCACTCCGTGAATAATGGGCTGCCATTCTCCAAGAAACCTTCCAGCACCTGACTGAACGTATGCCTTCAAGAGTGGAAGCTGTCATCAAGGCTAATGGTGGGCGAGCACCATATTGAATTCCAGCATTACCGATGGAGGGTGCCACGAACTTGTAAGTCATTTTCAGTACTTTTGATCACATAGTGTATCATTACTCGCCTCCTCGGTTTCGACGTTCCAGTCTTCCCCCTTGCTGTATTGATGATGGGTTAGGGTGTAGAAAGAAGAGGAGCTGTTCTTTGGACCCACCACTTCTTGAGATGATATTCTCCATCGCTGGGTCGTTTTCGGGCCAGTGGTTAGCAGTGGAGCTCTTCTTCGGTTCCATGGCGTCATCTAATGCCTTCAAATGACGATTCCGAAAGTAAAGCTTGGGCCCAACTGTGGTTGATGGTGGAATCACTTTATTTGGTCATCTTTTACCATCTACATCTACACTCTGCGAACCTCTGTGAAGTGGATGGCAGAGGGTACTTTCCACTGTACGGGTTGTTAGGGCTTCCACCCGTTCTGTGCGGAGAGCGGGAAAAATGATTGTTTGCATGCCTCTATGAGTGCTGTAATTAATGTGATCTTATCCTCACGATCCCTATGGAAGTGATATGTAGGGGGCTGTAGTATATTTCTAGAGTCATCATTTAAAATCAGTTCTTGAAACTTTGTTAATAGACTTTCTCGGGACAGTTGTCGTGAATCTTCAAGAATTTGCCAGTTCAATTCTTTCAACATCTCAGTGACACTGTCCCGCGTTTCAGACAAAGCTTTGACCATTCGTGCTGCCCTTCTCTATCGACAAAAATTCTGTACTGTGATCCACTGCCAAGTACTGGTTAGTGTCATGAGTTAGCGGACATCGAAAGCCAACATGTACTTTCGGCTCGGACGTGTGAAGGAACGTATTCATTTCCAAAAGCACTATATACCACGAGAGTTCTTCACTCATCCGTCCAAAATAAGGGTATTTAGCTAGCAGATATTCTCCTTTCCTTTTACAGTCGACGTCCTGTCACTCTTACATGGGAAATTCAGTGCTATTTCTTATATAATTTACGATTAGTGGACGCAAGGATTCGACTAAACTGTAAGTAGGACAGCGACACCAACAATAAATCGCTATCTGGTTGAAGTACTGGAAGCGAGCTTACGTCAGGACCATCAATCACAACATCAAAAGATGACAGCTAAGTTAGCTGTCGAAATATTTCCTTGCAGAAAGGGAATCGTCAACTCGAAGGCTTAAAATCAGTTACAGGTGTGCTACAATTAACTTGAGAGAGCGCCCTTGAAAAATGAGTGATCACAGGGCAATGGAAAGCTGTGGAAACATTTGTAAGGCCATGCGGAGAAGAAAATATGGGTAAACCATCGAAAGAAACACATTTCAATTTCCACATGGGGATGTAACGTTTGCTAATTGCATACCATACTTACCCTCCACTTGCAAACGTTGTTCAATGTGACGACAGCCTGGTACCGCACTAGGGATAGCGTTTCACAGTTGTTTGCAACACTTTTCGGACGATGGGCCATGGAATGTTCAGCTGCTATGACACAGCTGATACACTGCCAGAAGATCGCAAGTGCGTTGAGCATCCTCAGCCAAGTGAAAAACCGCCAATTAATTCGAACTTCCGTACTGTTCTTCAACAACGATGTGGAAGGAGGACCTCTCCATATTGCTTTAATGTGTCGCTACTCACCAAGAGCAGCAGCACTACCTTTGTTTTGATAAAACATCCTTACGATTAAAGCCCTGCTCACCTTGTCCAGACTCATGATGAATGTCTGCAAATGTAATGCACAGTGATGTTTATGTTTCACCCCTCCATCGCCTTACCAACACCGGCGCCTAACACCAAGTCATCCATTACTAATAACACACAACGCAAATCCTGCAGCGCCCAGTCTGAATATTATTTCTATAAAGTTTAGTATACGTACGGTAAATACTCTTCCGTCTTCACTGGCTCAAGTGCTGAAAGTTTAATTCGAGCTACTTAGTAACCTGTGTCGTACTTCAGCTTGTAACCAGTCGACTCTCGGTTACAGCAGCAATAGTGACTGATGTTTCTTCGAATGCAGCGAGAGCATGCTGGCAGAGTCGAAGAGCAGCTGTACGCAGGCATCGATGCTGTGGCTGCGAGGTCTGCAGCGGCTAACGCAACAGCTGCAGGCAGCGCCTAAGCTGTCAGAAGCTTCCATCGCAGCTCCGCAGGTCGATGCTGTCGGTGAGCAACCAAAACCAGTCCAGGAAGACATCAGACCGAAGGTAAGTCCTCAGTAATCATTCTTATCACTGACCTATGCAGTATTATAATTAATATTGAAACCTCAAGTAAGGAAGGATTGCAGCGACACCAAGTTCTCACCATAATTTAATTGTTTAAAGAACTCTCATAAACCCTCGCTGTACTCGTCCTTAGAGTCAAAGCTGCTACCACACGCTTGTGGTGTGGCGCTCGACTCCAAGGTCCTTGGTTCAAGTCCTAGTATTTGGCTGGCAAGGGGAGGAAAGGTGAGGAGAGGTAGTCATGTTCAGTCCTTGATCCTCAGAACTTGCGCCAGTATTCTGCATTAAATTCCGAAACTCTTTTCAGTGTCTTGTGGAGTGAGGGCATGTGACTATTGTCGGTTATCCGTCCTTTGGATAGGAAGTAAAGCACGGCGGTCTCCTTAGTGATATTAGGAATAGGCTTTGTGCCGCAACCGGGTTTCAGCCTTCCCCACGCATCCCCACATCCGTTTCTCTACTTGCCCAATCATATGTTCTTTCAGTAGCATCTGCGGACAACAAATGAATTAATTTACAGTTATTAATGTCGAATTACAAAAGTATTGCGTATTATTGGAATTGCTCCTTCAAAAACCAGTTAAAGTTACACTGTGGTACAGAATACGAGAGTATGTGACAAAACATAATAATTTTTTTACACTCAGACTGCAAATTTACTGTAAATGCGACGTGACTGACTGAACGTAATCTTGAGATAAATTCAATTTCATTCGAGTTACGTGGAAACACACACACCTAAAGGTGTCAGTATTGCAAGAACGCTGCCGACCTACTGGGACTGGTTCAAAATTACGCCCATCGCGTGCTAAACACGATAACAATTATATTTTAGAAAACATTATGAAGAGAGAAAGATTATTTTGGTAGCTATATACAGCTTAACCAACCGTTGCTGCATGACTATCGATACTCGACATGTAGCCGAACTAAAGAATAATCCTATGAGCACACCGGCGGTTTTATTGCCTCTTGTTGGTGTGGCAGTGCTTAACCTAGTTATTTGGTGACCTGCCTCGTTTCGAAGTCTAAGCAATCGGTAACGCATCATTACTTTAAAGCAAAAACATTTAACACAGAGCGAATCCTTAACCATGTAGTGGTAAATACGTGGATTAACGAATCAAAATTACAAATAAATAAGAAAATGACCGGGTAAATTCTGTAGGATGAATGGGGCTGATGAAACCAGATACTGGTACTTCCATGTGCGTAAATGTGTCTGTATGTGTCTGTGTGAGTGTGTGTGTGAGTGTGTGTGAGTGTGTGTGTGTGTGTGTGTGTGTATTCACAGGAGTTTCTTCATTTTGAGCATATTTTGGAATACGTTTCTCGTTCCAAGTGAATATTATCATCTTCATGATCCTCAACGCAGACCAGCGTACCAACATATTTTCTTCACTTATACTACTTTACCGTTGTTTTGCATTACATGTGCGCTTTCCGTCTGTGTTAGAGTGCAGTTATTATGCAATTGCAATTATAAATCTGATAATATTATTATTCAGACGTCTGATTCAGACAACTTTTCCTGCAGGTGTCTTTCGTGGCGGACGTCAGCGTGAGTAGCGGCAGCTTGCTCAGCTGCACCGTGAACACCATGCTTACTGCCTCCAGTTCGTCCATCATTTCAGAATTTAAAAGACGGAAACACTTTGACAGCTATGGCGGAGACAAAGACAGTGCGAAATTCGCCAGCACAGCAGCAGAGGGCACGGGTGATACCAGGCCTGTTGTTGGCGGAGCTTCCGGTGACTCTCAACTGGTGCGTTTCTAATACTTACGTTTTTCAAGGCCAGTAAACTCTACCATTGTAACGAATCTTCCTCAATGGCAGCTATGCCTAATGCTACTTTTATCCTCTTGTGTATCCTAGCCGAGTAGTCTAGCAAGCATTGTAATTGTTTGACAACTTGACAACTATCCAAAGTACCTACTGGACAATGGGGATGATTCACAGATAACTACTGAATAATTTGGCAGGATCTGAAATTCTCAATTTGGGCGTAATTTAAAACTGTTTTGTCAGTGTCATTCATAGTTTACCAAAAACATCAAATGCATTAAACTGCAGGCTTTCTCCGCGAATATCACTGATAAAATCATCTCGTGTTATCAGCCGAATACTGGAGTCGTCTTGTCGAAAAATTTCGACGAGTTTTCTCTCACCATCTTCGCCTGAACCTCGTGGAAAGACGGCACCAGGACTTGGCTGATAATCCGAAAAGATTTTATCAATCAAATATAGCGCAGGAGCTGAGGACCCTGCACCATTTGATGAATGAAGGAACTGTGGTTCATTTTCTGCACTTGAGTCTACATTTACTCGTTCTCATTGAACTAGATTAATTAGAAACATAATCACTACAGGCACAAGCAAGAAGCAGGGAGATGGCGGCATGAGCGCAATTTTGATATCAAATAGATATGCAAGTTATTTAAATTGATCAATTAATTACACCCACTCCCAGATTACGTCATGCGTTTTCCTCCTCCTGGACGTGGGTCCTGCTCCATACCCACGCGCCTCCCCTTCTCCTCACCCATCTACCCTATCGGTGAGAATTTCGAATTTTGGCGGAAATTTCAAATTTTGCTGGGAATTTCATTTTCCCAGGGCTGTGCTGACGTCCCACCCCCACCGCCTCCCACAGAAATTGGCGGTAAATTCAAATTTGAATGGGAATTTTTTTCTCAGCTCACGTGACCAGAATTGTTGGGAGAAGTTCAGTCTATGGTGAGCTATCGTTCTACAAGCATTGCGATGTGTTCGATCAATGAAATGAATGTGATTAATGAGATGAATGTGAAGGATAGAGCAACTTTCAATAGCTGTATTATATGTAAACATTCTAAGGAGGACTGTAGCCATAGTTCACTACATGCGGATTGGACGACAATGATAACAGAAGAGTGTAGGAGAAAGAAGCAGAAGAATTCGGTTCAACAGATTGTGACGATGCAGAGGGATCGAGCCAAGAAGCATGTCGCGACTGATACATGATCATGTGCATGCACAGGCTGCTAAGATATTCCACATGAAGCATTCACTCTTCCAAAAGGGAAGAGGCAGGCAGCTTATGTTAATTCGCTTCAGTGGAAGCATATTGGTATACATAATAAATACCTTTCAAGAGCTTCAACCGCTCATCCCCATCCAGTTCCCCCTCGAGCAACCCATCCTCTCTGTGTTCTATCAAAGAGCTGTTGGTGTCTGACCGGGAGGATTTTAATACCCATGTTACCTGAAAGCATACAGTCGAGGACCGTTCCCATAGCCTCATAAATGCAGAATGGAAAGGAGTTATGTTGGATGAGTGCCTCAAGAAGAAGAGGAATACTGTCCAGCAGATAATAGCTATGCAGCATAATGGATTCTGCAAGTCAGGCAGACCAATGCTGTTGCTATAACAGCCAACCATTTTTGAAATTCTCAGTCTGTTTTCCACCTCACAAGAGACATCTGCCTCCAATACAGAGGACCAGGCAACCAGGCGCTTTAAATTGGCAGTAGCCAATAGGAACGCAGAATCTGATCACATCGGGGATGTAAGATGGGCCCAGCAGCTCTGCAGCCTCATTTTAGTCGGCATGAAACACCAGCCCACATTGGCACTGCCCGGTCGCAGCAGCAGAATAGGAAGAAGCCATGGAAAAGTAAGTAGCCTTTGCTTGATGTCTGTGTTTACTGTCGTGTGAGAAAAATGAGGTCTTGTGCTGCTATTATCGCTTGTAAAGGTTTTTCTTCTTTGCGCCTCAGTGGATGCGACGTCCTTCAGCACCATTTTCAAGAGGTCGCGTAATAGGGCTACGAGAATCTGGATGTTCCTTCTCCTATACCGCAGAAACACTTGCTGGGAAAGTAACCACAGTACATGACTGCTCGCAGTGGAGGTCACGAAAATAGTGTTGCATGAAGACCAGTTCCGGGCAGACACGTTGACACTACAGGAAGGGAAGACTATCGTGTTTGGCGTGTTACTCTAGCCCATCGTAACTGCATCTGTAGCAGGAACATGAGAAACTGTTACCACCACAGCGACACAATGAACTGCTACAAATCGGTTACTTCAAGGGCAGCTGACCCAGATGCCCTGTATTGTGCATTCCACTGACCCCAAACCACCGTCATTTGCGACTTCGCTGGTGTCAATCGAGAGCTCATTGGAGGTCTGTTGTGTTTTCTGTTGAAAGTTGGCTCTGCCTCGTTGCCAGTGATGGCCGTGTGTTGGTCAGGAGGCCAGTTGTGGGTCTGCAACAACTTAACTACCTGCTAGACATACTGGAACTGCACTTGGAGTTGTTGCCTGGGGTTCGATTTCGTATGGCAGCAGAAGCAATCTCTCAGCTATCCCCACACACCATGATTGTAAATTTGTAAGTCAATCTGGTGACTCGACCTATTCTGCTGCTATTTATGAACAGCATTCCAGAGGCTGTTTTCCAACAGGATAACTCTTGCCCACACGCCGTTCTACAGGGTGTCATTATGTTGCCTTGGCCTGCTCGATCATCGGATCTGTCTCTAGTCGAGTACATGTAGAACATTGTAGGACGACAACTCCAGCGTCATTTATAACCAGCACTAACCGTCCGTGTACGCACGTAAGTGCTGTAGTTACTTAGAGATGAAGAAGCTTGCACAAACTGGGATAGTGTGGAATGCTGCATCAAACCAGTCTTCGTTCAGATAGCCACAACAATGGACAATATAAACTAGGCTGGAAAATAGATATATTATGAAAATATACGTTCCACATCGCTTCATAAACCACTGGACCGATTTCAGCCAAACTTGGTAAACATATTACTCACTATCTGTAACGAATCGCTGTGCTGGATTGGGAATGGAAACCACCTACCTGTCAAAGCGTTGGGAATGCAAGAGAAGTGTAGCTAACCACGCGTGAATACTTAGAAGTTATTCATGCATTATTTGAGAATTAGATCGACTTCCACCAAACTTTTCACATAATTTCAAACCTTAATGAAAATTTTTCTCGTTGACCCCCTCCCTCCCCCCCCCCCCCCACACAAAATGCTGAAAGTGTATTGCTCACTATATTTTCGCTGTTAATGCAATAAAAGTGCCGCATGAGGTACGACGTTTTAATTTATTACATCTTTACTACCAACTATGTACGTGAAAAATTCTGCAGAGAGTATTCACAATACTACTTAACATACCTGAAAAATTATGGTATATCATTGTTCGTCATGTATGGTAATATAGGGCATATGCCGTCATCAACATTGAGATACGTTAAAAACCGCCGCAACTTCTTTGCTACTAACTGTATTCGCAACACATTTCGCACACAACAGACACATATACCACTGGATGTACGCAGCTAGAAAATATCATTGCACGACATATAGTTCAAGAGCTACGACGTGATAACTAACGAGCTGGATATGACGTCATAAGCATTAAGCTGCATGAACACGGAACTGCAGGGCGATATTCGCTTCTGATGCTCGAGAACTGTGTGCACAGATATGTGTGGAATGTGACAAAAACATGTGACATGTGCATATGCTGGCGAAGCTACAGGCAAAAATCTCCTGCTAAACCCCTCGACGGATTTCAACTGAATTTGATACTCATAATACTTGCTATATGGAAAGAAATACTGTGTGGGTAACAACTAGCAACCTCCTATTGGGCTAGGGATGATGGCGTGGAGAGGAAAGGGGTAAGATGAGATGGGCAGGTGTAGGAGGAGATGGACAGTGGGGCAAGGAGCAGATTGACAGAGGAAGAGGAGCAAATGGACAGTGAGAGGGGGAGTAGCTGATGGATAGAGAGGGAGGAGGAGGAGATGGACAGAGAGAGGAGGAAGGAGGAGATGGGCTAGTAGACAAATACACTGAAGCGCTAAAGAAACTGGTATACACATGCGTATTCAAATACAGAGATATGTAAACAGGCAGAATGCGGCGATGCGGTCGGCAACGCCTATATAAGACGACAAGTGTCCGACGTTGTTCTCGGATCATTTACTGCTGCCACCATGGCACATTATTAAGATTTAAGTGAGTTAGAACGTGGTGCAATAGTCGGTGCACGATCGATGGGACACAGCATCTCCGAGGTAGCGATGAAGTGGGGATATTCCCGTACGACCACTTCACGAGTGTGCCGTAAATATCAGGGATCCCGTAAAACCTCAAATGTCCAACATCGCTGTGGCCGGAAAAAGATACTGCAAGAATTGGACCGACGACGACTGAAGAGAATCGTTCAACGTGACAGAAGTGCTACCCCTCCGCAAATTGCTGCAGATTTCAGTGCTGGGCCGGCAACGAGTGTCAGTGTGCGAACCATGAAACGAAACGTCATCGATATGACCTTTTGCAGCCGAAGGCCCACTCGTGTACCCTTGATGACTGCACGACACAAAACTTTACACGTCGCCTGGGACCGTCAACATCGCCATTGGACTGTCGGTGACTGGAAATATGTTGCCTGGTCGGACGAATCTCGTTTCAAATTGTATCGAGAGGATGAACGTGTACGGGTATGGAGACACCTCATGAATCCATGGACCCTGCGTTTGAGCAGGGGACTGTTCAAGCTGGTGGAGGCTCTGTAATGGTGTGGAGCGTGTGAAAGAGTGATATGGGATCCCTGATACTGATACGACTCTGACAGGTGACACGAACCTAAGCATCCTTTCGGATCACCTGCATCCACTGATGTCCATTGTGCATTCCGACGGACGTGGGCAATTCCAGCAGGACATTGTGATGCCCCACGCGGCCATAATTGCTACAGAGTGGTTCCAGGAACATTCTTCTGAGTTTAAACACTTCCGCTGGCCACCAAACTCCCCAGACATGAATAATACTGAGCATATCTGGGATGCATTGCAACGTGCTGTTCAGAAGAGATCTTCACCCCCTGGTACTCTTATGGATTTATGGGCAGCCCTGCAGGATTCATGGTGTCAATTCCCTCCAGCACTACTTCAGACATTAGTCAAGTCCATGCCACATCGTGTTGCGGTAGTTCTGCGTGCTCGCGGGGCCCTACACGATATTAGGCAGATGTACCAGTTTCTTTGCCCCTTCATTGTACATGTTTGTGCAAAGCCTAGTGCTCGTCTAGTATTGACAACAAGACTGTCTCGAGAATTACTCTTGTCACAGAAAATGCTGGAAATGGCGACAGCTGAAGTCGATGCAGCGCTGTACTCGACTTATCAATCTGAGACACACGTAGCAGCTCTGTCTGATAGATAGCAGCAATAGCGCTTGCAGCGTTCTGCTGTAGCTCTTCCAGTGTGTGAGGATTATTTGGGTACGTCTAACCCTTCAATTTGCCCCATAGGCAAAAATCACAGGGAGGTAGATCAGGCGATCGAGGTGGCCAGTTCATGCACTGCCTCTGCTGATTCTTCTCTTCTCGCAGAACACCTCACGCATTTGTGAGAAGTTTGTTAATACGTTGTGTACTGTATCTCAGTCTTGCTGAAAATATCAATACAGTCTTTTATTTTCAGTAAGGTGATGAACATGTGGATTAAACAGTTCATGGACATGCTGGCCAACATTATCAGTTTGGCGTAAGAATTGTGTTACGATGTGGACACCAGACACCGAGCAGCAAACACTAATTCTGAGATTATGGAAAGGCGTTTCAGAGTACTGATGGCGTTTTCTGACGCACAACTGCGTATGTTCTGTGAGTACACATATCCTTACAGCCTGAACCAGGCCTCATCTGAAGAAATGAAAAAGCCGTAATTCAACTTTACTCAGAAACCATCGGTAGGACTCAAGACGTGAAAGTTCGTCTGCAAGCTTCCACTTACGAACAATAGTATATTTGTAAAGAAAAAGACGCAAATCCTTTTCGATAGTGTTTCAGCATGACGATCTCTCCACGACTCCCAGTTGCACAGACAAACGTCGTTGAGATTTCGTCGTATTTTGCCCTGCACTTCCCTTTATATGGTTACAATTTTTATTCTCTACAGAGCTTGCTTCACACCATTTTACCACTCAGTTCTGCATTCCAGACTTTGCTGGAGGTTTTTCCAAAACGCTTCCAGTGTTAAACTCTTGTGCAAACAGTTCCGCACATATTTTCCACGAATTGTGCTTCGCATATCACTTGATAGTGAACACGCGCTGTTTTGTATCACGAGCACCATTTATGTTGCATTCCACTGGTCAATAAACACGTCTGCTTCTCTCACTCACTTTCACGTAATGACACAGCGTAATACTGCGAACAGGGCATGTGGGAGTTGCAAATGCGCTGACTTGTGACAGCAAACGAATGCTGCATAAAAACCACGATTTCCAGCATTGTCAGCCTTACAAATATTTTCTGTATCAATTTTTTTTTTGCCCAACCTGTATTTGCCTTGTGAGACAACGTCTATAGGTCAAAGAAGATGTTCGGAGACGAGACTGTCGTGTACAGGGATGTGACATCGTTAGGGAACTGATTGTAAACGCAGTGTAGAGAAACATACAGATGACCAGCACATGGTGCAAAGATATGCAGTTGACCCTCAATTAATTTTCAATATACATAAATGATCTGACGGACAGAGTGAGCAGCAATCAACGGCTGTTTGTTAAAGATTCTGTGGTGTACATAAAGGTGTCGTCTCTCGTGATGTATCCAAAGTGCCCCCATCTGCACTGCGCCATGCCGAATGCAACCTGTATAGAAGGAATACAATCCGTCTTCACTCGCTGCCACGGACGCTAAGCAAGCCACTGCAGTGGGTGTCTGGGAAGTTGGTAGAATACATGGATAAAAAGACATTAAAAGCACAGACCTCTCTCTCCTTGTCTTGACCGGAGGTCACACGCCCACCCATCTACCCCTCACCCGCAGGCAGATAAGCTAGATGCCACGCGAGGTGCCATCGCAGCAAGCGTCTCTCATGTCATTGTATGCGGTAAGCAGTCACGTGTCATAACGCTCTAACGTTATTTTTAACTTATTAGTTCTTTGGCAAGTATTACCATATAATCTGGTGTTTGTAAAACAGCATCCCTCTGACATTCCAACGCGCCAGGCTTCACCCTCTAGCATTTGCATCTCCAACTCCTAACTCCCACAATTTGAAACAGCTATTTACTTTCACGTCAACTACAGCAGTAGTCACATAACTGCCACAGGGCTTCCTGCAAGTCGCTGTTACTTCCGGTAGGTTACCTGCCTTCCCCTCGTTTCAAAATGCTAGCACTACTGTATTACGACCTGCTGTTTCATATGTTTTCTAGAAACGTAAATGAGATTCTATGGAAGAAAGAAAACATCATTCTGAGACATGTATGGCAGGGAGTAATTCATATTAACAGGTTGATACTACAGAGCGCCAACAACAAAAAATTTTGAGCTGCAAGGCAGTACTAACACCCTTTATCTTAGAGGAGCATACACACGATACTAATTGACTAAAAATCTGTACGCTAACCCACAATGGCTAATACAGACTTAATCCATGCTAGCACCTTAATAGCACGTTGGTATAGAATTTACAGGGAATATGACATCAATTCTACGTGACACAAAGGCTTTATAGATTTCTATAGATATAGCACGTCCAGTTACGGTTTGACAATTCTAGTACTGTTCACTCATCCCAACAGAGTGATAATCACCGAATTTGTCACCCGTGAAATGACGCCCCAGTTACGAAAGATGACGCTTCCTCTTTTTTTCAATTTCACTGTCGTAGTGATCAGAGATACAGTGTGTCACTCTTACAAATTAATAGCGGTATCTTTTTCCTCTACTGTTAGCATCATCCTTTCTTTCTTTCACTGGTGCCATGTCCCGCACTGACGCAGGGTCGGCATTGTTAGGAACGGATTTGGCAAGGTTAGGATGAAGGGGCGGCCAGATGCCCTTCCTGCCGCCACATCGTACCCCCCAGGACGGAATTAGTGTACCCCAGCTGTCTGCGACTGGTTTCATTCATGGAATAGTGCGAACATGTTCAGATGTCGGCGAGTCGTGTAACTGTGGCGGAACGTGGGGACCAGCCCGGTATTCACCTAGCGGGATGTGGAAAACCGCCTAAAAACCACATCCAGGCTGGCCGGCACACCGGCCCTCCTCATTAATCCGCCGGGCGGATTCGATCCACAGACGGCGAGCCTACCCGAGTCCAGGAAGCAGTGCGTTAGTACTCTTTTTTTCTGAATTTTATTTTTATTTTTTTTTCTTATTTTTGTTGTGTAATTGATCAGAGGCCTTCTGCGCCCCACTGGTAATATGTTGAGTCACGTCTTCTCGAAATTGATGTGTTCCGTTCAATTGTTCAGAAATGTTCATTGGTTCAAACAGGAAACCTTCTTCTCACTTGGCTTAACACATTCCAGCTGCGAGGCGGGTCGTGGAAAGCACTCCCAAGGAAGTTCGAGAAAAATTGTCTGTATTTTGAGTGACGGACAACGACATAATGACGGTCATTGAGGTATGTCCAAAAATCGAGTACAGAGTCTACAGTTTGCCCAAATAGGTAGTGAATGGCATGTCCTCGAATCCAATTCACAGCACTGGTCTTTGTCTGAGGAAAATAGTCACGTTCTGGAAATAGTAATGAAAGGGGAGTAATCCGATCCGGAATGTCCCGCGTTAGAAAAGCCACAATACGACGAATCAATTGCCAAACCTCCGCCGCCGGTCCGTCATTGTCTGGCACTCCACACATGGAACATAGAGGTGATTGGGCGAGGTGGATACGATGAAGGCGAGATTGGTTGATTTGCTTACCATTGACAGTTAGGTACCAGACAGATTGAACATTCGTGTCAAGGTAACAGGCGAACACCGCGCGCCATACATGACGTCAATCAACCTGGGGGAACTTTTGTTCAATCGGGTTAGGTGGACGACTTAATTGGAGTACATTGTATACTGCCTTTGTCTTGAGTAAAAGCTGTCTTGGTAAGGTGAGGCATAGATAACTGAGTCCAAGAAAGAAGTATTTATATAATGGAACTGGTCCGAAACATCAGAGATCATCACTGGGGCTGACAGTGAGACCGGCGTATATGCCAGCAGGAGGAGAACAGTGAGGTTCGTTGGGCAACGTGTCCATACCGTCATCTGGGAGCTGACAAATAGGGCGCGAGCTCTATCCGGCACGTGAAACGGACCTATCCCACCTCGTTCATGAGGAAGAGTAAGGGCTGCATAATTAACTTTGAACAACAGCCCAGAGCTGACGAAAGATGCCATCGCTGCCAACATGCGACGTGCCACAGTAAGCGGGAAAGGTAGAACTTGTGCTACATGGGGAACTCGGGATACGATATATATATTGACATATCGAGCTCGTTGAAGAATATCTAGGTCCATAAGACCTGCTCTGATCATTAAAAGGAGGCGTCGGCAGTTGATGGTGGCTGAACGTCGGAGATCAGATGAAAAATTTATTCCCAAACAGCGAATGGTATCAACAGTGGTGAGAGGTGTATCGCACTCCACGGGAAGTCCCGTGCCAATGAACATAACTTGTGACTTACGTACGTTTAAAGAACTGCCCGACGCCTCACCATAAGTCGCTACCCACGTCAAAACAGCTCGAACATCGTCGGCATAACGTAAACAGATGACTACATCGTCAGCATAGTCCGTGCAACAGAATCGGTAGCGATCTATGGACAACCCTACCAAACCTTGTCTTAGTCCACATAGCAAGGATTCCAAGGGAAAGGCGTACAAAATCGCCGTTAGAGGGCAACCTTGACATACAGGTCGACCTATTTTTATCGGAGTGAGTCTGCCATTGTACATAATCCCGGATGAGGCACCCCGCAGAAGGGGCATCACTACCGTGATAACGGCGACGGGGAAACCCATATGGTGGAGAACGGCCGTAAGGAACGAATGGTCAACCCTATCAAAAGCTTGACTAAAGTCCAAAGACGCAAGTGCCCCAGAGAGGCGTCGTGCCTGGGTAACGGCGATCATATCCCTGTAGCGGCATAAAGCCGTGCGGATATTGTTATCCCCTCCCAAAGATTCTTGGTCTGGCGACACAACATATCGGGCAACGTTTTTAAGTCGTTCCGCCAAAAGACGAGTGAAGATTTTCATATCACTGTTAAGGAGCGTGATGGGCCGATAATCACTGATATTGTTGCCACCATGCAGTTTATCTACAGGAAAAATAATTCCTTCCATGAAAGCGTCCGGCACAGGTACTTCCGGAGACATCAGTTCCCAACAGATGGAGGTTAAGGTGGACTCTAACAAATCACGGAAGGTGCGATAGAATTCGAGGGGAAGACCGTCGGGTACTGGGGACCGATTGATGGTTCCTGCCCGGATCGCATTGCGGACTTCATCATCAGTCACCTCTGACATCAAGTCAATCGCCGCACGCATCTCCTGGGATACTACGGAAGTTGAGCTGTGAGACTTCCTCGATCAACTCTGCGGAATGTGGAATTGCGGCGTAGAGCTGCTGGTAGTGGGCGTGAAGCACATTCCCTAATGCAGATTGGGTTACGTAGCGACGCCCTTCTTGGCTTGTTAGGACGTGAATCAATTTTCGGCGTCGATTTTGGCGTTCTTGGATGATATGGTACATCGACGGATGTTCATGAGGCATGCGATCAGCAGCACGAGATCGTACTATCGCTCCTTCCAAATGCCTTCGCATGAGATTGGAGATTTGGGCCTTAGCATGGTTCATCCTTGTATGGCGCTCAGATGAGGCTGGCATCGTGGAGCATTCTCGTAGGATCCTGTAGTAAAACTCCATAGTGCTCTTCCTCCAGGCGACAACATCTTTGCCATACCGGATCAAAGTTTTTCGAAGAGCAGGTTTTGCACACTGGATCCACCAGGATATGGTAGACGGATACGTGGGACGGCGTCTATTACATGTGATCCAAGTGTCTTCTATTAGAAGTCGACAGTCAGGTGAATTAAGAAGTGCCGTATTCAGCTTCCATAAACCACGTCCGTGCCATACTGCCTGTCTTGTGAGAACAACATCACAGAAGTAAGCCTCATGAACTGAGAAAGCAACAGGCCAGATTTCAGCCTGTCGTGTGTGTTGAATTAGGGATCGCGAGATGTAGATGCGATCCACTCCGCTAGAGGAGAGGGCAGTGTAGTACGTAAAGCCCAAAAGATCACCGTGAACATGTCTCCACGTGTCGACAAATTGTAGTCGCGTGACGACTGTTTCCAGAGCTGCGCATGGAGAGTGACGCGGCAATTGATCCTGAGGTCGCTGGGTGCAGTTGAAGTCTCCACCCATGACCCAGTCATCGTGTGGTCCCATAAAAAGGGGTGTAACTTCATTCGCGAAGAAGGCATTGCTTTCACGACGGTAGCTGGAGCCCGACGGCGCATAAATGTTGACGATGCGTACACCAAAGAGAGTAAGGGCCATACCTCTGCCGTCGGGGAGGTGTAGGACATCTTCGGCAGGAAGGCCTTTTCGTAAGATGATGGTAACACCACTACCGGTGTCCGAAGCGGGAGAAAGATGCGCCGTGAAGCCATGTGGTGGTGAAAAATCGGCGACATGCACTTTCAGAAAAAGCGCAATATCTATGTCCGCATCATAAATCATATCGCGAAGCAGCGCTAGTTTGTGGGGCGCACGAATGGTCGCGAGGTTAATCGTTGCGAGACGATAATGCTGGTGTTGGAGTCCCACAGGCACAGGTGGGGCTCCTTCTTCAGGAGCGAGAGGTCGTCGGTCTTGCCGTTCCGCTGAAGAGGCTGCTATTGTGGAGAGTTTGCGGGTGCGGGCGCAACCGATGGGGGCGCCCCATCATCAGCACCGTCCACCCCAGTCCCTTCGATCTCCATGTCGTCTCCCCAGGAGACTGATTCTGCGGTAGGGCATCGGCTGTGCACATCATCAACGTGGAGAGGAGACGTAGTTTTCGGCTCAGCGGATAGGCTCTCTTCAACGTCGACCTGTGGGCGCGATGGCGCCAGTAAGGAGGGGTGTTCGTTGCCAGTGGTCGCCTGTGGCGGGTCGTTCGCATCAGACTTTTGGTCATTAAAGAGCGGTTTGTCGTCCATCTTCGGGTCTGCATCCCTGGTATCCATCCGGAGAACGGATTTATCAGGGGGTGTACGGCTACGTTTCTTTCTCTTTCGTGGCGATCCTTGTTTTCGAACATGTCGTGCAGAGTCCGATTGCGGATGACTTTCGTCTGACTCCGGACCAGTCTGAAGGAAAGCAGAAGTAGGTACCACTTCCGGATCAGGGTCCATCTCAGTAGCGTTTTTAGTCACCGTGCTACAAAGATTCGGCAGGTCAGGATCTGGCTTCTGTGGCACCTCAGCAGGAATCTCAGTAGCGGTTGCATCTACCTGATCAGACGATGTCAACGGAGCAGGAAGACCTTGTATAGAGGTGCTACCTTCCTGGGCAACCGTGGCATATGTGACAGGGATCTGAGTGATGACCGCTGGGGACGCTTCCTCGCCGACCGGTGTCTGGATCAGGCGGCGTCGCATGCAGGCGGATCTGACGTGGCCTTCTTGTCCACAACCCGCACATGTTCGGGGCTGGCCGTCGTACATGACAATGGCTCGCACCCAGCCAATTGTCAGGTATGATGGTATATGTTTTTTCAGTTCAATTTTGACCTGACGCACACCATTAAGGACATGGTAGGTCGTGAAGGTTTGCCATTTTTCCTCTACGTAACCGATAACGTTACCGTATGGTTGTAACGCAGAGACAACTTCGTCCTTCGCCACTTCAAAAGGTAGTTCAAACACCCTAATCGTGCGTTGATCGTACTCTGCGAGTTCAAGTGTTACAGCTCCGACGTGACCATCAGAGTATTTGAACTTAAGTCCATTGGAATGTCGGCGAATAACATCTTCACACACCTCGGTGTTTGTCATTGGAATATAAACGACACTACTCGTGATCGAAAAATGGATTCCGAGAACGTGGTTAGGATCTAAACGAACTTCTTCACGTAGGAACATTTCAACTTCATGTGCACGTGGTCGCGCATGTTCAGCTTGGAAGGAAACTTTAAGGGTCGCACGGCGGTAAGCGCTCGACATGTTGTTCGCGGTGGACTGACACAAGCCTTAAAGCTACGACGCGGAAGTAAACAACGCCGGCAGCGGAGCACTGGCCGGCGCGCGTGGCCGTCCGCACGCTGCCACGGCTGAGAGCCGGCTAACTCTCGGCTATCCTGGCGGGTCTACTTGGCTCTGAGCACTATGCGACTTAACTTCTGAGGTCATCAGTCGCGTCGAACTTAGAACTAATTAAACCTAACTAACCTAAGGACATAACACACATCCATGGCCGAGGCAGGATTCGAACCTGCGACCGTAGCGGTCACGCGGTTCCAGACTGAAGCGCCTAGAACCGCACGGCCACACCGGCCGGCGGCGGGTCTACTGTTAGCATCATCCCTTCCTATACCATTCGGGAATGGAGTGTGAAAGGAATGTCTCCCAGTAAACCTTCATATTACCTCTAATTTACTCTTTGCTTTCTTTCACAAGATATAAGTTGGAGGAAATAATATTTTTTCTCATAACAGTTAGAAGAAATTAAAAAAAACATCGACTCTCAGTCCCCTTTTTAAAGTGTCACTCTCCCCATGTTTTCGCCATTAACAAATCTTCCATGAAAAGTACCGTCTTCAATATATAGCATTAGCATCTTCCTTATTTTGAAATGCAATTTGCTTGCAGTCGTCAGCGCTTCTCTTTCTTTTCTGCAACCATTACATTACGGTTCGGTGACCGTCCAAGCGCGTCCTTATCTCTCGTTATTTCACTATAATGGTAAACTTATTACACATCTACGAAATTGATGAGCTCCAATGACTTCTGCATGACAGCGAAGAACTACTATATATTATAAACGTTCACTGTAGGATCTAGCCTCCGTTCAAGACAATGAGATGTCTGTGCTCTTAATGTCTGTTTATTCATGTACTCTGCACAGTGCTCAGGCTACGACACTCGCTGCAGTGGCTTGCTAGGTGATCTGCAGGCGACTGTGGCAGTGAATGAAGACAGGTTGTGTTCTCAATTGGTTCAAAGGGCTCTAAGCACTATGGGACTTAACATCTGAGGTCATCAGTCCCCTAGACTTAGAACTACTTAAACCTAACTAACCTGAGGACATCACACACATCCATGCCCGAGGCAGGATTCGAACCTGAGCCGTAGCAGCAGCACGGTTCCGGACTGAAGCGCCTAGAACCGCTCCGTCACAGCGGCCGGCTGGTTGTGTTCTCCCTATAGGGCATCCGCGGCTTGTAATTAAAGGCTCTGAGGCGAAGTCGCTACACAATATATATTAACATAAATTTCTCAGTAACGTGTTACAGAATTTAAATTATCAGCACGCATATCGCATATTTCCCACATGGATTTAAATAACACTGTCAACGTTTTTGGAGCTTAATATACAATATCGAGCGATGTTTTTCGAACTGGGTAGCTAGTCTTTTGCTCCATGAAATGTCAATTAGCTCTGCGTAGCAGAGTTTTGGGGACTCGGGTTCCTCGGAGTACAGCTCCTACTGGCTTTGGTATTTCAGCCAAAGGGTGTCCTGCCAACCTGTGCACAATATTCACGTTCCATTGCAGACATCAAAAGGGAATAAACAGAGTTGCTGAAACTTCGCTATCGAATCCGTGTCTCTGCATGTCTCTATTATGCGTTGATGCGTCATTAATCGACGTTTAGTATGGTTGTCTTGATAATGCTTTAGACAGTTTTTTTCTACCGTTGGTTATTCTATACATCGTGGAAATAAGTTTGCAAATATCTCGTCAGAGTGCACTACAGTACAGTAACGTAACTATCACCACCTAGCGAAAGTTTCACGAATAATTAGAGGAGAAAGGGCGGGAAATGCATCTCGTGCGCAAAATATGTTTCGTTACTTTAGTTCCCTTGCTTTCTCATTGCGGTTAACTTGCGATATTAGTAAGTTACTTTTGCTAGCGTATTTTTCGTGAGTTTTGCTTTCTTGCAAATAACAGCAGCATACGACGAGTTCGAAAACAACACAATGAATTCAGTGTAATTTATTAGGTAAAATTTTGGAACATACGGTTAAACTGCGAACATGAATCAAGAACAAAACCAATGTAAGACTAGGCAAGGGTATACACGCAATTTTAGAAGAGCAGTGTGCAATGCAGCTAAACTCACAAACGCTGCAGTTTGAGCTCGCAAAACGTTAACAGGCTGATATTTAGAAATGAAAATACCTAAAACATTAAGCATGCAGCGAAGCTAACACACAGCGGGTTTGTTTTGGTAAACTGCCAGTAAATGAGACCTTGGCGGGATAAATAATCTACCTACAGATTTTACCTTGGAGTTAGCTCATGGTGTTATTTAGTAGTTGGTTATGAAACAGAAAGACAGTATGTATACATTTGGCTAGAGTGTGATATCCCCCCCACCCCCCGCCCCCTCCCCTCCTGAAATCTTGGTTGTGGTGACAGACTGATCTGTAGCGTAGCCCGACGTCTACGTTAATTCAGATCGATAAATGTCGCAGCCTTCCCCAGTATGAAAACTATGAGCCGCTCCTGCTATACGGGCAGCCTTCGGCGCGGTGAGGTGCTTTGGATACATCGCGGGAGGGGTCCTGTTGTATTTTTTGTTTTCTGTCAGTAAAAACGTAATTCTATCCTCGTTCCTTGCTAAACACCGGCTTGCTCACGAGCGTTCGAAGGGACGGTAGCGCGGCCGGAGAGGAAGACTGGTGGCTGAGGTCCGACCGACGATTGCAGTGGCGTGTGGCGAGAGGGGATGTGGTACTCTATGCAGTGCAAGACAGACACATTACACGGTGTGGCGGTCTGTTTTAATATAGATGTTACAATTATTCCTGTATTATCAAGTCAATGGTGACAGTTTGAGTTTCTCAAATGTTGAGCACCGGTATGAGCAAGCGGTTGCAGCGACCTGCCCTGTATGAAGTCATGATTACATAGTGGGAGCGTGCGGAAGCCGACCTCACATGATGTGCTCCAGATATTTGGAGAGAGGTCCCTCATCATTTAGCTTGCTTTTAAGTGAAGTTCATAGTTTTTCACAGTTCCCCTATTTCCTATCCTATGTGGTTGTGCTAGGAACAGTAGTAGTAGTGTACAGGCAAAAGTTATTTAGTGATATCCTCTGTCTTCTTGATAACATGTGGGAGAAGATCAATAAAAAGCACCAAAACTGTAAACAGTGCCATACATTGGTGTGATTGCAGGGCACGTACGACGGCGATAGTCGTTAAACTTATTTACGTGTCTTCTTGAAAAAAGAAAGAGTGGGTGTATATGTCATATTGAGAAAAAAATCACAAAAGATAGCAGGGCATACACGGTGGTGGTAGCTGCTTATAATTATGTGCGAAATCTTGGAAAGTAGGAGGAAATCAGCGAAATATCCCCAAAACTCTGAATATCAGTCGCAAAAAAATGCTCTTAGGAGTCACACTTTGCTGGAAATTGCATAAAGGAGGCCCCAAAACAGTAAGTACCACTGGGTAGATGCTTTGCTTCAGATTTGTTATATCACCCAAATTTAATGCTGTTGCTCGAGCGAGGTACAGACCACGAATGCCAAATCCCATCTCATGATGCTGGGTACCCTAAAAAGGGGTCGTGGTTGGGGGAGGGAACACACACTGCACAAGTAGTGGAGGGTAGACGCCTTTTTTGGTAATAAGATATAATCACTAAGATTAAGCTAGTTTTGCATAAACATAGACTACTTGGCACCTATCTTGATCAATACATAGGGATAGTTAAATTGACAGTTGTGTTCCAATAGCAACATCATAAACAAACGCAGTTTGTTTACATAAGGATCCGAGAGCAAATGGCTGATTTGCTTACATAAGGAGAACAATGACCACACTGGCATACAACTCGAACAGCCCTCCTTACTTTCTGCACTACATTTTTGGCTGCTGCTGCGTGCCGGACGTCTCGTAGTTAGGGTTAATGTCATACTGTAGCCCTTTGGACAACATGTTCAGCAAGTACGCTGTCATTTGTTCAAAGTTTCTAACTCTTGGAAGAATGGTAGAGTAGGTTTTATTTATTTTCTTGTGTTATGTGTGATTCTGCATTCATCTACATCTACATCTACATTGATACTCCGCAAGCCACCCAACGGTGTGTGGCGGAGGGCACTTTACGTGCCACTGTCATTACCTCCCTTTCCTGTTCCAGTCGCGTATGGTTCGCGGGAAGAACGACTGTCTGAAAGCCTCCGTGCGCGCTCTAATCTCTCTAATTTTACATTCGTGATCTCCTCGGGAAGTATAAGTAGGGGGAAGCAATATATTCGATACCTCATCCAGAAACGCACCCTCTCGAAACCTGGCGAGCAAGCTACACCGCGATGCAGAGCGCCTCTCTTGCAGAGTCTGCCACTTGAGTTTATTAAACATCTCCGTAACGCTATCACGGTTACCAAATAACCCAGTGACGAAACGCGCCGCTCTTCTTTGGATCTTCTCTATCTCCTCCGTCAACCCGACCTGGTACGGATCCCACACTGATGAGCAATACTCAAGTATAGGTCGAACGAGTGTTTTGTAAGCCACCTCCTTTGTTGATGGACTACATTTTCTAAGCACTCTCCCAATGAATCTCAACCTGGTACCCGCCTTACCAACAATTAGTTTTATATGATCATTCCACTTCAAATCGTTCCGTACGCATACTCCCAGATATTTTACAGAAGTAACTGCTACCAGTGTTTGTTCCGCTATCATATAATCATACAATAAAGGATCCTTCTTTCTATGTATTCGCAATACATTACATTTGTCTATGTTATGGGTCAGTTGCCACTCCCTGCACCAAGTGCCTATCCGCTGCAGATCTTCCTGTATTTCGCTACAATTTTCTAATGCAGCAACTTCTCTGTATACTACAGCATCATCCGCGAAAAGCCGCATGGAACTTCCGACACTATCTACTAGGTCATTTATATATATTGTGAAAAGCAATGGTCCCATAACACTCCCCTGTGGCACGCCAGAGGTTACTTTAACGTCTGTAGACGTCTCTCCATTGATAACAACATGCTGTGTTCTGTTTGCTAAAAACTCGTCAATCCAGCCACACAGCTGGTCTGATATTCCGTAGGCTCTTACTTTGTTTATCAGGCGACAGTGCGGAACTGTATCGAACGCCTTCCGGAAGTCAAGAAAAATAGCATCTACCTGGGAGCCTGTATCTAATATTTTCTGGGTCTCATGAACAAATAAGGCGAGTTGGGTCTCACACGATCGCTGTTTCCGGAATCCATGTTGATTCCTACATAGTAGATTCTGGGTTTCCAGAAATGACATGATACGCGAGCAAAAAACATGTTCTAAAATTCTACAAGAGATCGACGTAAGAGATATAGGTCTATAGTTTTGCGCATCTGCTCGACGACCCTTCTTGAAGACTGGGACTATCTGTGCTCTTTTCCAATCATTTGGAACCCTCCGTTCCTCTAGAGACTTGCGGTACACGGCTGTTAGAAGGGGGGCAAGTTCTTTCGCGTACTCTGTGTAGAATCGAATTGGTATCCCGTCAGGTCCAGTGGACTTTCCTCTATTGAGTGATTCCAGTTGCTTTTCTATTCCTTGGACACTTATTTCGATGTCAGCCATTTTTTCGTTTGTGCGAGGATTTAGAGAAGGAACTGCAGTGCGGTCTTCCTCTGTGAAACAGCTTTGGAAAAAGGTGTTTAGTATTTCAGCTTTACGCGTGTCATCCTCTGTTTCAATGCCATCATCATCCCGTAGTGTCTGTATATGCTGTTTCGAGCCACTTACTGATTTAACGTAAGACCAGAACTTCCTAGGATTTTCTGTCAAGTCGGTACATAGAATTTTACTTTCGAATTCAATGAACGCTTCACGCATAGCCCTCCTTACGCTAACTTTGACATCGTTTAGCTTCTGTTTGTCTGAGAGGTTTTGGCTGCGTTTAAACTTTGAGTGGAGCTCTCTTTGCTTTCGCAGTAGTTTCCCAACTTTGTTGTTGTACCACGGTGGGTTTTTCCCGTCCCTCACAGTTTTACTCGGCACGTACCTGTCTAAAACGCATTTTACGATTGCCTTGAACTTTTTCCATAAACACTCAACATTGTCAGTGCCGGAACAGAAATTTTCGTTTTGATCTGTTAGGTAGTCTGAAATCTGCCTTCTATTACTCTTGCTAAACAGATAAACCTTCCTCCCTTTTTTTATATTCCTATTAACTTCCATATTCAGGGATGCTGCAACGGCCTTATGATCACTGATTCCCTGTTCTGTACATACAGATTCGAAAAGTTCGGGTCTGTTTGTTATCAGTAGGTCCAATATGTTATCTCCACGAGTCGGTTCTCTGTTTAATTGCTCGAGGTAATTTTCGGATAGTGCACTCAGTATAATGTCACTCGATGCTCTGTCCCTACCACCCGTCCTAAACATCTGAGTGTCCCAGTCTATATCTGGTAAATTGAAATCTCCACCTAAGACTATAACATGCTGAGAAAATTTATGTGAAATGTATTCCAAATTTTCTCTCAGTTGTTCTGCCACTAATGCTGCTGAGTCGGGAGGTCGGTAAAAGGAGCCAATTATTAACCTAGTTCGGTTGTTTAGTGTAACCTCCACCCATAATAATTCACAGGAACTATCCACTTCTACTTCACTACAGGATAAACTACTACTAACAGCGATGAACACTCCACCACCGGTTGCATGCAATCTATCCTTTCTAAACACCGTCTGTACCTTTGTAAAAATTTCGGCAGAATTTATCTCTGGCTTAAGCCAGCTTTCTGTACCTATAACGATTTTAGCTTCGGTGCTTTCTATCAGCGCTTGAAGTTCCGGTACTTTACCAACGCAGCTTCGACAGTTGACAATTACAATACCGATTGCTGCTTGGTCCCCGCATGTCCTGACTTTGCCCCGCAGCCGTTGAGGCTGTTGCCCTTTCTGTACTTGCCCAAGGCCATCTAACCTAAAAAACCGCCCAGCCCACGCCACACAACCCCTGCTACCCGTGTAGCCGCTTGTTGCGTGTAGTGGACTCCTGACCTATCCAGCGGAACCCGAAACCCCACCACCCTATGGCGCAAGTCGAGGAATCTGCAGCCCACACGGTCGCAGAACCGTCTCAGCCTCTGATTCAGACCCTCCACTCGGCTCTGTACCAAAGGTCCGCAGTCAGTCCTGTCGACGATGCTGCAGATGGTGAGCTCTGCTTTCATCCCGCTAGCGAGACTGGCAGTCTTCACCAAATCAGATAGCCGCCGGAAGCCAGAGAGGATTTCCTCCGATCCATAGCGACACACATCATTGGTGCCGACATGAGCGACCACCTGCAGATGGGTGCACCCTGTACCCTTCATGGCATCCGGAAGGACCCTTTCCACATCTGGAATGACTCCCCCCGGTATGCACACGGAGTGCACATTGGTTTTCTTCCCCTCTCTTGCTGCCATTTCCCTAAGGGGCCCCATTACGCGCCTGACGTTGGAGCTCCCAACTACCAGTAAGCCCACCCTCTGCGACTGCCCGGATCTTGCAGACTGAGGGGCAACCTCTGGAACAGGACAAGCAGCCATGTCAGGCCGAAGATCAGTATCAGCCTGAGACAGAGCCTGAAACCGGTTCGTCAGACAAACTGGAGAGGCTTTCCGTTCAGCCCTCCGGAATGTCTTTCGCCCCCTGCCACACCTTGAAACGACCTCCCACTCTACCACAGGTGAGGGATCAGCCTCAATGCGGGCAGGATCCCGGGCAACCACAGTCGTAGTCCGATCAGGGGATGCGTGGGACGAGCTGGCCGTCCCCGACAAACCCCCATCCCGACCCCCACAGTGATGCCCATTGGCAACAGCCTCAAGCTGTGTGACCGAAGCCAACACTGCCTGAAGCTGGGAGCGAAGGGATGCCAACTCAGCCTGCATCCGAACACAGCAGTTGCAGTCCCTATCCATGCTAAAAACTGTTTTGCTAAGAACGTCTGAACTAATCTACAGAGAGCGCAAACAAATCGACAAAATTTAAACGGTTATTAAAATACAAGATTGCCTAGTAAATGCAGTAATGCTGCTACTTGCGCACTGCTGACACTGCTCGGCGGCGGAAGGAGACTAAGCGAAATTACACTATTCAGGTACTAAAACACGATGCTACACTCTCAAATACTATAATACGCCCGAAATTTATGAATTAAACAATGCAAGTACCAAAAACACGCAAAGAAATTAAGAATTAAACTATGTAACAAATGAGTGAGCTAGGAGTATACGACTTGCTGCTCAGCTGCTTATCCAACGGCGGCAGGGAGCACACTGACTGCGACCAACCGACACTGGCCGTTCAAAACAAAACAGTAGACAAACGACTACGCGAATTTACACTATTCAGGTACTAAAACGCGATGCTACAACTCTCAAATACTATAATACGCCCGAAATTTATGAATTAAACAATGCAAGAACCAAAAACACGCAAAGAAATTAAGAATTAAACTATGTAACAAATGAGTGAGCTAGGAGTATACGACTTGCTGCTCAGCTGCTTATCCAACGGCGGCAGGGAGCGCACTGATGATAGGCCATGTAAGCAAAGATTTTTAGTAACACGTTGTTTCACATTACCCTTAATGGTCACATTACATTAAACATACAGAACATCGCGCAAGAAGGCGATTAGCCACAGTCAGTTTTAAAAATAGATTATGCTTGGTCCACATGGCTCTGAGCACTATGGGACTTAACAGCTATGGTCATCAGTCCCCTAGAACTTAGAACTACTTAAACGTAACTAACCTAAGGACAGCACACAACACCCAGTCATCACGAGGCAGAGAAAATCCCTGATCCCGCCGGGAATCGAACCCGGGAACCCGGGCGTTAGATTATGCTAATCCTCATATTAGATACTACCGTACATGGGTAAATCATCAATAACAACATATTTTATGACATCATTACGACCTTATAGTCAACTAATGAAACAATTATCAGCATTCAATATGTCGAGAATCAATAAGCAGTTGTTTGTCAGCACTGACAACGGATACATTTTTGTTAAGCGCCTATGAAGCTTCAATTTTGTTAAGCGCCTATGAAGATTCAATTAAAATTAAAGTTTTGTAGACAACAACTTCTCGTGGCGATACTCTTTCCAAACGTCTTACAGCATGTAACAGAGTTGACTCACAACACAGAACGTTAATAGTAATCCAATTTTGCACCAGCTACTTCAGCATTATTAAAGTCGATACCAAGAACACGTATAGGGCTTCCACATACTTTACTTGTGTGATAGGAGTGCTGTACGCTAACCACTCAAACTGTTGTGATGAGTCTCCATTGCATACAACTACATGCCAAATAATTTTGTCTATACAGTAGTAGCTAAAGATATGCAGCCGGCATTATTATTTTGCTTTCGAAGAAGTTACATTTTGCATTGTCGTTCGAAATATACTATGCCACATTTGTTATTGGTAGCCTGAGGAGTAGGAGCTAAATAAGTTGTTGTGTACAACTAAAATAAAGCTAATTGAGTTTCAAAACAGACAGACGATAAGACAGTAATGCATTTTCTGTGTTATAGATTCAACAGGAGAAAGAGTTTGGAGAAACATCTTCCATTGCATCGGAGTTCCACTTCGAGGAGGACAACTCTATTCAGGAAGAGACAGAAGTCACGTCAGAGAAAGGCGAGGACGAAACGAGCCATCCTGAGCAGGTCCCGCAGCAAAAGAAGACTAGGCCATCAGTGAGGAAGTGCAGGCCCAAAGCACCTCCAAACAGACGCAGACCAGGATCGCCATTAATGGGGGGCGTAGGTGAGACATTACCAACGGATGCAGCCACTGGAACTCTTCTAAAGCAGGAACGCACTCCAATACAGCGGAAGAACATCGGCACTCAGACACTCAAAAGGAAGCACGTGTCTAGAGTACTGACGAAGAAAAGAGCAATGCATAAGATGATAGAGGAAAGGCTGGATGAAGAGCCGGAAGAGCAGAGTGAAGTGACTGAGGAGAAGACGAAGAATCTGGATGAGGAATCCAGCACAGAGGCGGAACAAGATCTGGTGGTAACTCCTGCTGTTGAGAGCAGCAGGAAAAGCAGGTATGAACCCCATTACCTCATTGTGTTTACTAATGTTGCGTCTTCATGACAATGCGAGAACTTTTAAGACGCTGGATTTTTCAGCAGTAACATTTTAGTGACTTAAGATTAGATGTTGACTTCTGTAGTAGACACTAAGATACACCACACAACATCAGGTAGAACAATCTACAGATATGTTGCATATGCTTTTAGTAACATATTGTATCGTCACGTTTATTATATTCGACAGCTCCTTCCCAGAAAAATAACCACATATATTCCTATGGTCTCTTTCCTCACCGAGTCCATATCGTCGTTCTCAATGGAATTGTTCTACGGTACTGCACCATTATCCGAACTAGACACTACATCCAATAACGTACAGGTAACACCTCGTTATAGATTGGGGTAGAGTTGCTAATGGCTGCATCCGACACCAATCTTCGTCAATACTTCCAATGAGTACCTCAACCTGAACTTTGTTTTCAGAACCATTTTTGTCCCTGTATCATCACACATTGAGTGGCTTATTTATTTAATGGTTCAAGTTACTGGAAAAATATATTGGATAAGCGATGGTACGCCAAGGAGTTAGGGTTTTTCTGTACCGTCAGTGCTTGTTTATAAACTGAGGGCAAGGGTTTTGCTGTAAGGTCAGTGTTTGTTTATATGCTGTGACAGTGATGAAACTTTTATTTAACGGAACTACTCATACGTTCTCCGTTTTAATGGAATCCGATTGCCGATTAGAAGAAAAAGACAGTAACACAGCGACTGCCACGGTTTTCTAAAAAACGGTATCTACGAAGATGAGAACCATCGGTGCAGTCCTCTTCTCTATGTGCACATCGAGTGATTATGGGAAAAAGTCGATGCGCCGCTAATCTCGATCATTACGTTTCGTATGATCCCATCTCTTTTCCGGAAATTTCACTAAAGATGTTGTTATGTGTTGCATCATCATCAGCTTACACGGGTACATCGAAATATAATTATATAAATGTGACACAAGATACAAAAATTACAAGCACTGAGCACACAGGAGCACACAGGTCACACCTGTATTAGTAAAAGACTAATCCGGTGCAAGGTCACGCTGTTTCGAATGCTGGCTGCCATCTAACAGCTTCCAGGGGCAACAAAAATTTGATTTTTAGCATTTCATATTTATTGTCGACAGAATTTAAAAATTTAAAATGCTGTCATAATCTTCTCATTAAGACGTATAAACTTTAAAGGTTTAACACGGTAAAATAAGTATTAGAGATAGAATCTTTTATATGTCTTGACGCAGCCTTACTCACGGCACGCTATATTCATACACTATTTGAGAATGAGAGCTCTTAGTGACTTGCAACAAACTTTAAATATAATTTCAAACCTTTTCTAAACTTTTTCTTGATTACATGCTTTACGTCAAATGCTTAAACTTTAACTCATTTGTAACGTAATCAGAAGTTTGAAGCTGTTTTATGTGAGTACACGTGAGTCCGATTCTTTAAGGAATCGGGGATTACTGGTTGTGTACCAGTCGCTTGGCGAGATTTGAGGAACAGCCCATATACTCGATCCACGCCATATAACTTCTTCACTCATGTAGTATGAACTTAATCTGTTTCCGTTATCACCACTGGAATACAATAGTTTTATGGGCCTTGGCTGAATTATCTGTAGGCACGTGTAAGTCTACCGCAATACTTTCTAATAATAATCTTAACTGACTGACTGACTAATTGCCTCACATGGCCCAGCCCAACCCGCTCAGCACAAAAACTTGAAATTTGGAGAAGGTGTGGATCTCATACTGTAGCCATCGCTTAAGAAGGTTTTTTTTTTTTTTGATTTTCCAACCCTGTGGAGATGAAATAGGGGATGAAGTGTTTTTTCAAAAATGTCGGTATTAAACCAATTTTTCAGCTAGGCCTACGAAAATTGGTATTTGGTTTCTCAGTCAGAAATAAAGACATATGTGTTTCAGCATTTTTGGAAATTTAACCCTAGGGGGGTAAAATAGAGGGTGAAATCTTTTTTTGAAAATATATCATTATTCAATAACTAGTAGAGTAATTTTAAAGCTACATTTATGAACAAATGCTATTTGACTTCTCGGTTACAAATAAAAAAATACGTATTTCATTGTTTTTGGAAATTGAACGCCTAAGGGGGTGAATTAGGCGATGAGGTTTAGTGTGAAAATTTTTTATTATGAAAGCATAAAGCTAAAACTATTGTTGTTGTTGTGGTCTTCAGTTCTGAGACTCGTTTGATGCAGCTCTCCATGCTACTTATCCTGTGCAAGCTGCTTCATCTCCCAGTACGTACTGCAGCCTACATCCTTCTGAATTTGCTTAGCGTATTCATCTCTTGGTCTCCCTCTACGATTTTTACCCTCCACACTGCCCTCCAATACTAAACTGGTGATCCTTTGATGCCTCAGAACGTCCTACCAACCGATCCCTTCTTCTAGTCAAGTTGTGCCACAAACTTCTCTTCTCCCCAATTCTATTCAATACCTCCTCATTAGTTATGTGATCTACCCATCTAATCTTCAGCATTCTTCTGTAGCACCACATTTCAAAAGTTTCTATTCTCTTCTTGTCCAAACTATTTATCGTCCATGTTTCACTTCCATACATGGCTACACTCCATACAAATACTTTCAGAAACAACTTCCTGACGCTTAAATCTATACTCGATGTTAACAAATTTCTCTTCTTCAGAAACGATTTCCTTGCCATTGCCAGTCTACATTTTATATCCTCTCTACTTCGACCATCATCAGTTATTTTGCTCCCCAAATAGCAAAACTCCTTTACTACTTTAAGTGTCTCATTTCCTAATCTAATTCCCTCAGCATCACCCGAGTTAACTCGACTACATTCCATTATCCTTGTTTTGCTTTTGTTGATGTTCATCTTATATCCTCCTTTCAAGATACTGTCCATTCCGTTCAACTGTCCTTCCAAGTCCTTTGCTGTCTCTGACAGAATTACAATGTCATCGGCGAACCTCACAGGTTTTATTTCTTCTCCATGGATTTTAATACTCTTCCGAATTTTTCTTTTGTTTCCTTTACTGCTTGCTCAATATACAGATCGAATAACATCGGGGAGAGGCTACAACCCTGTCTCACTCCCTTCCCAACCACTACTTCTCTTTCATGTCCCTCGACTCTTATAACTGCCATCTGGTTTCTGTAAAAATTGTAAATAGCCTTTCGCTCCCTGTATTTTACCCCGGCCACCTTCAGAATTTGAAACAGAGTCTACAAATGCAAGAAATGTAGGTTTACCTTTTCTTAATCTAGCTTCTAAGATAAGCCGTAGGGTCAGTATTGCCTCACGTGTTCCAACATTTCTACGGAATCCAAAATGATCTTCCCCGAGGTCGGCTTCTATCAGTTTTTCCATTCGTCTGTAAAGAATTCGCGTTAGTATTTTGCAGCCGTGACTTATTAAACTGATAGTTCGGTAATTTTCACATCTGTCAACACCTTCTTTTTTTGGGATTGGAATTATTATATTCTTCTTGAAGTCTGTGGGTATTTCGCCTGTCTCATACATCTTGCTCACCAGATGGTAGAGTAGGCTATCAGTAGTTCTAATGGAATGTTGTCTACTCCCCGTTCCTTGTTTCGACTTAGGTCTTTCAGTGCTCTGTCAAACTCTTCACACATTATCATATCTCCCATTTCATCTTCATCTATATCCTCTTCCTTTTCCATAATATTGTCCTCAAGTACATCGCCCTTGTGTAGACCTTCTGTATACTCCTTTCACCTTTCTGCTTTCCCTTCTTTGCTTAGAACTGGGTTTCCATCTGAGCTCTCGATATTCATACAAGTGGTTCTCTTTTCTCGAAAGGTCTCTTTAATTTTTCTGTAGGCAGTATCTATCTTAGCCCTAGTGAGATAAGCCTCTAGATCCTTAAATTTGTCCTCTAGCCATCCCTGCTTAGACATTTTGCACTTCCTGTCCATCTCATTTTTGAGACGTTTGTATTCCCTTTTTGCCTGCTTCATTTACTGCATTTTTATATTTTCTCCTTTCATCAATTAAATTCAATATTTCTTATGTTACCCAAGAATTTCTACTAGCCCTCGTCTTTTTACCTACTTGATCCTCTGCTACCTTCACTACTTCATCCTTCTAAGCTATCCATTCTTCTTCTACTGTATTTCATTCCCCCATTCTTGTCAATTGCTCTCTTACGCTCTCCCTGACACTCTGTACAACCTCTGATTCTTTCAGTTTATCCATGTCCCATCTCCTTAAATTGCCAACTTTTTGCAGTTTCTTTAGTTTTAATCTACAGTTCATAACCAATAGAGTGTGGTCAGAGTCCACATCTGCCCCTGGAAATGTCTTACAATTTAAAACGTAGTTCCTAAATCTCTGTCTTACCGTTATATAATCTATCTGAAACCTGTCAGTATCTCCAGGTTTTTTCCATGTATACAACCTTCTTTTATGATTCTTGAACCAAGTGTTAGCTATGATTAAGTTATGCTTTGTGCAGAATTCTACCAGGCGGCTTCCTCTTTCATTTCTTACCCCCAATCCATATTCACCTACATCCCTTCCTTCTCTTCCTTTTCCTACTATCGAATTCCAGTCACCCATGACTATTAAATTTTCGTCTTCCTTCACTATCTGAATAATTTCTTTTATCTCATCATACATTTCTTCAATTTCTTCATCATCTGCAGAGCTAGTTGGCATATAAACTTGTACTACTGTAGTAGGGTGGGCTTCGTGTCTATCTTGGCCACAATAATGCGTTCACTATGCTGTTTGTAGTAGCTTACCCGCACTCCTATTTTTTTTATTCATTATTAAACCTACTCCTGCATTACCCCTATTTGATTTTGTATTTATAACCCTGTATTCACCTGACCAGAAGTCTTGTTCTTCCTGCCACAGAACTTCGCTAATTCCCACTATATCTAACTTTAACCTATCCATTTCCCTTTTTAAATTTTCTAACCTACGTGCCCGTTTAAGGGATCTGACATTCCACGCTCCGATCCGTAGAAGGCCAGTTTTCTTTCTCCTGATAACGACGTCCTGCTGATTACCCCCGGAATATTTTACCCAAGAGGACGCCATCATCATTTAACCATACAGTAAAGCGGCATGCCCTCGGGAAAAATTACGGCCGTAGTTTCCCCTTGCTTTCGGCCGATCGCAGTACCAGCACAGCAAGGCTGTTTTCGTTAGTGTTACAAGGCCAGATCAGTCAATCATCCAGACTGTTGCCCCTGCAACTACTGAAAAGGCTACTGCCCCTCTTCCGGAACCACACGTTTGTCTGGCCTCTCAACAGATATCCCTCCGTTGCGGTTGCACCTACGGTACGCTGAGGCACGCAAGCCTCCCCACCAACGGCAAGGTATATGGTTTCCGGGGGTTGTGGGGAGGGGGGGGGGCGGGAGGTGGAAGCTGAAACTATGAATATTTAAATTTGGCTTCTCAGTTAAAAATAAAAAAATACTTACTGCACTATTTTTGGAAATTCAACCACTTCGGTTGTAAAACGGGAGATGAAAGTTTTTATGCAATTATTATTTTGCAATTTTTGAAGCTAAATCTGTGAAAATTTGTATTTGGCTTCTCTATTAGATATAAAACATAAGTATGTCACTGTTTTAAGAAATTCAGTCCCTAAGGGGATGAAATAGGGAATGTAGCGTTTTATGGAAATATTTCTTTGCGAAAGCATTTTTACAGCTAAATCTTTGGAAATTGGTGATTGGTTTCTCGGTTAAAGATGAAAAAATACGTTTTTCACTGTTTTTGGAAATTCTACTCCTAAGTGGGTGAAATGAGGTCAAACCGATTCATTGATTCTACATCACTCGGGCCAAACCGCTAAGGAGAGAAACTTGAAGTCTAGAGAGGATGTGGATCTTATACTGTAGGTGTCGTTTAAGAAGGGATTGTCCGAAATTCCACTCCTAAGGGGATGAAATAGGGGGTAAAATGCTTCTTGAAAGTAAGTCGCTATTCAGGAAATTTTGAAGGTGGAACTACGAAAACTAGTATTTTGTTTCTCAGTCATAAAATAAAAAGATACGTGTTCCAGCATTTTTAGAAATACAACCACTAAGGGGTAAAATATTTATTGAAAGTGTTTTTTAAAATAAATAGTTACTAAAGAACTACTAAAGGATTTTTAAGGCTACATCTATGGAGATTGGTATTTGACCTCTCTGTTAGAAATAAAAAAATACTTATTTCCCTGTTTCTGGAAATTTAGCCCCTAGGGAAGTACTGTAGGGGATGAACATTTTTAAGAAAATATTTCCTTACATTAAAACAATATTAAAGCTATATTTATGAAAACTGGTATTTCACTTCTCGGTTAGATATAAAGAAATATTTGTTAGGGAATGAAAGTTGCTATGGAAATATGTTCACAAGAACGCAGAAGGCATGATTAATAAAAACTTTGGACTCCAGTTACCAGAATCGCTTTTCGGTCAGGAGTACATTTGGAGAAGACCATGCTTATAGGGCCTTAATTAGCATGAAAAGCTTAGGAGGTGTTGCAATTTGTAAACAACATAAAAATTCGATTAAATAAAAGCAAAAAAATCTCTACAGGCCTTAATCGTCACCCACCCCTCCTCAAGGAAGAGTACTATTACTAAAGCGTCAAAATAAGTCCATTACAGTCCTCAAATTTACGTTGTACCAACGCATCTATAAACCCTTAAACCAGCACCTAAGTCTTTATGTTAACCAGTATGCTTTCTGAAACTTCCTGGCAGATTAAAATTGTGTTGTAGACAAGGAGTCGAACCCAGAATCTTTTCTTTCGCAAGTCTGCTCTAACCAACAGAACTATCCACCTATCCTATCCACAGCTCGCCGTCGGAGCTTCCAGCTTTCCAAACTTCACAGAAGTTCCCCTTCATTCCTTATCGGACTGTTACTCGTGGCAGAAAAAATGTAGAGGAGTATCAGCCTGACGCATAGAATGTTTTCCCGACATAATACAGGGTGTCACACTCAAACCTCCCTGATTTCAAAGACCCAACAAGGAAAAATGCACCACATTGTAGAGCATCTCAAAGAATTTATTTATTTATCATCAGTACACCTCTAAATCTGAACCATTTGTAGCACGAAGAACATCGAGTCTGTATTTAATTTTTGGCCAAGTTCTCTGAAACATTTCCTCTGTTATTGTTGCAATTGCATTAGTGATACGATGTCGCAACATGGGAATTTTGTTCACTTCGGTAACATACACGCGATCCTTCACGAATCCCCACACGAAGAAATCAAGCTGTGTAATGTCGGGTGAACGTGGTGGCCGGCCAATGAGTGTTTCGTGTTCAGTCTAACGATTGGGAAATTTCCTATCCAGGAACTTGCGAACAGCTGTTGACCAATGCGGCAGAGCTACATCTTGTTGAAAAATGATGTTGGGTTGGAAGTCTTGTATCTGAGGGTACACAAACTGCTCCAACATGTTCAGATACACGGACCCATTCACTGTTTGTTCCGCAAAGAAGAGTGGTCCAGCAATCCTGTCGTGCATTAGCCCGCACTGCCAGAATGTTTCAGAACACTTCCTGCTGCCTGAAATTTCCTATACCATTCCTTAATTGTTTTCACATCAGGTGGATCACATTCATACAAACGACGATAATTTCTTTGCACCGTAATCGGCGATTTCGTTTCTGCAAACCACACTACTGCTTGTGCGCGCTGCTGTGGAGTCGCTGTTTTCACATCATGCGACCATGCTGCACTCTGGCGACGGGTTCATTGTCGTATCTACTGTGGTTTTTCTCTTTTCAGGGAGGTTTGAGTGGGACACCCTGTACTCCACGAGCTACCTAACGGTGTATGGTGGGGAATACTTCTGGTATTACTAACTAGTCCCCCTAACCTGTCCCAATCGCGAATGGGGAGTCGGTAAGCCTCTTTAATCGCTCTAATTTCTCGAATTTTCTCGTCGTCATCATTACGCGAGATATGTGAGGGAAGAAGTAATATGTTGCCTGAGTCTTCCCGGAAAGTGCTCTCTCGAAATACCACTGATAAACCTCTCCGTGATGCACTACGCCTCCCTTGTAACGTCTGCGACCACGACTGTTATAACGCTCTCAGCATACTAAACGATCCGGCGAAAAACGTGTCGCTTTTCGTTGGCTCTTCTTTATCTCTTCTATCAGTCCTACCTTATAAGCATCCTATATTGACGAACAGTAATCAAGAATCGGTCGAACAAGCGCCTTATAAGCACCTTTCTTTCGTGGGTGAGTTACGTTTCCTTAAGATTCTTTCTATGAATCTCAATCTGGCTTCTGCTTTTGGTACTATTTTTTTTATGTGGTCATTCCACTTAAGGCCGCTCTGTATACTCCTAGGTATTTTACGGCAGATAATCTTTCGAGCAGTTTCTCATCAGTAGAGTATTCGTACAACAGTGGCTTTCTTTTTCTATGTGTGCACAATATGTTACATTTATTTACGTTCAAGGTCAACTGGCACAGCCTGCACCATTCACCAAACCTCTGCATGTCATTCTGCAAATCAATACTGTCTTCTGGCATTGCTGCTTTCCTATAGACAACCACATCATCTACGAACAGTTTTATAGAGCACCCTAAGGTTTCTACTATATCATATTTTATATTTGCTTGTGGTGTCTGAGAAACTACTTTTACATCTATCGCTTTTCTTCCGTGGAGAGCGACGTGTTGAGCTCCACCTGCGAGGAAGTCCTGGATCCAGTCTCAAATTTGGTCCGATACCGGATGAGCTCGTATTTTTTTCGCTAAACGACAGTGCGGGACGATGTGAAATGCCTTTCTGAAGTCAAGGAACATGGGATCAACCTGAGCGCCATTGTCTACCCTCTATCGATTTCATGGAGGAACAGAGAGAGCTGAGTTTTGCAAGGTCTCTGTTTGCGGAATCCGCGTTGATTTCTAAAGAGGAGATTGTCGTTCCATAATTCTACAACAGATTGAAGCCAATTATATAGGTCTAAAATAGTGTGCATTGTTCTATGGCCCTTCTTGAAAATGGGAATAATAAGCCCTTTTTTTCCAGTTGCTAGATACTCTTCGTTGCTCCAACGATCTACGATGAACTGATGTTAGAAGGGGAGCAAGTTCCTTCGCATAATCTTTGTAGAATCTTATAGGCATCTTATCTGGTTCTGGTGCCTTTATACTAATAAGCGATTGTAGTTCTTTTTCTGTTCCGTGATCGGGTATCTCAGTATCTACTATATCGACGTTCGTTCGATTATTGAAAGGAGTACCTTATTACAATCTTCTGCGGTGAAAATATTTCGGAGACCAAATTCAATATTTCGGTTTTCTCTCTGTTAGTTTCCGTTTCGGTACCATTATGGTTACTGAATGACTAAATAGATGATTTCGAACCACTTACTGAGTTTACGTAAGGCCAAACCCTCTTAGCGTTGTTGATTAGATCGACTGACAAAATTTTACTTTCAACGTCATTAAAGCCTTTTCTCATTGCTCTCCTTACGCTTATTTTTCGCTTCGTTCAGCTATTGTTTCTCAGCTAGGTTTTGACTTTCCTTGAAATTGAAATGAAGCTCTCTTTGTTTATGAAACAGTTTCCTAACTCGGCTTATTAAACCACTGTGGGTCTTTCCCATCCCTTTAGGCCTTGCTCGGAGCATACTTGTCTAAGGCATATTGAACAACACTTTTGATTTTTTTCTATTTGTGCTCCACATCTTCGTCCTCATCAATGAATATTTGATGCTGACTACTCAGATATCTGCAATTTGTATAGCGTCGCTCTTGCTGAGCAAAAATATCTTCCTACCTTCCTTAAAATTCCTTGTAATAGCTGCTACAGCAGCCTTATAATCACTGATATCTTCCTATACGTAACTTATTCGGTAAGTTCACGTCTATTTGTTGCTAGGAGATTTAAGACATTACCTTCATGAGCTGGTTCTCTAACTATCTGCTCTAAGTAATTTTCATACAAGATACTCAGAATAATGTCACAGGAATCCCTGTCTCTGGCTCAAGTTCGATACCACGACTTTCCCAAACTAAACCTGACAAGTTGACATCATCCCCACCTCCCCATTTCACCAGCATGATCAGGAAAACTACTAACTATATTCTGCAAGTTGTCTCTGAAGCGCTCTACCACTACAGCTCCTGACGCAGGGAGTCTATAAAAGCACCCGAATTCCCCCATTTTCGACCGACCTTTGATGCTTACTTCACCCAGTTTAATTCACATTCGGAATCCGTGATGACATCGCTTGATATTATGGAGTTCTTTACTGCAATAAATACGCCTCCACCATTGGCAACTAACCTATCCTTACGATAAATATTCCAATCTTAACTTAAGATTTCATTGCTATTCACTTCCAGTTTCAACCAACCCTCTGCTCCTAATATTATCTGGACGTAATAACCTTCAAAAAGCAATACTACCTCTGAAAACTTTTGTTGGCTGCTCCTGCAGATTACTACATCATATTAATCTTTTCCACATCTGAACTGCAGGGACGAACATTCTCTGAGAACATTTTAGCTGGTGTAAATTCGATTTTGGCAGACAATTCGTCTATGATCCTAAATATGGGTGGGGTGTGGAGTTTCTGTAACCCAAAAAAAACCACTTACGACGCGGGAATATAAATTCTTTGAGATGCTCTACAATGTGGTGCATTTTTCATTGTCGTACCTATTGTGGTTTTTCTCTCTTGGGTCCTTGAGATCAGGGAGGTTTGACTGGGACACCCTGTATAAGCAGGTTCGCAAGGTCTTAAAGCAGATATAAATTTATCTACTGAAAATCATGTATCAACTGTTACTTTTTTATTAGCAACTCTGCTTACCGAAAAGCTTCTGCAGGAAATTAATATGCAAACTCCAATTCACTGACCTCGGCTGTTGGGGCGGTGCGTAAGTTCGTAGAATTTTTCCATACACTTTAGTCGTCAGCAATATATTCTCCTTTACTATTTACAACAGTCTGCCAACGCAGGGATAACTTTTCGATTCCGCGACTGTGGAAATCACGTGGTTTCGAGGCGAAGAACTCGTCGAGCCATGTTCACAGGCTGTTCGATAGAGAGCGGAAAAAGAGAAAATCTGATGACGCAAGGTCAGATGAGTAAGGCGGGTGCGGAATGACTTCCCAACCCAACTCTTGTATAGTGTAACATAAGGCGGGTGGGCGTTATCGTATAACAGCATCACCTCACCCAGTCTTCCTGGTCGCTGTTCTTGGGTTGCAACTGCAAGACCTCTCAGTTGTTGACAATAAATGTCAGCAGTGATGGTTTCACCTCGGAGTAGCAATTCATAGTAAACCACACCGTTGCTGTTCCACAGCTGCATAACGTTATCTTTGATGGAAACGCGTAGGTCTTTCTAAGAGAAGTTGCTGCTTTGTTTGAGCTCAACCATTCTTTTCTTTTCCCTATGTTAGCATAAAGACATCATTTCTTGTCACTGGTAATGATACAGGATAGGAATGGTCGGTGTTGTTCACGAGCCAATTAGAGACGAGCAAGCAGAGATGCATATATGGTCTCCTGCAGATTTTTTGTGATTTTGACTCAGAGCATGTGGTACCGGTACACCCGATTTTTGAACCGTCCCCATTGCATGCAAATGTCGCACAGTTGTGCAATAATCACAGTTCATAACATTTACCAGTTCTCGAGTACGCTGACATTGATCGTTGTGAATTAATGCGTTCGAACGATCTCGTCAAACCTCGAATGTCTTCCTGAACGTGAAGAGTCATTGATGTCGAAACGATCCTCCTTAAAACGAGGAAATCATTTTCCTGCCGTGCTCTGTCCAGAGGTATTATCCCCATGCATGGAGCAAATGTTTCCGAATGCCTCCACTGCTGTTACCCCTCTATTGAACTCAAACAGAAGAATATGTCGGAAATGAGCCGTCTTCTTCACTTGGCACCCTATTTTCTAGCGGCCACCGCTCCACTCACTGTCTCCAGATGACAAAATGACAATATGTAAACTCAGAGAGCAACGATGAACTACAAATAATAAATTACAATCGATAAATAAACCCATAGCAACCGGAATACCAACATGCAAAACAAAAACGCTAAGAACTTATGCTCCAACCTAATATACGCTTTGTACTAACAAAAGATTTAAACGTAGAGACGTAAAATCTTTTCTTTTCGATAAGTGGAACCTCTTTTTAATGGCCACTTTTATCGTGGAATCCCTTGTTTCTTTGTATAGTTCGTTTCTCCAAACGGAATATTCCCAACAAAATTCACCATTATATCAAATGATTATTTCTCTATAAAAGTAATTTCAAAATGAATCCAAAAGTTCTTAAAATAAATTTAAAATAGCGTAGTCAAGCACAACTTCTCAATTTAAATAAGGTAAGTGGTAGTGGCTCTTATTTTCGCACATATACTTAAAATTAGGCTTTATGGATGAAAGTTGAATTCTCATGACAGTTTCGGCAACAGCTCTCTTCCAGTATTTATTTTTTGTTGACAGATAAGCTGAGAACCGTGTTTCGCCAATAAAAGTAAATATGTCGTACAATCATGATCTGTGATAGCAAAGGGAACACAAAACAGCCGTTGGACCATTAACGGTGTTGTGCAGTGGACAGCTGTTACTCTCGTCTCCTTGGTGGTTTTAGTCAGTCCTGGGGCTGCATCACTGGAGTGAACTGCGTGCATTTGCAGCCTCGGAACTCATTAAAAACGCCAAAGAAGCGACATTAACAGCCGTCCACTGCAGTGAAAACCTGAACCACAGGGTTAAATTTGCTGCGAGTACGTTTTTGTTCTGCGTATAAATAAAGGCTGAAACAATAGTCATGTAATGTATCGAAATTCTCACGAAAAATGCTTTTAAATGAAGGGTGTGACGGACCTGTTGTTAAAACATCGACACTGTAATGCGTAAAACACGTTCTGTCTTTATAAACAGACATATAATTTATGTAGCTGCTATCTGAGGTGATGGCTCAAACACACTTGTTGAGAAGTATTCCTTCGTACAGTTAAATAAAAAGACAGGTATCACTTCATTGATGGCAATGTCAGGCGTCACTTCCACTCCATGTTTCATAGTGAGGAGAGTTTTAAACTATTATCTTCAAACGTGTCTGTCAAGTCAAGTACGGGGCGATATTCAATGTGCCGAAGGAGGGTCTTCGACACTATATTCAACGTACCGTTAAAAAATATCTGCTAGATTGCCCAATGCCATCCTCCAGATGTTATGGAGCAACATTGCACTCAACTACAATGAATAATGATGTGCCTTTGACACAATAGTTCATGTGCGTACTACCAGTTCGAGGTGCCTAACGGGCCTGTTGGACACAGAGAACAGACAGTATACCTGTGGACTGCTCTATCAACAAATACGCCAGGAGAATTTAAAGAACCACATGATGTGCTTTAAGGGAGAAACATAATATTTGGTAGTGTGTTGCCAGAACTTTCTCTACGATGGCGACCGAGTGACAGGTATGAGGAAGAGTACACTGTTACAGAGTAAATTGGGATCATTGGTTTCGAATTTCAGACTATTACAGGGTAATGTATTTTTAGGTATCCTTAAGAACATTTAGCAATTTCCATGTCAAGTGTGTAACGGCCACAGTAATACCATCTTTAAGATACGTTCCGGCTTTGTATTGCAGTAATATTACAAAGTACTATGTCACTAAAATGCTTATCCCCTCTTCTTCACAACAGCTCAAGTGTCACATATTCCCTTTTTTGTCATTCAAAAGCACATGCGATCTGTGAAACGTATCGTCTAGTAGGAAACTGAGAGACCATACTAATCAGCTTGTACGCTACAACCACCGTAACTAAAGACTTATTAGTCCACCTGATGTTGCTGTTGTTGTTGTTGTTGTTGTAGTCTTCAGTCCAAAGACTGGTTTGAGGTAGCTCTCCATGCAATTCTGTCTTGTGCAAATATCTTCATCTCCGAGTAACTACTGCAACCCACATCCTTTTGAATATGTTTAGTGTATTCAACTCTTGGTCTTCCTCTACCACTTTTACGCCACACACTTCCCTACAGTACTAATTTGGTGATCCCTTGATGTCTGAGAATGTGTCCTGTCAACTAATCCCTTCTTCTAGTCAGGTTGTGCCACAGATTTCTTTTATCCCCAATTCTACTCAGTACCTCCTTATTAGCTACATGATCTACCCATCTAATCTTCAGCATTCCCCTGTAGCACCACATTTCAAAAGCTTCTATTTCCTTCTTGTCTATACTGCTTATCGTCCATGTTTCACTTCCATACGTGGGTAAACTCCATAAAAATACTTCCTAACACTTCAGTCTATACTCGATGTGCAGTCGTGGACTGTGCGGCTGGTCCCGGCGGAGGTTCGAGTCCTCCCTCAGGCATGGGTGTGTGTGTCTGTCCTTAGGATAATTCACGTTAAGTAGTGTGTAAGCTTAGGGACTGATGAACTTAGCAGTTACGTCCCATAAGATTTCACACATATTTGAACCTTTTTTTTTGTAATCGATGTTAACAAATTTGACTTCAAAGAAACGCTTTCCTTGCCATCGCCAGTCTACATTTTGTATCTTCTGTACTTCGACCATCATCAGTTATTTTGCTGCTCAAATATCAAAGCTCATCTACTACTTTAGGTGTGTCATTTCCTAATCTAATTCTCTCAGCACCACCTGATTTAATTCGACTACATTCCATTATCCTCGTTTTGCTTTTGTTGATGATCATCTTATATCTTCTTTTCAAGACACTGTCCATTCCGTTCAACAGCCCTTCCAAGTCCTTTATTGTCTCTGACAGAATTACAATGTCATCGGCTAACCTCAAATTTTTTATTTCTTCTCCTTGGACTTTAATTCCTACTCTACCTATGGTTCGAGCAATAGACAAAGTTTTTCCTTATGAACTTCTGTATGAGAATGGTTCAGATGACACTAGATATCTATGGACCGGCCATGTCATTTTTTACAGCATGTATAGATGGTTTTGAAGTTCTGAGCTGGCCCTGACAACGCCCACAGTGTTCGATTAGAGTGACATCTTGATAATTTAGGATCAGTACGTCAAACATGACTTACTATGACGTTTCTTAACCTATTATAGCATGATTCTGGTTCGTGGTTTGGAAAATATTTCCCACTGGAAAGTATAGTGTCCGCTGAGGAAAACGTCACTATTGAAGAAAGCAAGTGCTCATAAATAATATTGACTTTCATGGTCCTGCCTGAAATTTCTTTCGTTAATATTCATCTTCATTGATCTCGTCTGTCACAGACACATCTTACGTATCATTCCACCGAGCGATTTTGTACAATGTTGAAGATGACATTGGACGGCAATCCAGAAGAAGTGGAAATCCAACCTTCCATCCTGCCATCTTGATGTAAGATTTTTAATGACTTCCCTAACCCAATTCATCTCTATGCACTTTTGATAAGACTATCGCCGATTTTTTTTTCGAAATTTGAGTGCTATTTGACATTGTGCTACATCTTTAATGGCACAGACTGCGACGGGACGTTAATTCTCAACTTTCTTTGTGAGAATGCAGGCGTTCATGTCGTGTTTCAGTGCTGAAATTTTCTTTTGTCCTCAGCAAAGTATCAACACCTTCTCGACACCACGTTTTGAGTAGTTCCCGACTCGTCATCTTTGGGCAAAGAGCCACGCTTCTGTAAGAAGTGATCTTCACCAGACCCCTCTCGTCTGCTGAGGGAGCACTAAGTGAATCAATTGCGTGCCTCTGGAAACTGTGTCCCTACAGGTAGTGGTGGATGGGGTAGTGGGAGCGTCACGCACCGAATTCATGACCATCCTTTTCGTTGCAAGCGACGGTCTGAGCCAGAAGCTTTCCTGCCGAGTTTAAACTAACGCACTAACATTCAGCAAGAATACTTCAGGCGGAAAGTGGATGCAGAGGGAATGGAAACATAGCACCAATATTCCATTTGCAGATCGTCCGCTACGGCATCACCTAACACCGACTGGGACACATTCCTTCAGAGCCCCACGGTTGGTTCATTTGCAGAAGAGGATACGTTCTACAATTTATATACAAAGTCACTTTGGCTCTAGATGATGAGTGTGAAACTTGTCGAAACTTTTCTTCAAGACGGTGCTGTTACTCAGCTGATTATCCGAGATTTCGTCAATTGAACCACTCCTATTTCCTTCATATATTCCTGAGTATTCCTTCATTAAGTTTATCTCTGGGGGAGTACATATTTAGGACATTCTAATAGGATAATAAAGCTCTGGAAAGTAGAAAATCGGACAAGTACAAGTAGAACTCGCTATCTGACGGTTCCGTACGACCTTAATTACGTACATACGCTAAGGTTGAAACTTCCCCTTTGAAAATTAACAATGATAGTGCTGGAAAAATTTTTACGTTGTTTGATTTTCAAGCATCTGAGCAGAACTGAACGTACTCAGACAGTTCTCTCTTTACTTATTCTAATCATCACTAAACTGACATACAATATTTTTAGCGCAACGCACTCTGACTTTCAATAACCCCTACAAAAGAATGGCCCTGACTAACAATAACCCATACCTTTCATGAATCACTTGCCTCACAAAAATCTTCGTTACTCGAACTACTGCAATACAGAGAGTGCCAATACTGCCAGCTAAATAAAAGATTCTAACTACTGAAGTCACTAACTACTGATAGCCATAGTTAGCAAATGAAAGATTTTGCTAGAGAACAAAAAATGTATTTACCTTAATAGTGTTCAAAAGTCATTATATATATATATATATATATATATCATTTCATGACATCCATCTTCACAAATTTCCTTTTTCTGACGGACACACGTCCAGATCGTCCGCCCTAAAAATTCTGGCATCACTGTCCCCACATCCACCACTGCTGGCGGATCACCTCCAACTGCCCAACGTTATGCGCTGTTCACCTCCAACTGCCCAACGCTACACTAGCGAATAATGTAACAATGAGTCCAACCAGCCACAGACTGCACACAGCGCAATCAGCGATTTTCATACAGAGCGCTACGTGGCGTTACCAACATAAAAACCTAAACAGCCTACTTACAAGGTGAAAAAAGTCATGAGATACCTCCTAATTCCGTGTCGGATCTCCTCTTCGCCGGCGTGGTGCAGCAGCTCGACATGGCATCGAGTCAACACGTCGGTGGAAGTCCCTTGCAGAAATATTGATCCATGCTGTGTCTGTAGCGTGTGTTGTCGGTGCAAGGTCTTGTGCACGAACTGACCTCTCTATTATGTGCCGTAAGTTTTCGATGGGATTCACGTCGGCCGATCTGAATGGCCAAATAATTCTCTCGAAATGTTCAGAACGTTCTTCAAAGCTGTCGTGAACAGTTGCGGCCTGGTGTCATGGGCACTGTCAGCCATAAAAATTCTATCGTTGTTTGGGAACATGAAGTCCGTGAATGGTTGCATATGGTCTCCAAGTAGCCAAACATAGCCATTTCCAGTCAGTAATCAATTCAGTTGTATCAGAGCACCCAGTCCACGCCATGTAAACGCAGCCAGTACCATTATGGAGCCACCACCAGTTTCCACAGTGCCTTGTTGAGAACTTGTGTCCATGGTTTCGTGGGGTCCGCGACGCATTCAGTTCGTATCAGATGAAATCGGGACTCATCCGACCAGGCCACGGTTTTCCAATCGTGTAGGGTCCAACAGATATGGTCACAAGCACAGGAAAGGTGCTGTAGGCGATGTCATGCTCTTAGCAAAGGCATTCGCGTCGGTCGTCTGAAGTCATAACCCATTAACCCCTAATTTCGCTGTACTGTCTTAATGGATGCGTTCGTCGTATCTCCCACATTGATTTCCGCCGTTATTTCATGCAGTGTTGCTTGTCGGCTACTACGTTATCCGTGGTGAGAGATAATGCCTGAATTTTTTTGTTCTCGGCACACAAGACACTGTGGATCTCGGAATATTGAATTCCCTAAAGATATCCGAAATGGAATCTCCCATGCGTCTAGCTCCAACTACTATTCCGAGTTCAAACTCATTAGTCTGAGGCACACATTATTTCTTAGTAGCTTCCTTCATAACAGTGTCGGTTCGTGTATTTGATCCTTTAATTTATCTAGTTATTCTGCTGTGTTTTATGACTTTATTGATGATCTTTTATGATGTTCAGAATAATAGGGTTAATTTTTGAATTCTGATGGATACAATTTAGTTTTCCAACTTTTTGTTATTTTTAATTGGTTTTTACCACATTAGTCTGTATTTAAGTCAAGCAAGGGAGCTGGTTACCTTGCTGTTTAGCGCCCTAACCCACAAATCATTATCAGTAGCCTGAAGGTGTTTCGAGGAGCTTCCTGCTAATCGCTTAAGAGTGAATTGCAGAGTAGTCGTGTAGATGTTTATCGTTTTAAACAAATTCTTCCAAAATATGAATCTACTTTGCATTCTTAGCCTCTAGCTAAGTCTAAGAGTTGCTTTTAAATTATCTCTGTGATGCTTGTTGAGACTCTGAAGATAGATCTGTAAGACATTAGAACGAAATATTTGATATGTGATTATTTTTCATAGATTTACATCATGGACGAGATCACTGCGATGGCTATCTCAACCACTGAGAGCAGCATCCCATCAAGCCAAAGATTACAAGCAAAGGACATCATTACCATTTTCGTCGAACGCAGCAGTAGACCAGTACCTAAGTGGTGACAGTATCTCCCAGGATTCTGCAAAGCATAAGGTACACAATAACTTGTCATCCTTGTAAGAGGCAAAATGTATGCTGAAAATCAGGCGAGAAAGAAAATTTATGTAAATTTGCCTTCTATAATTTGTACAGGCTGCTGTTACTCAGGACACCAGCGCATCCAAAAAAAGCCTGCTTAGCTGCTTGGTGAACGCCATGGTGTCTGATTCTAGTGAACCTACTATTTCCTTTCCTCCAGCGCATTCACCGAGTGAGTGTCCTAGCAACGTTAGCGACAAGAACGAATCCACTCTATTCGTTTGTAAAATGGTTAAGGACTTTGATAGTGGCAGTGCTACAGCCGAGAGTGCTTCTGAAGACTCAACTACGGTAAGCCAATTTAATATGTAGACTTATTTCATCTAAGAAAACACTCTGAAATTCCTTGATAGTTTTCCTTTGTTGGTAGTTCCTGTTGTCAACCAATCAGGAGAGCGAGTAGCCATAGTTAAGTGTAGTCACCTCACTACTATTCAGCCCAAAATGATTTGAAATACGCTACCTGACAAAAGATTGTTAGCAGCCAGAAAAGAAATAGGAAACAAATGAATCTACACGAGTCGAGAAGACAGTTATTGCAATGATTCCGAAACAAAGTTAAATAGCGTGAACCAACCCATCAGCGTGACGTTACACCCCTCCGCCCCTCGACGCTACTATATTTTACTGCTCATAAGGAAAAATTAATGTTTCTCCAGCTTTTAATATTAAACTCGTTGTTATTGAACTAGTGTGTCTCTTTATGTCTGTGTAGAACAACATTCCGTGCGGCGTCGAAGACCCCCACAACGTACCTAATTTCGTACACGTGGACAAGTTTCTCTCGTGGTGGAGAAGCAGCTGCCGACTCCGACGTTTGCCAGTAAAATTCTTGACATGTAACAGAAAGAAATCTTCTATATGATCTTCTCGAACTGGAAAACTGCCTTTCGCATTTGGTCATTCGATGATTGCCTGCGAGTGAAATGAGTTTCTTTTTTCTACGCTTTTTACTGTGTTATTGAAGCAGGTTCTACGGCAAACATCGTCCACCTAACGTTCGAAGTCCTATACAAGCTTGTAGTACATAATAGTTCATCACAGAATCCTTTCATCAAAATTAAATACGCGCAATTACCTTTGAAAAGCAACAGACTCTGTTATGGCCGTCACTACTAAACTCCACGTTAACAAGGAGCAACTCTATGTCAATGAATTAACATTTCGCTTGCGCAGGTGAAACGCACCACCTCGCGATATATGTTCACTTTAAACCAGTAGCATTGGTTAAATTGTCAGTCTGGTCAGCCGATCGATGCACGACATCCATCGCCTAGAAAGCCCAAGGGGTATATCATACTTGCGCAAATACGGTGGGGAAGCGTAACATAAAGCCGTCGTATAATGCTCTGAGGCAATCTGATCCACAACTGCTGCAGCTTGCTCTTGGTATACTATACTGGATACTGGCACTGGGAAGGAGACGACGCCCTTACAAGCTTCACACAAGCTATATCGGGGGCAGATCTGGGAATCCTGCTAGACATAGGAGTACCTTAACATCTCGCACACAGTTCACAGACACTGTTCAAGTGTGGACGAGCGTTGTCCTATTGAAAAATGGCACGACAATACTGTCGCATCAGACGTAACGCGTGAGGACACAGGGGTCCCTCAATTACTGCTAGCTATAGCCTGGTGCCGTACCCAATGACTCGCCCCATCATGACACTAGAAATAACTCTATACCTTTCCAAAACATTGGCAGAATAGGACCTAACTCTCAGTAACCACCTTACACGATTAGATCAACCTCCCGAAATGGAGACCCACAGTGAGTCTGATAACACTAAACACTAACGCACTCTGGTGGCCATTTTACCTTTCACAGAGAATAGCACCTCCAGTTACTTACCCGCTGGTGGTGTGTAAACGTACGGAACTAGACTGGCATTCTACCATGTCTTTTACGTCCTTCATTTTTTTGTTAGATAATGTACATGTAAAAACAAATTTACATAATTAAATGATTAATATAATGAATTAAATATACAATTACAGATTTAATACAGTTGATGAAATTTTTCATAAAACACTGGTTACGAAGATGTGGTTTTGTGGTGACATTGTTTCTTTTCATGATTCGGTTATCAATGATATTATGCACAAGCACCCAGTAAGCGTAATGAATATGGAAGGAAAGACGGAGGGTGGGAATGGGTAAAACTAATCATTATAAAGGGTCCTTCAAATAGCGCGCCGATTATGAATCGCGTAGTACGAGCGTTATCTTGTTGGAAAACACCGTCTGAAATGCTGTTAATGAATGACAGCTTATCAAGTCGATTCACCATATTAACGTGCAACTTTGCAGTCAGGGTGCGTGGGATAACCACGAGAGTGCTCCTGCTGTCAAGCGAAATCGCACCCCAGACCATAACTCCAGGTGTAGGTCCAGTGCGTCTAGCACACAGACAAGTTGGTTGCAGGTCGTCAGCTGGCCTTCTAACCAACACACGTCCTTCACTGTCACCGGGGCAGAAACAGCTTTCATCATAGAACGCAACAGACCTTCACCCTGCCGTCAAATGACTTCTCGCTTGATACCACTGAAGTCGCAAATTGCGCTGGTTTGGGGTCAGTGGATTGTACGCTATAGGACGTATTGCGTGGAGCTGTCCTTGAAGTAACTGATTTGTAACAGTTCGTAGTGTCACTGTGGTATCAACTGCTGCTCAAATTGCTACTGCAGATGTAGTACGATGCGTCAGAACCATATGCCGAACACGATAGTCTTACCTCTCGGTAGTGCCACCTGCCCATCCACAGCCCGGTCTTCTTGCGACCGTACATTCTGGTGACCACCGCTGCCAGCAATCATGTATAGTAACCACTTTCCTGCCCAGTCTTTCTGCATTATGGCTAAAGGGCCATCCAGCTTCTATTAGCCCTATTACACGATCTCACTCAAAGTTAGTGAGGTGTTGATAATGGGGTCTTTGTCGTCTTAAAGGAATTATTGACTAACATCAACGCTCCATGTCCAGTCTCAAAGGTAACAAACGCTCACCACAATCATATCGAGAATTTCAAGCAAATCTGATTTGTACCCCGGCGCAAAAATGGAATATGTCTTTCAGACGTAAAAACACGCCTACCAATTTTCGTTTATGTCGCATAACTTCTTGTTGTTTCAGTTTTTTTCCGTCAGTGTAGTAATAAAAATAATAATTGTCAGATTGTGTAGCAATTAGATGTTAAGATTGGCACAAACTGGAGGCACAGATTCATTACATGTTTTTAACAACTTCAGGTGAATTTCTGTTGATGATTGTCTACCCAAAAGAAAGAAATTTTTGACAACTTGTTTTCCAGTTTATCCATCTAAACGACTGTCATACCACTCTACTACTACCGTGTTACCATATAAAAGGAACTATTCCTAAGATGAAGCTAACATGACTTACATCATTGCATAGTTCATGGGGTAGCGATATATACATATACAGTGGCGATAGTATCACACACACAAGGTACAAAATGTCAGTGTATTGCTGGAGTTGTCATTTGTACTCAGGTGATTAATGTGAAAAGATCTCCGACGTGGTTCTTGCTGCACGACGGAAATTAACAGACTTCGGACGCGGAATGGTAGCTGGAGCTAGACTACTGGGACATTCCATTTCAGACATCATTAGGGAATTCAATATTCCGAGTTCCACAGTATCGAGAGTGTGCCGTGAATACCAAATTTCAGACATTACCTCTCACCATGGACAACCCAGAACCTCATGGCCTTCACTTAACGACTGAGAGCAGCTGCCTTTACGTAGGTTTTTCAGTGCTAACAGAAATCTAAGTGGTACGTACGACAAAAGTACTCACCGGTCAACATTATTGTAAGTGACACTGTACTCATTACCCCTGTGCATCTTTTCATAGGTGAATTCGGCCCTGACTTCATTTCTATGGATGAAAAGGCGCGACAGCTTCGAACAGCGCATGTGGAGGAGCTCTTGGAACGGTAGGGTATTCGGAGTTATCTTGCCCGTTTTTCGACTTAAGTCCCATCGACCACGTGTGGGATGCTGTCGGGAGACATCGCAGCACTTCCACATGCACCAATGACCATCCAGCAGTCGAAGACCGTGCTGGTGAAGGAACACAACGCCGTAGCACACGAACTCCTTACTAACCTTGTGATCAGCATCGGAGCACATTTCAGAGAATACTGTGCCGTCCGTGGTGACCACACAACCTATTAAGAACCATGTCCGGACTTCTTTAACGTCTGGGGGACCATCATGAATCGGGATGACTTCAGTGTAATCATTGTCTTTCAATGAAAGTGTCATTTCTGTTCGTCTCACTAGGTATTTCTTTCAGTTAACTTCTGTACTATACTACTATACTGTAGCAGTTTTTCTATTTCTATGTATGGTCCCAACTTTGATCGATCTGTGATACTTGACTGCGACATATCAGGGAAAAGTTACTTTCGCCCCTAAGTATTGCTCACCAGTGCATATACCGTCATAATACGAGGGGCGTTCAATAGATAATGCACCAAATGGTTCAAATGGCTCTGAGCACTATGGGACTTAACATCTGAGCTCATCAGTCCCCTAGAACTTAGAACTCCTTAAACCTAACTAACCTTAGGACATCACACACATCCACGCCCGAGGCAGGATTCGAACCTGCGACCGTAGTGATCGCTCGGTTCGAGACTGAAGCGCCTAGAACCGTTCGGCCACACAGGCCGGCGATAATGCAACACATTTTTCTCCCTAAAAGCAGGTTCGCTTTATTCAAGATTCCAATTCACTATAGTATTCATGACTCTTTTGGCTATATTTTTCAACATAGTCTCCGTTCAATGGGACGGCCTTACGTTTCCTTACTGAGAGGGACCATGCCAGCATGGTACCACTCTACTGGTCGACATCGGACCCGCCGTCTTGCTGCATAAATAATCTCCCCTTCATGCATGTACTGCTTCTCGTGGAGTGCATCCTTCATTGGGCCAAACAGACGGAAGTCGGAAGACGAGAGATCCGGACTGTAGGGTGGACGAGAAGCCCAGCGTGCATGCACTTTTGAGTACCCCTAATGATGGACAAGTGTGTCAGCGCTACCAACAGAGATATCCAGTTGTGCAGCGAGATGTTTGATTATGATCCGTCGAACACCTCAAATGTGAGTGTCCACATGTTCCAACACTGCAGGAGAGACAGTTTTGGGCGGTCGGTCGGCACGGGAGATCGGATAGGTTTTGGCGACCTTGCAGCATTGATGTCCCGCGTAGCGACTCACTGTGATTTCGTTCGCTGGCCAGGTCTCCGTACACATTCTGCAAGTGCCTATGAGTATTTGCGATGCTGTGTTTTTGTGCCGAAAGAAACTCAATGACAGCTCTATCCTCGGAATGCACCTACGTTGCAGTCACCATTTTGAAGGCCACCTGTCGGAATTTCATGAAATTATAGAGACTGAAGCGGGAATATTGCACGATGTACCACAGCAAATTCCTCATTTTTCAACCGAAATTGGCCGAGAAAAAAGAATGTGTTGCATTACTTGTGGAACGCCCCTCGTAAATACAATTTTCCATTCATACCACCATCTCTCTGCATGTCCAGGCATTGTTCTCGGTAAATTAATGAAGTTGTGTTTCGCCGACACAGTGGATGCATTGCGCAAATGCGAGAATAGTTGACACTTATTTATTTCTAATTTCTGCTACCAGTAACTTTTTTATTTTATGTTTATTCCAACATAATACAACGCGTTTTGAACATGTTCTGTTCATCTTCAGGCGTTTATACATACATACATACATAAATACATGCAGACAAATGTTACTTAACAAACAGTCTTAAACTAGATTAATTTAGAACCCATTGCCCATTGTTTGTTATCGTAGCGGCTGGTCTGGCATTTCAGGGGGAGAAGGGGGGCAGTGGATGGCTAGAAATCGAAATCAGTGATGTCTTCTGCTGGTTTTCTTCCTTGTGGTTGACTATGTATGATATCACAGCGATTTCATCATCTTGCTGCTTCACTTGCATCACTAGTGTAATGGCGGAGCTGTTGATTAACATTGCACTGTTGCATATTGTATTTTGTCAGAAATTAGAAACAGTCATGGTTCACAAACATAGCCATTATGGCCGAGAATAAATAGTTGACACTTTTGATTCCGCTTAGCAGATCTGTTCAGCAGCATGTGCAAGAAATCTGTCAACAAATAAGGAACTCTATGCTGTTTTTCGTGACGTGTATTTAAAATAATGATAGAGCACGCCGAATGTTGTATTGTACAGAGCTTGCAGAAGAAAGCGCTCGGGTCGCCGTCGAGTGTGATCAGGACAAGCCGCCTGCAGCCTCTACCGGAAGGCAGCGGCGACCAGTTACTGCCGCCCGAAGATGCGCCATCGAAACAGCGGCTACCGACGGCAACAAAATCAGATACCTCTTCAGCCCACAGCAGCAAACATAGCAGGTACCTCTTTCACATATCTCGCTGGTTCTGTTTCGGATCAAGATATCACTGCCTACTATTTCATATTGATTGTCTTCTTCTGAGTGAGCGCCACAGCCTCAATAAATTTGAAGAATGACATAATTTCTACGAGGCTGTTAGTTTAACATAGAACTTTATTAATCCTACTAGTTAGTTCCAGTTTCTGTCATTCCCAAATTCGTGACAAATGTGGATACTTGAAAGAGAGCGATTCGTTTATTAAAGTCCGATCGGTCGCGCAAATGGAAACCACAGTGAAAATCAGAAATGTTTTATTTATAACAGTTAGCTACGATTTCCAGCTACTAATCTCCATAGTCGCCGATCCGACTTAGACGTTTGTCGTGGCATTGTACCAACTTTCCAATATCCTCGCCATAAAAGACAGCCACCTGTGCTTTCTGCCCGGTCCCTACGCTGGTCTGCAGCTCGTTGTCTGTGCCAAAATGTTGCCTCCATAGCCAGCGATTCATAAGAGCAGAGATTAAACTCAGAGGAAGCCAATTACGGGCTGTATACTGAGTGGGTGATCAACATTTCCCAACGAAAACGCTGCAGGATCATCTTCTTTATCCCTGCAGAGTGCCTCCGAGTTTTGCCATGAACGAGGAAAAGCATAACAGCTGTATGGGATGTATGACATCAGGCGAAATCTCTCGTCAGGCACTCATACTTGGCGCGCGACGCTATTATCTAGGCATCTTTACGTGCTCGCTATGCACTTAAAATTGAAAGGTGCGACGTGACGCGATCGAAGCGCATACTAGAGACGCTGTCCAACACATCTGTGCAAAGCTTCGTGGGATTTTCACTGTGGTCTCCATGTCGCGACCGATCGCACCTTACGCCTACAAAACGAAATAGCCCTCGTATAAAACAAAAGTCACTTGTGACTCAAAGTTCATGGTCGTCAGTACACATGACCTTGGAATAAGTATCACACAACGTTTTGCAGCTGCGCCATATGTGTACAAGTGCGTGCGGGAAAATTTGGAGGTGTGGATGACAGTGACCTTTGCTAGTATGTGTTATGCAATTTCAGGAGTTAAGAACAAATTAATGTATTTGCATTTTCGTAATAATTAGAATGCACAAAATATTAGTCACTCCCTTAAAAGGAATGCTGGTCGCTGTGAAGCCGGTTACGTGATCCCCCGCCGCCGACATAAGTCATGGCAGTGAAGTGGTATGTAGGAAAGTGTACAATTGTTTGTGGTGTGTATGTGCTGCTGTTAGTATGTCATCAGTGCAGTCGATATTGAGACGTTACAGAATGGCAGAAAGGAACGTCATGTTTGGATGTGCCCATGACCACTCCACGAATAAAGTTGTTTTATTTGTTGGTGTATCAACAAGGACGCAGTAACGACTCTACAAAGGGCGGTGTACCACGCGCAACCATGTAATATGATATATTATGATGAGTGGTCTTAAGAACTTCCTAAGCGACAGGCACCAGTGATGAGTGTCACGCATTACACTGTTCGGCAAGGGTTCTATTTCTGATATTAAAGTGTGTGCTTCTAAACCTGTTTACCGTTGGAAATTCTAGTATGTAAACATAATATCGTAGTCAGGGATACTTTATTAAAAAAAACTGATATGTTGCCGCATCCAGTACTGATGGAAAGTGACAATTTCTTGTTCAACGGCAGGTGGGAAGGATCAGACATTATTTGTTTATCCCCCGCCACACCTATGTCATTAAGACCACCTGAACAGCTCATTAATTCGAAGGGCGACAGCCGGTCGCTGCCTCGGCAGTAAACCTTCACGCTTCCCAGAGGCAGGTGCATCGAGTTTACAACAGTGGTGTTAGCAGTAATTTGTGTCAATCTTAACGATCGGGTGTTTTGGCTGACAAGTAACCGTCTCTGTCATATCTCCAAGCACAGTTGAACTTATAAGTTCCTGTGTTTAAACTGATTTAGCCTGTCGCTGAAGGTAAATTGACTGTTTGGTTTTGCATATCAGCGTTTCTCTAGTTCAAAATGGTTCAAATGGCTCTGAGCACTATGGGACTTAGCGTCTGAGGTCATCAGTCCCCTAGAACTTAGAACTACTTAAATCAAACTAACCTAAGGACCATTCCATGTAGGCTTTCACGGCCGCGTCTTTATCAGCAAACTCTTCCGGGCTAAGTTGCCGTGGTCGATCTGTAGAACTTCTTCTCCCTGACGTTTCGTTCTCAACTACGGAGAACATCTTCCGAGGTGAGTCGACGACTGGCTGCTAGGAGCTGGGGCCGCCGCTTATATAGAGATCGTAGGGGGCGCCACCACACGTCACGTGGCGTCGATGTGCAGCTATCTCTGGCTATCGTCTGTTCTCTCGATTGCAGGCAATCGATTGTCACGTGATTGATGCAACGTCGACCGCCATATCTTATCCAATTTTAATCCTTCTTCTTTACGATTAAAATTGTGTTGATGTTTGTGGATTTCAATTGCCTCTCTATACATACGTGTATAATAGTGCGACGTCCTCGCTAGCACGCTTGTTTCATCAAATTTTATTTCGTGATCTCCATCCTTAAAAACATGTTCCGCTGCTGCCGATTTGTCGATATGTCCCAAGCGACAGTTTCTTTTGTGCTCCGTCAACCGTGTATTGATGCTTCTTTTTGTAGTTCCTATGTAAACCCTGCCACAACTACACGGAATTTTATATAGCCCGGGGGTGGCTAGGGGGTGACGAGCATCTTTTGTTGATCTTAGGCATTCACTAATTTTCTTAGTAGGTCTAAAAATGGTCTCTACCTGAAACTTGGCTAGTACCTTTCCAATGCGATCCGTGATATTATGGATGAACGGAAGAAATACTTTTCCTGCTGATGGTTGTTGCTGTCTCCTATTTTTAGGCATTTTTCTATTTGGGTGAAGTGCTCGGTTAATCTCGTTTTTCGTATAACCATTTTTCGCAAAGGCCATTCGTAAATGATTTAGTTCTTCTTGTAAGTAGCCTGGTTCACAAATATTATTGGCCCTATATTGGCCTATATTATGGATGAACGGAAAAAATACTTTTCCAGCTGATGGTTGTTGCTGTCTCCTATTTTTAGGCATTTTTCTATTTGGGTGAAGTGCTCGGTTAATCTCGTTTTTCGTATAACCATTTATCGCAAAGGCCATTCGTAAATGATTTAGTTCTTCTTGTAAGTAGCCTGGCTCACAAATATTATTGGCCCTATCCACTAGTGTTTTTATGACCCCCTTTTTTGCCTAGGGTGGTGGTTTGAGTTCTTATGGAGGTAGCGATCAGTATGTGTACCTTTCCTGTAGACCTTATGGCCTAAGGTCCCATCCGCCCGTTTGATAACTGATATATCCAAGAAGTTAAGTTGTCCATTCTTCTCCTTCTCCATAGTAAATTTAATCTTTGGGTTGATGCTATTTAAGTGTACCAGAAAATCATTCAAGTGTTCTTCCTCATGATTCCATATTACAAAGGTATCATCCACATACCGATACCACTTCGAGGGGCTTTTTTTGGCCGACTGCAGTGCTTGATGTTCAAAATATTCCATGAATAAATTCGCAATTGCGGGACTTAGGGGGCTTCCCAAGGCTACCCCATCGATCTGTTCATAAAATTCACCATTGTACTGAAAATAGGTTGAGGATAGACAGTGTTGGAACAAGGCTACTATATCAGTAGGGAACATATCGGCTATATGGGAGAGAGCTTCATCAACTGGAACCATCGTGAACAAAGACACTATATCAAAACTGACAAGTATGTCATTAGGACCGACAGTAATTTCCCTCAATTTCTCAATGAAGTGTAGAGAGTTTTTAATATGGCTCTCAGTTTTGCCTATGTAAGGTTGTAACAAAGAGGCAAGGTGTCTGGCTAGTTCTTGGGAAGGAGCTCCAATTGCGCTGACTATTGGTCTCAAAGGAACATCAGGTTTATGTATCTTTGGTAATCCATATAATCTCGGAGGATAAGCCTCCGTTTTACAAAGATACTTTTTAAATTCTGTAGGAATGGAAGACTGTTTTATCAGACGATTGGTGGCATTCAGCACATTCGTTGTGGGATCCTTTTTCAACTTCTTGTATGTGCTGGGTTCCAGGAGATCACTGATCTTCTTGTGATAATCCTCAGTATTCATTAAAACAGTAACATTTCCCTTGTCAGCGGCAACTATAATAACATTCTTGTCTGCATTGATCTCCCGCAATGCCTTCCTTTCCCCTTGAGACAGATTGCTGCTGGGTGGCTTAGCTTTGCGAAATATCCTGGAGGTTTCCATTCTAATTTCATCAGCAGAATATGATGGTAACTGACGAATTCCTGCCTCTATATTAGCAATAATGTCCTCCACAGGAATCTTGGATGGAGTTATTGCAAAATTCCCTCCTTTAGACAGAACAGAAAGTTCTTCCTTCGACAATTCTTTTTCCGATAAATTAATAACCGTTTGGGAATTGTTTGGAATCGGTGTTTCCTGTCGACCCTCTTGTAGACGATTAAACTTCTCCTTCTGCCTATTGGAAGACACTTCTGCACTAATCTCCATAGATCTAAATATTAAACTGTCCACTTTGTTCCAATGACAAAACTGCATAGTATTGCTAATAAGTAAATGAAGATTTAGCAGTTGGCCATCACATACCGCCAGTCCTCGTCGTGTCTGATGTATCCGCTCACGTAGTAATGCCAGTTCCATACGAGAGTAAATACGGTTAGCTTGTGCCGAATGAAACATTCTTCTCACTTTTAAAAACTTGGGAACTATACCGGTATCACGACAGCGTAGCAGAAAAGTGAGTGAGCAAAGTTGTTGACCTTTCTTCTTGCGTAGGTTCTCCAGTCGTCGTACCTTAGTTGACATTTCCTCCCCGTAGAGACGTCGAATCATTCCATGTAGGCTTTCACGGCCGGCGTCTTTATCAGTAAACTCTTCCGGACTAAGTTGGATCGACCACGGCAACTTAGCTGCACATCGACGCCACGTGACGTGTGGTGGCGCCCCCTACGATCTCTATATAAGCGGCGGCCCCAGCTCCTAGCAGCCAGTCGTCGACTCACCTCGGAAGATGTTCTCCGTAGTTGAGAACGAAACGGCAGGGAGAAGAAGTTCTACAAATCGACCACGGCAGCTTAGCCCGGAAGAGTTTACTGATAACCTAAGGACATCACAAACATCCATGCCCGAGGCAGGATTCGAACCTGCGACCGCAGCGGTCGCGCGGTCCCAGACTGTAGCGCCTAGAACCGCTCGGCCACCACGGCCGGCGTTTCTCTAGTTCTCTAGTATTAATGTAGTACAGGTGTATTATTGAAGAGGTATTTTTAAATTTTCAGAAAGGCCGTGTCGTTGTGGATGTCGATATAAGCCAGACAACTTCTGCTATCTCTGTGGGAAGTTCGCCTTTGTCAGAAGTAGGAAGAGAATTTAACAGTCATAAAGAAAGCATATAAAGATTACTTTGTAGTAGAGGTAGGAGATCAAGGTAAAGAATGGGCACCACATTTCTGTTGTGCTACATGTTACTGCAAACTAATTCGATAGTGGAAAGGTAAAGAGAATGTTCGCTGTGCCCATGGCGTGGAGAGAGCCCAAGGACCACGTTACTAATTGTTATTTCTGTCTAACAAAAATTCAGGGTTTTACAAACAAAAAAATCTAAGAGGCACTTTGTTTACCTATATCTGCCTTCAGCGAGAATGCCAGTGCAACATTCTGACAGCCCTCCAGTACCTTCAAGAGCTCCAGGTCAAATTCGGAGTGACAGTGAAGTAAGTAGTACTGAAGAAATCATAGATGATGATCCTTTATATCGCTACACAAGTGAGTCATCCCCACATTTGTTAACACAAGCGGTTTTAAATGATTTAGTACGTGCCGGCCGGGGTGGCCGAGCGGTTCTAGGCGCTACAATCTGAAACTGCGCGACCGCTATGGTCGCAGGTTTGAATCCTGCCTCGGGCATGGATGTGTGTGATGTCCTTAGGTTAGTTAGGTTTAAGTAGTTCTAAGTTATAGCGGACTGATGACCTCAGAAGTTAAGTCCCATAGTGCTCAGAGCCATTTGAACCATTTTTGATTTAGTACGTCATCTAGGACTAAGTAAACAAAAGGCGCATCTGCTTGGTTCAAGATTACAAGAGTATAATCTACTCCACCAGAGTACTAAAATCAGTGTGTTCAGGCACAGAGAACATGCCTTTATTTCCTATTTTGCAGCTGACAGAGCACTGACGTTTTGCAATGACGTTGTTGGGCTAATGAAAGTGCTGTACTTCACCTACATTTCACAGGATTGGAGACTTTTCATAGATGCGTCGAAACCAAGTCTCAAGGGTGTTTTGCTCCATAATGGAAATAAAATACCTTCTGTTACAGTAGCTTACGCCTGCTTGACCAAAGAGAATTACGAATTCGTACCAAGGATGCTAAATTCAGTACAATACAATGAATACAAATGCAAAATATGTGCGGATTTCAAAGTAATTGCTATTGTATTGGAAATGCAACTAGGCTACACGAAGTATGCCTGTTTTCTTTGCGAGTGGGATAGTCGAGACAGAAATTCTCACTATGTGAAAAAGAAGCGGCCTAGGCGGAGATGGAAAGTGGGCGAAAAGAATGTACAATGTGAAAGTCTGGTAGCTCTTGAAGATATACTACTTCCACCGCTTCACATCACACTTAGCCTAATGAAACAATTCGTTAAGGCCATGGATCCAATAGGCAGTGGGTTGCATATCTAGCTTGCAGATACCCCCGCCTTTCAGCTGCAGAAATAAAGGAAGGCGTATTTGTGGGCCCACAAAACAAGGAGCTGCAAAAAGATGGAAATTTTGAAGCACGTTTAACTGACAAAGAAAAGACAGCATGGGACTGTTTCAAGACGGTGGCAGAAAACTTCCTCGGAAGAAGAAGAGCTACTAACTACAAAGCAAAGGTTAATGACTTGATCAAAGCATATCAAGATCTGAGATGCATATGATGGACTCCCATCTACACTACTTCACAGAGACGTATCGAATGAACGTGGCGAATGATTTCATAAAGACATTTCTACCATAGAAAGGCGTTATGAAAGGAAGGGGCTGCCTTCTATGTTAGCAGATTATTGCAGGGATATCATTCGAGAGAAGAAAGATTCACAATACAAGAGAAAAAAGTGATGTACAATACCATGACTTGGTCTACTCATTCAGGTTACAACGGTGTTTATTTCAACATTTTCGGTGTCCTATTGTTGTTCTTTATCTTCATGACGAGTATGCTGTGGGCACATCCTTCTTCCAAAACGACAACACTGTGTTTACAGAGCATATATTCCCGGTTTGATCGATGAACCACTCAGGCACACTACTGCACCTCGGCTGCCCCGCTAAATCACCCTATCTTAATCGTGCAGAAAAATTTCTAGGACTGTTTTTAACAGCAGGTGAAACTTAGCAGTAGCATCCCATCAGTTTGGTAGTTCTGCGGAATCTAATCATCAGTAGGTGGTTTCAGTTGGAGATGGCACACGTAAAGTGACTTGTGAATTCTTCCCTCGCCGAACTGAGATCAGTATCAAAATTAGAAGGGTTGTTACACGGCATTAGCGTGATATGTTTTAGGGGTGACTATTCTACTGTCCGATCTGCTTACCTGTCTGCGTTTTTATACTGTATACAAAATGTGTTTCTTACATATGACAAATGTTTCGTTTGTAGTTGAAAACGCGGATACCTGTAAACTGTTTGAATAAACGTACTGTAGAAGCTCCCTTTTATCTTAAAATGGTTCAAATGGCTCTGAGCACTATGGGACTCAACTGCTGAGGTCATTAGTCCCCTAGAACTTAGAACTAGTTAAACCTAACTAACCTAAGGACATCACAAACATCCATGCCCGAGGCAGGATTCGAACCTGCGATCGTAGCGGTCTCGCGGTTCCAGACTGCAGCGCCTTTAACCGCACGGCCACTTCGGCCGGCTTTATCTTAAAATTTTCCGTTTAATCAAGTAGTACATCCAATATCTACTGTTTTTTTGCAAGACAGAAAATTATCCTTAAACGAGCTAAAAATGTTGTACAAGGGTCATTCAATGAGCAATCTCTCAATTTTTTACAGCTGTTAATACGTATAAGGTGGTTAGCAACAATCTGAAAAGTTTGTAATGGTGTTGCAGGGGAAGTTGTGCTGAGAAATAATTGTTAAAAAAAATGTGTACACTGCGCCGTTTCCGAGTTATTTAGCATTAAAAGTTCGCCAGTTAGGTAGTTACACGAGAAAATTCGGCCACTTGCGTGCTCTAGAACTTGGTAATGCACAGTCTTTAGTGGGTCCTTTAGATACACCTTGCTGAAATGCTCACCCCCAGTTAAACTGTGCCTTTTTCGTAGGTGATAAATTTTGACTAGGAGAGCAAAAGCTACGACTGTTCGGTATGGGGAAACGAAATGAAGAACACGTTTGGAGACACCGCCGCTGGCGAGCTGCTTGAATTTGCGCGCGTGAGGAGGTAACTAGCTAACTTCAATGCTAAACAACTCGAAAACGTCGCAACGTATCAAAATTTTTTCTGAACAATTATTTCTCAGCATACTCTCACCTGCAAAACACTTACAAGGTTTCCAGACTGTTCCTGACCATCCTGTATGTGGAAACGTCGCTTTAGCGCTTCAACTGTAATCTTTCTTCTACACGGTTACGAAGCTTCGGATTCCGCTAGATGGGAGATCCGCAGTCAACGAACTCATTACAAGTGACGAGCTGTAACTGAATTCTTGGCTGCGGAAAAAGAAAACGTGGTGAACATCTGCAAACGATTGTGTGCCGTATATGGTAAAGATGCAGTCGATAACAGTGCTGTTGGACACTGAGTAGGGAGACTTAAAGTGTTAGGAAGTGCAGAGACTAAAATCCATGATCGGCCACGTTCGGGACGCCCTGTCACCGCCACAGCTCCCGACATGGTGAATCACATGGATGCCATTATACGTGCATATAGGAGCATCACAACTCGGCAATTGGCTCTACAGTTATCGGGGAACTTGACTGAGGCTCTTGGATATTCACGATGTGTTCACTATGGTTTCCACGAACACTCACAAAAGAAAAAAATCTATTTCATCTTAACTTTTGCGGCAATTTAAGGCTAATGGAATGATCTTTCTGTCACGGATCGTTACAGGTGACGAAAGATGTGTGCATCACTTTGAGCCGGAAGCAAAAAGGCAGTCACTTATGTGGCATCACCTGTATCAGCAAAAAATGAGAATTCAAGGTAGTTCCCTCAGCTGCAAAGTCATGATGAGTCTTTTGGGATACTGGTAGTGTCATTCTCGTGGATGTGATGCCAAAAGGGCCAATTATTAATTCGGAGACGTATGTCAATACTCTGAACAAAGTCACATCTGAAAGATAGATATTATTTTAAACTCATAAACCGTGTTCGAAGTGTTCCGTCTGACAAGAATCCAAAAGAAATTTTGTACCAACAGGATAACGCACGTTCACACACAAGTCTCAGAACGCAGCAACCTACCGCCAAATTGTGTTGGACATTATTACCTCAGGCATCCTACAGCCCAGACCTATCGCCCTCGAAATTCCATCTGTTTGGGCCACATTCCCCTGGGACACACTTTGAAAATGATTCATGCAGTGGAAACGCAGCTACGAGCACACGACAAGAGCTTTAACCAACATATACTCTTATCCAATGCTGGCGTAAGGCCATAGAACGTGATGAAATAATACAAGTAAAACAATTGTTTACTGGTATTGTCACGGAACTATATATCTTAAGTATAAATATACAGGGTGGTCCATTGATAGTGACCGAGCCAAATATCTCACGAAATAAGCATCAAGCAAAAAAACTACTAAGAATGAAACTCGTCTAGCTTGAAGGGGGAAACCAGATGGCGCTATGGTTGGACCGCTAGATGGCGCTGCCATAGGTCAAACGGATATCAACTGCGTTTCTTTAAATACGAACCCCCAATTTATTAAAAAATGGTTCAAATGGCTCTGAGCACTGTGGGACTTAAGATTTATGGTCATCAGTCCCCTAGAACTTAGAACTACTTAAACCTAACTAACCGAAGGACATCACACAACACCCAGCCATCACGAGGCAGAGAAAATCCCTGACCCCGCCGGGAATCGAACCCGGGAACCCGGGCGTGGGAAGCGAGAACGCTACCGCACGACCACGAGATGCGGGCCCCAATTTATTACATATTCGTGTAGTATGTAAAGAAATATGAATGTTTTATTTGGACCACTTTTTCACTTTGTGATATATGGCGCTGCAATAGTCACAAACGTATAAGTACGTGGTATCGCGTAACATTCCGCCAGTGCAGAAGCTATTTGCTTCGTGATACATTACCCGTGTTAAAATGGACCGTTTACCAATTGCGGAAAAGGTCGATATCTTGTTGATGTATAGCTATTGTGATGAAAATGCCCAACGGGCGTGTGCTATGTATGCTGCTCGGTATCCTGGACGACACGTCCAAGTGTCCGGACGGTTCACCGCATAGTTAAGTTATTTAAGTAAACAGGAAGTGTTCAGTCACATGTGAAACGTCAAACACGACCTGCAACGAATGATGATGCCCAAGTAGGTGTTTTAGCTACTGTCGCGGTTAATCCGCACATCAGTAGCAGACAAATTGCGCGACAATCGAGAATCTCAAAAAAGTCGGTGTTGAGGATGCTACACCAACATCTATTGCACCCATACCATATTTCGATGCACCAGGAATTGCATGGCGACGACTTTGAACGTCGTGTACAGTTCTGCCACTGGGCACAAGAGAAATTACGGGACGATGACAGATTTTTTGCACGCGTTCTATTTAGCGACGAAGCGTCATTCACCAACAGCGGTAACGTTAAACCGGCATAATATGTACTATTGGGCAACGGAAAATCCGCGATGGCTGCGACAAGTGGAACATCAGTGACATTGGCAGGTTAATGTATGATGCTGCATTATGGGAGGAAGGATAATTGGCCCCCATTTCATAGATGGCAGTCTAAGTGGTGCAATGTATGCTGATTTCCTACGTGATGTTCTACCGATGTTACTACAAGATGTTTCACTGCATGACAGACTGGCGATGGATGTCCGGCACATAGCTCGCGTGCGGTTGAAGCGGTATTGAATAGCATATTTCATGACAGGTGGATTGGTCGTCGAAGCACCATACCATGGCCTGCACGTTCACCGGATCTGATGTCCCCAGATTTCTTTCTGTGGGGAAAGTTGAAGGATATTTGCTATCGTGATCCACCGACAACGCCTGACAACATGCGTCAGCGCATTGTCGATGCATGTGCGAACATTAAGGAAGGCGAACTACTCGCTGTTGAGAGGAATGTCGTTATAGGTATTGCCAAATGCATTGAGGTTGACAGACATCATTTTGATCATTTATTGCATTAATATGGAATTTACAGGAAATCACGCTGCAACAGCATGCGTACTCAGAAATGATAAGTTCACAAAGGTACATGTATCACATTGGAACAACCGAAATAAAATGTTCAAACGTACGGTACCTACGTTCAGTATTTTAACTTAAAAAACCTGCCTGTTTCTAACTGTTCGTCTAAAATTATGAGCCATATGTTTGTGACTATTACAGCGCCATCTATCACAAAGCCAAAAAAGTGGTCCAACTAAAAAATTCATATTTCTTTACGTACACGGTGGCTGTGTGGTTCTAGGCGCTCCAGTCCGGAGCCGCGCTGCTGCTACGGTCGCAGGTTCGAATCCTGCCTCGGGCATGGATGTGTGTGCTGTCCTTAGGCTAGTTAGGTTTAAGTAGTTCAAGTTCTAGGGGACTGGTGACCACAGCAGTTAAGTCCCATAGTGCTCAGAGTCATTTTTTTATCCGTTTGACCTATGGCAGCGTCATCTCGCGGGTCAACCATAGCGCCATCTGGTTTCCCCCTTCAAGCTAGGAAAGTTTCGTTCTTTGTAGTTTTTTCGTTTGTCGCTTATTTCGTGAGAGATATTTGGCCCGGTCACTATCAATGGACCACCCTGTATATTGAGAAAAATTGTGAAGCATTATGTACTGAATGACCATAGTACAAGCAAGAAAAAGATTTCACATTGAAGCTCATTCAAGTACTCAAATTCCTTTACATATGTAATGCTCCTCTTGATGCAAAGGTACCCCTCCCCCATCTCTTCCCCTCCCTCCCTTCTTCAGGTCTCCCTCATCTCCTTGAACCTGGCAGATCCTCTGTATTGATCATCATCAGTGTGCCACGTCAGTGTTGTGTTTCGTGCTATTTCTCGTGTGCGTCCAGAGGTGTGATTTTAATTGTGTACTGCCTTGAGGTTCGCCGTCAGTGTGCTATGCCATCCGTCAACACCTTCATGCTCCAGTCATACTGTGCCTTGTGTTCTTTTAATCGTCGCAGAGTGTGGCTTTTTGTGTGTGCTACTTTTAAACAGTTTTTTTATCTCCATTTTACAGTCACCCCGTTTTTTTTGTATATTGCCTTCCATGATGTTCTCCCTTTTGTATATCTATGTTCGCCTTCTTCTCTCCTTTGCTGTTTTTAAATGTCTTCTATTGTTTTGTTCTATGTCTTTCGGCTGAAGAGCAGCGCATATGCTGCTGCCAGCCCGCCCCGATGGGGAATTGAAATACAATAAAGAAAAAAAAAAAAAAAAAAAATGCAAAGGTAAGAGAGCCTAGGTTTCTAAGACGAAGAATTTTAATGTTGGCTTAATGTCGTCCCCTGTTTACCCGTTATCAGTTCTGTAGCAGATTTGATCAGCACATGGAACAAATATATAGTGGCTGTGTAAGGTAGCAGTGACTTATATACCCTCCTGTGTGCTCCAGTGGCATAGCGACGCCGGCGAAACGCAGTAGCTGGACGCACACGTACACTTCCTGGCTGCAGAACCAGCAGCAGCTGCACGTAACTCGGCTGGAGGACGACGTCCCCGAACAGCAGTCGCCTACTGCTGAAGAGGAAGGCTTCTTGAGCACTGTGCGTCTGAGTTCGCCCAGCCATCATTCAGTATCTACAGTGCCAAGTCACACAGGACAGCAGGTACAGCGAAAGGTTTCAGTATATAGCAATGTTGTAGCTGTTAACTGCAGAGATTTTACAGTAATCGATATAGTCTGATTTTAGAAACAAACAATGTTGCCTTGAAATACTAGATAGGTGTATATCCAGATATTGCAGTGAAAGATGTGTTCTTAACTGTGACCCAAACCCATAAACCTATTGCCAACAGCTCTTTCGAATACTGTGATACTGAAGTTTCAACAAACAAAAGGTGTTCAAGTCACAGTACTGCATCTTCGTGTGAAAATCCTACATCAGTGATCTTATTCGCATCACCCGAGATTACATGAGGAATGTCACAATTTTCTTTATTAAACAATGGAAAATCCAGGATGGAATGTAACAACACCAGAGAAGGAAAGTTGCTGCTCACCATGTACAGAGAAGGAAAGTTGCTCCTCACCATATACAGAGAAGGAAAGTTGGTGAGTAGCAATTTTCATTATTGACTGTGTGTGTTCGTCGGTGCGCCTGACGCTTTGCTTCATTTGAAAAGAGGCAAAATCGTGACTCGTCAGACAACACTACACGCTTACAGTCAAGTACTGCTGACTTCATGTGCTCGTTGTCCCGTTGAAGATGTGCATATTTTGTAACAAGATACTGAGTATATTTTTGTTCTTCTGTTTATCTTGCACTTTTTAATTTTATGTATGTTTAACACCAACTTCGTACTTCGTCTTTTCTGTATTTTTTAAATTATGATGGTAGCTCACAAGAGTCGAAGCCGGTAAACTGGTATAAGCCCAACCAGTACGATCAAAACGGTTTTTCGAAAATAAATCGCGTGTTCGTATTTGCCAATGTCAAATTTCTGTGTCGGCCTTTCGGGAGCGAAATCTATAGATGTGAGTAGTAGAGTCAGTTAAAAAGTTTTCTGGATGTAGAGATACCTCATCTCGTAAAAAATAGCTGTTATGGGTGTTTCAGCTACTGTGACGTCGAAGACAGTTCTTTTTTTTTTTCAACTTGACGGCAAATACCTTAGTAAATGATAGCTATAGGTCGATTGCAAACAGTGTTTTCAGTCATAGAGAGGATGTTCTGATGTAACATTCAAAAAGATTTACAAGGAATTTACACGTCGGGTCACGCAGAGAACTCAGAACATAAGCACCTGCAACGTATTATGTATAAGTGGTCAACAATTCATCAGTATTGTTTGTCTCTAAAGTCTGCAGCAAGTCAAAGGAGTTCGTTACACTATTTCAAAATATGATGATATATAAGCTTGGAAAGCCGCACATATCTTATTTTGGAGAATGTAAACTCCATTGCGGGGGTTGGAGATCTCGGGGATGGGCATTATGAAAGAAGTAAGCATCTAGAGGGCACAGATGTGAACTGCTCTTCAATATTGCCCGTCTTTCGGGCTCTGCGTTATGCTGGAATGACTCAAGAAATTGAAAAAGGTCCAGCATTAACTACACGGGTGACACATTTATTTGGTGACCACTAAAATATCTGTACCTTTTAGCAACAGTAGGGGGCATTTAAATTGCTAGGACTTCCGGAAAAAATAAGTGGTCTGTTTTCCATAGTAAAATCTTCCTTTTTTTCGGTACCTTTGGTGGCCATGTGTCCTTACGAGTTATACTAAATTTCCGATAAATCCAGTAACAGAATATATCGACAGCTGTATTTCAACAAAACCCTCTGCCATGCACTTAGCGGTGGTTTGTAGAGAGAGTATAGATATAGATGTAGGTATAGAACTTCCCATTGGCAACGGAGAGAGGTAAAGCAATCGAAGCCACATGCGCCAAGGAACAAACAATATTTTGTAGTGGGAGTCTTAATCGAACAGTGAAGAACAAACTTCGACTCTTGCAGTGAGTTATATGCGTGACCGCTGTTGCAATTAACGTAAAGCTGTCCGCACATTTATTTATTTATTTATTTATTTATTGTTCCGTGGGACCACATTTAGGAGAAGTCTCCATGGTCATGGAACGAGTCAATACATGAAATTATAACACGATTGTAGAAACAGATAAAATGAAACAAGTCGTTAGTTTAAATAAAGAAAATCAAGAATGTAACACTGGAATTTGCTTAATTTTTTATCTCTTCCAGGAGCTCCTCGACAGAATAGAAGGAGTGAGCCATGAGGAAACTCTTCAGTTTAGACTTAAAAGTGTTTGGGCTACTGCTAAGATTTTTGAGTTCTTGTGGTAGCTTATTGAAAATGGATGCAGCAGAATACTGCACTCCTTTCTGCACAAGAGTCAAGGAAGTGCATTCCACATGCAGATTTGATTTCTGCCTAGTATTAACTGAGTGAAAGCTGCTAACTCTTGGGAATAAGCTAATATTGCTAACAACAAACGACATTAAAGAAAATACATACTGTGAGGGCAATGTCAAAATTCCCAGACTATTGAATAGGGGTCGACAAGAGGTTTTCGAACTTACACCACACATAGCTCGAACAGCCCGTTTTTGAGCCAAAAATACCCTTTTTGAATCAGAAGAATTACCCCAAAAAATAATACCATATGACATAAGCGTATGAAAATATGCGAAGTATACTACTTTTCGTGTTGAAATGTCACTTATTTCAGATACTGTTCTAATGGTAAATAAAGCGGCATTTAGTTTCTGAACAAGATCCTGAACATGGGCTTTCCACAACAGCTTACTATCTATCTGTACGCCTAGGAACTTGAACTGTTCCGTCTCGCTTATAACATGCCCATTCTGTCTGATTAAAATGTCAGTTCTTGTTGAATTGTGGGTTAGAAACTGTAAAAACTGAGTCTTACTGTGATTTAGCATCAAATTATTTTCCACAAGCCACGAACTTACTTCATGAACTACATTATTTGATAATGTTTCAATATTACACACAAGATCCTTCACTACCAAGGTGGTGTCATCAGCAAACAGAAATATTTTTGAATCACCTGTAATACTAGAAGGCATATCATTTACATAAATAAGGAACAGCAGTGGCCCCAGCACCGACCCTTGGGGAACGCCCCATTTAACAGTGCCCCATTGGGACTGAACATCATTACCACTCTCAATATTGCGGAGGATTACCTTCTGCTTTCTGTTCTTAAAGTAGGAGGCGAACCAATTGTAAGCTACTCCCCTTACTCCATAATGTTCCAACTTCTGCAGTAATATTTTGTGGTCAACACAGTCAAAAGCCTTCGTTAAATCAAAGAAAACACCTAACGTTCTCAACCTTTTATTTAATCCGTCCAAAACCTCACAGAGAAAAGAGAATATAGCATTTTCAGTTGTTAAGCCATTTCTAAAACCAAACTGTACATTTGACAGCAAATTATGTGAATTTAAATGCTGCAGTAACCTTGTATATACAAGCCTCTCGATAACTTTAGCAAACACCGATGGCATAGAAATAGGTCTATAATTGTCAACATTATCCCTGTCTCCCTTTTTATAAAGTGGCTTCACTACCGAGTACTTTAATCGGTCAGGAAACCGACCACTGCTAAAGGAAAAGTTACAGATATGGCTAAGTACTGAGCTAATATACGTGGAACAATACTTCAGTATTCTGCTAGATACCCCGTCATATCCATGAGAGTTCTTGGTCTTTAGTGATTTAATTATTAACTCAATCTCCCTCTTGTCAGTATCATGGAGGAGCATTTCAGGTAACAGTCTCGGAACACTTTTTTCTAAGAGCGCTATATGATTCCCTGTTGGGACTAGGTTTCTATTTAGTTCACCTGCTATATTCAGAAAGTGATTATTAAGTACTGTACATATATGCGACTTATCAGCAACACGGACATCCCCACTACGCACTGATTCTATATCCTCGACCTGTCTCTGCAGACCAGCCACTTCCTTTACGACTGACCATATGGTTTTAATTTTATCCTGAGACTTAGCTATTCTATCTGCATACCACATACTTTTTGCCTTCCTAATAACTTTTTTAAGCACCTTACAATACTGTTTGTAATGGGCTGCTGCATTTAGATTTTGACTGTTTCTAACGTTTTGATATAATTGCCACTTTGTTCTACAAGATATTCTTATCCCTTTAGTCAGCCACCCAGGCTGCCTGTTTGTGCTAGTACCCTGTTTTAAACGTTCTAACGGAAAGCAACTTTCAAAGAGCACGAGAAAAGTCTTGAGGAAAGCATTATATTTATCGTCTACTGTATCAGCACTATAAACATCTTGCCAATCTTGTTCCTTGATAAGGTTTACAAAAGTCTGTACAGCAACTGGATCAGCTTTCCTAAAAAGTTGGTAACTATATTTAACATGTGTTGAAGCACAAAAATCTTTTAGACTTAAAATTTGTGCATCATGATCTGAAAGGCCATTCACTTTTTTGCTAACAGAATGCCCTTCTAATAATGACGAATGAACAAAAATATTGTCTATGGTTGTTCTACTGTTCCCTTGCACTCTCGTTGGAAAGAATACGGTTTGCATAAGATTATATGAATTAAGGAGGTCTACCAGCATCCTTTTCCTTGCACAATCACTTATACAATTAATATTGAAGTCACCACATATAACTAACTTTTTGTATTTCCTATAAAGTGAACCAAGAACCTCCTCTAGCTTTAGCAAAAATGTTGTGAAATCGGAGTCTGGGGATCTATAAATAACAACAGTAAGAAGTTTAGCTCCACTAAATTTAACCACACCTGCACAACATTCAAACACCTTTTCAGTGCAGTACTTTGAAACATCAATTGACTCAAATGGGATACCGTTTTTCACATACATGGCTACTCCCCCACACCGCAAAGAGCTCCTAGAAAAGCTGCCAGCCAACCTGTATCCTGGTAAAGGAAGTCTCTGAATTATCTCCTTATTTAAGAAGTGTTCAGATATACCAATAATTTCAGAGTCAACATCTATAAGCAGTTCACTAACTTTATCTCGAATACCTTGTATATTTTGATGAAATATACTAATTCCCTCATTAATCGGATACCCAAGCTTTGTAGAAAGTGGTTTCTTTGTTAGAGAGACTTCCCTTAAGCAGAAATACCTATCAGCTGACTTCAATCTAAAAAAGGTACAGCTCTAACACCCACAACTACCGGAATTTTCCCATGAGTGATCCCACCACCCCCACCTATGCTGTCACCTATAAGTTTTGCCAACCTCCCCTTCCCATACCTGTTGAGGTGCAGGCCATGTCTGGTGAAACCCGTCCTACTGATAGACTCCACCGACACCACTGAAATGTGACTCATGCCTTCTGTCATCAGCGCACCCCCAAGTCTCATGTTATTACGCCTGACGGCTATATTAAGATGAGGCCGATCGTGACGCTGAAACAGTTCCACGAAATGCACATTCGTGTTGCCAGTCTGAGTGGCTATCTTTTCCAGGTCACCATCTATGTCATACTTCCCATCCCTATCAATACTATTACCAGCCCCACCCACAATCACTACCTGATCCTCTTTAGTAAAATCCCTACATAACCCCCCTATGTTAAAAGTCACCTGAGCCAATCCTGCATTAGGCTTCACAATGCTGGTGACCTGGTACTCACTCCCCAAAACTTCCTGCAACTGCTGGCCTACACCTCTACCATGAGAACTACCTAACAGCAGAACCTTCTTCTTTCTCTTAGACTTTGCAACTGTCCTAGCCACCGTAACTGCTGAGGTCTGCTGCATACTTCCTACATCTACAGCTACGTACAACATATGTTACATATTTAACTTCAGATTGAACAACATCATTCTTAGCGGGTTCGTCTCCTGCTATTTCTACACCAATATAAAAAGGATTAACACCTTGAAATAGTTTATTCTTACATTTGCACTGATTTTCTAAATCTACCCAGGATTTGACCTTCCCAATTTCTGCACTACATTCAGGTTTGGAATACGTAACAAACTTAAAGGTATTCCGCCTACCATATTTTCTCCATGGGACACCTGATGACTTGTCCGGCTTCAAACTAAAAGGTCCAAGTTTATTGGTACACGCTAGTCTAACCTTCTCTAAAGCAGTCAGAAGGATTAGTAAAAGAAATCTAACCATAAAACTGCTACAGTTCTCTACATATATTTTTGACTGATTTGATTGTTATTTTTCAAATTTAGTTTCTGTTCTGAAATAATTAAGTTATTTCACCTATTGAACATGTAGGTATCTGAAACAATCGTTACCAAAAGTGAAATTAGTTCTTGACTCGAAACTTGATGGTACACGAAGTATTTAGCTCTGAACGTCAAAGGTAGTTAAGCGTATCTTATTTTTACGACCATTCGTCAGACACAGATCCATGGTCTATTAATTTTCTAAAGATGTCGGAGAACCGTTGATAAAAAATGTTTGGGATGATTAATTAGGAGTTTCACTTGAAATATATGAGACCCAGCATCCACTTTACCAGTATAGTGATGCCCTGGCAGGTAAAAGGGGTTGAGAACAAGTAACACATTTAGAAAACCTATATAAAAAGATGTAAATGTTCGTTCGTTCAAAATCTTAGATCTACAAAAATTCTTCGCCGATTGCTTCAAAATTTTGACGCAACCGAACGTTCGTATACGTTACCGAAATGTTGTATTTACGGTTTATCACTCTATGACTTGAATACTACTATGGAATCTGAATTTGCAATAACAATTGATAAGGCTCAAGGTCAAAGAAAGTGGTGAGAGAGGAAAGAGGAGGTGGGCAGAGGGGTGGGAGGAAGTGAATGCAGAAAGCGAAAAGGAAGAGATGGGCAGAGAGAGGAGCAAAAGGAAATGGGGAAAGAGGGGGAGGAGGTGATGGACAGAAAGAGAAGTACGAGGAGGTGATGAACAAGAGAGGGAGAGGAGGAGATGGAAAGAGACACGATAATCGAACATATCCTTTGTCTAATTACGCTACATATTCATTATTGTCGATTACATAATTGATTCTTTAGAACTGTCAGTTTTACCTGCTACATGCTAAAAGTGCTTAAACATTTCGCTATATTACTCACGTGTGCGTGGCCCCTATTTTGTGACATAAACCGTGCAAAATTGTGGATTTTTACCTCATAAGATATTAACCCAGGAACGACAACCGAAACAGCTGTGTTAACACTGAAATAAAATCTATCACACAGGTTTATTCAATTTGTAAAATCTTGCATACTTATTCCAGTACTCATCCATCTCGCTGTATAGAGGAATTTGTAAAAACAAATATATATTTTTAAAAAATAAACACAAAATATCGAACTGCTTGGAATTGCAAAAGAGCTGCAGATGAAGAAAGGAGCTTTTACCATGAAGAAAAAAGTAATATGAGGAAGAAAAAACTCTTAAACATTTACATAGTGGCATTACATCAGAAAGTAGCATTTTCATAATTATGAGCTATTGATGTCAATGTTCTTTTGGTAGACTGAGCAGTCGGAAGCAAGCAGATCGCCATCGAGGACCAGCACTCTGCAGGACTGGCAGCCATCTCTGGAGGACTTGGATGACGAGCTCCTGACAGACGACGGTGCACCACCCATTGACAGGCTGCCATCAATCGTCCCATCGTACACCAGCATGCAGAGCGGGAGGTAAAAACGATATCCTAGTTATAATGTGCGGAATAATTGTTTTAAACTACTACCATTTATTAAGATGTCGATATCTGGAAGGGCTCAGTTTTAATCGGTCCTTTGTTCAGACTTTCTCACATCCGTTATCTGACTCAGGTGACAGCGTTATCACCTAGAAGTGTGCGAAATTCTCCACAGATCACAATGCTTCATTCGCGTCTATTAACTCGTTCTTAATTTTAACACTGCTGGGATTTATAATATGGCTTTTAGTTGTTTATTGAAGCTTTAAGCGTGGCTGTAAGATGTAGTCGGATGACTGAGTTGCCGAGGTCCAAATGCGAGGAGCCATCAGACACGCAACATTAAGTGATTAGAAAGATTCATGGAACACACCTCTTTCATTATTTTATTCGCATTTACCTTCTTTACTAGTTGTCTTACAGTTTGTACCTATCACACAGGAAGGATTGGTGGAAAGAAAGGTAGCTAAGGGCTCTGGATTGCTCAGCTTACATCGTTCACAAGATTTGGGAAAAATGCAATCCACATTTCAAGGAAGATGTCGATCGACTCCTGCGCATGTCTCCCGGTATCTGCTTGAAAGCTTAAGTGTCTTGTTAGCCCACACTTCAATACCTACTATTTTATAACTTTGTCCTTCAATACTTCAGTAACATAAAGCGTAAAATCAGGAACACAGAAACAGAAATCTTCGGCGAGACCCCTATTTCGCTACCTTTTAGCTGAGGGTGAGAATGCACCCAAAGAAATTGGAAGCCCCGAGAAAATCTAAGTTGTAACTGGTTTTATGTGCACTGTAGGTTTGAAAACATCTGCCTTCGTATCTGAGTAGTCATCATGGCTGATTGCCGTGCACAGGACCTCGGTTCAGTTATCCGTACTGCCAGAGATTTTTTATTCGCCGAAGGTCTGGAGCACGTCCAGTCTGTCGCTGATCCCGGCTGAGGAGCTACTTGCTTGCTAAGTAGCGGCTCGAAGATCTGCAAAGCCTACAACGACCGGGAGAGCGGTTTGCAGACCCCAGGCCCTCCAGACGGCATGCAAATGGCACCATTGGGAAACGATGACTAGGTGGTCGGTCGGTCCCGATTGACCTGTCTGACGCCAGAACGGTGATGCTACATTTTTTAGGTTTAAAAACACCAGTCGTACCCTCAAACGGGTCTAACGTACCTTGTCCACCAGCAGTGGCTATTAAAAAACTAAACTCCTCCAGAATAGGCCATGAAGGCCCAACGGTACTGCACGGCCGCCGTGTCATACTCAGCTCATAGGCATCACTGGATGCAGATACGGAGGGGCATGTGGTCAGCACACTGCTCTCCCTGCCGTATGTCAGTTTCCGAGACCGGAGCCGCTACTTCTCAATCAGATAGCTCCTCAGTTTACCTCGAAATGGCTGAGTGCACCCCACTTGCCAACAGCGCTCGGCAGACCGGATGGTCACCCATCCAAGTGCTAGCCCAGCCCGACAGCGCTTAACTTCGGTGAACTGACGGGGACCGGTCTTATCACAGCGGCAAGGCCGTTGTCCAGTGGCTGTTAACGTAATCAGGATAGGTGCCGGGAGATGGGGATTCTAAGGGTCCTCGAATGGCAAAAATTCTGCAAAATTACAAACTGTTTAATACAGAACACTTTCCAGTTGCTGTCGGCCGGTTAACCCGCGTTGGTTAGCTTGCGATCTGTTCGGCTGGAGAAAACATATAAACCACATAAAAGCGCCCATTGTGACACTAATCCTACCTACTGTCAACAAAAACCCGACACTGTTTAAGACTGCACAAGTAGAACTGGGAATCACAAGAAAATAAGTATGATATTATCATTAAAATCCTTGGTATCTGTGCTACATCTCGGCACGAGCGCAGCTCACTGTTTGTTTGGAACGCTCATACGTGAGAATCCTTTTTTGCTTATTATATTAAGTGACTATTGGTAAATCAAGCGTTCTCCGACAGACAATGAGCGTCAGTGTTCTGAGCGCTCTGTTGTGAATGTTGTATGCAATGCGAGCATTGTACGCGATCGTAGCGAGTTACTTAGTTAATTTTTAAGCCATTTGTTGTGAGCTGTCGTGGTTGATGATGGTGAACCACAAATTCTGCACAAGCAAGCGAGAGACATAATTTGCGGGATAGACGCTTTCATCAAGCACAAAGCACGTGTATGTGCGTACCGTTAAGTGCCGCTTTGAACCGGCAACAATGCAATTCCCGTCCTTGTCTCGACCTGCGCTAACCGCCATCGTTCGTGATCGGACTATAGAGTCCGGTCCACGAACCATGGCGGTTTGCGCATGTCGAGGTACAGACGGGAATTGCATTGTTGACGATTCCAAGCCACAATTAAGGTACGCGTATGCGCGTGCTTTCCGCTTGAAGAAAGCATATATCCTGCAAAATATGTCTCTCGCCTGCTTATGCAGAATTTATCACTTACTTCCACAATCAGTGATGACAAATCGCAACAACTGGAATCTAAAGTAACTGATCAACTCGCTACGATCACATTTAATGCTCGCATTAGATACAGCATTCACAGCAGAGCGCTCATAATACTACTGAGCGCTCATTGGCTGTCGGAGAATACGTGACGTAGGTTGCGCAGAACAAGCCTGAACTCGACCCGCCATAGTTCACAACTCCAACTATAGTCAACCGCAAAACCATGCATAGATAAAGGCCAGAATTTAAAGCACATCCAGAGGGTAGTGGGTCTCACACAAAACTCAGCGACAAGAAGTTGCTAAATCTGAAAACTGACAACAATCAAACTTGCGATAAACTGAAGTGTTTGCCTAAAAGAGTGACTGAATGATGTTGAAGGTGGAGGAACAGCCGGCCGGAGTGGCCGTCCGGTTCTAGGCGCTACAGTCTGGAACCGAGCGACCGCTACGGTCGCAGGTTCGAATCCTGCCTCTGGCATGGATGTGTGTGATGTCCATAGGTTTGTTAGATTTAATTAGTTCTAAGTTCTAGGCGACTGATGACCTAAGAAGTTAAGTCGCATACTGCTCAGAGCCATTTGAACCAGGTGGAGGAACAAACAGGAAACTTAAATCCACTGAGGTAGAATCTAAGGCTGCATGTGAAATGAATTGGTCGAGATTAATTATTAGAGATTAGCTAAATGTAGTAACTGCATTCGACTATCAATCGTGAGACTTACATATCTGTCTTATATTTCCTTGTTTCATAGAGAAGATTCTTTTTAATTGTCACATATGGTACTGTTGGCTTTTCTTTAATATTCAGTGTAGATAGTCAATGTAGATAGTCGACAGCTTAGGTGTTCGATACTGTTCGCATTCTAAATCGATGTCTAATAATATAAGTAAGTAGATTGTTTCCCATAATTTTGGAATGTAACATGTTTTTCAAATGCAACACTTATGATGCGATTTAAATATCTTCATTGTGGGTGTGAATGTTAGTGCAGAGAAGTAAAAATAACAATAAGTATGTTGCAAAATCGCCGTTATGTCATATTAGTTGGATAAGATTTATAACTCCTCACAAAACTTGGATTAAATGTGATTTTGGACGACAGAAATCTTTCTGAACTCTTGCGCAATTAAGTTTCTTTGGAAATATTGACTTAAAACCAATATCAGGAATAATCATATAATTGCAGTTACCATCATTACTGAATTGCAATTAATTAATTTCGCAAAATATGTAACTTATTTCGATTTTAAATAAACAGTAGGCCAAACACCACTAAAACAAAATGTAATAGGTAAACAGGTATGGTTGAGATCTCCTTTGGTAGAGAAACAATATCAAGGATCGTCTCATACCCAATACCTGATTCATAATTTATATAAAAGACGAAAGTAGTAGGGAAGTGCCGGTACATGGACAGAGGAATGATTTAAGTTTGCATAAGAAATAAAGTGAGTGTTTGCAAAAACGATATGGATACATCCTAATGGCGATGACGTTGTAGACAGATTTCCTTGGCCTCATCGCATATGCAGTGTTCATCGATTTTGACTCCTAGAGTCATTAATTAGAAAATATTGCAAAAAACATTCACGAAGATTGCTATTGCATTTTATTATTCGAAATGAAGTGAAATACTAACCTAAGTTTCCATCATGTCCTTATACTCATCATCCCCCTTCTTGTCCTCATTGAATAACCACTTCACTTTTTCATCAGTAGCCGTACACACAAGTTTTTACAACATTAGTATCACTGGTAGCTAAGAAATACTATATTTTTGACGTTTTGTTCACACGCTGGCAAACTGTTTAGTTATACTAAACATTATAATGTTTGTAAGTAGGTAATCTGTAGCAAAGTGCACACAAAAATGATTAAGTAGCATTCATTATTTGAAGACACAAAAACATTGTGAAGAACAAGAGAAAAGAAACCTTGTACATTCTTCAAACTTATGAGTAGAGAGTTAATCCTGAAAATAATATATATATATATATATATATATATATATATATATATATATATATATATATATATATATGCAAGTACTATATTATCTCAATTTCTACTGTTTTTATGAAATTAATTATGCATAGCCTATCGGAGGATGATATTTCACATCTGTAAGAAAACAGTTGACAACTTTCTGTTTTAAAAACGAATAATAAAAAATATGTAAAACACACATTGCTTCTCTCTCCCCCCTCCCCCCCCCCTCTCTCGCTCTTTTTTCGTATCATTTTCTTAATAAAGAAGTTCCTAATGACAGACACATTCAAGTAAAACAATGAAAACGAGAAAAGAAATGAATAAAAAGTTGTCGGGTTTCCAGTTGCATTAAGTGATTAAAATTACACGACCTTTTGGCCAAGCACTCCTTGCTCACAGTCAAGTGCTAGGACAGGCAGTGGCTGCTAATATGCCCCTTATATAAATTAGCTGCTGGTGCTGGTGGCATCGCCATGTGTCGGGATACTTTGAAGTGGCGCAATCACTGGATCCCACCCTTTGCTGAGCTGCAGCCCACCAGTGACCACATGGTTGAAGCGGGCACATTCAACGCCGAGTCAAAGTATGCCCACACAGGGCGTCGCCGCGAGCAACAGCAGCTAATGTTATATAAGGGGCATACTAGCAGCCTCTGCCTGTCATAGCACTTGACAATCGCCACGAAGTGCTTGGCGGAAAGCTCGTGTAATTTTAATCAGTCGACGTGGCTGTAAATCTGAGAACTTTTTACGAGGGTAACCCCAAAAGTAAGGTCTCCTATTTTTTTATAAGTACAGAACTCTGTTTGTGTGGCAGTTGGTCACACTGTTATGAAGAGTGCTTCACGCGCTGTGTGTAAACATGCGCACACCGGGCTGAGGCGCTCAGTCTTGGCTTGGTATCTACTGAGAATGGAGCTTCAGTTGGATGTTACCGCCAAGTGCGAATTGCGCGCAATTATTCGGTTTTCGAACGCAAAAGGCACTGTACCGATTGAAATCCATCGCCAATTGACGGAGTTGCATGGTGAGTCGTGCATGGTTGGCAAAAATGTTCGTAAGTGGTGTAGAGAGTTTGCAGTTTGTCGAATCGAAATTCACGACGAACAAAGGAGCGGAAGACCGTCAATTTCTGAGGAGACAGTGTTGTAGGTTGAGCAAAGCATGCGTAAAGATCGGCGGAACATCCTGGATGATCTCTGCACGTTGGTTCCTGAGGTTTCCCGAAGCACCGCTCACAGAATTTTAACGGGAACATTGAACTACCGGAAGGTGTGCGCAAGATGGGTGCCACGCATGCTGTCTGAGGACCACATGTGGCAACGAGTTGATGCATACCCGTGCATTTCTTCACCGCCTTGCAGCCGAACAGGACAACTTTCTGGACTCAATTGTCACGGTGACGAAACCTGGGCATACCACTTTACACCTGAGACCAAGCAACAATCACGCCAGTGGCGGCATCCTCCTTCGCAGCTTGGCGGCGAGCTGGTATGACACGGGTATACAAAAACTGCCACAGCGTCTATAAAAATGCATCGACAGAAACGGTGATTATGTCGAAAAATAGCTAAATGTTCAAGCTGTAAACTGATGTAAACCGTTGTAGAATTAGCAGGTCTGTGTACTTATAAAAAAAATAGAAGGCCTTACTTTTGGGATTACCCTCGTATTCAATGTTACCGGCGCGAGACTGTGCAATCGAGAAAACATATGTTGGAGGGAAAAGATATACTAAGTTCTAACTATGGTTATGGTTTTTCTTAGCCCGAAAAACTTGTGAGAATTGTGTCATGGTGACCACATATTACTACTCATACCACATTCAGACCATAAGTGAAACCCTTCATCACTACACCAGTGTGTGTATGAATTACTATATTGATTGACCAAAGACCACCACACCAATCAGCAGATTTCTGATAAAATGTATTTAGAATTCTTTGCAATACATTTGGAAGTGGCAACACAAACAAGAAGGCCTTTCATAGATGTGCATACTGATTAAGTAGAGTTGAATCACATTAGAATCTCGGGGAGAGGAGTGTGGCATTATGCAGCAGAGATTCCATCTGCAGTACAGTTTAAAATTGTGAAATATTAACCCTTTTCAAAATTTGTCTTCAGTCAGAAGTGCCATCGCGGCTTTGGACCAACTGGCCACGCGCTTCTTACCCCATCCCCTCTCTACTCGAAAAATTCAGACGTTTCACATCAGAGGAGTGAGAGAAGACAATAATACTGCTCTCACTTCAAGTCACGTACTTATGTCACCAAAGATTTAAGGTCAACATCGATCCAGAGAGCTCGTTGCTCCCCTTTTTTACACCTTGAAATGTTTACTGAATTGCTTTTTTTGCTTCCAACTACTCTGTTACTCTCAGAAATAAAGGTCCATTAAAGTCACTTAAGTGACAAGGGTGAACATCATGCAGTGGATAAGAAAAGACTAAACTATGTACAATTCAAATGTTTCTGATATTACTGAAGACATTGTTGGTGATGGGCAGGTGTGGGGGAAAATGTGGTACAGCGATGTGAGGGCACAGCCTGGTCTTCGAGTCGATTGCCCGCTGGTCTATAATCTTTCGAGTACCACTTGTAACTAAATCCCTGAACACAGCAGAATCAGAATCCAAGGCTATTACAACCTTCATGACAGCGTTCTGTTGACGAAGTGACCATTGATGTACTCCTAGAGGACCAACTAGAAGTTGATGCTCCACTATCAGCTGCATCGTCCAACTGTGAAGAAGATTACGGATGTAACGAGTGTTCAGTACCATCCCATGTAAATATTTACCATAAATAGAATTCATAACATGCCCAAACTCTCCTCTTTTGTCAAAATCGTCCTTCGAATGATGTATTGTTCAGTACGCTCTTACAACTAGATTAGTGTTCATTAGCACAAGTTTTTACATCCTTCGGGCATCAAATAGTAACTTCCTGACCAACGTGATAATCTATGTTCCTTGCAATGCGTTGTTACCAATAATGTTTTGATACGACAGTGACATCTGTAAGTGATAGGGAAGAGTTGGTTCTGAATAGTATGGCTGTAGTCCACTTCCAATTGATGGGTGTTAAGATGCGCTATGACTAATTTATCAGCTGTTACAAGCTGACTACTACCCTCAAATCCACTTGTTGTTGACAGTAGCATTTGATGCAGGTAGCTCAAGTCTTACCAGAATGTAGATTCTCGTAGACCCTTTAACAGTATCCTGCCAAAACTCTAACGACCACACAATGCAGAGAGTGACTTCCCCAAGCCTCTGTTCTCGATGAACTGAATACTCTCATTTGTGCAGAAATCTCTTGTCTTGCCCGTCATGTGAACGACTGCCACACAGACGGCCAGTAAAAGGTCTGTGCGTTGTTGGAACGTGTGGCACGCCGAACTATTGCATTAGTTAAGGAGAAAGGAGATAGATAACACCTAAAAAGGAGATAGATAACACCTATCTCTAATTTAACTAGTCAATGTAAATCACATTCTTCACAGAGTCATTGCAACAATCCTCCGACAGTTATACTGGTTTTTCTACAGCTATGGAGGTGGCACATTGGAGGCGAAGCGCTCTAGCTGGACGGAGACGTATATGTCGTGGTTGGAAAATCAAGAGCTACTGGCCCAACAGCTCCAGGAGTTGCGCCTTAGAAACGAATCACTTGAACAGTGTAGACCCAAGCTACAGGTGCGTAGTTGTCAGCTATTCTTTTAAAAATTATTTGTCGAGTGCCTACTGCATATTTTATACATACAGATGTAGACAGGCAACATACAGAAACACCTTTAAAAAGCAATATCTTGTCGTGTAATATGGTGTATACCAATACAACAATATTAGTCTAAAAATTAACGGTTACAAGACCTGGACGGATTCAATCGAATTTTATAACAATGTAAGCACTTCTCTTAGAAACAACGAACAAGGGTTTATATTATGAGGTCTGTGGACTGTGGAGACCTGGGAGATACATCGTCTGAATGTCCAGCAGACCACAACTGGACAATAGCAGTTGTACTGTGAGCGGAACGATCACCACGGTAAGGCATCTTCTGAGTAAAACAGAGTTTCGAACATGGAATACATCTAGCCTTCAAATATGTACACATAATATCTAGCAGTGAGGCTAACTTGCAGTGTTATGATATTGCTGGTGGGTAAAACCGTGTGTCAGTATGTAGCTACCGCTGTGAGTTGCCTTAGGCATGAGGCCGGGTGGTTAGCAAAGGTCAGTGAACTCGACTTGTACACTCAAGCTTTTGAAATTTCCCAATAGATTAAGACTGCGTGTCATATCTGGACTCGATCCCAGAAGCTAGTGTTTCGCGGGTACCTCGGGGTGCTCTTACCGACTGAGTAATCCAGGCACGACACATGAACTGCCCTCACTCATTTACTACTGTTAGTACCTTTCTGTTACTTCCCAAAGGTCAGATAAGTTCTCCTACATAGCCTACAGGACATGCACTCCTGGAGGGAAGGTTATTCCGGGAAAATGAAATAATCACAGTCGAGGTACCAGGTGGTTGTAATCAAAGTGTACCTACTCAGGGAGATCTATTGTGGGCTGTTATTATCGTAATGCATTAAACGAAACCGGTTTACGCTATAAAAAAAATTAGTTGCAATTTTGGCCACCAGATGCAAATCTGGCTCTTTACAGCATCTCATCGACGTCTCCAGTGCTCATATTTGAACAAATAGTGCAAGTGGCAGTTAATAATAAAAAATCCACATCATGCCCTTCTCACTTGTTTGACCTTTTCTGCGCAACCCCGTTCCTGATCCATTACATATTGAAACATTTCAAAACGTGTTTCTTGCATTCACAGCGCCAGATTTTCATCTGGTGGCCAAAACTGGAACTATTTTTTTTCAGCGTAAATCGGTTCCGCATTAACGCATTCGAATATCTACCAATTTTCGCTGCCTTATGGTGATTACAGCCCACACTGTATCTCTGTGAGTAGCCGCACTTTAATTATAAGCACCCGGTACTAGTAGAAGCAAACCAGCGCGAGCGGTTCGCGAGACGTTCCTGGATGGCTAATAGATAAGAGCATTGCCCGTGAGAGGCTGAAGTTCCAAGTTTGAGTCCTATGAGGTTTCAAGACAAAGCATATTGCGCTGGAGATACATTCTAAAGACTAATTTTTGTTGGAAGTAATTTGAAAAACTGTTGAAGGATAAGATTTTTAGTGGTTTGCAGATTTCAGCACGGTCAGAAATATTTATCTTACATCATGCATGTGAGAACTGTGACAGGGAAGGCGAATGGTCGACTTCGGTTTATTGGGAGAATTTTAGGAAAGAGTGGTTCACCTGTAAAGGGGACTGCATATAGGACGCTGGTGCGACCCGTTCTTGAATACTGCTCTAGTGTTTGGGATCCGTACGACGTCGGATTAGAGGAAGACATCGAAGCAATTTAGAGGCGGGCTGCTACATTTGTTACCAGTAGGTTCGAGCAACACGTAAGTGTTACAGAGATGCTTCTGGAACTCAAAAGGAAATCTCTGGTGGGAAAGCGACGTTCTTTCCGAGAAACTTTGTTGATAAAATTTAGAGAACCGCTATTTGAAGGTGATTACCGAACGTTTCTACTGCCGTCAACGTACATTGCGCGTAAGGACCACGAAGATAAGATACGAGAAATTAGGGCTCATACAGACACATAAAGTCAGACGTTTTTCCCTCGCTCTATTTTCGAGTGGAACAGAAAAGGAAATGACTATTAGTGGTACAGGGTACACTCTGCCACGCACCATACGATGTTTTCCACAATATCTATGTAGATGTAGACGTAGATTCCCTTCTCACTGTTTTTACCAATATGGCAATGTGGAACATTCAGATTTAGCTCTTACAATACTTACTCACCTCTTGCTACACCACTTATTAGGTCTCACAAGAAGACAGCGCCCATTCACCGATTTCATCCAAATTTGTGATATACATAGCACTTGACCAGAAATGAAAGTGACAGAAGTGGGACTTCAGATCGTCAAGTAGTTAGAAAAAAAAGCACTTTTGGAGTCCATGAGGCATAGTTTCAAGGTAGTGGTTGGCGCGGCGGAAAGAGTACAGAGCGTTTATCAGTGGGTTATGAGATCAAGTCACTAAGCGGAAATGCATTTTGCATTTTCAGTTTTTGCGTTACTTACACTGCAAATAAACCGAAATAATTCTCAGTATATTGTATTTCTTAATATTTTCGTAGAAGGAAAAGTAAAGGAAAACCTAGGATTGTAAATAAATTTCCAGGAAGAGTTTGTAAGGCGTATACGAGAAGTTCGTATATAAAATTGGATACTTTTATTATTTTACAGTTGTTGATTTACACATGCTGGGGTGATATTCATCGTAAAAGCAGCGGAAGCAGTAATTTCCTCGGCATCTTTCATACGTTACAAACGCCGCGTTTATACAATTACTTGGTTGATTTAAAGTTTCTATACGAAAACATACTTGGATTCCATTCATAAGAGATTCTCTCTCATCACATAGTTTGACAGAAAATCACACGTAACGCATCATTTCCCTCGTAATGTATAGTGGAACGTATTTTGATGGCGTCTTCTCGGTATGTGATTTCTTTTGCTCTCGCGATGAGGTAAAAGTAGTTTTGAAGCTTTCTGAACGAATTGCTTTGCTGACGATAAAATTGGATGTCCCAGGATTGCACTAGCGGTGTGCGTGTGGGGGCTGTGGGGAGATGGAAGGGAAGGGGGGGTTGGAAATTACTATAATATTGTACGACAGTAATCTTTTTTCATCTTGAAACATCTAGGAAGAAAGTTGTTACCTACACGTAGAGTTTCATCACATAGGGTACATCATAATGAGCATTATCTCGGTTTATTTGCAGTGTAAATAACGTAAAAACGACGTTCTCGGAAAGGCCTTAATCTCACGACCCTCAGATTACCGTACACGACAGATTGCCAAGCCGTGCGCCAGGGTTAGATTCCCGTCCTGGGCGGAGATATTCTCCGTTCAGGAACTCGGTATTGTCCTTGCTTTCGTATCGTCATTACTGACATTCCACTGTTGAGTTAGCTGGATGGGCACCTCTCGAAAGCCAATAAACTGAATAAAATAAAATATATGGCTAGTGCTTCTATGAAACGTCCCCTTAGAAAAATTATACATGACTGTGCTTAAACTGACACACAATATTTTTTAGCGCAACGGAATCTGACTTTCAGTAATCCCTACAAAAGAATGGTCCTCACTAACATTAACCTATACCTTTCACAAATCACTTACCTCACAAAAATCTTCATTACTACTGCAATACAGCGAGCGCCAATACTGCCAGCTAAATCCCGGGTTCGATTCCCGGCGGGGTCAGGGATTTTCTCTGCCTCGTGCTGACTGGGTGTTGTGTGATGTCCTTAGGTTAGTTAGGTTTAAGTAGTTCTAAGTTCTAGGGGACTGATGACCATAGATGTTAGGTCCCATAGTGCTCAGAGCCATTTGAACCATTTTTTTGCCAGCTAAATAAAAACTACTGAAGGCACTAACTACTGATAGGCATAGTTAGCAAATGAAAGATTTTGATAGAGAAGAAACACTGTATTTACCTTAATAGTGTTCAAAAGTCATAATATATATAGCAGTTCATGGCATCCAGTCTTACAAATTTACTGTCTCTGATGGACACACGTCCAGATCATCCGCTCTCAAAACTCTGCCATCTCTCTCCCCACATCCACCACTGCTGGCGGCTCACCTCTAACTGCACAACGCTACGTGCTGTTACCATCCAGCTGCCCAACACTACAATGGCGGACAACAATGCAAACTAGCCACAGACTGCACACAGCACAGCCAGTGGTTTTCATATAGAGCGCTACGTGGTGTTACCATATAAAAACCTAGACAGCCTACTTACACCTCAACCGACCAGCGCCAAAAATGCTAGGTTTTTTTCTAAACGCTTGTCCATCCGGAGCTGCCACTTCTGTCACATTCATTTCTGTCCAATCCCTACACACAGCATACATCTGGACGAAATCGGTCATGACGAGCTGACGCGGTATCTTTGTCAGTGCTCCGATGACTGCCTTACATCTCGTTCTATGTGATACGCATGATAAAAAAAATGGCACTATGGTCATAGACCTTCATAACAGTATCCTGCACTGGCCTGTGTCATCGCTATACACCAAATGGGATTAATATTGATCGCAGCGGAGAGTCGTCCACCTAACGCACTTCCACGTGTAAAGTTATACTGGTCTTCTGATAACATGTTCCAATCTGTGAAATAATTGTTCATGTTCCAGTACAAATGGCTCTGAGCACTATGCGACTTAACTTCTGAGGTCATCAGTCACCTAGAACGTAGAACTAATTAAACCTAACTAACCTAAGGACATCACACACATCCATGCCCGAGGCAGGATTCGAACCTGCGGCCGTAGCGGTCGCTCGGCTCCGGACTGTAGCGCCTAAAACCGCACGGCCGGCCCCCAGTACAAATATTATTGAATATTAGATGGCGATTTTCGAAGACTATATCAACTGTTAGGAGTTGAATATAATCCCAGGAGCGCTCACTGTACTTAGCATGAAGTTCGAAACATAGCGCATGCTTCAATGTGAGATGCTTTTAATAATTCCCACAACTAAACTCTGTCTCGGAATCTGGCAGAAAACCCAAAGAGATTCTCGTCATATATAAAGCACACCAGTGGCAAGACGCAGTCAATACCTTCACTGCGCGATAACAACGGTGAAGTCACTGATGACAGTGCCACCAAAGCAGAGTTATTAAACACGGTTTTCCGAAACTCCACCAAAGAAGACGAAGTAAATACACTCCTGGAAATGGAAAAAAGAACACATTGACACCGGTGTGTCAGACCCACCATACTTGCTCCGGACACTGCGAGAGGGCTGTACAAGCAATGATCACACGCACGGCACAGCGGACACACCAGGAACCGCGGTGTTGGCCGTCGAATGGCGCTAGCTGCGCAGCATTTGTGCACCGCCGCCGTCAGTGTCAGCCAGTTTGCCGTGGCATACGGAGCTCCATCGCAGTCTTTGACACTGGTAGCATGCCGCGACAGCGTGGACGTCAACCGTATGTGCAGTTGACGGACTTTGAGCGAGGGCGTATAGTGGGCATGCGGGAGGCCGGGTGGACGTACCGCCGAATTGCTCAACACGTGGGGCGTGAGGTCTCCACAGTACATCGATGTTGTCGCCAGTGGTCGGCGGAAGGTGCACGTGCCCATCGGCCTGGGACCGGACCGCAGCGACGCACGGATGCACGCCAAGACCGTAGGATCCTACGCAGTGCCGTAGGGGACCGCACCGCCACTTCCCAGCAAATTAGGGACACTGTTGCTCCTGGGGTATCGGCGAGGACCATTCGCAACCGTCTCCATGAAGCTGGGCTACGGTCCCGCACACCGTTAGGCCGTCTTCCGCTCACGCCCCAACATCGTGCAGCCCGCCTCCAGTGGTGTCGCGACAGGCGTGAATGGAGGGACGAATGGAGACGTGTCGTCTTCAGCGATGAGAGTCGCTTCTGCCTTGGTGCCAATGATGGTCGTATGCGTGTTTGGCGCCGTGCAGGTGAGCGCCACAATCAGGACTGCATACGACCGAGGCACACAGGGCCAACACCCGGCATCATGGTGTGGGGAGCGATCTCCGACACTGGCCGTACACCACTGGTGATCGTCGAGGGGACACTGAATAGTGCACGGTACATCCTAACCGTCATCGAACCCATCGTTCTACCATTCCTAGACCGGCAAGGGAACTTGCTGTTCCAACAGGACAATGCACGTCCGCATGTATCCCGTGCCACCCAACGTGCTCTAGAAGGTGTAAGCCAACTACCCTGGCCAGCAAGATCTCCGGATCTGTCCCCCATTGAGCATGTTTGGGACTGGATGAAGCGTCGTCTCACGCGGTCTGCACGTCCAGCACGAACGCTGGTCCAACTGAGGCGCCAGGTGGAAATGGCATGGCAAGCCGTTCCACAGGACTACATCCAGCATCTCTACGATCGTCTCCATGTGAGAATAGCAGCCTGCATTGCTGCGAAAGGTGGATACACACTCTACTAGTGCCGACATTGTGCATGCTCTGTTGCCTGTGTCTATGTGCCTGTGGTTCTGCCAGTGTGATCATGTGATGTATCTGACCCCAGGAATGTGTCAATAAAGTTTCCCCTTCCTGGGACAATGAATTCACGGTGTTCTTATTTCAATTTCCAGGAGTGTATTTCTGAATTCCAATCAAGAACAACTGCAAAGATGTGAAACATAGAAGTAGATATCCGCGGTGTAGCAAAGCAGTTTAAATCACTTAATAAAAGCAAGCCCTCCGGTCCAGATTGTATACCAGTCACGTTCCTTTCAGAGTATGCAGATGCAATAGCTCCATATTTAGCAATTATATACAATCGCTCGCTCACAGAAAGTTCCGTACCTAAAGACTGGAAATTTGCTCAAGTCACACCAATACCCAAAAAGGGTAATAGGAGTAATCCGCTGAATTACAGGCCCATATTACTAACGTCGATTTGCAGTAGGGTTATGGAACGTATACTGTATTCGAACATTATCAACTACCTCGAAGAAAAAGATTTACTGACACACAGCACGAGTTCAGAAAATATCGTTCTTGCGGAACACAACTAGCTCTTTATACTCATGAAGTAATCAGTGCTATCGACAGGGGGTGTAATATTGACTCCATATTTTTAGATTTTCAGAAGGCTTTCGACACCGTTCCTCACAAGCGTCTTCTAAGCAAACTGTGTGCCTACGGAATATCGCCTCAGTTGCGCGACTGGAATCGTCATTTCCTGTCAGAAAGGTCACAGTTCATAGTAATACACGGAAAGTCATCGAGTAAAACAGAAGTAATATCCGGCGTTCCCCAAGGAATGCTATAGGCCCTCTATTGTTCGCGATCTATATTAATGACATAGGAGACAATCTGAGTAGCCTTCTTAGATTATTTGCAGAGGATGCTGTCATTTACCGTCTTGCAAAGTCATCAGATGACCAAAATGTATTGCAAAATTGATTTAGGTAAGATATCTGTATGGTGCGAAAAGTGGCAATTGACTCTGAATAAAGAAAAGTGTGAAGTTATTCACTTGAGTACCAAAAGAAATCCGCAAAATTCGATTACGCGATAAGTCACACAAATCTGAAGGCTGTATTTTCAACTAAATACTTAGTGATTACAATTACAAATAATCTAAACTGGAACGATCACATAGATAATGTTTTGGATAGAGCAAACCAAAGACTGCGATTCACTGGCAGAACACTTAGAAGGTGCAACAGATCTACTAAAGAGACTGCTTACACTACACTTGTCCGCCCTATTCTGGAGTATTGCTGTGCGGAGTGGAATCCGTATCAGGTAGGACCTACGGATGATATTGAAGAAGTTCAAAGAAGAGCGGCTTGTTTTGTATTATCGCGAAATAGGGGAGATAGTGCCACAGACATGATACGTGAATTGGAGTGGCAATCATTAAAACAAAGGCGTTTTTCGCTGCGACGGTATCTTCTCATGAAATTTCGGTCACCAGTTATCTCCTCAGATTGCAAAAATATTCTGATGGTACCCACCTACATAGGGACAAATGATCATCATGATAAAATAAGAAAAATCAGGACTCGCATAGAAAAATGTAAGTGCTCGTTTTTCCCGCGCGGTCCGCAACTCGTGGTCGTGCGGTAGCGTTCTCGGTTCCCGCGCACGGGTTCCCGGGTTCCATTCCCGGCGGGGTCAGGGATTTTCTCTGCCTCGTGATGACTGGGTGTTGTGTGATGTCCTTAGGTTAGTTAGATTAAAGTAGTTCTAAGTTCTAGGGGACTGATGACCATAGATGTAAAGTCCCATAGTGCTCAAAGCCATTTGAACCATTTTTTTCCCCACTCGCCGTTCGAGAGTAGAACGGTACAGAGACAACTTGGAAGTGGTTCACTGCACCCTCTGCCAGACATTTAATAGTGAATAGCAGAGTAATCACGTCATGTAGATGTAGATGTAGATGAAGAGGCTGACGTCGTGACTTCCCATTGTTATACAATTAGTATCATATTCGAGCAACACGCAGTTCACCTGAGTATTCTAAACCTTCTTCGTGACACTGTAGAAACCCGACGAGGCGAGCTACTGCTGCTGATGGCGCTGACCAAATTAACTTAATTGGTAATATCTAAGAATATAGCTAATGCCTATTCACTTTTCTAAAAATTCAATCGTTCGTTCGTATAGCTGTTACTTCTCGTTATTACAGATTTGATATGTTTCTTATTATTTCTCCTTGACATTACAAATTTTGTGTCAGTTAGCTTATTAATACAGATATAATAATTATTTGGTAAATTATATATCGAAATTTTCTGGCTAATAAAAGCTACCTGCCTGATTGGTACTCGAACTCTGTCCATTGACTCTCGCAATGAAAGCTTTTACCAACTGCAGGCAGTCCTCCCCGCCAACCGAAACTGTAAACTAATGTAGGTAAGCCATTTACTGAAATAATCTGCCTCCTACAAGTATAAGATTAGTAAAGAGTGCGAGAAAGTCTTTGGAGCACTTGGAACGCTAAGCAGAAATATTGGTAGATTGAAACAGTAGAGCTACGTACAGGCTAAAGATGTGGGGCGGACCATTATGAGTGCGTAAGGAACTCAATTTCTGAAAGCATTTCCGGTTTAAGGGAACGCTCCTGATTGGGGTCCCAGTTCGAACCAAAGTTTTAAAATAGCATAAAGTATGCTATTTATATCAACAGAAAAGTTTTCATTCAGTATACTGTTTGCCTGAACAGCGTTGAATTATAGTAATTTTGAGATTTTTGTCGTATGATAAAAAGTTCTGTGACCACAGTTGAGAGTACTGTAGGAATGGACATAGAAAAGATGAAATTAAGAAAAGACGTAGAATTTGAGGAATGTTTTTATAAGTGGGTTTTAACAAGTGAAGCGAAAGTGTACCTCTTTCCGGGTCAATTATTAAAGATCAAATTTCACTTTGATTTAAATGACAGCAATGTCTTTACGACCTCCCATAGATCGTTTTTAATGAGAATACGTCACCATGGAATTATCCAAATGAACATTGAAGGAGAAACTAGATCTTCGGATGGTGAACGATAGTTTCCTGGAGTTCTAAAGTCACAGTAGATGAAAATTAAAATTATCATTAAGTATATAGTCTAATTGTGATGAAAACGGCGCATTATTATCGACTGTTCCAACCAGAACTCTCGCTGTAAGACATTCTGAAAATAAGATGGATTTCAGAATTAGTAACGAAAGAATTACCCTTCCCTTTGCCGAAAATATAATGGATAGACATAAGATGAAACGTTTTTGTATAGGCGACAGTGAAAAGCAGAGTTTTTCAAGTATGCAAATATATCATCGTTACAATTCACTTACACTCATTCAAAGAATGCTTGGATAACGTCTAACATCTTTACAAAGTGCTTTCAAGAAGAATTTGATGCGTCGATGAGGAAGCCCCTGCGATCATCCATCTGCTCATGTGTTGTAGTCACAATATGGAAAAGTAAAATCTTTGTTATTGTCTAAAGAAACAATGGCATTAATTCAGCTACTGTATCAGGGCATCATACGACCATCCAAGGTTCATTATCGCAGTGAGCTGTTCGGTTCAGTAGTAAATTTAGATGAAGAAACGGAAATAGTCTTGAAATATGTAAATCCGAAGACTTGCTTGCGTATTCAGTAGACGTTGGATGGTAAAGCATCAATTTCACCAGTATTACGAATGCTGGAACAATGCGACAGATGAATAACGTAAAGACATAGGTTTCAGTAGCAGTGATATCCAGTCTGCACGTGATATTCTGCGGTGCAACATTGATCTTGAAGATTTCAGAGATCGTAGACGACAAAGATGTTACTGAGATTGGCAAATCGGTCGAAAATGATAAGAAGAAGAAGAAGAAATTGGTTGGTTGGTTCGGGGACGGGGACCAAACAGCGAGGTCATCAATCCCATCGGATTAGGGGAGAGTGCGTAAGGAAGTCGGCCGTGCCCTTTCAAAGGAACCATCCCGGCATTTGCCTGAAGCGATTTAGGGACTTCGCGGAAAACCTAAATCAGCATGGCCGTCCTCCCGACTGCGTCTCCAGCGTGCTAACCAATGCTCCACCTCGCTTGATAGAAGAAGAGGAAAACACAGAACATGTTCCCAGTAAACGTGAAGTATTGGCTAATAGAACAAAATGATTGCGAGGGTACAGAGACAATGTGAAGCAAACCATACTCCGTTGCTGCACGTGATACACGTAAAACAATATTCACAAAGGAAAATGCACGAAATGATCCACTGTAAAAGGCAACTGAATTCTTTAAAGCAGTGGAAAAATTAACCTTCAGTAGATTGCAGACAGTGTTGCAAATAGTCATTTACTCTGTAGTGGACTTGCGCCATAGGGTGGTGGGGTTTCGGGTTCCGCTGGATAGATCAGGAGTCCACCACACGCAGCAAGCGGCTACGCGGGTAGCAGGGGTTGTGTGGCGTGGACTGGGCGGTTTTTTAGGTTAGATGGCCTCGGGCAAGTACAGAAAGGGCAACAGCCTCAAAGGGTGCGGGGCAAAGTCGGGGCATGCGGGGACCAAGCAGCAATCGGTATTGTAATTGTAAACTGTCGAAGCTGCATTGGTAAAGTACCGGAAGTTCAAGCGCTGATAGAATGCACCGAAGCTGAAATCGTTACAGGTACAGAAAGCTGGCTGAAGCCAGAGATAAATTCTGCTGAAATTTTTGCAAAGGCGCAGACGGTGTTTAGAAAGGATAGATTGCATGCAACCGGTGGTGGCGTGTTTGTCGCTGTTAGTAGTAGTTTATCCTGTAGTGAAGTAGAAGTGGATAGTTCCTGTGAATTATTATGGGTGGAGGTTACACTCAACAACAGAGCTAGGTTAATAATTGGCTCCTGTTACCGACCTCCCGACTCAGCAGCATTAGTAGCAGAACAACTGAGAGAAAATTTGGAATACAAATTTTCTCAGCATGTTATAGTCTTAGGTGGAGATTTCAATTTACCAGATATAGACTGGGACACTCAGATGTTTAGGACGGGTGGCAGGGACAGAGCATCGAGTGACATTATACTGAGTGTACTATCCGAAAATTACCTCGAGCAATTAAACAGAGAACCGACTTGTGGAGATAACATCTTGGACCTACTGATAACAAACAGACCTGAACTTTTCGACTCTGTATGTGCAGAACAGGGAATCAGTGATCATAAGGCCGTTGCAGCATACCTGAATATGGACGTTAATAGGAATATAAAAAAAAGGGAGGAAGGTTTATCTGTTTAGCAAGAGTAATAGAAGGCAGATTTCAGACTACCTAACAGATCAAAACGAAAATTTCTGTTCCGACACTGACAATGTTGAGTGTTTATGGAAAAAGTGCCGAGTAAAACTGTGAGGGACGGGAAAAACCCACCGTGGTTCAACAACAAAGTTAGGAAACTACTGCGAAAGCAAAGAGAGCTTCACTCAAAGTTTAAAAGCAGCCAAAACCTCTCAGACAAACAGAAGCTAAACGATGTCAAAGTTAGCGTAAGGAGGGCTATGCGTGAAGCGTTCAGTGAATTCGAAAGTAAAATTCTATGTACCGACTTGAAAGAAAATCCTAGGAAGTTCTGGTCTTACGTTAAATCAGTAAGTGGCTCGAAACAGCATATCCAGACACTCCGGGATGATGATGGCATTGAAACAGAGGATGACAAGCGTAAAGCTGAAACACTAAACACCTTTTTCCAAAGCTGTTTCACATAGGAAGACCGCACTGCAGTTCCTTCTCTAAATCCTCGCACAAACAAAAAAATGGCTGCCATCGAAATCAATGGCCAAGGAATAGAAAAGCAACTGGAATCACTCAACAGAGGAAAGTCCACTGGACCTGACGAGATACAAATTCGATTCTACACAGAGTACCCGAAAGAACTTGCCCCCCTTCTAACAGCCGTGTACCGCAAGTCTCTAGAGGAACGGAAGGTTCCAAACGATTGGAAAAGAGCACAGGTAGTCCCATCTTCAAGAAGGGTCGTCGAGCAGATGCGCAAAACTATAGACCTATATCTCTGACGTCGATCTGTTGTAGAATTTTTCGAACATGTTTTTTGCTCGAGTATCATGTCGTTTTTGGAAACCCAGAATCTACTCTGTAGGAATCAACATGGATTCCGGAAACAGCGATCGTGTGAGACCCAACTCGCTTTATTTGTTCATGAGACCCAGAAAATATTAGATACAGGCTCTCAGGTAGATGCCATTTTCCTTGACTTCCGGAAGGCGTTCGATACAGTTCCACACTGTCGCTTGATAAACAAAGTAAGAGCCTACGGAATATCAGACCAGCTGTGTGGCTGGATTGAAGAGTTTTTAGCAAACAGAACACAGCATGTTGTTATCAGTGGAGAGACGTCTACAGACGTTAAAGTAACCTCTGGCGTGCCACAGGGGAGTGTTATGGGACCATTGCTTTTCACAATATACGTAAATGACCTAGTAGATAGTGTCGGAAGTTCCATGCGGCTTTTCGCGGATGATGCTGTAGTATACAGAGAAGTTGCAGCATTAGAAAATTGTAGCGAAATGCTGGAAGATCTGCAGCGGATAGGCTCTTGGTGCAGGGAGTGGCAACTGACCCTTAACATAGATAAATGTAATGTATTGCGAATACATTGAAAGAAGGATCCTTTATTGTATGATTATATGATAGTGGAACAAACACTGGTAGCAGTTACTTCTGTAAAATATCTGGGAGTATGCGTGCGGAACGATTTGAAGTGGAATGATCATATAAAATTAATTGTTGGTATGGCGGGTACCAGATTGAGATTCACTGGGAGAGTCCTTAGAAAATGTAGTCCATCAACAAAGGAGGTGGCTTACAAAACACTCGTTCGACCTATACTTGAGTATTGCTCATCAGTGTGGGATCCGTACCAGATCGGGTTGACGGAGGAGATAGAGAAGATCCAAAGAAGAGCGGCGCGTTTCGTCACAGGGTTATTTGGTAAGCGTGATAGCGTCACGGAGATGTTTAGCAAACTCAAGTGGCAGACTCTGCAAGAGAGGCGCTCTGCATCGCGGTGTAGCTTGCTGTACAGGTTTAGAGAGGGTGCGTTTCTGGATGAGGTATCGAATATATTGCTTCCCCCTACTTATACCTCGCGAGGAGATAACGAATGTAAGATTAGAGAGATTTGAGCGCGCACGGAGGCTTTCAGACAGTCGTTCTTCCCGCGAACCATACGCGACTGGAACAGAAAAGGGAGGTAATGACAGTGGCACGTAAAGTGCCCTCCGCCACACACCGTTGGGTGGCTTGCGGAGTATAAATGTAGATGTAGATGTAGTGTATTTTATACACCCTAGTGCAGTATATTATTTTATTTGGAACTACTGTAGTACTAATGTTTGTTTTGAGTGAAGTCTGTCTAATTACTGTATTTTTATGTAATTAAATCTTTTGCTTATAACGTTCTCTAAGGTTAAATACTGTATAATGTACAGCATGTGCCAGGAGGAATGGTTAGTATTCAGGGATATGACAGGAACGATCATTTGAAGCAAATGATTCCCGAATGGTTAACGAGACAGAACACACTTAATGTACATTATTAATAATAATCTGTATTATCAATACGTTGTCAGGTTTCCACACGTACAAGAGTTAGGAAATATTGCAACATGCGTTTAACGAAGTATCAGTTGTCGGGTTTACACATGTACAAGAGTTAGGAAATAGTGCAACGTGCGTTTCACAAAGTATCTGTTTAAAAATACGTATTTTTAACATTGTTACCTCAAAGCATTATGGTACACGTAGAATTACAGCTATCGCACACTTCACAATAAATTTTGAAATATCCCACAGTCAGCTTCAATGTATTTGTGCACTCTTGGCAGAAATATTATGTTCTTTGTGTGAGTGCCTCTGCACGCTCCCTAATGAGGGCAGCAACGACCATGGTGCGACCAAGCAGCTAACCTCTCATATTTACCTTTCATTTATACAACTCAGACTGCATCCAATGCCATGAAAAACAATCTGATGGCGTAAAGTCGAGCGATCTTTGTGGCCAGATTGCATTACCACGACCAATCCAGGGATTAGGATAAAACACGTAGATGCACGAAACTAGACAAAAAATGTACATTTAATTTGTACTAAGCGAAAACCATTTCAAAAGGACGTAGGTCCATATGAAGACTTTCCTCTTTTTTTTGTAAAATTTTTATTTCCTAAAAGAAAAGCACAACCTGGTTTCTGGACCTGTGTTCCTTGTTCACGTACATGTAAAAGTGAGTCCATAAAATTCGGGTAAAAGACGGCAAATTAGATTAAAACAGTTCATCCCTGGGAGTAGTGCACTCACTTCCGTTGAAGCTACATGGCCTCCCTCAATGGCATTTCAACTTTGGTGCGTGCGTGGCACGGGCCTTATGGATATGTGTGCAGCACTGTGTTTGGAAGAAGACCGCGTATCTAACTTCATACAGATCCATGTTTGCTTTGTCCTCAATCTCGGACCACTCTCGTGTTCTGTGAGGCGCTCCCCTGGCAGGTCTAGGAACTCAGAGTGTGTTCTGGAATTTGACCTAATTTATTCGATGTTTATGGACTCATATTTTATGTGCATGGAGCATCCCTTCAAGTTTTTAACTCATAAAACAGGTGCTCAGTATGGGCACCCTTTGTTATGCGGCAAACGTCAATATGTGTACGCAGTTCACTGCAGTTGCTGCTGCTGCAGCTGCTACAACCGCTTTGGAAACTTGTTAATTGGGTTGCTTATCTCCAAGCGTGAACTAATTGGTTGCGATAGTACGGAGTTACGCGTCCGGACACGCCTCCATCTCATGACGCGCTCAGCAGCTACACCTGGAAGTGCATTATGAATCTCAACTTGGAGAGATACTCTATCCACTGATACGTGTCATTTTCCTGTATGTCTTGCAGTTTTCGCGCAGTCTCCTGGAACCTAAATGGTATTTATGAACTGCCTTGTATATAAAATCAATATGAGTGCTGCAAAATCGCTTGTAACATTCCCTAGGCTGATGTACCACTTTGTAACATCCCCTCTGCAGAATGACAAACACTAACTTATAACGTACTGGACATCTTGGACTGTCTGGTATCGTAAGCGGTAGATTTACAGGGGTCCGTGGCAAGTCATCTTTGTGACTTACCTGCGCTGTGGTGGCGTAGTCAGCCTCCACACTTTCTCGACCTTACCTGCAGTTCAACCGCTCGTACGTTATTCGGCGCTCTGTGGATTCTGGACTTAGCAAATACGTAGAACTAAGGTTTTGGAGAGGAATTCTGGTGCTACCAAATACTGCAACACAGCTCTGATAAAAGCAATTATATTCTAGAGACACGTTGGCCTCAAAATTCTTTGATACCATTTATTACAAAGAAGTTGTAAAATCGTAGTTTGCACCCCAGAATCCAGCCACCTCGCTTGGTAGAAGAAGAGGAAAACACAGAAAATGTTCCCAGTAAACGTGAAGTATTGGCTACTAAGTGGGTTTCAGACCACTGTCGGATACCAATTGTATTTGGTTGTTGTCTCAATCAGGCTAATCCCAATTGTGATCATATTAACGTAATTCACTCAGCTGCCACGTGGGTGTTTTAGTGCACAAGGCCAGGATCTTGTATTACCGGATGCCATGGAACTCAGTCTTTACTTACACTTGATACCCCACAGCAGCTGACTTACTGTGTTCAATGGCTGTCGAGTTGCTGCCTGCACTAAGCTCTGCTCAATTTGCTATTTGCGTCTATACCTCAGTAATTGACACATATTAAGATAAACATACATTCACAGTCAAAATAACTTCACCACCTATGCGAACGTTAGTTTGTCACGATCTTAAGCAGATTTAGCAAAAAGGCTAAGCTTAGATGGTAATCTTGCGGGAGTGCAGCTGCCGGCCATCCGTACTGCTTCCCGGTCTAGCTGCTATTCCTCAACAATGGGGAGCTGTGCGCTCCTTCTCCCCCACTAAACCGCTTGGGCCGTCAGCCACCATCTCAGCCCTTAAAACGGACGCATTTTACCTTATACTTTGCCTTTGCTTTCTGTGCAAATACACTTTCGATTTACACTCTTCTGCAAATTTTACTCTGCACCTTTGCTCTAATTTAAAGTTTTTTCAAACGAACTACTTTTTACCCTTCGACAGCCTCTGGTTGGACCAGTCCACCTTCTCCATCCCCAAGGGGTGTCCGACTGTGAATGCTGTGTCGTATTAAGCTACCCCTGGCTTTTCTGTGTCGTTCCGCCTTCACATTCTTGCAAGTCACGGTTCTGGCCTACCGCCCCCGACTCGGCTCTTATCGTAATCCTTCGGCACGCTACTTCCGCTCTGGTCGTCCGTCTGTCTGCCATCCTGCTGCATTCTAATCGGTGCTTGCTTAATTAAAAAGGCTGGAACTTTAGTTTTATTGGCCGTACCACAACCGGGTTTCTTTCTGAAGCCACCTCATATTTTTGGATATCACATGAATTTCTTAAAACTATTGCTTAACTGAAGTGTGGTCATTCGTGCGCAGCACTTTGCCATGTTTCATGCTGAATTGGTCACTAAATGAAATGCCACTAGTTAAAAACCAATGTCTTTATTTGACGCGCTTCGAAAGATACCCGTCATCAGATAGTCTGGAAACCAAAACCCAAATGTCAAAAAATATACAAAGGTATATAGAGCAACATGACAGAAGTACAAGCATTACAAAGTTTCGTCATATTGAGAGTTGACATACACATCATGATCATCTAGGCGTTAAGATGTACAAAGGCACGTTCTAATTGATACAACTGTCATGACAGACTAATTTCGAAACTACATCATGCTTTCTAGGTAAGCATTTTATGTTACCAGAGGGCGGTCAAGTATACATAGGTGGTGCCGCGTAGCGGCGAAAACAGAATAATAAATTTTAATTTACTTACACAAAAATTAATGAATATAAAACACAACTTTCCAAGAATTATACAAAGCAAGAAAGTTAAACAACACGCCGTAAAACAATTTTTACATTCGTATAAAATGCCATCAATAGAACAGAGGTATATAATAATATCCATCGGGTATATAAACCAATTATATAAAATCAAAATAATATACAAATGACGTATTAAAAAAAAGTGTGAACCATTCTACATACTGATATACAAAATATATGAAATTCCAATGTAAAAAAGAAAAAGAAAAAAAGAACAAAGCAGTTGTGGAATACAAGACACACAAGAGCAAGTAATGGAACTAGTACCATTGAAAGATACTAAAATAAATCAAGAGGAAGATAAATTCCATAAAATAATGTAACTGATCTCCAGGAATACAAGGTAGTGTGAAGCGCATAATAATGCTTTGGAAATGCATAAAAGTTAACAGATCAAATTGTTATAATAAATAAGCAAAAAAGTTTTTTTAAATTTTGTCAAGGACTCAAACCCTGTATGTACAGAAAGCCTACTTCCGCATAACGAAACATAAAAATGAGACATACATAGAATTAGAGCAATAGCTCCCACACTCACAGGAAAGGGGATGGAGATCGAACACGTAAGAACATTAAAATAAGTTATAATGAAATGCTGCACGTAATACAGAAAAAGTGGTCCACGTGCTTAGCTGGGTTGTAACATGAACGCCGTCCATACGGGCGGGGCTGGATTCTATTCCCGGCCTGGTTGGAGATGTTCTCTGCTCGGGGACCGGGTGTTGCGTTGTCCTCATCATCATTTCATCTTCATCACCGACGTGCAAGTCGTCCAATGTGGTGTCGAATGAAATAAGACTTGCACTTCGGTGCCGAACTTCCCCGCATGGGGCCTCCTGGCCAACAATGCCATCTGCTCATTTTCATAGAAAAAGTAATAACAACTCATTAATGAGTAAATGAAATGCAAAATAACTTTGACTGCCAAAGCCGTCAGGTACTTAAACCCTCAAGAAAAATACATATCAAAAAAAGTGTGCGCAGTAACAATATATTTGTCTAAAATAACATAAACCAAAAAGAATAGTACAAAACTAAGGTAGAATGAAGGAAAGTGTCGCAAGTACACACAAAAAATATTTGTATTTTTCATAAGTAATAAGATACGACGAAAATGAAAGGTATAACGACCAACTGCATGACTGAATACATATGTGGAGTAGGGTAGAGCTGGTGGGAAACACACAGAATTACAAGTATAGTGTTTCCTCAAATATTTAAGGAGCCACTGGTGTCTTGAAGACAGCAGTTCATTCAGTACTGAAGATGAATCACGCGATTGGTGTATAAAAATTTCTAACTCTTCAAATACCAACCTCACGCCCTTTTGGTTCAACATGAAGTGTCTTAAGACCTGTGTCTATGGGAAACACGAGTTGTCTCTCACGTGCTAAATGACACCCAAGTGCGGAATTATTTTTATATTTATTATTACACCCTCCATCTGCTTTGTATTCCTGGGACTTTGTTACATTATTCTTGTATTTCGCATATCTCTTCATTTATTTTAGTATCTTTCAATGGTATTAGTTCTATTACCTGATCCTGTGAGTGCTTGTATTCATGTTGTATACCACGAGTGCTTTTTTTCTGGTTAACATTCGAATTTCGTATATTTTGTATATCAGTATGAAGGATCGTACACACTTTTTGTCAGTACGTCTTTTGTGCATGATTTTGATTTTGTATAATTGGTTTGTATACCTGATGCATATTATTTTACATCTCGATTCTATTGATGGCATTTTATATCAAAGTAAAAATTGTTTTACGACGTGTTGTTTAACTTTCTCGCTTTGTATACCTTTCTGATTGTTGTGTTTTATATTCAGTAATTTTTATGTAAATAAATTAAAATTTATTATTCTGTTTTTGTCGCTATGCGGCACTCCACATGTATACTTCACCGCCCTTTGGTGTCATAAATCGTTTACCATAAAAGCATGTTGTAGTTTTGGAATTAGTCTGCAATGACAGTTGTATCAATTACAACGTGCCTTTGTACATCGTAATACCTAGACGATCATGGTGTTTATGGCAGCTCTCAGTATGACGAAACTTCGTAATGCTTGTACTTTTGTCATATACCTCTGTATATCTTTGTATATTTTCTGTCATTTGTATTTTGATTTACAGACTTTCTGATGAGAGGTATCTCCTGCAACGCGTAAAAAAGTCATTGTATTTTTAACTAGTGGCATTTCATTTAGCCACCAATTCATCAATTTTGCAGCACTCATATTACGAGGGCTATTCAGAAAGTAAGGAACGATAGGTCGCGAAATGGAAACCACATTGAAACTCAAATCTGTTTTATTTGCAACAGTTAGCTACGACTTCCAGCTACTTATCTCCATAGTCGCCGATCCGACTTAGACGTTTGTCGTAGCGTTGTACCAACTTTCCAATACCCTCGTTATAGAAGACAGCCACCAGTGTTTTCCGCCAATTCTCTACGCTGGCCTACAGCTCGTTGACTGTGCCAAAATGTTGTCTTCATAGCCAGCGGTTCATCTGAGCAGACATGAAACTCAGAGGGAGACAATTACGGGCTATATTGTGGGTAATCATACATTTCCAATTGAAAACGACGCAGGAGCATCTTCATTGCCCCTGCAGAATGCGGCTGAGAATTGTCTTGAAGAAGAAACCGTACGACAGTTATGTAATGTTGGCTGCATAGCTTCAGGCGAAATTTCTCACCAGGCCCTCGTACTTGGCGGGAAACACTATTGTTCTAGGTATCTTTATGTGCTCCCCGTGTGCTCAGAACTAAAACGAACGACGTAACGCGATCGAAGGGCACACTAGAAACACTGCCCAACCCAACTGTGCAAAACTTCGTCGGATTTTCACTGTGGTTTCCATTTCACGACCGATCGTTCCGTACTTTCCGAATAACCCTCGTAATTTTTAGTTTGGTTATATTCTTCCTAAAATGCCTTGTACATAACTTTTTCTAGTTAATAGATCACCCTTATTTGTTGAGACAGCTCTTTTTTCTCGTACAGGTTCCGAAGATGACGGCTCTGAGTCCCTCAAAGGCCAGCCTCCTGAGCGGCGTGGTGAGCGCTATGATGGCAGCTCGGAGCAGCTCCGTTGCTTCTGCTTCCGCGTGCAGTTCCAACAGCGCTTCTGTTGCCAGTGCGACCGCCGATTACGCTCCTTGCGCCACGTCTGCTTCCAACCCCAGTACCGTCGCTGAAACCCCCACGCTGACCATTGCCTCTTCTATCACCACTGTAGTCACTGCTCGGTCCCCCAGCACCTCAGCTGCTTCACCAGACATTACCAGAGGTTCTGCCAGCTCCATTGCGACTGATGCTACAACCACCAGTAAAACTGGTTCCTGCAATACCAGTATCTATGCCATATCACCCAACGTCACTTCCTTCCCTTCAGACTACAGTACTGTTTCAACAGCTGACAGTGTGAAAGATGCTTACTCCCCTAGTAACAGAACCGCCTCCCCAACCATTAAATTTGGCTCATCTGCCTCCAATGCAACGACCACGTCTGCATCCACAGCAAAAAGCTCATATGTCCCCAGTAGTAGAGCCGCTTCTCCAACCATTAAATTCGGCCGATCTGCCTCCAAGGCAACGACCTCTTCTGGCTCCAGTGCAAAACGATCTTATGCCAGCAGTGGCAGAGCCAGTTCACCAACCAGTAAATTCGGCCCATCTGCCTCCAACATAACCTCCATTTCTGCTGCCACTGCAAAAGACCGTTATTCCCCCACTAGTAGGGCCGCTTTCCCAAACATTAAATTTGACCGATCTGCCTCCAATGCAACCACCACTTCTGCCTCCAGTGCAAAAGGCTCTTATGCATCCACTAGTAGGGACCCTTCTCCAACCATCATATTTGACTCATCTGCTTCCAATGCAACCACTGTATCTGGCTCCAGTGCAAAAGGCCCTTACACTCCCAGCAGCAGGACCAGGTCGCCAACTATTAAATCTGCTTCCTCAAATGCGACTGTGGGGTCCGGCTTCGACAGAGTGGGAGGTTACACTCTAAGTAGCAATGCAGCATCCCCCACAATTACCTTCGCCTCTTCTACCTCAAGTGCTGTATCAACTCGTTCTCCTTCCCCCACCAAAACATTCGGCTCTTCGGTTTCCAGTGCAATTCCTGCTTCTGGTTCAGTACATACTTGTAACACCATCGCTAGAGTCACTTCCCCCTCCATTGCCATTCGGTCTTTTGGCTCCAGTGTACCCAAAAGTTACCCTTCTACTATGTCCACTGGTTCCCCCACCAATGAATATGGGACCTCTGCATGTAGCAGGGCTGCGACGCAGAGCCCCACAGGCTCCACTGCTTCGCCCATCATTACTTTTCCTTCATCTGCTTCCACTCCTGCCACCTCCTGTACACTTACCAATGCGGGCACATCCAACATCATTTCCATCATCAATTCTGCCTCCAGCGTGGACAACACTTCCAATGGCTGTGTAGCCTCCCCTATCGTTTCTTTTCCACCTTCCACTCCCAGTAAAACCTCCATTCCCTCCTCTGGTACATCTGCCTTTCCTGATGCCAAAATCACTGTCAATTCTTCGGCTATGGACCACCCAGAAAGTACCAGTGAGACTGCTGGTCCCGTAGCCGTCATTTGTGCAATGGACCACAACACTTCCCATACAGCGTCTGGTGACTCTCCCTGTAGACCTGCAAACAACGAGGTACGTATGCTTTCTGTACGAAATTAGCATATATTCAATATAAAGTCACGCCTTTCATAATAATAATGTTTCAACTCCTTCATTCTTTTCAAATTTGGGGAATGGGGCGGGTGGACAAGAGGATAATATGCTATCGGAAATTTATTTACAATCGTTCTTCATCCAATGGTATTAAAACTATTAGAAACAGATACTGGAAACGTTAAAATAATATTGAAACGCCGCACAGAGTGGCCGTGCGGATAGAGGCACCGTGTCATGGATTGCGCGGGCCGTCCCGCCGGAAGTTCGAGTCCTTCCTCGGACATGGGTGTGTGTGTTGTTCTTAGCATAAGTTAGTTTAAGTAAGCTTAAATAGTGTGTAAGTCTAGGGACTGATGACTTCAACAGTTTGGTCCCTTAGGAATTCACACACATTTGAACAATATTGAAACTTTTGAATTCAAATAAAGACATTTGTGCTTTTATAATTTATGTGTTGAGTGAGGATATGCCTTGATGTTCTACTGCGTAGTAATGATATAAAATTCGTAATTCCAGAAAGGATGATTGGTGATTGCTATTTTACATGGAAAATCTACATCACATGTTTGGTAAGCTTGGAAGAAAGAAAGGTGAGGTTAATAGTTTGTGGAATAGTTAATAAGAATTGGGTTTAGGGGGGTTAGGATAATTTAGGTGTGTATCCCGAGTAAGTTTCAGGAATCATAATGTGGAGGGGAAGAAAAGAGCCCTAATGCTAAGAAGGATAGGTGGTGAATATTGATATTCCGTTTGAATGCTGTCCGAGAGTATAAGAGCTTGGGTTAGGGATCTGGTTCAACAGCAGTCTTCCTCTGTGATTATATCCTTCCGTTATCGTGTTTTTAAATTATTTATCTAATCTGATAACCTCTGACGTACGAGCAGTACATCTTTGTCTAATGGTATGCTAGCATGTTGCTCAGTTTTCCTTACAGTAAAGTAACATTCTCCATCGTCCAATAGATTTTTTGCCGAGATATGTGGTTTACTGCAGTTTGCGCTCTTAATTATTTTTATTAATTTTTATTTACAGCTGCCCAAACTTATTTATTTGGAAACTTCATTTTACACTACGGCTATATTATATTCAGCTTTGTAATTTGTAGGTTACTGTTGTCTTTATAAGAGCAGTCAACTCAATGATTTTATCTTACCACCGTCATCCCAGAGCAGTACCTCAGTAGCACTTAGTGTCACCAAACAGTAACACACTGGGGGACGCGTGGAGTTCTTTTTTCAGGAGGAAACCAGACGTAAAGCTGATGACTGCATTTAAGCATGCAGCGGAAATCGAACATTTAGTGTTCTTGCAACTATAAATCAAACGATTCACCTGCATTACTAGTCTACATTCTTGTACTGTAAATGACTCATTTCTGATAAATGTGAACTTCTTTTACACATCGTTTTACCTTCAATGTTCCTACTGTCTGTGGTGTCTTGGTTAGGTAACCTGTCTTGGTCTGTATTGGAAGAACACCAAATAAAGGCCCTATCGTTACCATCATTAATTTGCAATTATACCAGTTTTCTCAGAGAAGATCGCTATAACATGCAGAAATCTACTATCACCAGTATTACTGGCCCCTATTTTGACCAGAACAGAGGTAGAGTCATCCTCCACGACAGTCAGGGGCCGGAAGAAGGTGTAATAAACCGCCGGGGTGGAATCTTCCTACATGTCAGTCAGGGACCTGAAGATGGCGTAGTAAATCGCCGAAACTGGTAGCCAAATAAAATATTTTTGGAAACTACACGGCGAAAGGTCTTTGGTTTGACATCCTGTATCGAACAGCCGTGTCCCACAACCATTTCTGACAAGATGGACGTAGAGAGAAAAAAATAATTGTCTCTGTCAAATTCTTAAATGAAATCATTCTAACTGTGTTGAAATAAAGTGTTGAATGTTTGCGCTCCGGACATATCTGTTATAATGTATATAGCATTTCACGCTCAACAGTCATTTTTCAGACAAAGTATTGATGTAAATATACAGTGGCGTACCTTTTACCAGTTTATCTTTTTCAGTACCGTCTCAAAACTCAGATCAAGTGATACACTAATGAGTGGATAAGCAGACCTGCGTAAATAATATTCTCAATCCATAGCAACTTGGAATTTGGAAAGCCAATTTCACTGAACATGACGTCTATCAATTCACCAACGAAATAACAAAATAGTAGATGATAAAATATTACCAAATGGAACATCTTTCATTCTGCACCTGCTCTGACACATACTGTACAAACCACTGTGAAGTGCAGGCAGAGAATACTAGGCATGGCGTCAGGGTTTCTTCCAGTTCTAATCGAGTGTGAAGAGCGTGTAGAATGACCGCGTGAATGTTTCTGTGCGCGCCGCAATTAGTGTAATATTGTCTTCACGATCCCTATAGCAGCGATAAGAAGCCGGGTAAAGAAAGTTTTTCGATTCTTCACTTAATACTAGTTTTTGAAACCTTGTAAGTAGGCATCTACGTTTAAGCATCTGCCAATTCAGGTTTTTCAAAAATTCTGTAACACTATCCCATATGGCAAACAGATTTGTGACCACTCGTGCTGCCCTTCTTAGTATACGTTCAGTATCTCTTGTTAGTCCTGTTTGGGATGGGTCACACACATCTTAGCATCACTCTAAGAAACGATGCACAGGTGACTTGTAAGCAGAATGCATTTTCCCAGTATCCAACATATGTGATCGTTCCACTTCATATCCCTATAAAGTGTTACATCCACGAGACACCTGATTCCATTAGTGTCTCAGTGGCGTTGTAGTCATAAGATAATACTTTCCCAAGTTTTGTGAAGAGCATAATTTCACATTTCTAAACATTTACAAGTTGCCAATGATTCTGTTCATTGCTGTAGTTCAGCAGCTGCAGACTATTTCAATAAAGATAAAACATCAGTCGTCAGCTACACAATAAATCTTTATTTTGTTCACTTTACCGGTTTCGACAGTTTAAACGTCATCTTCAGAAGTGAATTAGGCTCAAATCATTAGTAATCCAACGTCAAAATAAGAATTGGACGGTGGTGTCCTTTGTTACAGAATCAATAAAATAGAGTGACATCGCTAAAAATATATGTTATGTGCGATGAGTGGCAAACAATTAACTATTAAATTCCGCATGATACTTAGTATGTTGACAAACGTCATCGGCTAGTGTACCTGCAACGGTCGTTCATTGCAGCACGCGAATCCAGAACCCATTCCCTTGAGGCTTACCTCTTTCTTGTTGGAGCTATTGTCATATTTGTGGATCTCTACGGCTTCTCTTAACAAGAGGGCGTAGTAGCTCTCCTCCACACTACCAACTTCCGTGCCTCACACAGCGCATGCCCCGCCATGACCGATTTCTCCACCTGTCCCAACATGCAATACCGTTTATGATCGATGATCCTTGTGTAAAGGATCGTCCAGCCATTTCAACATAGCCTTTTCCACTTTGTAAGTGAGCCCTTTTGTCCATTACCGATCTGCGGCACTCTTTGATCTCCTTGGTCGGTATGTAAATAGGCTTTACGCCGTGTTTGCGGCCGATTCTATCCGTCAGCGGGGGATGTATGCCAGAAAAGTCGCACCCAGAATTTCTCCTTTCAAATGACACTTAGCCGAGTGTTAGATTCTTATGCAACTGGTGGAGTACCCATTGAACCCCAGAACACTTTTCAGGTGTCGCATCCTGTGTCTGAAGTTGTATGGCTCACATATTCCTCTTGCTTCTTATGAGCGTATTAGTCATGCCTCTTTTCTGGCTCTGGCGATGGATTGACATTTGTGCAGGAATCGATTCGTGTGCCTCGGTTTTCGACACATGTGACCAGCAAATCTAGAACGGGTAGCTGGTGGCTTTTCTACATCCACAGTAAATATACAGTGTTCGGATATCTAAGTATCTCACCGAGCTAAACCTCACCGTGGTCCAGTACAAAGAAGGTGTAGTCTGTGTACCTGTACCACACTTTAGGTTTACATGGTGTCAGGTCCAGAGCCTGTGTTTCGAAATGTTCCATGAAGAGACTGGCCACCACTGGACTGAGTGGACTACCCATAATAGGTACGAAATTGCCACTAAGTCTGACCTGCTTCACTGCTCTAGGCGACTGGTGTGGACCTGTGTCGTAAAATACTGCATCGAGGGGTGATAACCCGCTATAACAACCAGGAACAGGTTAACATGGTCTTTATATACATACAGACAGACAGACAGGCAAATGGCAATGGATGGGCGGCAGGACGACTGTACTGGGAAAAGTATGCCCGCTTTAGCAACGACGTCGTAAACTGTTTGCAACAGTGTTTCGTCGTTCGTGTGAGACAGGTTCTTTTAAGGGACAGGTGGGTGCACCCAGTATGTACATAGGTCTTGGGAGAACAGGAGTTGGGCAGTGTAGAATATGATGCCGCCTCAACTCCAGGTAGATGGTTCGCCAACATTGGGTAAGTCAGGAGGCCATTGAAATATTCTCAGTGACAGCTTTCACTACCCGTATCACTTATAACGTGTGCAGGCCTTACTACCTACAGACTTGCCTCCAAGGTGATTGTTTTGTCATTGGTTCGTCACATAGGCCACTGGGATGCTGGGATTTCCTTATCCATCCTGTTTACAGATAAGACCACCTTTACGAGGGTGGTATCATCAACTTCATAACACCCGTCTGTGGGCTACGGAGAACTGCCATGGGTTGTTGGTGGCGAACCATCAGCACCAGTCCAGTCTCAGTGTGTTGGTGAGGACTATTGGGTCAACCCTCCACAACGCCTCACATTCGTGGCATATCTGCAATTTCTGTAGGTGACCGTGACTATTCTGCTGGAAGATGTGCCTTTTTTGGTACAGGGGGTAATGTGGCTCCAACTCACTTCCACATTTCTGTGCTGCAGTATCTCGACACTTTTTCCAGGTCACAGCACCACTCCAAAAGTAGCCACATGTGATTTGGTGTTAACGACAGCCTGTGTAGAGTTGCTCCAATCGGATGAACCCTTTATATTTCTATCTGTGGGGGTACCTGAGAGACGTTCCGTACGTGGAGCCTTATACAGATGTGCGGACCCTGGAACAACACATTCATGCTGCCTGTGATGCCATTCAGTTGCACAATAACACAATTGATCGTGTTGAAAGGGTCCTGCAGTCCCCTTTCATTATCATTTTAATTGCTTTCCAGTGATACAGAACTCTCTGGCATGCGCGAGTGAATGAATGTGGGTGTGTTTCATTTTGCTATACGGTGGTTTAGTCTGCTTCAGAGAATCAGCGGTAGTCGTGCAGAATGGCCAACCCTTGTAGTTTTCAGGGAGGCTAAGAGGTTTGGTCCCCTTGTGTGAAAGTTACCGGTGTTAGGTTGGTGGCGGAAGCCTCATCACTGGGTTTTCCTGGCCACGGGGTCGCGTGGGAGACGTTGGAGTGGGTGAGACGGTCAGTCTGCTTCCAGCTCGCCGAGGGTCTGCAACCGAAGCCTCTTCGAAGAAGGGTGAGTTGACTTATAAAGATTGATTTGCTGGGTTGCGGCAAGGAATGCAAGGCTTTTACAGACTTTCAGTTTGATTCCTAAAGCAGACTTGACTTTGATCCGTAAGAATAACGTAGCACAAAGGTGTTGTATATGTTGAAGCGCCCTCGGGTCAGTGTGAATGTTTGTGTGCCTGCAACTGCGTGTGTATGCATTCTAATCTTTTCCGAATCTTGGTAATTTCTGCCTCTTTGTGAATTTTCTTTGTCTCATTACTCTATGTGCGTTGGAAAAGATCCACGTGGGTTAATATTAGAGTTTGTTGGCCCTCTGCCATTATCCAATAATTAGTATTCCCCTTTTATTTAAAAGAAATGCTTTACAATAGACCTTGTTTTCAGGGATGTTGCTGCAAGCTGCTCTTATGCACGGTGTTCACGCACTCTTTATTTTATTTTAATATTTGATTCACGTGAACAATGCCTGGATCACGTTAATAATTACATCCCACTCTTTATGAATGACTTTATTATGAATGTTCTTTTTTGAGTTTTTCTTATGAATAAATTAAGTAATTTTCCGACTCAGACCAATCTCTTATTTGTCGTGTGGCTAGAGTTCATTTCTCGGCACGTGACGAGAATCTGAAAGGAGCCTGATTGTTGGTCTCCATTTTGTCGGCTGATCAAATCGTGCTTGTCCATATTACTGTGGGGGATTCGGATGTAAAGTGATCTGACGTTGGATTGCATGGGAACATGAGGGCAGGCGTACTTCTCACCAAGGTTCCAGTCGACCACTTCTGACCACCACAAGAAAGGATCGCCATACTGTGCACCAAGCACAAAGTAACGCCTTCACACTTGTGCCTGCCATTCAAAACAAGTAATGCAACATTCTGCGTCATCCTGCAGGACTGCTAGGACACTAGTAGCAGCTCATCTATGGAATTACTGTCCTAAGCATAACACCAAAACACATTTGGTTGCATTTGCAGTGGTGCTGTGACCAGAAAGCATAGATTGCTGATGAACAGCATCGCATTGGCTGCAATGATGAATCGTGGTTATGCCTTAGCACGGATGACCATTTTTACCATGGATGACCATCACTGACAAGTATGGTGGCAGGCTGGGAAGAGATTCCATTCTTTCAATGTTTTGGAGTGGCACAGCAGTGCTACTTGCGTTTTGGTGTGGGGAACCATCACGTATGACTTCAGGTCATAGTTGGTACTGACTGGGGAAATTCTAATGTCACAATGATACTTCACAGACATTTGGCACCCCCCTGCGTGAAGTAACAAGGAGTCATTTTTGAACAGGACAGTCGTCATCCATACATAGTATGTGTCTCTATGAAATGCCTGCACGATGGTGATGTACTCCCAAGTCCACCAAGAACCCTAGATCTGTCCCCAATAGAGCATGTGTGGGACCAGGTCTGTGTCAGCTCTGCCCCAGTACCACTAACCAGGATATTAAAGAACAGTTACAACACCTGTGTACCAGCTTGCCTCAGGAAAGGATACTACAGCTTTATGACACCCTTCCTAACCGAAACAGAGTATGGATCCAGACCAGATGGTTGTAACGTCGTACCATTAAGTGAACTCTACTGCCAAGTTCTTTGCAAATTTGACTTGATTTTGTAACGACTGCAATAACATTACACATCTTCTCCACCTGTATAATTTCGTTTCCTTCTTCCGTTCTCTCAGCCAGTGTATATCCTCTCATAGATTGATTCCTGCAGTTTGTCCCCATTACCCAAAAGCACCCTATGTATTACACTCGCTGATAAAAAAAGTCAAGCACCCCCAGTTTTCTTCTACATTCCTTCTACTGGTTGAGGTAAACACAGTGGTTGTAAAACATTGTACAGTTCTCGACACACATACTTGACTAAGGTGGAGACAGTTGTCCTTCCCATGTGGAATTAAAAAGCGAGAGTTTGATATGAATTAACAGTGACCAAATATCTGGAACAAAGTGTACTATTTGCTAGTGATTAATGCATCATATTAAATAAAATAATTTGCATATGGCTTGACTGACAGATGAGGCTGTTCGAGCCAAAAAGAAGAATTTGTGAGAATCCTACGGCAAATACCTAAAATTCAAAAATGGAGGCAAGGTTCAGCTAAGAAGTATCAGAATTGACCCTGGGAAGTTCGTAACAAGGTTCTTCCTGACACACTGTCGCCACGCCATCCGTATTGTCAGTTCGTCCGGCGAAAAAGCTAAAACGAAAAGAAATAAATGACGGTGTGGCAGCAGTCACATATTATCAACACACCAGAAACAGTAACAGGAGAGAGAAGCGCGACCTCGACCATATGGTAACCTATTGTTGGGTTATGCGTACCCGTTCAAGACATTGCCAACTCCAACACATACTCATTTAAAAATACAGCTGGAGAGACTGAAGAGACTGGAGCGACTGAACTTGCGTTATTAAACGATGAAACACCACCACATCTACCTTCTGCAGTCCTTGCGTCACCCAGGGCAGCTGTGTCACAAAAATGGTTCAAATGGCTCTGAGCACTATGGGACTTAACATCTGAGGCCATCAGTCCCCTAGAACTTAGAACTACTTAAACCTAACTAACCGAAGGACATCACACACATCCATGCCCGAGGCAGGACTCGAACCTGCGACCGTAGCGGTCGCTCGATTCCAGACTGAAGCACCTAGAACCGCTCGGCCACAGCGGCCGGCAGCTGTGTCACAATGTAGTGCTGATACTACATCATAAACTGAAGTCACCACAGCAATTTTGGGACCACGGGAATCTTCCAATGATTTTTCTAGAGCCAGAGATGAAGAAAGAAGACAGAGGGATAGTAAACTTTTACAGAATATACCGTGACTGGACTCATATTTTAGCGGTAAAAATGAAAGTGAACCTATGTCTTTGAACATTCAGGTGAAGTTTCAGTTTAAAACAGTGACTGTGAACAGTGTAGCTCTGTAAGTGCAGACGAAATTAGAGTTCTGAACGGTAAACAGAATGCTGAAGTTCTAATTTTCGGGGTTCCCGGAGGATATCAAGAATCTACACGATCTAAAGCAGAGGGTTTTCCTGTTCCCCATAATGACCCAGTTTGTTGGGAAAACAATGACCAGACACTGCATTATTTGGTTAAAAATGGTATTGATCAGATCAAAGATGCTGGCTTGTATACGTCCTCGCGGGTCTACGCTGACGGATCTCGGGAATCTCGCGGCACAAAATGGCTTCATAGGGTTTTAGTGAATGGAGAAATTATTAACCGTGAATATCTTGTATATTCTTCAAGCCGAAGATCGTCGTTCTGTGCATCTTGCAGATTATTCGGCGTTGCATCTTAATTTGCAACATCTGGTTTCAGTGATGGTAGTAGGATAGCTGATGAACGTCCTGGTCGTGAGCTAACAGAGCTGAAGTTCTGATGTTCAGCAGCAATAAAATCCAAATCAGTGAACACATTTAGCTTCAAGAGCCAAAGACCTGTACAAGTAAATGCAGACTGCTCTAGATCCATTCTGCAAACAAAAGAGTAAGCAGTGTTCATCAGTCCAGTAATATCCTTTTGGGACATTTTCAAAAGCTAGTATTTTCTCATCCACTTACTGCAAGCTTGATTATATGCTGCTTTAAATGGTCGCATTCTTGCACGATTTAACGGCTGCAGCTTGTGCGTTGTGAGGAGGCAAGCTGATGCAACGCGATGTTGTCTTGCGTACGAGATTACGTGGAGATCTTTGTGGTTTACGTGACCGTCCAGTATGAGGAACACTGGTTCATCTTTGGTACGATTTGTCCCTTCGGCAAACACCATTATCCACTGCAGACTTGATTTGGTATATATCCAACCACATTGTTCAGCTGCGAAAATACTTCCTGTAGCAGCATGCTTTTTCAGCACTTCGTCTCTTCTCAATTTATTGGGGAAAACAAAAAGAGAAGGAACAAATATCTCCAGCATCGTTTATGCTTAGGAGGGGGTCACGTTCCTTCATCTCCCTCCTAAAGTGATTTTGCTCACTTGCTTTTCCCCATCTGTGATGTGACCTTCATATAATTTGCACGAACTACTGAAATTCCTGTTTCGTCGTAGTTTTGAATGCTGTTAGCAGCGAAACTGTATTTCGAAATCAGCTCTTTGTATTTCATAAAGAAGAGCTCAGCTTAATATCTGTTGAAACCCAAAGCTCTCTGAAGCTAGTAGATTCAGGACATCTAAGGGACAGTTCCGCATGCCATGCCATAGAATCATAATAAAACTGCTTGTCGATAGTTTTCTTTTCTTTATTGAATTGGTGAGGTACTTTTAAATGTTCAGCCAACGCAAATGCTAACCTCAGGAAGTCTTTACTACCAAACGGCATGAACCTGTTCTCTGAATCTTTCATGTACAGAACTAACTGTTTTCATATCGTCGTTGAGCATCTTCTTAAACCTGCCCAGATTCACAGATACACCTGTTCTAATTACTTTTATTCGATCATTTAAATCGATTCTCGAGACATGAAGAGACTGAGCTGACTGTCTTGCTGTCATTGTCCCCGATATTACTTCATTCATTGCCTTCCTGTTATTCTCTTCAGTCATTTTCCTTTTATTTTCTCGTTATTCTAAGCCATTTCGCTCCGAAAAGTCAAGAGAAAGAATTATTATTATTTTCCCCCTAACATTCTGACTGGTCGGTGGTGTATAACGATCACGAAATAAAAACGATACACTCTGTGTATTGTTTAAAACACAATGTCTTGGTAATAGGGGTATTGCAGGAATAGGTTTAATAATGAATAAAAAAAATAGGAGTGCGGATAAGCTACTACAAACAGCATAGTGAACGCATTATTGTGGCCAAGATAAACACGAAGCCCACGCCTACTACAGTAGTACAAATTTATATGACAACTAGCTCTGCAGATGATGAAGAAATTGATTAAATGTGTGATGAGATAAAAGAAATTGTTCAGGTAGTGAAGGGAGACGAAAATTTAATACTCATGGGTGACTGGAATTCGAGAGTAGGAAAAGGGAGAGAAGGAAACATAGTAGGTGAATACGGATTGGGGGTAAGAAATGAAAGAGGAAGCCGTCTGGTAGAATTTTCCACAGAGCATAACTAAATCATAGCTAACACTTGGTTCAAGAATCATAAAAGAAGGTTGTATACATGGAAGAACCCTGGAGATACTAAAAGGTATCAGATAGATTATATCATGGTGAGACAGAGATTTACGAACCAGGTTTTAAATTGTAAGACATTTCCAGAGGCAGATGTGGACTCTGAACACACTCTGTTGGTTATGAACTGTAGATTAAAACTAAAGAAACTGCAAAAAGTTGGCAATTTAAGGAGATGGGACATGGATAAACTGAAAGAATCAGAGGTTGTAGAGAGTTTCAGGGAGGGCATAAAGGAACAACTGACAGGAATGTGGGAAAGAAATACAGTAGAAGAAGAATGGGTAGCTTTGAGGGATGAAGTAGTGAAGACAGCAGACGATCAAGTAGGTAAAAAGACGAGGGCTGGTAGAAATCCTTGGGTAACAGAAGAAATATTGAATTTAATTGATGAAAGGAGAAAATATAAAAATGCAGTGAATGAAGCAGGCAAAAAGGAATACAAACGTCTCAAAAATGAGATCGACAGGAAGTGCAAAAGTGCTAAGCAGGGATGGCTAGAGGACAAATGTAAGGATGTAGAGGCTTATCTCACTAGGGGTAAGATAGATACTGCCTACAGGAAAATTAAAGAGACCTTTGGAGAAAAGAGAACCACTTGTATGAATATCAAGAGCTCAGATGGAAACCCAGTTCTAAGCAAAGAAGGGAAAGCTGAAAGGTGGAAGGAGTATATAGAGGGTCTATACATGGGTGACGTACTTGAGGACAATATTATGGAAATGGAAGAGGATGTAGATGAAGATGAAATGGAAGATACGATACTGCGTGAAGAGTTTGACAGAGCACTGAAAGACCTGAGTCGAAACAAGGCCCCGGGAGTAGACAACATTCCATTAGAACAACTGACGGCCTTCGGTGAGCCAATCCTGACAAAACTCTACCATCTGGTGAGCAAGATGTATGAGACAGGCGAAATACCCTCAGACTTCAAGAAGAATATAATAATTCCAATCCCTAAGAAAGCACGTGTTGACAGATGTGAAAATTACCGAACTATCAGTTTAATAAGTCACAGCTACAAAATACTAACGTGAATTCTTTACAGACGAATGGAAAAACTGCTAGATGTCGACCTCGGGGAAGATCAGTTTGGATTCCGTAGAAATGTTGGAACACGTGAGGCAATACTGACCTTACGCCTTATGTCAGAAGAAAGATCAAGGAAAGGCAGACCTACGTTTCTAGCATTTGTAGACTTAGAGAAAGTTTTTGACAATGTTGACTAGAATACTCTCTTTCAAATTATAAAGGTGGTAGGGGTAAAATACAGGGAGCGAAAGGTTATTTACAATTTGTACAGAAACCAGATGGCAGTTATAAGAGTCGAGGGGCACGAAAGGGAAGGGAGTGAGACAGGGTTGTAGCCTTTCCCCGATGTTATTCAATCTGTATATTGAGCAAGCAGTAAAGGAAACGAAAGAAAAATTCGGAGTAGGTATTAAAATCCATGGAGAAGAAATAAAAACTTTGAGGTTCGCCGATGACATTGTAATTCTGTCAGAGACAGCAAAGGACTTGGAAGAGCAGTTGAACGGAATGGACAGTGTCTTGAAAGGAGGATATAAGATGAGCATCAACAAAAGCAAAACGAGGATCATAGAATGTAGTCGAATTAAGTCGGGTGATGCTGAGGGAATTAGATTAGGAAATGAGACACTTAAAGCAGTAAAGGAGTTTTGCTATTTGGGAAGAAAAATAACTGATGATGGTCGAAGTAGAGAGGATATAAAATGTAGACTGGCAATGGCAAGGAAAGCGTTTCTGAAGAAGAGAAATTTGTTAACATCGAGTGTAGATTTAAGCGTCAGGAAGTCGTTTCAGAAAATATTTGTATGGAGTGTAGCCATGTATGGAAGTGAAACATGGACGATAAATAATTTGGACAAGAAGAGAATAGAAGCTTTCGAAATGTGGTGCTACAGAAGAATGCTGAAGATTAGATGGGTAGATCACATAACTAATGAGGAGGTATTGAATAGAATAGGGGAGAAGAGGAGTTTGTGGCACAACTTGACAAGAAGAAGGGACCGGTTGGTAGGGCATGTTCTGAGGCATCAAGGGATCACAAATTTAGCATTGGAGGGCAGAGTGGAGGGTAAAAATCGTAGAGGGAGACGAAGAGATGAATACACTAAGCAGATTCAGTAGGATGTAGGTTGCAGTAAGTACAGGGAGATGAAGAAGCTTGCACAGGATAGAGTAGCATGGAGAGCTGCAGGAAACCAGTCTCAGGACTGAAGACCACAACAACAACAACATTGAAAGTCTTACGGCAGCAGTATCCTTAAACAATACAGTTAAAATAAATGTGAAAATAAATTCAATTACTCACCTCATAAATTTGTGCCAGTCTTGAAACTAACTTCTTGCGCGCTCCTCTCACACGAACAACACTAAACGCTCATAACTCACAGACAGCTGAACGCAATACACAATGCCCGTCGTATCATCATGAGTGGGGCCGGGACGTCTTTCAGCTCACCCCTTGAATGTTCTGCCACCTAGTACTAGACACGGGAACTGACGATGGCCGGTACTTTAAGACGGTTGGTACTGTAGGACTCTTCCCTGTATCCCAGAATGAGCGGTTAAGTATAATAATTAGGTACGTAAATCAAGATTGGCTCTGAGTTGAAATACTCCTGTTTTTTATTTAAAAAAATGTAGTTCACACTGGAGAGAAGCTTCATGAAGAAGTTTCGAATTCCTTAGAATTACATGGACTGAAATTTGACAACTGTAGAGGTCAGTCATACAATAACACAGCCAACATGTCTGGTGCATATTCAGGCTTGAAAGCAAGAGCCAAGGAACAAAACGCTCCAATTTTCTACAGTCCATGTTTAGCTCACTTGCTCAATCTAGTTAGGTTACGAGCTGCACAATGCTGTATAGCTGCAACACGTTTTTTGAGTTAATTCAATGTTTACAGAGTCAACACGCAGATGGAACATCTTGAAACTTTTTTTGATTCTGCAACTATGACACTGAAGTCTCCTTGTACGAAACGACGGTGTGCACTTGAGGATGATTGTGAGAGTTTGAATACAGATTGGAAAGCTGTGTTTTCTGCATTAAGAACCTTTTCAGGAAATGAGAGTGGTAAAGTTAAATTTGAAACTGAAAATGTTCGTAGAAAACTAGGTAATATTGAGGTAGCTTTCATGACATCGGCGTGGGATTGTATTCTGCAACAGTTTGGCAAAGCAATGAAAAAACTGCGAGCTCAGGTTATATACATTTCTACTTCTGTCGGAATGCATAACTCTCTTGTAATGTTTACAGCTGACTTTCAGACGTCTATTTCAATTCACAAGGATTCAGCTGAAATGAAATTTACAGGTATTAGGAATTACGAATCAGTTCCACCTCTTTCAGCTGTTAAGAAGCAAAAAAGAAAACTCCAAATTAAACGCAAGAGATTCTTTGATGAATCATCTGACTCAGAAGATGAAGACAAATGTCCTGATGATGAAACAGAATCAGATTATGGTGAGATTAGGAGAAAAATGAAAATGTCATATTCTCATATTATACAAATGCTTCAGGATGAGTTACAGAAAAGAGTTAATGCCTACAGACAATGTAAAGATTTTCATTTGTCTCAAATATAATCAGACTAGAAGCTGTTCAAATGTATGATGCTGCACTGGAAACTTAGAGCCATATATAATTCTGGCATAGGGAACAACTTTGGTAGATAATACATACATTTTAAAAGCTATCTGTTGTCAATGAATAAAGAAGATGGTGACAAGCTGTCCTCCCTTCAGTTTCTCTCTCGAATGTTAGTTTCAAAAACAGTTGGTGATGTCTGTCCAGATGTGTACATAGCACTCAAGATTTGCAACTGTACACCAGCAACGAACTACTCAGCTGAAAGGTCCTTTTCTGTCTTAAAACGGATTAAGAACTACCTATGGATAACAGAAAATGAAGAACGACTGCTCAATCTTGGAGTACTAGCCATACAGTCAGGTGTGACAGTCAGTGTGGATTTTGAGGAAGTGATAAATGAATTTGCAAATACTAAACTGAGAAGGAAGTCATTTCTCTAAGTTTGCTATATTTTGGGAAAGATCACTTAAATGGTATCATGTATTTGGGACTGACTGAACTTCACATTTAAGTGAAGTAATTTTGATATAGGATATTAAACTGTATCGATTTTCTTTGTATTTTTACCACTATAGTGTCCAAGTTTGAGGTTTCTGTGGTAATTTTTCAGTAAAAGGGGCTATTGAAATGTGGTAGTTATTTTATTATTTTTGAAGGTTTAACTTAGACATGTGCTTTATATTATATGATATTTATATACTTCAGTAAATTTTAGAGCTGGAGTTAATGATTACGCAGTTTTATTGTTCACAGTCCATAAACGAATAGCAATGCTGAAGTTAAGGAATGGGGGGCATAAAATAAATTACTGCACAGGGCGTCACGCATCCTAGATACTACTGCCATCTGTATATGTACATATCGCTATTTCATGACTTTCTGACTTCAGTGTACAATGTCACTGGGACACCTCCGTGTTTTTATTTCTTGTCCCTGAGTTAATGAATACCGTCCATAGTAACATTTAAGTCGCGTGTCAAGAACGTGATCGATCGCATCGGGAGACCGCAATCGAACCGCGAGACAGAAAGCGCACCAAAACGATATTGAACATTGGAGATAAAGCCGCCAGAAGCTGATGAGAGGGATATGGGACAGAGATAGCAATGTAGCGAAGACGCACTTTGAGGAGCGTCAAGGAAGTATTGGGTACATCCACCCACCATTAGACGAAAACAATGTTATTTAATTCATTGTAGAGTAAGTTATAAAAGTCAGACGGTTGTCGGAGTACCGTCAAATTTTCCATGCGTCGAAGTGGCAGGAGATACTACGAATGTCTCATCCGGACGTGGATGATTGATCGTAAGGGTTAAGAAATATCCTGTATTTTAATACACTCCTGGAAATGGAAAAAAGAACACATTGACACCGGTGTGTCAGACCCACCATACTTGCTCCGGACACTGCGAGAGGGCTGTACAAGCAATGATCACACGCACGGCACAGCGGACACACCAGGAACCGCGGTGTTGGCCGTCGAATGGCGCTATCTGTGCAGCATTTGTGCACCGCCGCCGTCAGTGTCAGCCAGTTTGCCGTGGCATACGGAGCTCCATCGCAGTCTTTAACACTGGTAGCATGCCGCGACAGCATGGACGTGAACCGTATGTGCAGTTGACGGACTTTGAGCGAGGGCGTATAGTGGGCATGCGGGAGGCCGGGTGGACGTACCGCCGAATTGCTCAACACGTGGGGCGTGAGGTCTCCACAGTACATCGATGTTGTCGCCAGTGGTCGGCGGAAGGTGCACGTGCCCGTCGACCTGGGACCGGACCGCAGCGACGCACGGATGCACGCCAAGACCGTAGGATCCTACGCAGTGCCGTAGGGGACCGCACCGCCACTTCCCAGCAAATTAGGGACACTGTTGTTCCTGGGGTATCGGCGAGGACCATTCGCAACCGTCTCCATGAAGCTGGGCTACGGTCCCGCACACCGTTAGGCCGTCTTCCGCTCACGCCCCAACATCGTGCAGCCCGCCTCCAGTGGTGTCGCGACAGGCGTGAATGGAGGGACGAATGGAGACGTGTCGTCTTCAGCGATGAGAGTCGCTTCTGCCTTGGTGCCAATGATGGTCGTATGCGTGTTTGGCGCCGTGCAGGTGAGCTCCACAATCAGGACTGCATACGACCGAGGCACACAGGGCCAACACCCGGCATCATGGTGTGGGGAGCGATCTCCTACACTGGCCGTACACCACTGGTGATCGTCGAGGGGACACTGAATAGTGCACGGTACATCCAAACCGTCATCGAACCCATCGTTCTACCATTCCTAGACCGGCAAGGGAACTTGCTTTTCCAACAGGTCAATGCACGTCCGCATGTATCCCGTGCCACCCAACGTACTCTAGAAGGTGTAAGTCAACTACCCTGGCCAGCAAGATCTCCGGATCTGTCCCCCATTGAGCATGTTTGGGACTGGATGAAGCGTCGTCTCACGCGGTCTGCACGTCCAGCACGAACGCTGGTCCAACTGAGGCGCCAGGTGGAAATGGCATGGCAAGCCGTTCCACAGGACTACAACCAGCATCTCTACGATCGTCTCCATGGGAGAATAGCAGCCTGCATTGCTGCGAAAGGTGGATATACACTGTACTAGTGCCGACATTGTGCATGCTCTGTTGCCTGTGTCTATGTGCCTGTGGTTCTGTCAGTGTGATCGTGTGATGTATCTGACCCCAGGAATGTGTCAATAAAGTTTCCCCTTCCTGGAACAATGAATTCACGGTGTTCTTATTTCAATTTCCAGGAGTGTATATTGCATGTCGCAGTAATTAGTGTATTTTTATTTTGTTTAGATAGTTATTTATGTGTGTGAGGACTATGGGACAATTGCTCAGGACTGGAGAGATGACGTGTTGAACGCACGTGTGTCGGCATGAGATCTGGGCAGTGACACACCACGCAAAGCGAGGCAGAGAGGAACCAACCCAGTAGGCAGCACAAAAGTTCCTGTCTCGCGGGATTATAACGCAGCCAATGCTAGAGCATTGCTATTTTCTGTATGTCAGTTTCGTTTCTAATGCTTAATTTTAATTTACAATGTCCTTTTTATTTTATTATTATATGATGTGGAGAACTGATTGATACCAGCGTGTACGGAGACATGCTAGGACCAATGTGCACTCACAAAGAAGCAATATTTTTGTTTTCCAGGTCCTGCAGAGAGGATTTAGGCATGTGTAGATTTTTTTGTGTGGTAGAAGTTAAGGGTAGGTTAACAAAGCTTATAAAAAGGGAAGAAGGAAAAAAGATTTTGTTTAACGTCCCGTTGACAATGTGGTCATTAGAAACGGAGCACAATGAAGAATGGGGAAGGAAATCGGTCGTGCTCTTTCGAAGGAACAATCCAGGCACTTTTCTTAAGCAATCTAGGGAAATCACGGAAACACTAAATGTCGGTTCTTAGACGAGATTTGAACAGTCGTCCTCCGGAATACGAGTCTGTAACCATTCCATCATATCGCTTGATGCCGATAGCTTTAGGACACAATTCCTCTCTCTCTCTCTCTCTCTCTCTCTCTCTCTCTCTCTCTCTCTCTTGTCCATTCGAGTCCGTTCGCACACTTCGCACAACTGACACTAACCTTAAGTGACGCGAGCTGTATAATTCACACCTAACGTCTGATAAGCGGAGATGGTGCGGTGGAATTGAAAATATCGTTTTTCAAAAAATGGTTCAAATGGCTCTGAGAACTATGGGACTTAACATCTGAGGTCATCAGTCCCCTAGAACTTAGAACTAATTAAACCTAACTAACCTAAGGACATCACACACATCCATGCCCGAGGCAGGATTCGAACCTGCGACCGTAGCGGTCGTGCGGCTCCAGACTGAAGCGCCTAGAACCGCTCGACCACAACGGCCGGCTACATCACTTTTATGTGTATATATTGCTAATAGCTTAGTGCCTGCTGCTTTGCTCGCATAGACCGTATGGTCTGCAGATTTTTTTTTTATTTTCTTCAATTGAATTTTTATGTTGTTCACAAATTTCAACACCTAAACGTTTCACGTTAATTAAGTCCATAGAAGAACTATATACTTCTGACCGAAAAGCGATTCTGGTTGCTGCAGTCTAAGGTTCCTATTAATCATGCCTTTTGCGTTCTTGTGGTGATATATCCATATAAACTTTCACCCCTAATACATATTTCTTTATATCTAGCCGAGAAATGAAATAACAATTTTCATAGATTTAACTTTAAAATTTTATTAATATAGCAACATTTTCTTACAACTTTCCGTCCTCTACTTTACCCTCTTAAGGTTTGGATTTCCAAAAAGATGAAGCAAGTACATTTTTTAACTTCTAACACAGAAGGTCAGATATAAATTTTCTTACTTGTAGCTTTTAAAATGCTTTAGAAGTTCAATAATAATGATTTATTTTCAAAATAACATTCATCCCTATTTCACCTCTTTAGCTGTCAAATTTCCAAAACCAGCGAAACACATGTTTCTGACCAAGAAACCAAATACCAATTTACGTATGTCTAGTTTCAAAATAACGACATGTTTTCAAAAAAACCTTTCATCCCTATTTCCCTCCCTGAGATGTGGAATTTCTAAAAATGCCGTCTTAAACTATGCTTGTAGTATAAGATTAACACCCTCTCCCAATTTCAGGTTCTTATCCTTAGCCGTTTGGGCTGGGGATGATGAGTCACTCAGTCAGGACATTGCCTTTTATAATTATACAGTACGGTACATAGATTGTGGGAATCAAGCCAACTCAGGAGGAAAGTGGTGCATTATCTATATACAGGGTGGTTCATTGATAGCGACCGGGCCAAATATCTCAGGACATAAGCATAAAACGAAAAAACTACAAAGAACGAAACCCGTCTAGCTTGAAGGGGGAAACCAGATAGCGCTATGGTTGGCCCGCTAGATGGCGCTGCCATAGTTGCCATAGTTCGTTTTTTAAAATAGGAACGCCCATTTTTTATTACATATTCGTGTAGTACATAAATAAATATGAATGTTTTAGTTGGACCACTTTTATCGCTTTGTGATAGATGGCGCAGTAATAGACACAAACGTATAAGTACGTGGTATCGCGTAACATTCCGCCATTGTTGACGGTATTTGCTTCGTGATACATTACCCGTGTTAAAATGGACCGTTTACCAATTGCGGAAAAGGTCGATATCGTGTTGATGTATGGCTATTGTGATCAAAATGCCCAACGGGCGTGTGCTATGTATGCTGCTCGGTATCCTGGACGACATCATCCAAGTGTCCGGACCGTTTGCGGGATAGTTACGTCATTTAAGGAAACAGGAAGTGTTCAGCCACATGTGAAACGTCAACCACGACCTGCAACAAATGATGATGCCCAAGTAGGTGTTTTAGCTGCTGTCGCGGCTAATCTGCACATCAGTAGCAGACAAATTGCGCGAGAATCGGGAATTTCAAAAACTTCAGTGCTGAGAATGCTACATCAACATCGATTGCGCCCGTACCATATTTCTATGCACCAGGAATTGCATGACGACGACTTTGAACGTCGTGTACAATTCTGTCACTGGGCACAAGAGAAATTACGGGACGATGATAGATTTTTTGCGACGAAGCGTCATTCACCAACAGCGGTAACGTAAACCGGCATAATATGCACTATTGGGCAACGGAAAATCCACGATGGCTGCGACAAGTGGAACATCAGCGACCTTGGCGGGTTAATGTATGGTGCGGCATTATGGGAGGAAGGGTAATTGGCCCCCATTTTATAGATGGCAATCTAAATGGTGTAATGTTTGCTGATGTCCTACGTGATGTTCTACCGATGTTACCACAAAATGTTTCACCGCATGACAGAATGGCGATGTGCTTCCAACATGATGGATGTCCGGCACTTAGCTCGCGTGCGGTTGAAGTGGTACTGAATAGCATATTTCATGACAGGTGGATTGGTCGTCGAAGCACCGTTCCGTGGCCCGCACGATCACCGGATCTGACGTCCCCGGATTTCTTTCTGTGGGGAAACTTGAAGGATATTTGCTATCGTGATCCACCGACAACGCCTGACAACATGCGTCAGCGCATTGTCAATGCATGTGCGAACATTACGGAAGGCGAACTATTCGCTGTTGAGAAAATGTCGTTACACGTATTGCCAAATGCATTGAGGTTGACGGACCTCATTTTGAGCATTTATTGCATTAATGTGTTAGTTACAGGTAATCACGCTGTGACAGCATGCGTTCTCAGAAATGATAAGTTCATAAAGGTACATGTATCACATTGGAACAACCGAAATAAAATGTTCAAACGTACCTACGTTCTGTATTTTAATTTAAAAAACCTACGTGTTACCAACTGTTCGTCTAAAATTGAGAGCCATATGTTTGTGGCTATTACAGCGAAAAAAGTGATCCGACTAAAACATTCATATTTCTTTACGTACTACACGAATATGTAATAAGAAATGGGGGTTCCTATTTAAGAAAACGCAGTTGATGTCCGTTTGACCTATGGCAGCGCCACCTAGCGGGTCAACCAAAGCGCGATCTGGTTTCCCCCTTCAAGCTAGACAAGTTTCGTTCTTTGTAGTTTTTTCGTTTGACGCTTATTTCGTGAGATATTTGGCGCGGTCACGATAAATGGACCACCCTGTTTACATAAAGCAATGCCAGACTGACTGACTCATCATCGCTCAGCCTAAACAACTGAGGATAGAAACCTAAACTTATACCGTAGGCGTCGTTTAAGAAGGGATTTTTCGAAATGGAGCATGAAAGGCTTTTTGAAAATATATCGCTATGAAGGCAATTTGAAGCTAGGTCTACGTTTTCGTAGACCTTGCTATTTGATTTCTTGGTCGGACATAAAGAAATATGTGTTTCGGCATTTCTGGAGATTTGACCCCTATGGGGGTGAAACAAGGGGCGAAATTTCTTTTTGAGAATAAATCTTTATTAAAGATAAAGTAAAGTATTTTTAAAGCTACATCTATGAAAATTGCTATATGACTTCTTGGTTGTAAATAAAAAATACGTGTCACAGTGTTTTTGAAAATCCAACCTTTAACGTGGTGATACAGGGGAAGAAAATGTCTGTTAAAATATGTCATTATAAAAGCATTTTTAAAGTTAAACCTAAAAAAATGTGTATTTGGTTTCTCGGTTAGAAATAAGAAAAATCGTGTTTCACTTTTTTTTAAATTCAACCCCTATGGGACTGAAATAAAGGATGAAATTTTAATGGAAATACTTCGGTATGCAAGCATTTTTGTAACTAAATCTTTTGAAAAGATATATTTTACTTCTCTGTTAGAAACTCAATGTTTCTGAAAATTCAATTGGGATGAAAATTTTTAAGAAAGGATTGTTTTGTTAGTAAAATTTAAAGCTAAATCTATGAAAATTGAAGCTTAACTTCTCGGTTAGATATAAAGAAGTGTCCATTACAGGAGAAAGTTTCTGTGGAAATATCATCACAAGAAAGCAAAAGGCATGATTAACAAAAATCAGCTACCAGAATGGCTTTTTGGTCATAATTACAGTCAGAAAAGACCATGCGTCTATGGCCTTACTTAGCGTAAAAAATTCAGACAGTGTCGTAGTTTGTGAACAATACAAAAATTCGATTAAAAAAAAATGAGCCGACCATGCAGTCTTCGCGAGCGAAGCAGCGGACGCTAAGTTAGTTGCTAATATTGCTGTGTTCTTACACATCCAACGTGACCAACGTTAGTCTAGTAAAGTGTGTCATGAACATGTACTGGTCTGCGTGATCAACTATTTGAGTTGGTGCCCACTTTACATTTTTTTGTCTTTCTCTTTGATGAATATAATTTCTGTGTATTATTCGTATGTTTTATATAAAGTTCCACGTATCTTAATTCTAAGTCTCTTACGTGTATTTGTTTTGGTTTTTTATTTTGGTACATGACGATCATGTTTCATGAAATATATGATATTGGTATGTTGTTTACATGTTGCTGATCCTCGTGTGTTAATTTATCTGTGTCATGTAACAGCTTCTCAAGGGAATAATGACTAAAGACGAAATAATCGAATTTATAGAGCTGCTTGAATGCACTTTAGATTACAATTATTTCTCTTTTAATACTAAAATCTATTGTCAGAAAGATGGCTTAGCAATGGGAAATTCTTTGGCTGGGACAGTTGCAGACATTTTCGTGAACCACATTGAGACGCAATTCCTGAAAAATAGCCCTGATATCGCAAATGAAATCATATATTACAAGCGATATGTAGATGATACATTATTACTTTATAATGGTTCAAAAGATGAAATTGAGAAACTTGCTATAAAATTAAATTCTATGCATCCGAAGTTACAATTTACAGTTGAGCATGAAAATCGAAAATCTATTAACTACCTAGATCTCATTATAACTAATAACAATGGGAAACATTTATTCACCATATACAGGAAACCTACAACCACTGATGTTATTATTAATGCCACATCATGTCATCCTGACAAGTATAAAAAAGCATTTTTTAAGTCCATGATACACCGAATACTAAAATTACCACTAGAAGCTAATGAGATCAAAAAGGAAATGACCATCTTAAAACAAATTGCAAAAACCAACTCTTTCGACACATGACAGGTAGATATCATTTTTAATAAAGTACAACAATCACAAAGTACTCCACTAATAGGTAATCCAAAATATATGAAGATGACATATATGGGAAACATGTCAGATAGAATTACTAATTTATTCAAAAATTCTGGAATAACAATAGCATTTACAACTAACAATACTTTACAACAAAAATTAAGACATACCGTAAGTAAAGATAATGGAAAATCTACCAGATCAGGAGTGTACAAGATCCAATGTAGAGACTGTGAGAAAATATATATCGGCCAAACAGGTCGAAATTTTGCAGTAAGGTACAAAGAACATACGTCGGGTACCTCACGAACAAAGTCTGTATTTGGCCATCATATAGCATTCAATAATCATGCTGAGGGGACAGTAGAACAGAATTTACAAGTTCTTCATTATGCAAATAAAGGCTTACTTATGAATATCCTAGAAGAAATCGAGATATATGCTCATTTGAAAACCAAATCATCAATGCTGCTCAATGAACAATTAGATTTTCGCGAAAAATATTATTAACTTTTTGACGAAATTTTATAATAAAAGCATCCACTCTTTTGTTTTTTAAAAATATAAGACTAGTTATGCCCATGGCAAAAGCAATATATGTAAAATATGCTGCACAACATAAAAAAAAATTTAATCAGCAGTCTCATCAGTTATTCAGATATACATAATGTGGAACGTACTCGTGGCTGCAACCCTACTGCTATAAAGAATATTGCTATAAAAACTACAGTTAAAATAAGACGATTCTGCAGCATCCAGCAAAGATGCAATTGTGATGTAGGCGACTCGGTATAATCGATATATACCACAACGCCAAGGACTTTCACATCTTTGATGTAACTGGCACTGTAATAGTATTAAGGTTGCCCATAGAGGGCACAACTATTACACATCGTAGTTCACTATTTTTATCCAAAATTTAAATAAGCTGTAGACATACTAACTATCTGTTAATCAGACATTTAAATGAATCAATTTTATGTTATTAGTGTATTTCCTACTTTTATACTTTGACGATGGCGTCATATTATGAACGCTGATTGGCAGTTGTGAAGTAGTGTGACAGGAAGTAGGCGGAGCCTCTGCATATTTAAGCCTGTGCTCAGCACTCATAACCATCAGTTGACTGCATAGCAGCGAGGAGAGCTCCACCTACCATCCTAAGGGAGTCATGGGTATAATTAATTTTATTTTATCTTGTTAAATTTTTACATGATTAGACACTTCCATTTTATTTAAAGATTGGTATCTAGTATTTCTTAAAATTTATCCACAGGTCTGATGATGGTTTTGTAGAAAGAACCGAAACCGGTTACCCATATCATTAAAACATATATGATGTGATCAAGACTGAACTTTAGTCAAAATATAACAATTAATTGATCTCTGCTTTCCAAAAATGTTTACCAAGATTACATTTATGTTCAGTGACTGTAATTCATGCTGGACAAAATGACTTTCTTGTTTCACTGATGCTACCTTGTAATCGAACACTTTGGATAGAGTCGCAATTTTCCAACCTCATCACTGTTTTGGTGTTCTTTTCCTATAAGCTCGGCAACAGAAGCATTCATAGTTGTTACTCGTCTACCATGTTCAATCTTGAACCAAATCGACTATCAAGCTTACATGAAAAAATATTATAATTATTATTCTACACCAGTGTTAATTTCTTCTATAGAACTTTCGAATCGGTTTCAGGCTTCTTATCTTTCTTTTTTTCTAATTTCTCTCGCCTTATGTTTCTCATTTTCTTCATTGTCAATCAACTTTTCCAAAAGTGTTAGCACATTCTCTTCGTCCCTCATTTTGAGAAATTTGCAAAAAAGTTACCGTCCATGCACTTCTCTGTACAAGTCACATGTTGTTCTCTTGTTTGTCAATCACTCAATTTCGCACTTACACGTGTAGTTATACTCATACACATGCAGTCAAGTTTTGCAGTAATTTATCTTATTCCTTGCACTGTTTTGGCCCCTCGCATTATTGTCTAGATTTCCTTCAATGAATCACCACCAACAGCTCAATCCATCCACAACTGCAAGTTGTCTGTATTTTACCGTAAAACATAAACTCAAGGCAGTATCATCTCTTATTTACACATCTTACATCTACTACGTTCACCTTAAGACCGTAAGTTAATATAAGCTTTAATAGTGAACAAGGAATCCCAATAACAAGCAAATGATATCAAAATCTGCTGTTTCTATCGCAAAGGCGCCAATTTTTACGAGTTCCAGTTGAAGTACTCGAACGGCAGTGGAGATTTAATATTCTCAGATTTGTTGCAGAGACAACGAGCAACAGAATGTTACAGAGAGGGCTAGGATTTTATGACCCAAAACTCACCATAATATGCACACAAAAATATGCTGTTATGAAGAACTATTTATAAAAATATGCATAATAACATACAAATATGACCTAACAACATTCCTGTTGTAAAGTAAGTTAGTAAGTCAGTTTATAATTATGAGCTATTTATTGAAGAATAAAATGCACATGAGAAGCAACCTAAACTACGTAGTTTGACGTATTATGCTTTTTATTAACATTATCAGAATGTAGTTAACCTACGATGTTTTTTTGTATATCCTCATTTTTACTCAGTTTATGAGCTCCGAGTTGCAACATACAATGAATATGTTGTGCAAATTTTCAAATAAAAACGATTTCCTATTACAGCTAACAAAACCTTGTACTTCGAAAAACTTATTTCAACTTCATCTGACACAAGAGGAGCATATTTAAAATGTACGCTATCATGTCAGTCAAAATCATGAAGAGCGAACTTTTCACCCAACGAAATAATTGAATTGGAACACAGTTATAATCCCCTCCGTTTCTTTTCTAAGACATTTTCCATTTTCTTTGATACTTCCTTTCCCACGTTACCACAAACAGCTTCCAATTTAGTCACAGTTTTTTTCACTTCTTCTGTCCGCTTCACCAGTAGTACTTCTGATTGCTCCAAAGCAGTTACGGCAGCAGAAATAAATCCAAAAATTGATTTTCTGTACTAAAGTTTTCCGGAAATTCCAGCGTATTTAATTTTTGCACTAGTCCAACTGAAGCGGCTTCACTGCTGTCGATTGAATGAATGATGCTTTTCACAACGTTCAAGTTCTGGCAGTAATAGTTGCAGGCATAAGTGCAGAATCCCGATCTTGTCAAAACAAAAATGGTGATAAGGATGTGTCTGGAGCTAACAACTTACTTGAAGGGCATTTCAAAAAATACCTTTTTGATACACCAAATAAATTTCTCAACTTCACAGAATTTACTACGAATCTCTTCTGCAACTCTGACAAGTAAGTAAGGTGAGAGCTAAACAACTCGCATTACCCATTTTGCTCTATAACGCTTTTGCTAAAACGGCCCTCACCATATAACGCGAAACATTGTTATGCTTAACGCCTTCATGCAATAAAAATTGCACCCATAGATCTCTCGACAAATTTGCTAATGGTGGAAAAATATACTTTTTCTAAACGTTCACATTTAATTAGAAACATTTCGTCCAGACCATCTTCTTCCACAGTTCCCACAATGACGTATTTGTACCTCGCAGCCTGATGTGTTCAAATGGCTCTGAGCACTATGGGACTTAACTTCTGAGGTCATCAGTCCCCTAGAACTTAAAACTACTTAAACCTAACATACCTAAGGACATCACACATATCCAAGCCCGAGGCAGGATTCGAACCTGCGACCGTAGCGGTCGCGCGGTTCCAGACTGAAGCGCCTAGAACCGCTCGGCCACTCCGGCCGACCCTGATTTGTTGCATTGTCTTTTCGTAGCTTTTGGTGACACAGTCCTTTCTTAACGTGGAAGAATGAGGACGAGATTTGTCTTTGTATTGCTAATATTTCAAGAAATTCTGGATGGTTCAATTTACTTAAGGAAGTGTCAGCACAAAGGAAAGCTGTGCAAATTTCCACGAAGAATGGTGAATAAGACTGGCGGAATTCCCCTAGGAGCTTTTGCTGTTGTATTTTTCCATCTCCAATCCGTTGTACTCCACGTTTTTGTTTTCCTGCTGCCACATGCCGTTGAACCTCAAATTAATTCTCTGCAGTTACGCTTACCCTGTACTATGGGGCGGCGGGTGTATTTTAATGTTAAGAAATATTGTATTTTTTCGACGCCGTCTTTTACGAGAGCCTGAAAACTACTTTTGAGGTCAGCCAGAAAGCAATGGAGAACATTCTGACCATAGTTTCCACTCTGCAAGTCCACATTCTTCTTGTGGTCACTGAAAGAAATGCTTCTACTCCTTATTTACTCAGAGGGGATCAGGAACTATGATATAAGTAAAAGTTTCCATTTCTAACTGATTCATACACTACTGGCCATTAAAATTGCTACACCACGAAGATGACGTGCTACAGACGCGAAATTTAACCGACAGGAAGAAAATGCTGTGATATGCAAATGATTAGCTTTTCAGAGCATTCACACAAGGTTGGCGCCGGTGGCGACACCCACAACGTGCTGACATGAGGAAAGTTTCCAACCGGTTTCTCATACACAAACAGCAGTTGACCGGCGTTACCTGGTGAAACGTTGTTGTGATGCCTCTTGTAAGGAGAATAAATGCGTACCATCACGTTTCCGACTTTGATAAAGGCCGGATTGTAGCCTAACGTGATTGCGGTTTATCGTATCGCGACATTGCTGCTCGCGTTGGTCGAGATCCAATGACTGTTAGCAGAATATGGAATCGGTGCGTTCAGGAGGGTAATACGGAACGCCGTGCTGGATTCCAACGGCCTCGTATCACTAGCAGTCGAGATGACAGGCATCTTATCCGCAACGCTGTAAAGGATCGTGCAGCCACGTCTAGATCCCTGAGTCAACAGATGGGGTCGTTTGCAAGACAACAACCATCTGCACGAACAGTTCGACGACGTTTGCTGCAGCATGGACTATCAGCTCGGAGACCATGGCTGCGGTTACCTCTGACGCTGCATCACACACAAGAGCGCCTGCGATGGTGTACTCAACGACGAATCTGGGTGCACGAATGGCAAAACGTCATTTTTTCGGATGAATCCAGGTTCTGTTTACAGCATCATGATGGTCGCATCCGTGTTTGGTGACATCGCGGTAAACGCACATTGGAAGCGCGTTTTCGTCAGCGTCATACTGGTGTATCACCCGGCGTGACGCTATAGGGTGCCATTGGTTACACGTCTCGGTCACCTCTTGTTCGCATTGACGGCACTTTGAACAGTGGACGTTACATTTCAGATGTGTTACGACCCGTGGCTCTACCCTTCATTCGATCCCTGCCAAACCCTACATTTCAGGAGGATATTGCACGACCGCATGTTGCAGGTCCTGTATGGGCCTTTCTGGATACAGCAAATGTTCGACTGCTGCCCTGGCCAGCACACTCTTCAGATCTCTCACCAATTGAAAATGTCTGGTCAATGGTGGCCGAGCAACTGTCTCGTCACAATGTGCCAGTCACTAGTCTTGATGAACTGTGTTATCTGTGGTATCGTGTTGAAGCTGCATGGGCAGCTGTACCTGTACACGCCATCCAAGCTCGGTTTGACTCAATGCCTAGGCGTATCAAGGCCGTTATTACGGCCAGAGGTGGTTGTTCTGGGTGCTGATTTCTCAGGATCTGGGCACCCAAATTGCGTGAAAATGTAATCACATGTCAGTTCTAGAATAATATATTTGTCCAATGAATACCCGTTTATCATCTGCATTTCTTCTTGGTGTAGCAATTTTAATGGCCAGTAGTGTATATCTGATAACATTTCAAATGCACAACATAGTAATATTCCTAATAATAATAATAATAATAATAATAATAATAATAATAATAATAATAATAATAATAATAATAATAATTCCCGTGGAGGCCCGGGAAAAGAATAGGCCTCCGGTATTGTCTGCCAGTCGTAAAAGGCGACGAAAAGAACAAACCACTAATAGGGCTAACTCCCCTTTTAGTGTGACTAGTTGGTTCAGGACAGAACTAAAGAAGCCTCGGACAAGCGCCGTCATGGTCTGGGACGACGCTTGAACCCTATGCCCGCCCACAATGGTAACGATACTGCTAGCCAACTGGAAAATTATCCAAATCCAAATAGAGGTGTTTTGCAGGATGTGCTTCCTGCAACCACCCTAGAAGGAAAACAAAGACAGAGGATGAGATGGTCAGATGAAGTTAATCAACACCTTATGTTCTGTTATTACCAAGCAACAAACCTAGGAACCAACACAACTGGATACAGATCACAAGTATACACAACATTTATTACTGGATACCCAGAATTAAAATTTTTAACAAAACAACGACTAGCTGATCAGATCCGTGTAATAATCAAAACTAACAGGATACCCCAGTCAGAATTAGAAAACATCAAACAACAAGTACAACAAATACTGGAACAAAATAATGTGCAATCAGAAGAAGAAGAAAATACAGTAATGGATTCAAACATCCCAGAGCAAACAAACAAAGAACAACACGCATCAATTAAACACTCAGAGGAAAACGAAATCTTAAGACAGCCACCAGCACAAGCACAAATAGAACACGAAGTGACACACATGTTAGATATAGAAGAAAAATTTCAGCTGACATATATAGAATACAAAGACACAAATACAGACATTAGACCATTCTTGCATAGACCGCCAAATAACCCACGAGTCGAAACAACAATAAAAACTATCAACACAATCATACACAACAAAATAAATGAAAACACAACTATGGAAGAGTTACAACTACTGGTTTATATAGGAGCACTCACTACACTAAATATACACACTAGGTAGAGATCAGAACCAACCAACACACAGAAGAAACCCACAAAACCAGCATGGCAACACAGGCTACAGATCAGAATAGAAAAACTGAGAAAAGACATCGGACAGCTAACACAATTTATAAGAAATGAAATGTCAGAAAAAAAACGAAAAAGGTTAGGTAAAATCTCACAACAAGAAGTGATAGAGCAATTAGATGAAAAGAAGCAGAAATTACAAGCAATGGCCAAACGACTTAGAAGATACAAAAAAGTGAAAATAGAAGTAAACAAAACCAAACATTCAACACAAAAACAAAAGGAATTTTACCAGACAATAGATAACACACACATTAAAATAGACGATCCACCAAACATAACAGACATGTAACACTTCTGGAGCAACATATGGTCAAACCCGGTACAACATAACAGGCATGCACGGTGGATACAAGCAGAATCAGATACGTACAAGATGATACCACAAATGCCTGAAGTGATAATTTTGCAATATGAAGTCACCCAAGCAATTAATTCTACTCACAGTTGGAAAGCCCCTGGAAAAGATAAAATAGCAAATTTCTGGCTAAAGAATTTCACCTCAACACATTGACATCTAACTAAATTATTTAAGTTACATTACAGACCCATACACATTCCCTGATACACTTACACATGGAATAAGTTATCTGAAACCTAAAGATCAAGCAGACACAGCAAACCCAGCTAAATATCGCCCCATAACATGCCTACTAACAATATACAAAATATTAACTTCAGTCATTACACAGAAATTAATGACACATACAACACAGAACAAAATTATAAATGAAGAACAAAAAGGCTGTTGCAAAGGGGCACGAGGATGTAAAGAGCAACTGATAATAGATGCAGAGGTGACATTTCAAGCTAAAACTAAACAAAGGTCGTTACACTATGCATACATTGATTACCAAAAAGCTTTTGATAGTGTACCCCACTCATGGTTACTACAAATATTGGAAATATACAAAGTAGATCCTAAATTGATACAGTTCCTAAACATAGTAATGAAAAATTGGAAAACCACACTTAATATCCAAACAAATTCAAATAATATCACATCACAGCCAATACAGATTAAGCGTGGAATATACCGAGGAGACTCATTAAGTCCTTTCTGGTTCTGCCTTGCTCTGAACCCACTATCCAACATGCTAAATAATACAAATTATGGATGCAATATTACTGGAACATACCCACACAACGTCACACATCTGCTATACATGGATGATCTAAAACTACTGGCAGCAACAAATCAATAACTCAGCCAATTACTAAAGATAACAGAAGTATTCAGCAATGATATAAATATGGCTTTTGGAACAGACAAATGTAAGAAAAATAGCAAAGTCAAGGGAAAACACACTAAACAAGAAGATTACATATTGGATAACCACAGCGACTGCATAGAAGCGATGGAAAAAACAGATGCCTATAAATATCTAGAATACAGACAAAAAATATGAATAGATAATACAAATATTAAAGAAGAACTAAAAGAAAAATATAGACAAAGACTAACAAAAATACTGAAAACAGAATTGACAGCAAGAAACAAGACAAAAGCTATAAATACTTATGCTATACCAATATTGACCTACTCATTTGGAGTAGTGAAATGGAGTAACACAGACCTAGAAGCACTCAATACACTTACATGATCACAATGCCACAAGTATAGAATACATCACATACATTCAGCAGCTGAAAGATTCACATTAAACAGAAAGGAAGGAGGAAGGGGATTTATCGACATAAAAAACCTACGTTATGGACAGGTAGAAAATTTAAGAAAATTCTTTATAGAACGAGCAGAAACTAGCAAAATACACAAAGTAATCACTCATATAAATACGTTGGCTACACCACTGCAATTTCATAACCACTTCTACAACCCTTTAGATCACATAACATCAACAGATACGAAGAAAGTAAATTGGAAAAAGAAAACACTACATGGCAAGCACCTGTATCATCTAACACAGCCACACATCGATCATGACGTATCCAACACATGGCTAAGAAAAGGCAATATATACAGTGAGATGGAAGGATTCATGATTGCAATACAGGATCAAACAATAAACACCAGATATTACAGCAAGCATATTATTAAAGATCCCAATACCACAACAGATAAATGCAGACTTTGCAAACAACAAATAGAAACAGTAGATCACATCACAAGTGGATGTACAATACTAGCAAATACATAATACCCCAGAAGACATGACAATGTAGCAAAAATAATACATCAACAGCTTGCCTTCCAACATAAAGTTATAAAACAACATGTTCCCACATACAAGTATGCACCACAAAATGTACTGGAGAACGATGAATACAAATTATACTGGAACAGAACCATTATAACAGATAAAACAACACCACATAACAAACTTGACATCATACTCACCAATAAAAAGAAGAAATTAACACAACTAATCGAAATATCCATACCCAATACAACAAATATACAAAAGAAAACAGGAGAAAAAATTGAAAAATACATCCAACTGGCTGAGGAAGTCAAGGACATGTGGCATCAGGATAAAGTTGACATTATACCAATTATACTATCAACTACAGGAGTCATACCACACAATATCCACCAGTACATCAATGCAATACAGTTACATCCAAACTTAAATATACAACTACAGAAATCTGTAATTATTGACACTTGTTCAATTACCCGAAAGTTCCTAAATGCAATGTAACATATACCGTACAGTTAAAAGGAAGTCACGCTTGATCAAGGTCCGCGTCACTTCCCATTTTTAACCAGACCTAAGGTCTGAGAAAGGAAAGAAGATAATAATGATAATAACAGTCTCTCTATCATAAACAGAACTATAAGCAGTTCGGAGGTGACCTGGTTTCTAATTAGCCGCGTGGTGGTCGCCCTATGTCACGGATTGCGCGCCCCCTCTCGCCGGAGGTCCGAGTCTCCCTCGGGCATGGGTGTCTGTTGTCCTTAGCATAAGTTAGTTTAAGTAGTGTGTAAGTCTATGGACCGATGACCTCAGCAGCATGGTCGCTTAGGAATTCACACACATTTGAACATTTCTAAAAGTCAAAGTTAATTGCTCACCACAAAAGTATAAAGTAATCTCACCACTTGCCACCCGGTTTTGTTAACGTGACGAGCGGCAAACAAACAGTTACTGTCATGAAATGTAAACGATCCAGGACGGTGTACAGTCCTTGCGAGTTCACTTCCTATTTGTACTGAAAACATACGTTTAGCAGCAGACTGGCTGTGACTTCATCCGAGGGAGCGCGTAAGACGGCGTTTGACTGACGCGGACAGAATGATAGCTCGGTGCGAAGTGCAGTGTTTCACAACCTCTCAGGCCGTATTTGGATATAAGTACAACGCACGGCCGAAGGGGACATTTCCCGTCATTTACTGTATGCCCCAGTAGCAGCATCTAAATGGCCACTTTCTCGGACACATATTATTTAATAAAGCATTTGTGTATCAATTTACAATGTTCGTAATTTTTATATGAATGGACTTAAGTTGTCTTCAATTACAGAAAACATTTCACCGAGACTGCATTTAAAGTATGCCGGCTAGAATTTTTAGAAAGAAACCGACAGTAGAACATGACCTCTGAACTACATCTTTAAGAGACCGTGCATTGATTGTTGTTTACATCTAAGTCTTGAAACTTGTTATATCTTCATTATTTAATGGATGTAATCAAGTGCTGTAATCAGAACTTTCTAGCATTATTAAAAGTGATATTTAACCTATTAGAAATAAGGATGTTTTAGTTCCAAATTTAGTTTTTAGTAAATTACTCGAAAATGATTAGAGATAGCTTAATGGGGTCACATAGTTAATCTTTGTATATCAAACTGAAGCTTCATACGACTTTTCATATACCTGAGTCAAAGATACTGTGCCTTCAATTTTTCGTAAAAACTCCTGTTTTGACCAAAATATTATTCCGATCAAGTTGAACCTTGTAACAGTTGATTGTGACACACGTTTGCACATTCTGAACAATTTTTGGTTTTCTAGCTTTATTATTTATCGCCGCTTGTTTTTTTCTTAAAACAAAGTATTTAGGGAAAATTATTCATCTGATCATTCTGAGATTTAATAACTTTAACATTAATATACTGAAACATACATTGACAAAGTTTGGAAAAGCTACTTAAGTTTTTAATTTTATTCTTAGATTATGGGGCAATACTTTGTATGCTACGCACAGGCGCATTATGATGACGTGTAGCAGTGAACTTGGGATAAGTCCCGGTACCCTCGCTCGCCTGTGTGTCTCTCAAATGAGAACAGCGCTTGTTTCGCCACAGTACAGTTAACAGCAGCATTTTATCATCAGTCGAAAATACTTTCTCACCTTATTGAGACGCTAACAGTTGTAATTTTATTTCAACTTTCGGCGTTTTTACCGAACTGCACTGCACACGCTTCCGACTTCGACAGGATTGCATAACACAATGAGACTCTTGTTTGTAGTCCAGGGTCCAGGATGTCTTAAGAAACGATAGTACGATCGATGAACGATGGGAGTTTGCGCAGCTCGAGGCACGGACTGTTCAAATGGTTCAAATGGCTCTGAGCAATATGGGACCTAACATCTGAGGTCATGAGTCCCCTAGAACTTAAAACTACTTAAACCAAACTAACCTAAGGGCATCACACACATCCATACCCGAGGCAGGATTCGAATCTGCGACCGTAGCGGTAGCGCGGTTCCAGACTGAAGCGCCTAGAACCCCTCGGCCACACCGGACGGCAGACACGGACGAGGATTGTATTGTTGCCGGTTCCAAGCGACGGTTGCGTAAGCGCATACACGTTCTCTGCTCTTGAAGAAAGCGTGTATACTGCAAATTATGTCTCTCGCATACTTTTGTAGAATTTGTCGCTTACCACCATCAGACGTGACATCTCGCAACAAATGTAATAGAAATTCTCTAAATAGCTCGCTACGATCTATCAGGTTTAATGCTCGCACTGGTTACGACATTCACAACGGAGTGCTGAGAACACTACTGAACGCACATTGGTTTTCGGAGAAACCGTGACGTAGATACGCAGAACTGTTGTAGTTTATGCAGATTAACGCGGCTAAATGACAGATAACAACTGTTTAAGGGACAAAATAAACTTATGCTTTATTCGCGCAACACACATGAATACATTTGACTACCAAATTATATTACGTTGCCCCATAAACAAACACGGAACATGTATATTCCATAGAGTCTAATGCACTCTGCACATCATATCTTGTGCGCCACTACGCACGCTGGAAAATGTTCACATATCCCCAACAAGAACAAACTTAAACTCATCCGCCATCGTTCGTGACTCCAACTATACCTCTTCATCCAGTAACAATAGATTACAGGAACTCACCGTTGCGTAAGGGCGAAGTCCGTATTGCGAATTCAAACGAAAGGCCGATATTTGTCATTTTCCAGGAAACGAAATGAGATGCGAAGTTATGAGAAATGTAACACGAAAGAACTAAATTGCCTAAGAAAAGTTCTTTACTTCTTTAAACATCAGAAACATAACGAATATGATCATTTAGGCTTGCGTGTCTCAGTGATACAGATAGCCGTAACATAGAAGCAACCACAACGGAAGGGTATCAACTGAGAGGCCAAACAAACGTGTGATTCCTGAGGAGGGGCAATAGCCTTTACAGTAAAGATTTGTAATTTTGTGGTAAGGTCTTATGGGACCAAACTGCTTAGGTCATCGGTCCCGATGCTTACACACTAATTAATCTAACTTAAACTAACTCGCGCTATGGAAAACACACACATCCATGCCCGAGGGAGGAACCGAACCTCCGATGGGTGTAGCCGCGCGGACCGTGAAAAGACGCCTTAAACTGCGCGGCTGCCCCACGCGGCGCTTCCACAGTAGTTGCAGGGGCAACAGTCTGGATGATTGACTGACCTGGCCTTGCAACATTTAACCAAAACGGCCTTGCTGTCATGGTACTGCGAACGGCTGAAGCCGGCCGCGGTGGTCTAGCGGTTCTAGGCGCTCAGTCCGGAACCGCGCGACTGCCACGGTCGCAGGTTCGAATCCTGCCTCGGGCATGGATGAGTGTGGTGTCCTTAGGTTAGTTAGGTTTAAGTAGTTCTAAGTTCTAGAGGACTGATGACAACAGATGTTAAGTCCCATAGTGCTCAGAGCCATTAGAACCATTTTTGAACGGCTGAAAGCAAGGGGGAACTGCAGCCATAATTTTTCCCGAGTGCATGCAGCTCTGCTGTACAGTTACATGATGATGGCATCCTCTTGGGTGAAATATTCCGGAGATAAAATAGTCCCCCATTCGCAACTCCGGACGGGGATTACCCAACAGAATGTCGTTATCAGGAGTGTGGGATGTAAGATCCCTTGATCGGGCAGGTAGGTTGGAAAAATTAAAAAGAGAAATGCATAGGTTAAAGTTAAATATAGCAGGAGTTAGCGAAGTTAGGTGGCAGGAGGAACAGGACTTCTGGTCAGATGAATGCTGGGTTATAAATGCAAAATCAAATAAGGGTAATGTAGGAGTAGGATTAATAATAAAAGAAAAGAATCGTCGATAAGCTATTATGAATAGCGTAGTGAACGCATTATTGAAGCCAAGATGCACGTGAAAGCTACACCCACCACAGTAGTACAAGTTTGCATGCCAACTATCTCCGCAGATGACGAATAGATTGAAGAAATGTATGACGAGAATTAAAAAAAATTATTCAGTTAGTTAAGGGAGACGAAAATCTCATATCAATGGGGGAATGGAATTCGATAGTAGGAAAAGGAAGAGAAGGAAAACTAGTAGGTGAATATGGACTGATGGAAAGGAATGGAAGAGGTAGCCACCTGGTAGAATTTTGCACAGAGTATAATTTAATCATAGCTAACACTTGGCTTAAGAATCATGAAAGAAGATTGTTTACCTGGAAGAGACCTGGAGACACCGATTTCCGACTGATTGTACAGGGCGTTTTCGTAAGAGCGTGCAAAAATGTAACAGGACATAGAAAATGCCCCACTGAACAATTTGAGATAGGGAACCTAGGGTTGGAGAAGCCAGTTTAAGGAGATACGGAAGTAAACTTGTCTACCGCTTTGTCTAGCATTACTGGCGTCGCGCGATGTAGCCACGCGGTCTCGGCGCCTTGCCACGGTTCACGCGGTTCTCCTGATCCTCCCTCGGGCATGGTTGTGTATTACTGCATCCCAGCTTATTTACAGCAAACATGCGTACAACTTTATACGTACTGTGCTGTTTATTTACATGTAAATTATTTTTTGCAAGGAAACAAGGAGGACGACCCTAATTACCAGGAAGTCATGATACAGGTTTTGTTTACTTCACTTGTCAATAAGGTGGCTCTGTTATATCGCATTTACATTGTCTCATGACAGAACGTGATATGAATCACGACAGACCCATTCATTACTCAATGCTATATTCAGAGACGTACAGTACAATAAGATGGAGCAATACCGGTACAGTATTTCCTGTGGATTGGGGGGGGGGGGGAGGTCTTTTTCCATGGCCTGCGATGGCACCTGCCCCTTGATTACTTCCTATGGGGATATCTAAAGTCACTTGTGTACGAGACCCCAGTGGATACGGGGATGGAATTACACTACTGGCCATTACAATTACTACACCACGAAAATGACGTGCTACAGACAAAAATGTTCAAATGTGTGTGAAATCTTATGGGACTTAACTGCTACGGTCCCTAAGCTTACACACTACTTAACCTAAATTATCCTAAGGACAAACACACACACCCACGCCCGAGGGAGGACTCGAACCTCCGCCGGGACCAGCCACACAGTCTATGACTGCAGCGCCCTCAGACCGCTCGGCTAATCCCGCGCGGCCGTGCTACAGACGCGAAATTTAACCGACAGGAAGAAGATGCTGTGATATGCAAATGATCAGCTTTTCAGAGCATTCACACAAGGTTGGCGCCCGTGGCGACATCTACAACGTGCTGACATGAGGAAAGTTTCCAACCGATTTCTCATACACAAACAGCAGTTGACCGGCGTTGCCTGGTGAAACGTTGTTGTGATGCCTCGTGTAAGAAGGAGAAATGCGTACCATCATGTTTCCGACTTTGTTAAAGGTCTGATTGCTGCCTATCGCGATTGCGGTTTATCGTATCGCGAGATAGCTGCTCGTGTTGGTCGAGATCCAATGACTGGTAGCAGAATATGGAATCGGTGGGTTCAGGAGGGCAATACGGAACGCCATGCTGTATCCTAACGGCCTCGTATCAATAGTAGTCGAGATGATAGGCATCTTATCCGCATTGCTGTAACGGATCGTGCAGCCATGTCTCGATCCCTGAGTCAACAAGTGGGGACGTTTGCAAGACAATACCCAACTGCACGAACAGTTCGACGACGTTTGCAGCAGCATGGACTATCAGCTCGGAGACCATGGCTGCGGTTACCCTTGACGCTGCATCACAGCCGGGAGCGCCTGCGATGGTGTACTCAACGACGAACCTGGGTGCACGAATAGCAAAACGTCATTTTTACGGATGAATCCAGGTTCTGTTTACTGAATCATGATGATCGCATCCGTGTTTGGCGACATCGCGGTGAACGCACATTGGAAGCGTGTATTCGTCTCGCCATACTGGCGTATCACCCGGCGTGATGGTATGGGGTGCCATTGATTACACGTCTTGGTCACCTCTTGTTCGCATTGACGGCACTTTGAACAGTGGACGTTACATTTCAGATGTGTTACGACCCGTGGCTCTACCCTTCATTCGATCCCTGCCAAACCCTACATTTCAGCAGTCTAATACACGACCGCATGTTGCAGGTCCTGTACGGGCCTTTCTGGATACAGAAAATGTTCGACTGCTGCCCTGGCCAGCACATTCTCTAGATCTCTCACCAATTGAAAACGTCTGGTCAATGGTGGCCGATCAACTGGCTCGTCACAATACGCCAGTCACTACTCATGATGAACTGTGGTATCGTGTTGAAGCTGCATGGGCAGCTGTACCTGTACACGCCATCCAAGCTCTGTTTGACTCAGTGCCCAGGCGTATCAGGGCCGTTATTACGGCCAGAGGTGGTTGTTCTGCGTACTGATTTCTCAGGATCTATGCACCCAAATTGCTTGAAAATGTAATCACATGTCAGTTCTAGTATAATATATTTGTCCAATGAATACCCGTTTATCATCTGCATTTCTTTTTCGTGTAGCAATTTTAATGGCCAATAGTGTACTTTACAGAAGACTGGAAAAACTGATAAAAGCCAACCTCGGGAAAGATCGGTTTGTATTTCGTAGAAATGTAGGAACACACGAGACAATACTGACTCTACGACTTTTCTTAGATGATGGGCAAACGCAAACCTACATTTATCGCATTTGTAGGCTTGCAGAAAGCTTTTGAGAATGTTCACTGTAATACTCTTTTTCAAATTCTAGTTGTAGCAGCGGTAAAATAAATGGAGCGAAAGGCAATTTACAATTTGTACAGAAACCAGGTAGCAGTTACAAGAGTCAAGGGACATGAAAGGAAAACAGTGGTTGAGAAGGGAGAGTTGTAGCCTATTCCCAGTGTTATCGAATCTGAATACTGAGCAAGCAGTAAAGCAAACAAAAGAAAAATTTGCGATGACATTGTATATCTGTCAGAGATAGCAAAGGACTTGGAAGAGCAACTGAACGGAATGGGCATTGTCTTGAAAGGAGGATATATAGGATGAACATTAACAAAAGGAAAACGAGGCTAGTGGAATGTAATCGAATTAGACAGGTCTAGTTGATGGAATTAGATTAGAAAATGAAACACTTAAAGTAGTAGATGAGTTTTGCTATTTGGGCAGCAAAATAACTGAAGAAGGTCGAAGAAGAGAGGAAATAAGTTGTTAGCAATGACAACAAGCACGTTTCTGAAGAAGAGAAATTTGCTAACATCGAGTATAGATTTAAGTGTCAGGAAGACTTTTCTGGAAGTATATGTATGGAGTGTAGCCATGCATGGAAGTGAAACATGGACGATAAACAATTTAGACAAGAAGTAAGTAGAAGCTTTTGAAATTTGGTGCTACAGAAGAATGCTGAGGGTACATCACGTAACTAATGATGAGGTTCTGAATAAAATTGAGGAGGAAAGAAATTTCGTAGAAGAAGGCATCGGTTGGTAGAACAAATTCTGAGACATAAAGAGATCACCAATTTAGTACTGGTGCGAAGCGTAGCGGGTAAAAATCGTAGAGGGAGACAAAGAGATGAATAGAGAAAGCAGATTCAGAAGGATGTAGGTTGCAGTAGGTACTGGGAGATGAAGGAGCTTGCACAGGATAGAGTAGCCTGGAGAGCTGCGTCAGACCAGTCTCAGGACTGAAGACCACAACAACAACATGATCATTTAGTTATTAAAATATTTCCTATTCGAGAGATATGTGTATAAATATTACCGTAATTAATATAGTTTTTCAAAACAAGTATTTATATGTTTTAAAATTATATGCTAGTCTTCCGAAAAACATCATAAGAACAAGAAAATGTGTGTGAAATCTTATGGGACTTAACTGCTAAGGTCACCAGTCCCTAAGCTTACACACTACTTAACCTAAATTATCCTAAGGACAAACACACACACCCATGCCCGAGGGAGGACTCGAACCTCCGCGGGGACCAGTCGCACAGTCCACGACTGCAGCGCCCTAGACCGCTCGGCTAATCCCGCGCGGCATCATAAGAATCTAGTTCTAGTTAAAGAATGTAAGCATTAATAACATTTTATGCTAACGCAGGACCAAAGTCTCTTGTTTCTTGTTTGTGGCTCGGCTCTAGGAAAGAGTGCTACATTCGATTAAAAAAAAAGTAATCTTCGTCTCAATTAGGTTTTCGTGTTCGGTATTGATCAGGAACACGCAAAGTTTGTCAATGAAGTAATTTAAAGTAATTAAAACGATCCTTTACCACCAATGTGTAATGTGGAAATGTAAATTCCTCTTTTATTTGTTTGCTAATAAAGCTGAAAAACGTTACTCCTACAGGAAAGAAAATTCCTATAACATAGTACTGTCTTTATCTGGTTAACTTTACCTTTCTATTCAATTTTTTGACATAGTGTCTGCAAGAGCATGACAGAAAATAATTCCAGAAGCGGTTTTCTACACAGCCTCCTTCGATAACATAACAAACATTTTTAGGAAGTATGTTGTATTTAAACACCTCTTTTCAGTTACTTATTTTGTACATTCTTTAAGAAGCAAGTAGTGCCGATAATTATGTGCTTGCTTCATAATATTACACCAGACAGACAGAGAGAACCTTTTACACTACATTATTCTACAGAAACAGTGAATAAAAGTATCTATATATATTTTTTATAATTGTTCAGCTTCTTTTTTCACGGATAAGTGTTCACTAAAATATTATTCATGGTCTCGCTGTACGTTCAGTATTAATTGTAATATTCTTCTCGATGATTTGAACTGAGCTAATATGCTGCCATCTGTAGGTCTCTGATAAAACACTGTCCTCCTAGCTACCACTAGAAACTACCATTTCTTCCAGCACAAGATGCCACATGAGCGTCGCTTTCCGTATAGCTTGGTAGGCACGAAGCTCGTAATTTTCGTAAAAGAAAGCAAAATACACGTAACAGAAGGTAGTCTAGTGTGCGGTAGCATAGCTTGTTAGTGGAAGGACATAAAGAAAAACACAAATACGTAATATTACAATATCTCCATCACCCTGCCCTGACACCTTTAGTAAGGCCAATCACTTTGCCTCCTATCTTTCCGATGTCTTTTCCATCCCCGACGATCCCCAGTTCGATTACTCCCTCTTCCCGGATGTCCGCAATCGAACTGACACCTCTGTCCCTCTCCTCGCACCTGGTTTCCAGTACTTGGACAACATTGCACACACAGAACTCAACGCCCCTATCACTACACAGGATCTCATCGCTACACTCCGCACGAAACGCAACACCGCGCCTGGTCACAATCGTGTCACCTATCGCCACCTCCGCGAAGCTTCTGCCTCTTTCCTCTCCACCCTGGCCAGGCTCTACAATGTAGTCCTGTCCACAGGCTACTACCCCGACCTGTGGAAAACCTCCTGTATCCTGATGTCCCTTAAACCCGGTAAACCGCCATCTGCTGTCTCCTCCTACCGTCCCATCAGCCTTACCTCGGTCTTCAGCAGGGTCCTGGAATCCATCCTCACCCGACGCACCCACCAGCATCTCCGCCAGCAACGCCTCCTTCCCTTTACCCAGTGTGGCTTTCGGCCGTCCTTCTCTTCCGATGACCTTCTCCTTCATCTCACTCATCTCCTCTCCGAACAGCTTAATTCCTGTCGTTCCGCTATCTTCCTCTCCCTTGACCTTGAACGAGCCTATGACCGCGTGTAGCATTCCGGTCTCCTCTTCAAGCTCCAAACCTTCGCCCTTCCTCTCAACTACGTCCGTCTGATCGGCTCCTTTCTTTCCCAACGTCCTTCCTACGTCACCATCCACAACACGGATTCCTACACCGTTTTCCCCTCCGCTGGTGTGCCCCAGGGTTCCGTCCTCTCCCCTCTTCAGTACCTCTTGTATACGGCGTACATGCCGCCGCCTCCACCCCCCATCCACCTTCTCCAGTATGCCGATGACACCGCCTTCCTTGCCCTTTGTCCCCACCCTGCAGCGCTCCCAACACCTTCTCCAATCCCACCTTGACCAGTTCACCGCTTGGTGCAACCAGTGGTTGCTTAAGGTCAATCCCTCCAAAACCCAGGCGATCATCGTAGGCAAAACCACCCCTTCCTTCCGCCTCCTTGATTTCTACATCACCATCTATGGCCGTCCTATCGCCCTCACCCCCACCCTCAAGTACCTTGGTGTTACCCTTGACCGTCGCCTCTCCTGGACCTCCCACCTCCGGACGATCCAAGCCAAGGCACGCTCCCGGCTCTGTCTCCTCAAGCTCCTTTCCGGTCATACTTGGGGTCTGGACCCCTCCACCATCCTCCATACCTATAAAACCCTCATTCGCCCTCTCCTTTGCTACGCCCACCCTGCCTGGATCTCCGCTCCCCCTACCTTTTACAAATCCCTTCAGATCCTAGAATGTCATGCTCTTCACCTCGCCTATCGCATCCGTCTCCCCTCCCCCACGCGGATCCTGTATGACCTTATTCACATCCCCCACCTCCTCCTTTTCCTTGAACAGATCCAGATCCTCTACACCTCCTGCAAACTCGATCCTCCTGGTCTCTCCCATCCTCTCCCCCCCCCCCCCCCCCCCCAACTGCTGCTGTGCCTGTACTTCCATGTCCCACCTGCTCTCCATTTCTCCACTCTCCATACCCTCTTCCAACGTTGCTTCCGCCAGCTCCCCCTCCCTGATGATGCCCTCCTCCCCTCCATCTACCCCTCCTACCAACTTTGATCCTCCCTCCCTCTTCCTGTGTTTGTTCTTTTCGGCACCCTCTCTCCCTTCTCGCTGGCCGGAGTGGCTGTACGGTTCTAGGTGCTTCAGTCTGGAACCGAGCGACCGCTACGGTCGCAGGTTGGAATCCTGCCTCGGGCATGGATGTGTGTGATGTCCTTAGGTTAGTTAGGTTTAATTAGTTCTAAGTTCTAGGCGACTGATGACCTGAGAAGCTAAGTCGCATAGTGCTCAGAGCCATTTTTTTCTCCCTTCTCTCCTTCTTCCCTTTCTCCCCACTCCTCCCCCGGGCTTCCCCTACCCCCATGCCTCCATTTCCTCCTCCGCTCTCCTCTGCCATTGGCATCTTTGCTCTCCCTTCTCCACCTTCCCTCCCCCTCCCCTCTTGGCAGGTCCACGGACTCGTACCCGCTACGTGGACATTCGTGCACCGGAGATCATCGCCATCAGTTTCTCGTGTGTGTGCCGTCGTGTTTGTGTTTTAGTGTCCGCTGTCACGCTCCAACGTTCACCTGTGCCGTCGAAATCATCAGTGTCTGTGCGCCGTGTCAACGTGTTTCAGTGTATTTATCGTCGAGTGTGAACATCTCGTTGTTTTTGTATTTCTGTGTCTACTGTTTTTTGCCTGTCACTATGTTTATACTGTATCTTCTTTCTGTTTTCTCATTGTCGGCTCGAAGGCTGAACAGCAGCTTAGTATGCTGCTGCCAGCCTACCTGATGTACAGGTATGAAAATAACAATAAAGGGGAAAAAATATCTCCATCAACGGTCATTGCTCCGTAGCATTCAGAGGGAACGTTTGGAAACTTAATTTAGTACTTTTGACTAGTCGAGGAACTTGGAAGGGATGCAGAAGTTGAAAAGAGAGTGAGATGGAGTCGTAGCCTATCCCATGTGGTGTGCAATCTGTACATAGAGGAAGCAATGACGTAAACCACGGAAGACTGGGAAGCTGGAGTAAAGTACAGGGAGAAGAAATAAAAACTGAGATATGCCATGCCATTCTAATTCAGTCAGAAATGGCAAAGGAGTTGGGAATTCGGTTTAAAGGAATACAAAATGTCTTGAAAAGAGGTTATAAAATAATTATCAACAAAGGTAAAAGAGGGGCGGTGAAATAGTCGAATTAAACCGTGTGACGCTGACGTAATTAATTAGGTAATCAGACATTAACAGTAGAAGAAGAATTTTGCTATTTAGGAGAAAAATTACCGATGATAGCCGATTTAGAGAGGATATAAAATATAGATTGGCTGTAGTACGAAAACATTTCTGAAAAGACGAAGCTACGGACGTCGAATATAAATTTAAGTGATGGGGATTATTTATTAGAGATATTTGTCTGGAGCGTAACATTTTACTTAATTATGATGCACAATTCGAGAAAAGAAGAGAATAGAAATGTGGTACTGCAGAAGAATGCTGAAAGATAGGTATGAAAATGGGTATGTAGGTAGGATTACTGGTGACGATGTTCATTTTGTCATGCAGTTAGCATAGAGCTCAGTGAGCACACTAAATTCCGCTACAGAGTTTATCAGTCAATGCTCGCGAATACTTTTTATTCCTAATAAGCAGTAACTGTGAACACTGACCTGTGTAGTCATTATGAAGAGGTACTAAATCGAATTGGAGAGAATGAAATGTATGGCACATTTTGACTGAAATAGGGAATCGTTTGATGGGTCACACCGTGAGTTCTCAAGGAATCGTCAGTTTTATAGTGGTGGAAAGTGTGGGCTGGTGCGTCGGCGGGGAGGATGTGGGAGGTCGGTAAAAATTTCCAGAAGGAGATCAATATTTCCCAACAGGAAGCAGGTTCAAATGGGTGTAAGTTGCAGTAGTCATGTAGAGATGAAGATGCTTACACAGGATAGAGGAGCGTGAAGAACTACATCAAACCAGTCTTCGGATCTAAGACCGCTAAAGCGGAAACAATAACGACAATGACATTGGTGTAAATTCTGACTTTTGGGAACTTTCGACGAACAACTTCCTTCAGTTGTTGGAGACGGATAACCATCAGTGTGGAGACAACCGTACTATCATACGTACACTGCTTTCCAGGCGGGAAGACCTGCCGGTCCCCGGCACAAATCCGCCTGGCAGATGGTTTTTAAGGCGGTCTGTGGATGGTTTTTAAGGCTGTTTTCCATCTGCCTCGGCGATTGTAGACTAGTTCCCCTTATTCCGCCTCAGTTACACTATGTCGGCGATTGCTGCGCAAACACTTTCTCCACTTACGCGTACACCATAATTACTCTACCACGCAAACATTGGGGTTACACTCATCTGGTGTGATACGTTCCATGGAGGGAGGGGCGGGAGGGCTCCACTGGGGGGGGGGGGGGGGGGGGGGGGGGCAACTACACAATAACCCAGGGTTCTCAGGGTTCTGTGTTCGTTGTGGGGCGGGGATAGGGTGAGTGGACTGCTGTAGCCTGTTGTGGAGTTGTGAACCACTGAGGGCTAAGGCGGGGACGAAGCCCCTCAGTCGTTTCTATGTCCCCAGTTTCATACAATACAATCATACACAGGTGACTTCGATCATGGGGATGCTAAATTAAATTTTATTTTATTAAGAACTGCATTTAATCTTGAAAAGAGAAAATAATTAAATGAGTAATTCTTCCCCAAAAAGAAAAGCTACCAATTACTTTAAAAATCTTAGGATATATTAGAATTCAGTGCGAGTTTCCACGTATAAACTACAAGTTACAGAATAGCCAGTATTATAATTAGAAACCTGAAAATACACTGAAGAGCCAAAGAAACTGGTACACCTGTGTAATATCGTGTAGGGCCCCCGAGAGCAAGCACAAGTGCCGTAACACGACGTGGCATAGACTCGATTAATGTCAGAAGTAGTGTTGGAGGGAACTGACACCGTGAATCCTGCAGAGCTGTCCATAAATCCGTAAGAGTATCAGAGGGTGGAGATCTCTTCTGAACAGCACTTGGCAAGTACTTAGCAAGGCATCCCACATATACTCAATACTGTTCATGTTTGGGGAGTTTTGTGGCTAGTGGAAGTGTTGAAACTCGGAAGAGTGTTCCTGGGGCCACTCTGTAGCAATTCTGGATGTGTGGGGTGCCGCATTGTCCTGCTGGAATTGCCTATGTCTGTTGGAATGCCCAATGGACATGAATAGATGCAGGTGATCAGACATGATGCTTATGTACGTGTCACCTGTCAGAGTCTTATGTAGACGTATGAAGGGTCCCATGTCACTCCAACTGAACACACCCCACACCATTACAGAACCTCCACCAGCTTTAACAGTCTCCTGCTGACATGCAGGATCCATGGATTCACGAGTTTTTCTCCATACTCGTTCACGTCCATCCGCTCGATAAAATTTGAACCGAGACTCATCCGACCAGGCAACATGTTTCCGGTCACCAACAGTCCATGTCAGTGTTGATGGGCTCAGGCGACGCTTAGTGTCGTGCAGTCACCAAGGGTACACGAGTGGGCCTCCGGCTCCGAAAACCCATATCGATGTTGTTTCGTTAAATGGTTCGCACGCTGATGGCCCAGCATTGAAAACTGCAGCAATTTGGGGAAGGGTTGCTCTTTGTCACGTTGAACGATTCCCTTCAGTCGTCGTTGCGCCCGTTCATGTAAGATCTTTTTCCGGCCGCAACGATGTCGGAGATTCGACATTTTACGGGATTCCTGATATTCGCGGCACACTCGTGAAATGATCGTACAGGAAAATCCCCACTTCATCGCTGACTCGGAAGTGCTGTTATCCCATCGCTCGTGCGCCGACTATGACACCACGTTCAAACTCAGTTAAATCTTGATAACCTGCCACTGTATCAGCAGTAACCGATCTAACAACTGCGCCAGACACTTGTCTTATACAGGCGTCGCCGACCGCAGCGCCGTCTTCTGCCTGTTTACATATCTCTGTATTTGGATACGCATGCCTATACCAGTTTCTTTGGGGCTTCGGTGTAGATATGACTGGTGTGACATAGAATTCTCCATGTTATATCTTTCCCGATGAAACGTGTCTTTTTGATGCTCACAGGACAGTAAGCAGGAAGAAGAACGCAGGGTCGTCGTTTATACAGCACCAACTGTAACGGAGGCGGCCAGAGCGACTGTGGCGCAGGCGGAGACTGCGGACGTCAACTGGCTGACGCAAGCCGGGCGCATGCTGTCTGCACTGCCGCTGCCTAAGGGACCAGGCCCATGAGGCCGACGCATCTGTACCTGTACTTGTCTGCCAAATTAAAACGTCTTGTCGTCTTCATTCCTATATTCTCGTAATTGGTGCCAGCCAAATAATGTTTTCTTATGTCTTAACTTCATGTTGTATTTATGAGAAGTAATAATAAAGTTTCTGTTATAACCTCGAAAAAATTAAGTTGCGACCAATGAAATTCTTGGCGGAGACCTTGGTTGTACAGATATGATACAGCAGAGCCTGTGTTGTTCAGAAGTATGATGCAATGTTCCTTCAGACATGCATGCATGTCAGAACGAAGTCACTGCGGCGACTGCAGCCGTTATGAAATACATGCAGTGTTTTCACAGTTTCGAATGTGGACAACCATTAACTGTGTAATGGAATGTCGGCAATGAAAATTTGTGCCGGACTGGGAGTCGAACCTGGACTTCCCGCTTATCGCGAGCTGTCACCTTACCATTAGGCTATCCGATCACAACTCACAGACAGAACCAACGTACATGGTTGACGACATACAGAATTCCGGATCTGGCTGTGAGTTGTGCTCGGATAGCCTAATGGTAAGGCGACAGCTCGTGATAAGTGGGAAATTCCAAAAAATGGTTCAAATGGCTCTGAGCACTATGGGACTTAACATCTCAGGTCATCAGTCCCCTAGAACTTAGAACTACTTAAACCTAACTAACCTAAGAACATTACACACATCCATGCCCGAGGCAGGACTCGAACCTGCGACCGCAGCGGTAGCGCGGGAATCCCATTTCGAGTCCTGGTCCGGCACAAATATTCATTGTCGTCATTCCATCATACAACTGATGGTTGTCCAGTTTTGCAACTGCGAACACATTTAAAGTATTTTGTCGTAGAAGTCTGGGTTTTGGCTGTTCAGGAAACGTTCCACGTCTAAGGTCAGCTCGTCGTATTTCTGCAAAGTCGTGCCACACAAACGTTTCTTTAACCGAAGAAAGAGGAAGAAGTTACTACGCCATTTCAGGAGAACACAGAGGAAGGGGCATAATCTGACAGCATGCGTGACTGTGTCCGGTGCAGAACGAGCTGGGGAATTGTCATCGAGTAAAACCAAACCCCTGGAAAGCTGTGCATTATGCTTCGTCTTCACAGTCTCCTTTAATCTTGTCAGTAAAGTTCGGTAGTATGCTTTTGTGACAATTTGGTCTTTATGGGTTAATCAGCACCACTTTATGGCATTTATAAAAACCACTCTCCGCCACCTTACCCTGTAATGGTTGTGTCTTTGCCATTTCCGATGGTGGTGAACAGGCTTCTGCAGGACGTTCCTGAGTTCACACCATAAATAATGCTTATTACGCGTTTTGAACACAGAAAACTTTATCTTGGCTTGATGAGCTACCCCAAAAAATAATGTCATTTGCCGTTATTAAATGAAAGTAAGCATAGTATTTTTTCTTAAACCTATTTGTGTCTGGCAACATTCGCATTATAAATAGAGATTTGTTTAGGCGCTTCAGCAGTTCTGTGGTATGCTGCGCTCCAGCCTAATTTATTATCAAGCTGTTATCCCAAGAATTCAACATAATCAACTTCTTCTTTGTCATCATATTTTAGACATACTGTCAGGAAGCTTCTTACAAGTTCTAAACTGCGTGTAGTGTTTTTTTTTTTCAGAGTTTTATGGCAAAGAATTGGCTGTGAAGCATTTATTAATGCCCATTAAAATTTCATTAACAGATCTTTCTAAGATTATACTTGATTTGCTATTTATTTCAACAATTGTGCCATCTACGAGCAAAACAAACTTGGTGTCTGGTAATGTGTACATATGTAAAGGCCCTAAAATGGAACCTTATGCAACGTCATATGTAATTAATTCCCAGTTGGATGATGGCTGATAGGCTAATATATGTCTCTTTCCTAACGACAACCCTTTGTTTCCTGGCAGAGATACAGGATCTGAACCATTTGGCAACACTTCCTGTTACACCGTAATATTTTATTTTACTTAAAAGAATATTTTCAGTTAGACAGTCAAATGCCTTTGACAGATCATACAATATACCAGTAGCCTGTAATTTAACGCCTAATGAATTAAGTATATACTTAATGTATATTTACAGAGCCTTCTTAATATCACAACCCTTTACAAATCCAAACTGTGGCTTTGACCTCTTCTAAAATTTTCGAGAATTTTGTCAAAAGTGAAATTGGGTGGAAATTTGCCGGTATTTCTCTATTTCTTTTGTTAAACAAAGGTTAACTTTAGTGTATTTCAACCGTTCAGAAAATGACATGGATAACTTAATACGCTACGAAACTCAGAGGGACACTCTTTGATTAACTTGGCTGGTATTTTATCATAATCGCTAGAATTTTTTGATTTTATAGGTTTTATGGTAGAAATTATGACCTTCACTACACCAATTGAAATATTAACATTGCTGAAGTTATTCGTAATGACTGCTCTAAGATATCCCATGAGAGCATCTACTGAACCTGACAACCCCACCTTTTCAGTAACAGTTACGAAGTGCATGTTAAAAAATTTTGCAGCGCTGGACACATCTGTTACCTATGTATCGTTTACTCTTAATGTTGTCCGCTTTTCTATATTGTGGTTCTGTTACCCTTGCTCCTCTACTGTATCCCACATTGTCTTTACTGTGTTACCTGATGTAATTATCGTTTTCTTATAATGCATTTGCTTTGTGTCTGTATGGGTATCCTTAATATTTGGCAGTGTGTCTTGTAAAAAACTATAACATCAACATCAAAGCTGTTTCTGACAGACAGGTAAGGTTTCCTTGTTGTTTTACAAGATACTTTTATTACTTTAGTATTCTATGGCTTTTTTGTAGACTTCGACCTAATCTGGGTTAGTTTTGGGAGAAATCAGTATTCAAGTAAGGTAAAGATACACTTAATAAAATAGTTTGTTTTCATTCATACCATGACTACTATATACATCACTCCAGTTCATGTCTTTGGGGAATGTCCTGAAATAATCAATTTCTGGCTTACTAACTGCCCTCTTGAATTAAGATTTAGTAGATTTTATATGCTGTTCCGTATTAAGATTAATAAAATACTGCATATCATGGTCTGAGAGACCAGCAACTATTGTAATATAATTTTGTTCATTAGACTTTTCGATAAAGATATTATGAGTGGCTGTTTACGAGTCTTACGGTGGGAATGTCCGTCCCTGGTAGCTGAGTGATTAGCGTGACGGAATGTCATACCTAACGGCCCGGGTTCCATTCCCGGCTGGGTCGGAGATTTTCTCCGCTCAGGGACTGGGTGTTGTGTTACCCTCATCATCATAATTTCATCCCCATTGACACGTAAGTCGCCGAAGTGGCGTCAGCTCGAAAGACTTGCACCAGACGAACGGTCTACCCAACGGGAGGCCCTAGCCACACGGCATTTACATTTACGGTGGGAATTAAGTTAAATGATAATGTTACCGACTATAATAAATTCTTACTGGGAGTAAGGTTGCGTAGCAAAGCGAAATTGGCTACCAACAAAGATGTGCGTGGTATTCACTTGTTCTCTACCCTTGATGAACTATGGTATCGTGTTGAAGCTGCATGGGCATCTGTACCTGTACACGCCACCCAAGCTCTGTTCGACTCAATGCCCAGGCGTATCATGACCGTTATTACGGCCAGAGGTGGTCGTTCTGGGTACTGATTTCTCAGGATCTATGCTCCCAAATAGCGTGGAAATGCAATCACATGTCAGTTCTAATACAATATATTTGTTCAATGAATACCCGTTTATCATCTGCATTTCTTCTTGGTGTAGCAATTTTAATGGCCAGTAGTGTAAATCATTCACGATGAGCCCATTTCGGCGTATTGCCATCATAAGGTGCTATGTAACGTCGTTGCTGCCATGTCCTGTCTTGTTTAAGTATTATTAGTTTCTCCTTAGATGTACGCTGGATAAGTACACTACTGGCCATTAAAATTGCTACACCAAGAAGAAATGCAGATGATAAACGGGTATTCATTGGACAAATATATTATACTAGAACTGACTTGTGATTACAAAATGGCTCTGAGCACTATGGGACTTAACATCTGAGGTCATCAGTTCCCTAGAACTGAGAACTACTTAAACCTAACTAACCTAAGGACATCACACACATCCGTGCCTGAGGCAGGATTCGAACCTTCGACCGTAGCGGTCGCGCGGTTCCAGACGGAAGCGCCTAGAACCGCTCGGCCACACTGAATGTGATTACATTTTCATGCGGTTTGGGTGCATAGATCCTGAGAAATCAGTACCCAGAACAACCACCTCTGGCCGTAATAACGGCCTTGATACGCCTGGGCATTGAGTCAAACAGAGCTTGGATGGCGTGTACACGTACACCCGCCCATGCAACTTCAACACGATACCATAGTTCATCAAGAGTAGTGACTGGCATATTGTGACGAGACAATTTCTCGGCCACCATTGACCAGACGTTTTCATTTCGTGAGAGATCTGGAGAATGTGCTGGCCAGGGCAGCAGTCGAACATTTTCTGTACCCAGAAAGGCCCGTACAGGACCTGCAACATGTGATCGTGCATTATCCTTCTGAAATGTAGGGTTTGGTAGGTATCGAATGAAGGGTAGAGCCACGGGTCGTAACACATCTGAAATGTAACATCCACTGTTCAAAGTAACGTCAATGCGAACAAGAGGTGACCGAGACGTGTAATCAATGGCACCCCATACCATCACGCCGGGTGATACGCCAGTATGGCGATGACGAATACACACTTCCCATGTGAGTTCACCGCGATGTCGCCAAACATGGATGCGACCATCATGATGCTGTAAACAGAACCTGGATTCATCCGAAAAAATGACGTTTTGCCATTCGTGCACCCAGGTCCGTCGTTGAGCACATCACATCATCGCAGGCGCTCCTGCCTGTGATGCAGCGTCAAGGGTAACCGCAGCCATGGTCTCCGAGCTGATAGTCCATGCTGCTGCAGACGTCGTCGTACTATTCGTGCAGATGGTTGTTGTCTTGCAAACGTCCCCATCAGTTGATTGAGGGATCGAGACGTGGCTGCACGATCCGTTACAGCAATGCGGATAAGATGCCTGTCATCTCGACTGCTAGTGATACGAGGCCGTTGGGATCCAGCACGGCGTTTCGTATTACCCTCCTGAACCCACCGATTCCATATTCTGCTAACAGCCATTGGATCTCGACCAACGCGAGCAGCAATGTCGCGATACGATAATCCGCAATCGCGATAGGCTACAATCCGACCTTTATTAACGTCGGAAACGTGATGGTACGCATTTCTCCTCCTTACACGAGGCATCACAACAACGTTTCCCCAGGCAACGCCGGTCAAGTGCTGTTTGTGTATGAGAAATCGGTTGGAAACTTTCCTCATGTCAGCACGTTGTAGGTGTCGCCACCGGCGTCAACTTTGTGTGAATGCTCTGAAAAGCTAATCATTTGTATATCACAGCATCTTCTTCCTGTCGGTTAAACTTCGCGTCTGTAGCACGTCATCTTCGTGACGTAACAATTTTAATGGCCAGTAGTGTACGAATACAAAAGGACAATCGATAAATAAACTCACAGCAACCGGAAAACCAGTATGCAAACACAAAAACGCTACGAACTTATGCACCAATCCAGTATTTAGTATTTAAAAAACTGTTGTGTGGACACGACGCAAAGTAATAACAAGAAACAAAACTGTAAATGGTAGTCTGCTAATGTTTATGGGCTAGTAAAATGGCGGCGCCGGCTTCAGAGCATTGTACAGCGTAAGTCTGCAGAGTTACCTCCCCTAATTATACCCCCATGTTCGCTTTACTCCCAAAGATAATCTCTGTATTGCTACTTCGAAACTGTCACTTAAATTCTTTTTCACAGTTAAACTTAGCCATCCTCTTTCCAAAACTTAAATAAGACAGTGCACTCCAATTTTGTGAAATAAAGTCACCTCAAACTCTGTAGCGTAATTTCAATAATTTATAGATGTTACTATTCAGTATCAGATCATGCGAGATATATTTCAAATGGCCCTTCAGCTTACACAACATCACTTGATCTGGAAAAAAACTTTCAGCTAAGCCACTGACTCATGTTGGATTAAAATATTTCCAAACACTTTTGTTTACTTTTTAAATCATTATTACATGACTTTCACACAAACGCACAGATAATATCGCCACGTCTCAAACAGTAATGAAATGCACCAGTAGCTTCCAACTAAAGGTGCCCATAGCTGAGCTTGAACTGAATACAACGTTCAATTTCAGAGTAAGATCATTTTCGTTTGGCATCATTAGTAATGCAGGATCGGGTGACTTGCTTCAGGATGTCTTCTCTGGAAAATGGCCGTCGTTTCGACAGCAATGTAGCCCAGCAACGATGTTTCCTTCTTGGCAGAAAAACTGTTCCTTTCACCACTGCCACGCCCCACGGTCGTAACATGAAACATAAAAAATTATACATATTTTTATAGCATAATATATTCATACATACATATTCATATTCATTTTTATTAAGATTACGGAACTTATAGCTGCTTACTGTTCACGTACCGCTTGACGATGAGTTATCGATGGTACGACCTACAAATCACCGTTTCATCACAATACCTGAGTCCTCTAATAACTTTCCTATCTTTCTGACGACGGTCTGTCTTGGATCACGAATAAGCTTGCGGTATGTATCATCATCTAATAAATATAGCACCTTCAGGTGATAGTCTTCAGTGCTCAGGCCGCAGTAGCATTTCCTTTATCGGCTGGCAAGACTATCAAGTCCTCGTTCCGCATAACAAGCGTAAGCCACGTAGTTGCTCCCTGCTAATGTTGGATTCAGGTGGCGTTATGAAGAAACTGTGTTCCGTCAGTTCATCGACCTCGTAAACGGTGCCCACCCCAACATTAAATTTACTGTTGAGGTAGGAAAGGACGGCAAACCTCCCTTATTGATGCTTTAGTTAAGCAGGAGTCAGGAGGTCGGCGTGTGTACAGGAAATATAACCGGCACCTGAACGCCAATAGTTTTCACCACCCTGGACAAAAGAGAGCGATTCTAAACATGTTAGTATACAGGAGAAAGATTATTTCTGATGACGGCCATTTACAGTCGGAATTTCAGCAATTAAGACGCGTGTTCTGGGAAAAAGCTTATAGCAATGGAGGGAGTGCAAACGTTTTCAAGTGGCACACACGAAATACGCCTCGTGAATCGGAAGAGGCCAAGCTGGCTGCAGAGACTTGGACTGCGAACAGTGTTCCGGCTTGCTTTCAAGATACGAAATACGTTATACATGGTTAAGTAGAACTTAGGTCTAGGAGTTCCTGCCACATATTGTCTACATCTGCATAACTACCCTGCAATTCACCCTTAAGTGCTCTCGCGTCTGTCGGCCGTCATAATTTAATATATTATTTATTGGTAACGTTGATTGTTGCCGACTTACGTGGTGGGCCTTAATCGAAATGATACTTCATTTTAATTTTGATTTACAATTAAACGCTTTTGTGAAGTTCTCTTTTTTTTTTTAATAACATTGATCTTCAGTGGAATTAGAATCGCTGAATCTTAAAACATGAGTATATAAGTTGAACAGTGGAATAAACTTTTCATATTAATTTCCTCGGCTAGTCGGTTTACTTTAAAGCAAAAAATCTTTAGTTATAAATTACAATTGCGGCCCACACACGCGCGAGAGTATTTCTTCTTACCTCCGTTAACCATTGCATTGTAGTCGGAGTCCTGGCTCTGGCTCTCGGCTGTGTTACTGAAACTAAGAATCTTAAAGCTACGTACCTTCTGCACCGTCGGGCGGCTGTGGAGAAAAATGTATATTATGTTAATAGCGGGCGAGTTTTTCGCTTCCGCTAATTTTTTATAAGTTAATATCGCCACGTAATGGCGTCGTTGGCTGCATCGGCCGCTGCGAGTGTTGAACTGTAAGTTACTCGAATGCAGGTTAATTCAAAGGAAGGCGGACATGAAATCGGGATCACCTCTTACAAATTAAAAGTGAACAATGATATTAAATCAATATATTATCTGCTTAATTAGTACAAATATGCTTACATTTGCCAGCACTCGCAAGATGTCCGTCTACACGCAACCAAGACAAGAGAAGAAGTGAAGACGACTAAAAAATTAACAAAAGAGTGTATCTTGTCGTCTCTTTGGATCATTTTGTTATATTTCTTTGCCCTCGAAACTTACACAGAGAAATTATTATAATACGGATACATGAGAAACATGTATATTATTCAATTTTTAAATGTCTCTCCTTTATAAATACTGTTTTTTTTTAAGTCTTTTCATATTATTTCACTGGAGATGCTATAGTGCCTGGCAGAAGGTTCATCGGACCACCTACAGACAATTTCTCTACCATTCCACTCTCTTTAACATCGCACAGGGAAAACGAACACTTACAACTTCGCGTGAAAGTTTTGATTTCTCTTATTTTATAATGATGATCATTTCACCATATGTAGTTTGGCGTCAACAAACATTTCTGCGTTTGGAGGTGGAAATTGGTGATCTAAATTTCGTAAAAAGATCTCGCCACGACGTAGAACACTTTAGTTTTTAATGACTGCCGCTCCAACTGGTGTATCACACTCGTGACACTCTGCCCCCTGTTTAGTGATAATATAAAACGAGTCGCCCTTCTCTGAACTTTTTCGATATCTTCCGTCACTCCTCAATCTGGCGCGGATCCCATCCCTCGTAGCGGTACTCCACAATTGGACGGACAAGCATGGTGTAGGCAGTCTCCTTAGCAGGTCAGTTACGTCTACTCCGTGTTCTGTTAGTAAAATGCAGTCTTCACTTCACCTTCCCAAACATTTTCTGTGCGATGATTTAGATTTATATTGTTCGAAATCGTAATCCACAGGTATTTAGTTTTATCTAAACCTTTAATTTTATGTAATTTATCGTATAACAGAAATTTAATGGATATTTTTATTACTCATGTGGACGGCATCACACTCATTGTTTACGATCAACAGTCAGTTTTTGAAAATACAGATACCTTTTCTATATCATTTTGTAATTCGCTTTGATCTTCTGACGATTTATTAGACGATAAAAGACCCTCTGCAAACGATCCGAGAGGGCTGCTCACATTATCTCCTAAATCGTTTATATAGAGCAGGAACAACAGACGGCCTGTAACACTTGCTTGGCGATAGCCGAATATCACTTCTGTTTTACTCGATGACTTTCCGTCAGTTTCTGCGAAGTCGCACAGCTGAAATGACGAACCACAAGCTAGCAAATTGGTTTGAAGCTGCTTGTGAGGAACGGTGTCAAAAGCCTTCTGGAAATCTACAAATACGAAATCGATGAGAGATCCCCTCCCGACAGCACTCATTACTTCGTGCTTTTTTTACTGCGCTTCACAGGAACCATATATTCTGCGACCCGTGATGACTGTGTGTCAATAGTTCGTTTTCTTCGACGTAATTCATAATGTGCAAACACAACATATGCTCCAAAATACTTCTACAGATCGACGTCAGCGATGTGGATCTGTAATTGATAAGGTTACTTCTATTTCCTTTATTGGTGTGACCTGTGCAACTTTCTTCTCTTTGGATATGGTTCTTTCAACGAGCGAGCAATTGTATGTGATTGTTAAGTATTGAGCTATTGTATCAGCCTACTCTGTAACGAACCTATTAGGTATACTATCTGGACCAGAAAACTTGCTTTTATTAAGTGATTTAAGTTGCTTCGCTACTTTTACGTTACCAATGTAGTCCGCTGTTCTTGAGTCAAATTCTGGAATATTCACATAGTCTTCTTTGGTGAAGGAATTTCTGACAAATATGTTTAATAACTCTGCTTTAGTGGTGCTGTCACTGGTAAAATTACCATTGCTAGCATGCAATAACTGTATTGATTGTATTTTGCAGCTGGTGTACTTCACATGCATCCAGAATCTCTTTGGATTTTCCACCAGAATTCAAGATAGAGTTCTTTGTGGGATCTATTAAAAGCGTCTCACGTTGAAGTCCGCACTAAGTTTCGAGCTTCAGTGAAACACAGCCAATCTTAGAAATTCTGCGTTATTTTAAATTTGGCATACTTTTTTCATACTTTTGTACCTCACAAATACGGCAGCATTTACATGGCACTAACTATTCGCACTGTTGCTGAGTGCTGCTCTGAACTCTCACGACGCTCTCACGACATATTAAACAAAGGCCACTTGAGAAGACGGCCATGGCTGAATGTTGCCTAGAAATCAGACGTAAGATACAATTTGAAAATAGGAGAGGCTTAGCTCATGCACCACCATGTTGGGATTCTGTTGTAAAGAGATGGCCGAAATTAGAATAAACTGCAACAATCTTAACAGAGACCAGAGGTTACGCACTTCGTAGGGAATGGGGTCGGGCTTTGGATATCGAGCGAAAGCGAAGACGAGCGCTTGATGCTTCTAGGGAACAACAGTTTCAGATGTTGCGCCGGCCCTACATCAGTTGGTCAGCTATGAGCTGCCCAACATGCCTTACGCACATGCTTCACTTCGGCCCTATATGGAAGGTTTCGGACGCTTCTATCGCACTTATGTAAACGGAACAGTGTGCCAGCCCTGGCAGTCAGTGATTTTAACTCCTGATGATGATGGCGGAGACAGCTATCGAAAGCTCGAGTATTTTATTTGAAGTGACATGGCTTGTAAATATTCCATGAAACACATGAGTTTCCATTTCCAGAAAAGCATTATCAACGGGTCACCAAAGAAGTCGTGTAGATAAACGTGAAAACTATTGAACGATTAGTCCGCATTCTTCTGTAACAGAACATTTCAGAAGATTCTATTATCATGTTGTCTGAACTGTTTATCACCAACATTTAATGTTGTTTGCAAGGTTAAAGTCCAGCAAATGATCTTCACAAAGACTTTCCTCACACTAAAATTTATATTAAACGTTAATAAAATTCCCTTTCTCAAAGACGCTTTTCTTCCTATTGCCATTTACTTTGACCATTGTCAATTATTTTTCTGCCATTTTCTACTGCTTTTAGTGCCTCATTCGTAGTGTAATGCCCTCGGCATTACCTGATTTAATTCGAATACTCCATTACCCACGATTTATTTTTGTTTTCAAAATACCATCCATTCTGTTCAACTGATTTTCCGAGTTGTTTACCCTCTCTGACAGAATTACAATGTATTCTGAAAACCTCAAAATTTTTATTTTTCCTCCCTGAACCTTAATATTCCTTTCCTCATTTTTTCTTGGTTTCCTTTACTGTTTGCATAATGTAAAGATTGAACTCTACCCGACTAATTTCTCATCTACTGCGTCCTGTTTATGCCCTTCGATTATCGTAAGTACAGAATCAGTACAGTCACCAAACTAACGATAACTCAAAGGTGTGTGGCAAATTTAATGCGAATAAGAGGGCATAAAAAAGATTAAACCTACGGTCCGAACATAAAAGATCTAAATGTACAAAATGGAAGTGAAAGAATTAATAGACATTTTCACTGATCACTGGCTACCTGCTTGAAATTTGGTGTAGTACAAGTAATACCATTAAGGAGTTTGATTACCAAGAGCATAAATGCAGCATACTCAATGGTGTAAATGCTTTTATTTATGGCATACGTGTGCTCTGTGCAAAGTGAATGATATTTCTCTTGGAAAGTTGCTTTCAGTGCCGTGAGGGAAAGAGGACTGTGACCAAGAACAGCGCTCCCGAAATCCTCTCACACATGCTTCTTGGGATTCATATCGAACACTAATCGGGCAATTCCGTTAGCTGGGTCATTACTGTGGAAAGTTTCCGTGTACCAACAATCCCTGGATGATCGGGGGAGGGGGGGGGGTTGCTTTTTAAGATGAACTCGTCACCTGTTGTACACGTAAAATGACGTTCCCTCTATACAGGGTGTTACAAAAAGGTACGGCCAAACTTTTAGGAAACATTCCTCACACACAAAGAAAGAAAATATGTTATGTGGACATGCGTCCGTAAACGCTTACTTTCCATGTTAGAGCTCATTTTATTACTTCTCTTCAAATCACATTAATCATGGAATGGAAACACACAGCAACAAACAGAACGTACCAGCGTGACTTCAAACACTTTATACTAAAATGTAAACTTTTACGGCCGGAAATACCATGTCCATTATAATTATCCGGGCTGTTATGCCGTGGTCGGTTGATGAATTCTGTGGTGATTCCCAACGTTTCGTCTCCGACTGCGGGAGACATCTTCAAGGGGGTCCGTAGCTTGATGGAAGGTCCAACACACACACTGGCTCGCTACTGACTGCCGCTAAATTCCGTGTCCGCGCGCCAGCGCGCCGCGGCGTGACGTCACGTGTTTTGAAAACGTCAGTGCAATTGGCCGCTGTCCGTCGCCGTCGATCGCCGTTGCCATCACCCAGTAGTGGACGAGTGGTACACATCTTTAACACCGGCATCCATATACCGTTTAATTTGACGCCCTCCTCCTTTCGGTTGAAATTATTTGGGTGTTTAGCAATTTCGATTGCCTCCCTGTAGAGCCTTTCGTAATATCCGCTAGTGGCCGCTAGTACTTGCGTCCAGTGCAATTGGCCGCTGTCCGTCGCCGTCGATCGCCGTTGCCATCACCCAGTAGTGGACGAGTGGTACACAACTTCTTTAACACTGGCATCCATATACCGTTTAATTTGACGCCCTCCTCCTTTCGGTTAAAATTATTTGGGTGTTTAGCGATTTCGATTGCCTCCCTGTAGAGCCTTTCGTAATATCCGCTCGTGGCCGCTAGTACTTGCGTCTCCTCGAAACGAATATTGTGGTTCCCTGGCTGGAAAGCATGCTCCGCAACAGCTGATCGTTCCGTTTCTCCTCTTCTACAATTTCCCTTGTGCTCTTCCAAACGTTTAGAAACAGTTCTTTTTGTGGTACCCACATAAACATCACCACAGCTGCATGGGATCCTATACACTCCAGATTTTTCCAATGGTTTGCGAGCGTCCTTGGCAGGCCTAAGGAATTCCTGTATCTTCCTGGTGGGCTTCTAAATTACGGTAATATTCCGCTTCGTCATGATCCTCCCTATTCTTTCCGTTACATTTTTAACAAACGGCAGGAAAACCTTAGATTTTGCAGTAGCCTGTACGTCAGTATGATTTCTGCGTGGCTGCCTCAACGCACGTTTTATTTCGGCGGACGAATATCCGTTCTTCGTTAGTGCATTGTGGAGATGTTCCATCTCAGCGTCGAGCATGTGCGTTTTGTGCCCACGGAAGAAATTATAGCCAATGTAGAAGCAGGAATTCGCAGTGTAGATTCTGTAACAGCTGAAGAAATCCGTATAGAAACAGTGAGAATATTAGCCAATGCAAAACCGCCGAAAAGTAATATAACTTTGGGTGAGAGAAGAGCTTTAAAACTCCTGAATGACGACGATAGTATTTTGGTTCTCCCAGCTGACAAAGGAAGCGCAACGGTGGTTATGGATGTGGCCGACTATCAGAGAAAAATTACGGATCTACTGGATCCGCAAGCATATAGGAAGCTGAATAAGGACCCCACTAACAACGTTCTCAGAACTGTGTCGCGGTTAATAAAAAAGTCCTCCATTGAAGAGAGTGTACAGAAAGGTCTCTGCAATTCGGTTGCGCTACCACCGAGGCTTTATGGATTGCCCAAAATTCATAAAGAAAATGTTCCGTTAAGACCGATACTAAGTGCCATTGGTTCGCCCACTTACTCGTTAGCCAAGTTTTTGACTACGCTGTTAAAACCACATGTGGGCCGTTCGGACTCTTATATAAGGAATTCGACACATCTCATCAGCAGATTGAATGGCATAGTGGTCCAGCCGGAGGACATATTGGTAGGCTTCGATGTGGTATCGCTGTTTACCATGGTTCCACTTAATGATGTATTGGAACAGCTGGATCGAATTTTTCCTGCCGATATTTTAGAGCTGTTTAAGTGTTGTTTGACGGCCACATACTTCAAGTGGAATGAACAGTTCTATGAGCAAACGGATGGCGTGGCTATGGGAAGCCCCCTAAGTCCCGTAATTGCAAACTTCTTTATGGAGAAATTCGAAGAACAGGCCTTAGGTACTGCCAGCAAGAAACCAAATGTATGGTTCCGATACGTGGATGACACGTTTGTGTTGTGGAGACATGGTAGGGAGGAACTAAGCCGGTTCCACGAACATCTGAACAGTATAAACTCAAGAATTCAGTTTACAATAGAGGAGGAGGTAGACGGCAAACTACATTTCCTCGATGTGCTTGTGTTTAGAAACGAAAATGGTAGTTTGGGCCACTCAGTGTACCGCAAACCCACGCACACGGACCGTTATTTGCACCGGGATTCGAACCACCACCCACAACAGAAGCGGGATGTTATCAAGACGTTAGCGGACAGAGCTAGAAATATTTGTGAACCTGAGTTGCTCGACGCTGAGGTGGAACATCTCCACAATGCACTAACGAAGAATGGATATTCGTCCGCCGAAATAAAACGTGCGTTGAGGCAGCCACGCAGAAATCATACTGACGTACAGGCTACTGCAAAATCTAAGGTTTTCCTGCCGTTTGTTAAAAATGTAATGGAAAGAATAGGGAGGATCTTGACGAAGCGGAATATTACCGTAATATAGAAGCCCACCAGGAAGATACAGGAATTCCTTAGGCCTGCCAAGGACGCTCGCAAACCATTGGAAAAATCTGGAGTGTATAGGATCCCATGCAGCTGTGGTGATGTTTATGTGGGTACCACAAAAAGAACTGTTTCTAAACGTTTGGAAGAGCACAAGGGAAATTGTAGAAGAGGAGAAACGGAACGATCAGCTGTTGCGGAGCATGCTTTCCAGCCAGGGAACCACAATATTCGTTTCGAGGAGACGCAAGTACTAGCGGCCACGAGCGGATATTACGAAAGGCTCTACAGGGAGGCAATCGAAATCGCTAAACACCCAAATAATTTTAACCGAAAGGAGGAGGACGTCAAATTAAACGGTATATGGATGCCAGTGTTAAAGAAGTTGTGTACCACTCGTCCACTACTGGGTGATGGCAACGGCGATCGACGGCGACGGACAGCGGCCAATTGCATTGACGTTTTCAAAACACGTGACGTCACGCCGCGGCGCGGGGGCGCGCGGACACGGAATTTAGCGGCAGTCAGTAGCGAGCCAGTGTGTGTGTTGGACCTTCCATCAAGCTACGGACCCCCTTGAAGATGTCTCCCGCAGTTGGAGACGAAACGTTGGGAATTACCACACAATTCATCAACCGACCACGGCATAACAGCCCGGATAATTATAATTCAAACACTTTGTTATAGGAAACGTTCAAAATGTCCTCCGTTAGCGAGGATACATGCATCCACCCTCCGTCGCATGGAATCCCTGATTAGCTGATGCAGCCCTGGAGAATCGCGTATTGTATCACAGCCGTCCACAATACGAGCACGAAGAGTCTCTACATTTGGTACCGGGGTTGCGTAGACAAGAGCTTTCAAATGCCCCCATAAATGAAAGTCAAGAGGGTTGAGGTCAGGAGAGCGTGGAGGCCATGAAAATGGTCCGCCTCTACATCTACATCTACATTTATACTCCGCAAGCCACCCAACGGCGTGTGGCGGAGGGCACTTTACGCGCCACTGTCATTACCTCCCTTTCCTCTTCCAGTCGCGTATGGTTCGCGGGAAGAACGACTGTCTGAAAGCCTCCGTGCGCGCTCGAATCTCTCTAATTTTACATTCGTGATCTCCTCGGGAGGTATAAGTAGGGGGAAGCAATATATTCGATACCTAATCAGAAAGGCACCCTCTCGAAACCTGGCTAGCAAGCTACACCGCGATGCATAGCGCCTCTCTTACGGAGTCTGCCACTTGAGTTTGCTAAACATCTCCGTAACACTATCACGGTTACCAAATAACCCTGTGACGAAACGCGCCGCTCTTCTTTGGATCTTCTCTATCTCCGCCGTCAACTCGATCTGATACGGATCCCACACTGATGAGCAATACTCAAGTATAGGTCGAACGAGTGTTTTGTAAGCCACCTCCTTTGTTGATGGACTACATTTTCTAAGGACTCTCCCAATGAATCTCAAACTGGTACCCGCCTCACCAACAATGAATTTTATGTGATCATTCCACTTCAAATCGTTCCGCACGCATACTCCCAGATATTTTACAGAAGTAACTGCTACCAGTGTTTGTGCCGCTATCATATAATCATACAATAAAGGATCCTTCTTTCTATGTATTCGCAATACATTACATTTATCTATGTTAAGAGTCAGTTGCCACTCCCTGCACCAAGAGCCTATCCGCTGCAGATCTTCCTGCATTTCGCTACAATGTTCTAATACTGCAACTTCTCTGTATACTACAGCATCATCCGCGAAAAGCCGCATGGAACTTCCGACACTATCTACTAAGTCATTTATATATATTGTGAAAAGCAATGGTCCCATAACACTCCCCTGTGGCACGCCAGAGGTTACCTGTAGACGTCTCTCCATTGATAACAACATGCTGTGTTCTGTTTGCTAAAAACTCTTCAATCCAGCCACACAGCTGGTCTGATATTCCGTAGGCTCTTACTTTGTTTATCAGGCGACAGTGTGGAACTGTATCGAACGCCTTCCGGAAGTCAAGGAAAATGGCATCTACCTGGGAGCCTGTATCTAATATTTTCTGGGTCTCATGAACAAATAAAGCGAGTTGAGTCTGTTTCCGGAATCAATGTTGATTCCTACAGAGTAGATTCTGGGTTTCCAAAAACGACATGATACTCGAGCAAAAAACATGTTCTAAAATTCTACAACAGATCGACGTCAGAGATATAGGTCTATAGTTTTGCGCATCTGCTCGACGACCCTTCTTGAAGACTGGGACTACCTGTGCTCTTTTCCAATCATTTGGAACCTTCCGTTCCTCTAGAGACTTGCGGTACACGGCTGTTAGAAGGGGGGCAAGTTCTTTCGCGTACTCTGTGTAGAATCGAATTTGTATCCCGTCAGGTCCAGTGGACTTTCCTCTGTTGAGTGATTCCAGTTGCTTTTCTATTCCTTGGACACTTATTTCGATGTCAGCCATTTTTTCGTTTGTGCGAGGATTTAGAGAAGGAATTGCAGTGCGGTCTTCCTCTGTGAAACAGCTTTGAAAAAAGGTGTTTAGTGTTTCAGCTTTACGCGTGTCATCCTCTGTTTCAATGCCACCATCATCCTGGAGTGTCTGGATATGCTGTTTCGAGCCACTTACTGATTTAACGTAAGACCAGAATATCCTAGGATTTTCTGTCAAGTCGATACATAGAATTTTACTTTCGAATTCACTGAACGCTTCACGCACAGCCCTCTTACGCTAACTTTGACATCGTTTAGCTTCTGTTTGTCTGAGAGGATTTGGCTGCGTTTAAACTTGGAGTCAAGCTCTCTTTGCTTTCGCAGTAGTTTCCTAACTTTGTTATTGAGCCACGGTGGGTTTTTCCCGTCCCTCACAGTTTTACTCGGCACGTACCTGTCTAAAACGCATTTTACGATTGCCTTGAACTTTTTCCATAAACACTCAACATTGTCAGTGTCGGAACAGAAATTTTCGTTTTGGTCTGGTAGGTAGTCTGAAATCTGCCTTCTATTACTCTTGCTACACAGATAAACCTTCCTCCTTCTTTTTATATTCCTATTAACTTCCATATTCAGGGACGCTGCAACGGCCTTATGATCACTGATTCCCTGTTCTGCACTTACAGAGTCGAAAAGTTCGGGTCTGTTTGTTATCAGTAGGTCCAAGATGTTATCTCCACGAGTCGGTTCTCTGTTTAATTGCTAGAGGTAATTTTCGGATGTGCACTCAGTATAATGTCACTCGATGCTCTGTCCCTACCACCCGTCCTAAACATCTGAGTGTCCCAGTCTATATCTGGTAAATTGAAATCTCCACCTAAGACTATAACATGCTGAGAAAATTTATGTGAAATGTATTCCAGATTTTCTCTCAGTTGTTCTGCCATTAATGCTGCTCAGTCGGGAGGTCGGTAAAAGGAGCCAATTATTAACCTAGCTCTGTTGTTGAGTGTAACCTCCACCCATAATAATTCACAGGAACTATCTACTTCTACTTCACTACAGGATAAACTAGTACTAACAGCGACAAACACGTCACCACCGGTTGCATGCAATCTATCCTTTCTAAACACCGTCTGTGCCTTTGTAAAAATTTCGGCAGAATTTATCTCTGGCTTCAGCCAGCTTTCTGTACCTAAAACGATTTCAGCTTAGGTGCTTTCTATCAGCGCTTGAAGTTCCGGTACTTTACCAACGCAGCTTCGACAGTTTACAATTACAATACCGATTGCTGCTTGGTCTCCGCATGTCCTGACTTTTCCCCGCACCCTTTGGGGCTGTTGCCCTTTCTGTACTTGCCAGAGGCCATCTAACCTAAAAACCGCCCAGTCCACGCCACACAACCCCTGCTACGCGTGTAGCCGTTTGCTGCGTGTAGTGGACTCCTGACCTATCCAGCGGAACCCGAAACCCCACCACCCTATGGCGCAAGTCGAGGAATCTGCAGCCCACACGATCGCAGAACCGTCTCAGCCTCTGATTCAGACCCTCCACTCGGCTCTGTACCAAAGGTCCGCGGTCAGTCCTGTCGACGATGCTGCAGATGGTGAGCTCTGCTTTCATCCCGCTAGCGAGACTGGCAGTCTTCACCAAATCAGATAGCCGCCGGAAGCCAGAGAGGATTTCCTCCTACCAATCCATCGGTCACCGAATCTGTTGTTGAGAAGAGGACGAACACTTCGACTGAAATGTGCAGGAGCTCCATCGTGCGTGAACCACATGTTGTGTCGTACTTGTAAAGGCACATGTTCTAGCAGCACAGGTAGAGTATCCCGTATGAAATCATGATAACGTGCTCCATTGAGCGTAGGTGGAAGAACGAAACTAAAATGAGCTCTAACATGGAAATTAAGCGTCTCCGGACACATGTCCACACAACATCTTTTCTTTATTTGTGTGTGAGGAATGTTTCCTGAAAGTTTGGCCGTACCTTTTTGTAACACCCTGTACATCTGCACCGACACACTTCCACGGTAAAACGCGAGACTCTTACGACGTCCTTTGTGTAACGTAGTATCCATCCTCCTATTATCTCACGACAAGTCGATGACTGTGTATGTTATTTAGGATAGTGAAGATTCGAACATAAGAATTCTTAACAATTAGGGTCACGAAGTTTATTTTATTAGTTCATTTATCATCTAGTGCACCACCGTGATTTCATTTTGCAATCCGGTTCTCTCATGTTACATTTAGATATGAATCGATTCATCACGTCTGCATGTTACCAGAATGAGATAACGAAAGAGCAGAGCCTTAGCAATGCTCCTGTATGACCCATTGGTGGTGGGCAGCGATTTACTTTCTTTGTTCTTTCATCAGCTGTATATTACTTGACTTGATGTCGCGTACCTACCAGTGATGGCGAGACAAACATCATGTGAAAGAAAACTAAAGAAAAGATTTCAAAAAAATAATATTACATAGAAATATTACGTGCAAGTGTACACGACCTTTGCAGTCTGTGCATCTTAGGAACATACACCACTCCATACAGGAACGTTGCCTCACACGGAGGCAACATTTGATCAGTTTGAAAATTGAATGAGGATTCACTGTTGCCCGTGGCTGCAGAAAGAGGATGCCGCAATCGAAGCTGAGTAACTGCCCTATTTCTTTGAGTGAATAACATGAAACGTAAGTCATCGACGTGAGTTGTAGCCATTGGCATTCCTCTGCTGTAGCATTTGAATGCCGAACAAATAGCTATAAATTATTGTCGCTGTCGATGAGCAACGGAGGGATGAACATTTAACCACTAGCCATTTTGTCTGAAATTGGTCCCCCTTCAATTCTTCAGTGGTGCTCTGTGGCAGATAGTTCGATTAAATTATAATTCTACACTGTCCGACGAAGCAGGTTGTCTAAGTTGCCTTTCTCGTTGTTACCTGTTCCATTCAGAACGCGCAAGTAGGTTGCGGCGATATCCTAAAATTTTCGTCCTTTTCATTTCAAAATATCGAAACGAGGTTTTCAGCAGGTCATTTAGTTGTATTTTTAATCCATTTAACTTCTGTACGAAACAAGATCTTGAACAGGTATGTATTTCTGTAACAGTATGATATACTTACTTGACGACATTCGACAGCTCCTGAAAACGGAGTACAGCAACGTAACCTAAGAAATGAGCTAGTATTGAAATGCAAGGTGGCCAGCAAGGATGTAGCCAGGATTTTGTCAAAAGGAGGGTTCGACTCGTTAAAGAGGATCTGAGAAATATCCAAATGCAAATTAAATATTTTTTTGCAAATACGCTACCTTCGTCTACTGCCAAATGAAATAAAATTCTAATATAAAGAAACAACTCTTTGCTCACAAAATACAGCTCAATCTTCTAATGTAAGATTCAGTATGGTAGAGCAGAAAAATCTTAACGTTACGCTGAATTACTTATAAAGTTGAACGGACTCAAATCTCTTTTGATAATAACTGCCTTCTATTTCAGTCTTGTATTTAAATTTACGGCTTATCTGAGACCAAGGGAGAAGCCCTTCAGCGCATCAAAGCATCCCAAGTTCCTGAATTCAGTCTCAAAATGTATCTTTCATTTCACTAAAATTCAATTTCCGTAAGTGAGCAAAAATTTCAGTTATTGTAGTGTGAGAAGGGAGTAAACTGATTTTGGACGGAAGTGTGTGTGTGGGGTGGGGGGTGGGGGGGGGGGGAGGGGAGGTGATACAAGGCGCAGTCGGCTCGGACAAATTGAAGCAGTCTGCTGAAAAAGTCTTTTACAAACGAACTGTAGAATATGATGTCATCACATATCACTTCCGCTCTCCACAAACCACTCCCCATCGTTCCGTATCGCAACTGGTTTTCGTGGTTGAATACCGCCCATGTGACTAGATTGGGCGATATTTGGCCCAGTAATGACAGAACTTATAGCAATTTTTTTTTTTTTATAGCAGTGCTACCGTCGTCGTTTTGGCGATACTTTTTGTTGGTCAATGCGATTTTTGGGCGATACAGGCAAATGTAAATATATTTTTATGCACTTATTTTAATTTAGCGTTATTTGTAATCATGTTTACCGCTCCTGTGTCTTGTCAGATAATGAAATACTGCAACTCCGAAGTTCTATCACTCACCAAATAACGGCTCCTGGCTAATATTAAACTGCTATAATTAGGTAATTAGGTTATTATAGCTGCGAGTACATGTTCTTAACTTACCATAATGCTAGTGGACGAATCATACTCGGTTTTCGTCTTCTTTCGTATTACAAACTTATCCAGTTAGAATATATCAACACCACACGACAAAAAACAATAAACGGTAGCCCTAAAATTAAATTCACCTGCATGATTCAGAAAAGAAGAACTGAGCTCAAGTAAGGCCAACAATTTACGGTAGTTGGACTTGGTAAAGTATGGATGGGCGATAGCCGATAATACTAATGATATATCAGTAGTATAAATCTGTCGATGGCCTTGTTGAGTATCGATAGCGCGTAGCCCGTTTACGTCGTATGATTGAAAATCAAAATATGTTTCAGTTGCACTATACTGGAACTAGGTCGTCTGTAATTTCATTTAGGTGGTGGAGGGGTCTAGATCCCCCCTCCCCCCCGAACCCCCCTTTGGCTACGTCCTTCGACCAGGAACGTTTATTTTGGTGTAAACTCCGCCAAGTGGAGCTACGTGCCAGTCTCCGTCATTGTATCAGCCTTTCGACTGCCTGCTCGCTTCTATAAACGCTGTTCAGTTTAACAGGAACAGGTACTAACATTTGTCATATTTTCCATGAGCCCCTTCGAATATGCTAACGATGGTGTGCAGGTCATAGCTGACCTTGTACTAGCCGACCACGGTATTACTGCGCGTTCCGTCGCTTGGCCATTATCGGAAACAAACGGTGACTTTACAGTAAACAATTACTGTGGTGACCAAGCAAAACGCATCGCGCTGTAGAGGATTTCAACACAGTTGTACATGTATCTTATATTTGTGCGAAAGGTTTCAACGCCAACAACAACAAGCGTTATATTGCTGGACTCGCGCCAACTGTCTTGCCTCGTTGAATACACCAGTTCACGTCAGATCGCCATGTGAAGCAAAATCGGGCACGACCAGTACTTCGATTGATAATCGCCTGGATACGCCACACGCTGTCGGTGGTTTTCCTTTTCCCTTTGCGGCAAAGAGATGGAGGAGGAGTGGCTGCGTAGAGCTCCTGATCACCAAACGTTTCGCCCGTGTCGCGAAATAAATTCCATGAAGAGAGGACATGTGACGCTGTCGATGATGATCCGTCGGATGGGAACGTTAAACTCGTGGTCCCCTTGGTGCTATTCGAGAGGAGCAGGCTATGTGCCGGCACTGGGTTTCACCCTCACACATCTATCATCATCATCATCGTACAGGACAAACCTGACGCCACACTATATACACAGGATGGGCGTTCAATAATAAATGCAACACATTTGCTTTTGCTATTTGGGGAGCAAAATAACTGATAATGCTCGAAGTAGAGAGGACATAAAATGTAGACTGGCAATGGCAAGGAAAGCGTTTCTGAAGAAGAGAAATTTGTTAACATCGAGTATAGATTTAAGTGTCAGGGAGTCGTTTCTGAAAGTATTTGTATGGAGTGTAGCCATGTATGGAAGTGAAACATGGGCGATAAATAGTTTAGACAAGAAGAGAGTAGAAGCTTTCGAAATGTGGTGCTACAGGAGATTCCTGAAGATTAGATGGGTAGATCACATAACTAATGAGGAGGTACTGAATAGAACTGGGGAGAAGAGGAGTTTGTGGCACAACTTGACTAGAAGAAGGGATCGGTTGGTAGGACATGTTCTGAGGCATCGAGAGATCAGCAATTTGGTACTGGAGGGCAGCGTGGAGGGTAAAAATCGTAGAGGGAGACCAAGAGATGACCTCACTAAGCAGATTCAGAAGGATGTAGGCTGCAGTAGGTACTGGGAGATGAAGAACCTTGCACAGGATAGAGTAGCATGGAGAGCTGCATCAAACCAGTCTCAGGACTGAAGACCACAACAACAACGAAAGCATGTTGGTTTCATTCAGGATTCCAATATACCACATTATTCTCCATTAATTTGACTACAAAAACCTATTTTTCAAAATAATCTCTGTTCAATGCGACGGCCTTACACCCCACGGTACTGTGTAGGGTTGTACTCCCGCATGGTACCAGTATACTGCTCGAGCCAACATCTTGCCGCATCCATAACCTGCTCGTCATCCATGTAGCGCTTCCAGCTTCCAGGCTGTTGGGTGGATGAGGAAGAACAGTCCAATGAAGTTTTGTCAGCTCCTTTCGGGTGCGCAGACTTGTGTGAGGCCTTGCGCTGTGACGGAGAAAGAGAGGCTCGTTTGTATTTTTGTGGCGACGAACACGCTGGAGTCGTTTCTTCAGTTTCCTAAGGGTAGTACAGTACACTTCAGAGTTGATCCCTGCACCATGAGGGAGGACATCAAACAAAATAACCTCTTGTGAGTCCCAGAAGACCATCGCCATGACTTTACCAGTTGAGGGTGCAGCTTTGAACTTTTCCTTCAGAGGAGAGACGGTGTGGCGACACTCCATTGATTGCCGTTTTGTTTCCGGTTAAAAGCGATGAACCCATGCTTCGTTTCCGGTGACGATGTTCGAAAAAAATTGTCACGATCAGTCTCGTAACGCTCAAGCAATCCCGCATCGATGGTTCTTCGTTGCTCTTCGTGGTTTTCCATTAGGTGGTGAGAAACTCAGCGGGCGCACATTTTTTGAGTACCTCAACTGGTGGACGAGTGTGTCAGCACTACCAACGGAGACGTCTAATTCAGCAGTGAGGTGTTTGTGATCCGTCGATCATCTGGAATGAGAGTGTCGCCCCTTTCAACATTCTAGGAGTCACGGCTGTGTGCGGCCGGCTGGCACGCGGGAGATCGGACAGGTTTGCAGGACCTTGTTGCGATGATGACAGACACCTCGCCCAGCGACTCACCGTGCTTTTGTTGACTGCTAGGTCTCCGTAGACATTCCGCAAGCGCGTATGACTATCTGCGATGCGGTTTTCCACCAAAAGGAACTCAGCGCCAGCTCTCTGCTTGGAACCCAACTCCGTTACAGACGCCATTTTGAAGGCTATGTATAGCGCCGCCACCTGTCGGAAGTTCATTAAACTGTAAAGCCTGAAGCGGGAATATTCCACAACATCCCACAACAAATACTACGTTTTTTCAACAGAAACTCACCGATACAAAAAAATGTGTTCCATTACTTATTGAACGCCCCTCAAACAGAATGTAGTCGAATTAAGTCGCCGAGGGAATCAGATTAGGAAATGAGACACTTAAAGTAGTAAAGGAGTTTTGCTATTTGGGGAGAAAAATAACTGATGATGGTCGAAGTAGAGAGGATATAAAATGTAGACTGGCAATGACAAGGAAAGCGTTTCTGAAGAAGAGAAATTTGTTAACATCGAGTATAGATTTAAGTGTCAGGAAGTCGTTTCTGAAAGTATTTGTATGGAGTGTAGCCATGTATGGAAGTGAAACATGGACGATAACCAGTTTGGACAAGAAGAGAATAGAAGCTTTCGAAATGTGGTGCTACAGAAGAATGCTGAAGATTAGATGGGTAGATCATTTAACTAATGAGGAGGTATTGAATCGGATAGGGGAAAAGAGAAGTTTGTGGCACAACTTGACTAGAAGAAGGGATCGGTTGGTAAGACATGTTCTGAGGGATCAAGGGATCACCAATTTTGTACTAGAGGGCAGCGTGGAGGGTAAAAATCGTAGAGGGAGACCAAGAGATGAATACACTAAGCAGATTCAGATGGATGTAGGTTGCAGAAGATACTGGGAGATGAAGAAGCTTGCACAGGATAGAGTAGCATGGAGAGCTGCATCAAACCAGTCTCAGGACTGAAGACCATAACAACAACAACAACATTTACCAAATACAGTTAAATACACAACTCTTATACTTCGTGGAGGTAATGTGCCCTTGTAGGGGAAGGCCAGAAAAACCTCTCCAACTAGGCAGCTGAACGTGCCATTCAGAGTCTCCCAGCCAGCAAATCTACACGTCTTTACTTACAGTAGCCTACTCGTATCATCAGCAGTTTTAAAATGTGGTTAAAAAGGATATCGTTCCATTATTTAAAAAAGAAGCCAAACTAGCTTCAGTAACTGGGTTACTTCATGAGTTAAGAGGATTTACCATGAAACATAATAAAGTGCATTTGTGCATAATATCATATGTCGGAGTCTTGAACGCTTCTCAAAGTAAAATGGGTACATCTTTTAAGAGATTCAGCCCGTAAAGTTACATGCAGCTGCGCTGTGATCATATTTTCACAACTTTCGCGAGAGATGCTGTACAGTAAGGAGAGGTATTACTGTTTCCTGATTCTTCCATAATTCACGGCGAACCATGTACATTGAAAAATCTGATCTATTTCGTGTGATGACCAATGAGACTTTAAACAAAACACAACAGATATTAGCAAACTTAAACTTGAAATTTTTTTAGTCTTCAACACGGACAGACTGTTATTGAGACCGTATAATTCCAAACGTAAAGTTACTGAACAGCAGAAAGTAACATTTCCTGAAGTAGATGAGGGTAATTTTTGTCAGTATTGACGCCAATGTGCTTCAGGTTATTCAAACACCAATTGCTCACTTACGGCCAGCGTTACGCTTGCGCACATCTTCCTTTGTGGCGTTACTACTTCGCCCGACTCTGGCCGACGAGTAACGTTACACGGGGACTACTGAGAAGCAGCGCCAGAGCGAACGGTCGTCTGACGCAGTGGGCGTGGCGGGCCGTTGCAGATCTGCATAGCGGGCAGCACCTGCGCGCCCCGCCCACATCCGGCAACCTGAGCCGCGGGCCGTTGCGCAAGGTGCTGCCGGCCGCGGCGCTTTGTGAGTGCGACCAGACCCCAGGGCAGACCGGCTCCGCGCGCAGCATCTGCCGCCCCTCGAGGCCGGGCTTTCTCTGGGCGTGGGAAGCAGAGCCGCTTCTGCGAGGCGCTCACTCTCACACGTACAATCTATCATTATTGTGGAGGAAAACAACTTTATGATAAGGTCAGACCAAATAACCGTACGTCAGGAAGCACTTAATGGATCTGTGGTCATTTACATCCATAATGCGAAAGCCAACTCGTTGCGCATGGCGAAGGGTACTTAGTTAACTAACGTCAGTTCATTCCTTTCTTGTTTAAGTTACGAATGGTGTACGAGAAGAACAATTGCTGATAAGCCTCCGCGCGAGCTCTAATCTCTCTGTCTTGCCTAATAGATTTTTTGCTGAATGTAAGTGTATTGATTAACTTCTCCACAATCGTATGCTGTCAGACTTTTAATAATAATAAAACATATCGTGGTGCACAACGCATCTTCTGAACCTTTTGTACTTCCATCTTGTGTAAATAGAATAGGACTACAGCTGGTCAAAGACTTTAAAAATTATCAAAGACTTGAAGAAAATAAATACGACAGCCGTAATTTATTAATTATTTTATTAGAGTACCATTTTCGGGGCCTTATTGGCGCCATCTTCAGGCCCGTATGCGTATAGCTCTCCACACCTCTGTCGTCGTTAGAGGTGTGGAAAGTACACGTCTGCAGAGAAGTGTTAGAAATCTAAGAAAGCCACTTGAAATCAATGATCTCTATAACGGCACAGACATTTAGATAACTTATATAGCTACATGTATAGGGGCCTGAAGATGGTGCCAAATAGGCACCGAAACTGGTACTCTAATAAAATAATTAACAAATTCAAAGCACTTCTGTGCGCGCCCTAACATGTTAATACACCACTTTGCACAACTCTATCGAATCGATTCTCAAAATTTCATTACGAATATTGTCGTTCATGTCTTTTAACGCTACCAGGCTATTTTCGCACACTTTTCCCTTTAGACTGTTCACAGATAAAAGTCCGCCAAACGTGGCGGCCACAATCCTTTTCTAACTGTTCTTTCTTCTGTGACTCTTTCATGAATTCGTGAAACTGACTGGGGTGAAGTGTGACAGGTCGCACTATCCTCTTGAAAGACAAAATTCGTAGGTTCACGGGGTGAGTGGGTGGGAATAGGGCGTCGTCAGCTATGCGTAAAACTCCTCGAAGATTTCTAAGTCGTCATTACTATAAATTATCTCTCAAGAATACTTCGCGTTTAGGACTTTCCCAAGGAGCATACGATACTACTACTATTTCTTTTCTTTTAGCATCCTTATCAGTTAAACATTTGCCTTCCTTTAGCCTCCGAAATTCGTGAGAGTAAACCGTGATGCTCTGCTTCTGGCGTAAGTCTTTACTTTGCAGATACTACAATTAATGACTAACTATTGTATACTATACTAGAACAAAGAGTGAAACTATGAATTAAATTCCTGTTTTATGGGCTGAAGAACATTACGTTGTGTAGATAATGAATCATCCATTAAACAATGATGACGATTGAAACATGCTCACCCAAGCGAGAGGTTTTACTGCAGTTGCAGCAACGACTTTTTGATGATTCAACTCTCCTACGTCATTGCCGTGATGAAATATGCTAGTGAAAACCAAATGAAGTTCAGGATGCCGGCATTAGTTGGTAGCACTCTTATTTCAGCACCACTTACAGGCGTGCACTTTCACACACCTGCCAACTGACACTGTTCGAAAGAATTCGGTGCCCCCTACCATTACGCCAGGCGATGATCTGTCATGAAAAAAGGCAGTACTCTCTTGAACTCAGCATTCTCCTCGGACTCGACAAAGAAAGGAGGTAAAAAGTATTAACTGTACAGAAATAACACAAAATGTTAGCAATACCACGGCGCATCTGACACCAGAAAGCAGACAATGGGATTTCTTTAGCAGTACTGCGAAGCTGACCAAACTTTAGAAATAAGCGCACAGCTAGTCACGACTATGCCGATGAGGTATTTCGCATACCACGTTGGCACTAGATTTCATGATCCACAGATCTGTTTAAAGCTGGCCCAGTCCTCTTTGGTAAACACCATCCACGCATGTATTATCGTTCGAGGAGTAGCTGCGCAGGAAGAAATCCCGTATAGGAAGCTCTTGACTATGCGGATTAATGAGGTCTCGAAATTTCACAGTTAACCGAAAAACGCTGGTAATCACTATTCACAACTTTTTCAGCAACCTTCTATCTAAAGTATTTACAATATACGTCTCATCTGAAGTTCACTTCATTTCTTAGCTTAACTCGCCGGAAACTGACAACTTACTTACGAAATTACACATGAAACTTTCTATATTTCTTATCACTTGCTTTCGTTTTTCTTTCGGGATGTAATGATGCATCTTCTCCTGCTTCTTTTTTTCACTCACTTATTTCCTGAGGATGGTTCTCTTTTTCCGGAAGGTCTAAACGTCGGTACAATCGGATTTTCTTCAGGTTACTCCAATAACAGATCAACGGTTCCCAGTGCCTCGGAGTGCGTCATAACGGTTTCCTCGATCGCCTCGTCATTGCTCCCATCCTCTACCGAATACACTTTTTTCCTTACATCCAACTCCCTTAGCTCCTCAAATAACTGTTCATAGCCACCGCTATTCAGCTACTCACGGATGTTTTCCATAAATACTTCTTCACAACCATAAATTTGTTCGGAACGAAAATATTGTTTCTAAATATAACATACCTCTCAAGACATCGTTTTTATTTTTATTTTTCAAAAATTGCCGAACAGTGTGTAGAATAACTGCAAGCCAAATAATGCACACCAGGGTAATCGGCAGCCAGCTGTACTAAAAGACACATCATGGCAATAAATACATAGCCTGATCTTCGTCTCTGCGCCAAGCCCTTACAGTTCACTGCTGCACTGAATTTTGGTCTAAATATCAATAATTGCTTGATAATGTTTTGCGTCCTTTCAATAGAGCTATACAGGGTGTGCCTTTATCTTGAGCAACTCAAATGATTTCTTGTCAAGAAGCAAAATAAAAAGCATATCAAGCAAATGTAATTCGGGTACCAAGGGGTTTGCGGGATCCCCTGCAATGCCGCCAACCCACAACGTAGTACCGCTATGCGGGCCATCACTCCAGGCGCACCGGCCCAAGTCAGCCGAACTTCGCCTGAACTGCAGGAAGCAGGCTAGCTCAGAGGGCGCGCCCAAGAGCAAGAGGACGCCACATCTACGGACCTTTCGCTGCATCCGCAGCGCCATTTTCCTCAGCCAATCCCAGCCCTCATCGGTAGACCAATAACTGTCTGGTAGTCATCAGTCACGCTGGTATAACTGCCCTCGCTCGGAAAGGAACAGGCAGAAATTCCTTACGCTGAGGAGATGTTGGATCCCCCCAGTCGATCCCACCCAATTACCCGCAGCATTGCTACAGTACAAGCAGCGGAGATACCGGTTGCCCCTGCCAGTGTCTCCATCCCACTCGCCAAGTTCCAGGCGGCACTTGCCTTGAGGGATCGGCAGATCGCCGACCGGCAGGAGCTGATCGAGCTGCTTGTGGGGGGTAACAAACATGAACACACGCTCCACACGCACACACAAGCGCCTGCTGCAAACATACTAGACGTGCCCTTCCTGTCACCTCCGGCAGTTCCGGCACCGAGAGAGCAAGAGCTGGAGCTGGAGCTGGAGCCAACAGTGGTGACACGAAACAGAAGATGGACTGTGGCAGCAGCTCTATCCACGCCACTCACACTGTAAAGATGACAATCAGACAACTGAGTCCACAAGCTCACGAGGCAACTGCCGAGGGCTGTTGCCAACTCCGTCAACCTCAAGAAGTAACACCAACAACTCACGGAACAACACAAACAACCCTGCGACTGCATCACACACATGCAGCTACAAAGAACCCAAACGTATTTTCGGCTGGCTTCCTACCAATAAAAGTACACAACTGTGGAGACTTTAGTCTCTTAAACAAAGAATTTATCGAAAAACACAACCCCGTAACATATTATTCAAAACTTACTTGGGACCACGTCGCACTGTACGTGACGAACAAAACAGATTATACGAATCTACTGAAAGAAAGGAAGGTGAAGCACTTCTCGTAGAGGACAGTATCGCAAAACCACAGCAATACGTGATCAAGGGGGCGGATACTCGAACCATGATCGACATAGTATCCAATGAACTCACCGTCCTAGGCTGGGAACGCATTCGTGTAAATCGAATGAGTGAGTTCGGCACCGTCAGACCATCGCACAACTACACGGTTGGGCTGGCCAACACGGTCAAATCACGTGACCTGCTGAAGATGAAGTTATTTCTTCATATGGTCGTAAATGTAGAGATCTACAACACGCCGCACACCCCCCCAACAAAGCTAAAATGCCAGCGTTTTGCGCATGTGGGTATTCGATGCGGTCTCGCTCCCCGCTACCGCAAATGCACTGGTGACCACATAATTCAATAGTGTAAACTCCCCCTTACAGTACCATGCTAATGCGCTAACTGTGGTAGGGCTATCCGGCCAGCTGCAGGGGGTGCATTGCTTACAAGGAGGCTCTGAGGAGCGAAATAGTATAACATGCCAAATCCATCGCCATCACAGCTCCGAAACCCTCCGCCCCCCGTGCGGGGCGGGCACAAGAACCTCAGAGCTGCGCACCCACACAACAAACTCCCTCAGCAACAGGCCCACAACCTAGTCAGACACACCCAACACCACACCGGCATCGGTTACACCACACGACACAAATAGCAACACGACCCTACTTCCCGAGACTATCGATTGCAGCCCACCACAAACCACAGAAAATGCACCCACACAGAGACAATCACAGATACAGAGAAGGTGGAGGAAGAGAAACAACCGGAATAAAGGAACTGGAAATCGGAAATTTGTGGTAAGTTGCTATGGGACCAAACTGCCGAGGACATCCGTCCATAGGCTTACACACTACTTATCCTAACTTAAACTAACTTACGCTAAGGACAACACACACACCCGTACCCAAGGGAGGACTCGATCCTCCGACAGGGGGCGCCGCGTGAACCGTAGCAAGGCGCCCCAGACCGCGCGGCTCCCCTACGTGGCAAATAAAGGAAACACTACTCCACAACAATGACACGGACAAGACACCAATACGCAGATACACAACTCAAACACCAATCCAGCGACCCACAGTACACATCCAATCACGACAGAGACCACACAGAAGCGCACAACAACTCCACAAACAGCTGACTCACAAGCCAGACCAAAACCGACGCCAATACAAGCACCAGCGGCCGCCAATACGACCGGTAACCCACAGGCCGACACTCCCAACATCAACACAACACTCAGAAGAATAATGGAGACGTTATTCCCCGGATTCATGGCCACCGAAATAGTCATGAAATTTACGGAGCGTGTCTCACAACTCTTTGCACAATACAAGATGGGATCGCTCAACTGGATTAACATACAAACTATTTCCACACTACTGTTTACACCAATTCATGGATCACACACCAGACCAGCCCCGTAACGCAAACGTCAACACTCACTCACAAAAAAAATGTGTGTGAAATCTTATGGGGCTTAACTGCTAAGGTCATCAGTCCCTAAGCTTACACACTACTTAACCTAAATTATCCTAAGGACAAACACACACACACCCATGCCCGAGGGAGGACTCGAACCTCCGCCGGGATCAGCTGCACACTCACTCACAGATCCTGATTTGGAATGCCAACTGGATCTTATACAAAAGAAGCGAATTAGTTGCGTTCATGGAGCGAAAGGGCTCACGAATCGCTCTTGTGAACGAGGCACTGCTTATGCCTCACTAGCAGCCAAACGTCCCAGGTTACGGCGTCTGTCGTACCGATCGAACGGACGGCAGGAATGGGGGCGGCACGGCCATCATCATACACACAGACATAGAAAACACGAACATCGAGTTCCCTGCACTGGAGAGACTAGAGGCTACGGTAGTCAGGTTCAAGTTAACGGAGCTAACACAGCGCTGGTATCGCTATACAACCTATACAACCCATCTAAGAACGTAGTAACATGCGATATCGGCACAGTTCTCAACTTAGCACCGTAGGTAATCGCCGATGGAGATTTAAACGCTAAACACCTCGACTGGAATTCTCGAATACATACATCCAACGGCAAGATACTACACGAATATGCACTAGGCCGAAAGTACATTATACTAGGGCTGGATGTTTCCACGTACGTGCCTACACAAGCCCGACTCAGGCCAGACCTGTTACACATAGTCCTCATCAAGAGCATCACATACACATTTAACCTTACTGTTGAAAACGATGTGGACTCAGACGACGTGCCTGTAATACTTCACAAGGAAGAAAAACACTGCAGGACACAAAAGCACGCAGGATACTCAACTAAAAGCGTACGAACTGGACTGTGTTCAAGGAAACGCTTGATAGTCGTATTCCGGACACTCACGAAATTAACAGAAGACAACCAACTGGTAAGGCGGTGGACGTTCTCACTACTGCTGTCCTAGAGGCAGTGTCTGACGCCACTCCACATACCACACCACAACAACACTCGGTGACCCTTCCCCAGGAAATCCTGGGCCTTATCTCAGTGAGGGATACTGGCAGTGTACCAGGCGTTCGTTCTATAAACTGCACGCTAGCAGACTCAGTGAACCAATACGGGAGAAAATAGAAACATTTAGAAAGGAACAGTGGGGGCAGAAACTCGCTAGACTAAATGTCACATGTCCTGGCGTGTGGAAGCTAGCCAAACATTTCAACAGGGAGAAACACTACATTCCTACTCTACGAGGCCCGAACGGTCCTGCATACTCCCCGAAGGAGAAGGCAGAACAGATGGCGCCGCCCGTTGTGGCCGAGCGGTTCTACGAGTTTCAGTCCGGAACCGCGCTGCTGCTACGGTCGCACGTTCGAATCCTGCCTCGGGCATGGATGTGTGTGATGTCCTTAGGTTACTTAGGTTTAAGTTGTCCTAAGTCTAGGGGACTGATGACCTCAGATGTTAAGTCCCCTAGTGCTTAGAGCCATTTGAACCAAGAGCTGATGGCCAAAACTCTTGTAGCGTCCTTCATGGCGAATGTCTTTCCTTCAGACACGTATTCACACTTGAAACGGACCAGGAGGTTGCACGACTTTTAGCCCAGCCAACGCGCAACGAAATCAGCCATACTAGCTCAAACGAAATCACATGGGCTGTCAAGCATTCCAATGCTAGGAAAGCCCATGGTCCCGATGGCATCAAAAACCATGTCCTCCAGGGGTCCACGGATAGAGTCATAGAATACCTTACACAAATATCGAATGACATCTTGCAACACCAACACTTCCCTGACTTTTGGTAGGCGCCAAGGTCCTGATGTTCAGGAAGCTAGGGAAAGACCACTCCCTCCCACAAAATTACCGACCCACCAGTCTGCTGTGCTCAATCAGCAAGATTGTCGAGAAGGTAATACTAAAACGCATCACTAGGCGCTGCATCGCCAATAACATCCTAAGGCCGGAGCAGTTCGGCTTTAGGAATCACCATTCATCAACACATCAACTCCTCTGCGTACCTGAACATATAACATACGGCTACAACACGAACAAAGCAACAGGGGCTGTGTTTCTGGACATCTAAAGAGCTTTCGACCGTCTCTGGCACAACAGCCTCTTAGGCAAACTAAGCGATGCTGGTATCCCCTGCGGGTTCGTACACCTCATACACCCATATCTCGCCAACAGATGTTTCTACATAGACGTGCAGGGCAAGCAATAGACACAAAACTGCAGTCAAGCTGGAGAATCCCACTGAAGCGTACTGGGGCCCATCTTGTTCAACCTCTTCATTAATGATGTCCCAGCAACACAAAAAATGACGTTGGCCATCTACGCTGATGACACAGCCACCGTTGCGCAAGAGTGGAAACCGTCGACCGTAAATTCACGATTACAGACAGCACTCAGAACTACCGAGCCTTGGTTGGAACGATGGCATATTAAAGTAAACGTCGACCAGTGCGAAGCAGTTCTGTTCAAATGGCTCTAAGCATTATGGGACTTAACATCTGAGGTCATCAGTCCCCTATATTTAGAACTACTTAAACCTAATTAACCTAAGGACATCGCACACATCCATGCCCGAGGCAGGATTCGAACCTGCGACCGCAGCAGCCGCGTTGTTCCAGACTGAAGCGCCTAGAACCGTTCGGCCACCGCGGCCGGCAGTTCTGTTCACACGCAGACCGAAACTACTGCTCAAACATCAACACTGCAGACAGGTAACACTACATGTACGCCCAATACGATTCCGAGAGAAAATCATATATCTCGGCGTCTGGCTGGACCGGAAACTTACATGGGGGGACCACACAGAATATGTCGCCAACAGAGCGCACACGGGGCTCAGACGACACTACCCAGTGCTCAACAGGGAAAGGTATCTAGGTCCATATATATGACACTGGTCAGACCTTTGATGACGTACGCAGCTCCCGTCTGGGAATATGCAGCTCTTTCACGCCTGAGCCGCCTGCAGGCCATTCAGAACAAAATGCTACGTATCATTAGCAACGCTGCACACTACACTCGCACGGCGGATCTTCACAGTGAATATCACATTTAAACCCTCAAGGTAGTATTCAAAAACTCGCCACACGACTATACAGGAACTCGAGACACTTGAACAGTCCTTTCATCCTTACACTGCGGAACTACGATCACAACCATAGGTGGAAGCATAAGTGACCAAAGACACTGCTACCTAGAGCATAACCACCAATGGCGAGGTAACACACACTCACAAGCGACAACATCGACGAGCCCCCGCACATCAGCAATACTGGCTGGATATGTCAGTTGCTATCGCAGCCGACCAACATGCAACAGCAGGGAAGCCGATGAACTCGCACATTAACGCACAAACAAACCACCAACACTATCCTACACAGTGCGTCCTGTATATGACGTAATGGACACTAACGGATGATGATCCCAACCGTTGCATGCATGCTGATACTATCGAGAAGTCAACGCCGGTACCCAGCTGAAGCCGCCGGGTGACAACGCCTCGCAACGTCAGAGGCATCCGCCTGCATGATACCCACCACTAACATACCTAACCATTACCTGATCTGATGCAGATAACAAGAAGTCCGCTACTGCTCCTACTACCCGACACGACTATCGCAGATGATTTTTTTCCCTTGGCTCTTGCGTAGGCCCTTTTTGTCCTCTTCCCTTCAAACCGCTACCCTTCATTCAACTTTCGACACGGCCTGTCTCCGGATCTGCGCGTATTAATGGTTAATCATAACTAGACGTACGCGAACATCACAGTACCCACATCCTGCGAGGACCTCTCTTCGTGAAGACTAACCACTATGCAGAGATGGCAGCAGTCCTTTTGTGTTGGCCACCATGCCGGTGTGGGCATGGAGGGGCTCCACCCTATATTAAATATATGTTTATATTAAGCAGCAGGCAAGAGTTAGAAGGTAGCCAGCACCACACCGCCGCCCGGACTCGACGTCGCCCTTGCCACCCGAGACGACCGCGCTTCGCGACCGGCTGCTCCGGCCGTGTACTCTGATGCTGGAACTCCTTGTACTTCTCGTGAGATGTAACTTTAATTTTCTGCTTGCTCCTGATGTTTAAGATGGTAGCCTGTTTTGTTTGCAAGAAAAATTTTCAGGCGATAGTCTCACACAGAGATTTACTTGTGTTGTTTTCCTAGAACTTTAAGTTGTCAAAGAAGTCATTCTACATTTTCAAGAATGACTTCTTATATGTTTTCAACGGACTCCAGAACTTATATTTGTGAACCTAAACTGATTGTGTCGATAAATTGATTTTCGAGTGTAATCAACTGACTTACTGTGAAGGCGCCCAAAGACAGAACCCTTCAGGGGGCATCAACCAGCATGATTGCTTTCTCATAATTTTGATCGCTACGAAGACGTGAACACAAGTACGTCTTTTATAACAGTGCCTTACACTTTTTTATTTGGTAATCCACTTTCTCTTCTCAAGAACTGTTGAAAAACGTATCCCAAAGTGCCGGCCAGGGTGGCCAAGCGGTTCTAGGCGCTACAGTCTGGAACCGCGCGACCGCTACGGTCGCAGGTTCGAATCCTGCCTCGGGCATGGATGTGTGTGATGTCCTTAGGTTAGTTAGGTTTAAGTGGTTCTAAGTTCTAGGGGACTGATGACCTCAGAAGTTGAGTCCCATAGTGCTAAGAGCCATTCTCTTTTTTTTTTTTTTTTTTTTTTTTTTTTTTTTTTTTTTTTTTTTTTTTTTTTTAAATCCCAGAGTACCGTTCACGTAAACATGACGCAATTAAAAACGCAACACAAAACTGACTTTGACTCTCGTTTATTTGCACACAATGCAGGTACTCGGGATAGCCATCTAGCCCACTTGATAGAGCTGAGAGTAAGCAAATGGAGACAGGAGAAAAATGCACACTAATTAGTCCACGGTTTTCATTTGAAGGTTTTTCTGAGTTCAATGTACACCAACAAAGAGAAAGTGAAAATGGTATTCGTCTCCAGAGAACGTAAGTTATCAGAACAGTTATTGCAATGAAGTTTACTTATGTACGCACACTGGACTCGCATTCGGGAGGACAACGGTTCAATCCCGCGTCCGGCCATCCTGATTTAGGTTTTCCGTGATTTCCCTAAATCGCTACAGGCAAATGCTGGGATGGTCCCTTTGAAAGGGCACGGCCGACTTCCTTCCCCATCCTTCCCTAATCCGATGAGACCGATGATCCTCGCTGTTTGGTCTCTTCCCCCAAACAACCTAACCCAACTTATGTACAATACGGATACATCTAGTACAGGACTGTATTGCTATTAAACAATATGTATGTATTGCAAAGGCAGTCCTTGACTAAAAACCTCATCATCGATACTTGTATTGTGGTTGAAGGTAGGCATTTGACTGACGGTTGACTGAATAACCGGTGCGCCTTTTCCTTGTTTCCATTCGTTTCCTGTCAACTGCAGCAAGTGGAAAAGTTCAACCGAGTTTTCATAGGCCTGAATTTCTTACACGTGCATCTGCCCACCACTGCACTTACGTGCAAGTGACCATTTTCATAAGATGAAGTTGAATACACAGCTTACGCGACTTTCAAGATGGCGGCAAGTGAAATTATTCGAATTATTCGTACGGGAGTTGCGCAACTTGTAGCTGAATGGCTCATAGTGACGTTAACGAAGAAAAACGGACCCACAAATGTTCAGTATGGGAATGGGCATCTCACATCACTCGTTTGGAACCATCCAATACGCTAATAAGGGAGTTATCAGCTGACGATATTTTGATCGAAAATCGTTTTCGAATGAGTAAAACATAGTCTCAAATTCTTTTGAGACACTGCAATACACATGTATCATTCCGAAGAGGAGTATTTATAATTTTCATGTTATCTACAGTACAAAAAAATGGTTCAAATGGCTCTGAGCACTATGGGACTTAACTTCTGAGCTCATCAGTTCCCTGGAACTTAGAACTACCTAAACCTAACTAACCTAAGAACAGTACACACATCCATGACCGAGGCAGGATTCGAACCTGCGACCGCAGCGGTCGCGCGGTTCCAGACTGTAGCGCCTAGAACCGCTCGGCCATGCCGGCCGACTCTACAGTATACTGAAGGTACAGTGGAAAGTAAGGTATTTGTCTCAACAGTTAAGCTTTGTTTTTATTTTTAGAGTTAGACGAGGTTCTGATAGGCTGCAGCCGGCCGCTGTGGCCGAGCGGTTCTAGGAGCTTCAGTCCGGAACCGCGCTGCTGCTACGGTCGCAGGTTCGAATCCTGCCTCGGGCATGGATGTGTGTGATGTTCTTAGGTTAGTTAGGTTTAAATAGTTCTAAGTCTAGAGGACTGATGACCTCAGATGTGAAGTCCTATAGTGCTTAGAGGCATTTGAACCATTTATATATATATATATATATACTCTACGGGTTATGTAAATATAAGTTTGTTCTACCGGTACGGTACTTTATTATGTAATTAAATTTTGTACTGCCAAGCAGAATAGCCATTACTTAATTACAGCGACAATTCGAACACTTATATTTACGAAGGATTTTGCTGAGGATCAAGATAGTTGTAAATTTCTAAAGTCACAGATAAATTTCCATTTTTCCTTAATATTTACGCTCAGTGACTAAAGCAAGAATATTATTATAATAGTGAAATAAAAAATACCTTTATAATATTGACTATTCTGAACCTCAGCAACTCCACACTCTCGATGACACTATTTTTCGAATCCGAATGACACTTTAAACGATGCTGTGTCACTCTGTTGCAAACAAGCTATTATAATTAATTGCTGAATGCTAAACTGACACTCCTATTGCACGGCTCAAGAAAATTGTGCCATTTTGAAAAGTATTTATTTAATTAAAGACTAACTGCATTATTTTGTCAAGACACTAATTATTCAGGCACATAAACAAGCGAATGAAGACTTGTATAGTCCAACGAACGAGAGCAACTGTGCCTAGCGGCAACTGTTTAAGCTCGTAGGCGAAGGTAGGTGAAGCGACATCGAATAAGGAACTTAAACGGCTTTTAACTTTCGTAACTTATATGTAAGTTGGCATTGCAGTGTTCAAGTAGGATGTTTCCACATGTAAGCTGACTTATGCGAGTGGTGGAGGTGAATACACGTTAAGAAATTCATGCCTTTGTAAACCCAGGTTTACGTTAACCCTGGTCCCTGCAGTGTGTACTACTACAGGAAAGTCAAAGCCAGGTGTATGTTACTTTTTAATACGTACGTTAAAGAAAATGGTACATTGTGATATGTCCTTTTACAGGTCTTGAGAGGGGAAGTGGATTATCCGATAAAAAGTAGAGGGCGCTATTTAAAAACGTCGTCCTCTTCATAACGAACAGAATTAGAAGCAAGGCAATCATGATGGTCGATTTCCTCCTGGTAGTTGAACATTTGCTTGATATTTTTCCTAATTTTACTTTTGGACAACAGTTATTTCGTGTAGTCTACATCTACATCTACATCCATACTCCGCAAACCACCTGACGGTGTGTGGCGGAGGGTACTTTGAGTACCTCTATCGGTTCTCCCTTCTATTCCAGTCTTGCATTGTTCGCGGAAAGAAAGATTGTCGGTATGCCTCTGTGTGGGCTCTAATCTCTCTGATTTTATCCTCATGGTCTCTTCGGGAGACATACGTAGGAGGGATCAATATACTCCTCGGTGAATGTATGTTATCGAAACTTCAACAGAAGCCCTTACCGAGCTACTGAGCGTCTCTCTTGCAGAGTCTTCCACTGGAGTTTATCTATCATCTCCGTAACGCTTTCGCGATTACTAAATGATCCTGTAACGAAGCGCGCTGCTTTCCGTTGGATCTTCTCTATCTCTTCCGTCAACCCTATCTGGTTCGGATGCCACACCGGTGAGCAGTATTCAAGCAGTGGGCGAACAAGTCTACTGTAACCCACTTCCTTTGTTTTCGGACTGCGTTTCCTTAGGATTCTTCCAATGAATTTCAGTCTGGCATCTGCTTTATCGGCGATTAATTTCATATGGTCATTCCATTTTAAATCACTCCTAATGCCTACACCCAGATAATTTATGGAATTAACTGCTTCCAGTTGCCGACCTGCTATATTGTAGCTAAATGATAAAGGATCTTTCTTTCTATGTATTCGCAGCACATTACACTTGTCTAAATTGAGATTCAACTGCCATTCCCTGCACCATGCGTCAATTCGTTACAGATCCTCCTGCATTTCAGTACAATTTTCCATTGTTACAACATCTCGATATACTACAGTATCATCCGCAAAAAGCCTCAGTGAACTTCCTATGTTATCCACAAGGTCATTTACGTATATTGTGTAGTCAAGATAAAGTGGTCAGCCTGTACAGTATTTAAAATAATAGTTGAATGAAACACCATCCGAAGAAGAAGTTCAGAGGAAAGAAAGAGTCTTTGTGAGGTGACGCTACTCCATCGACCTAGAGGTCCGCTGGCCCACTACGTCATTTCGTGCCGCACCGACCATAATGGGCGTCAGGTTGAAGAGCTGCAGATTGTCAACCGGCGGCGAAAAACGGGCGATGAGAGGGAAAAGCCTGCGAACAAGGCGGGCGTCCCGCCCCCCGCAGGCGGCCACAATGCACCGGAAGCGACGGCGGGCCCGGTCCATTCTCTCCGACGGCGGCGGCGCTCGATAGTTGAACGATTGGTGAATGAGAGCCCGCGATGGGTCAGGGCTCGTAAACCGAGCCTCGCGGCCTTGAGAGGGCTGCCTGTCTTCTGGTGCGCTCCCTTTCTGTCGTGCAATCATCGCCGGCTGTCTGCTCGCGCTCCTAACCTACATACTTCGCGAGAAGGGGAACGCTGTGCTCATCACCCTCACCGCCCCTCCTCTGCAGTGTCTGCTCTTCAGATGAACGACATCCACAGGTCGCAGACGTTGTTGAAACCTGTGTTGAACTACTCGGTTAATCAAATGGTTCAAATGGCTCTGAGCACTATGGGACTAAACATCTGTGGTCATCAGTCCCCTAGAACTTTGAACTACTTAAACCTAACTAACCTAAGGACATCACACACATCCATGCCCGAGGCAGGATTCGAACCTGCGACCGTAGCAGTCGCGCGGTTCCGGACTGAGCGCCTAGAACCGCTAGACCACCGCGGCCGGCTACTCGGTTAATCATCGAAAGTAGTCGTCTATGGGAAAAATACAAAATGATTAAAGGGCTGTTTAATAAGGCTGTATTTTCATGATTACATAATTTAAACACGTAATAACACCACCATCTTAAAGGACAGTTTTAACTCTTTACGCCTACCTTGCAAGTACTCGTTGGGAGATCCAAGCAGGTTTGGTACGGAACAGAGGCTCCATTGTAGCACGCAGCTTGTAACAAAATAGTGCAACTCATCAGCACTTAATCAATGGGGAAAACCTTTTGCTTTTGACTACTCTAGCGGCGTGCTGCGATACTGGGGTTCACGGATTACAGTGTGTACCTGGACTGTAGACGTGAACCTGCAAAGCAAACAAAAACTTATATAACTTTATTTTTTCGAGGTGATAATTTAAGCCCTATGACCACCCCTCGTAGAAATCATAGTACTGAGAGATGTAACACTTACGTTCAGCATCGACTGTATTCCTTTCATGTTCTGTTGCAAATGTCGAACATTGTACTTCAAGAGAACAGTTTGTTAATCAGTTTATAAAGCGATTGTTATGCTATTTTGTCTAAAACTGACATAGTGAGACCGTGGCTGTGTACAATTAATGTAGGTTGATTCTTACAAAGAAGAAGACAGCAACCAGCCACTATTAATACAGCTATTTAATTAAGTAAATAGCCCCGTAACCGGTTTCGAACTGACAAGTTCATCATCAGACGGCTGTTCACATGATTTGCAAGATACACTTTACATAATCGTCAGTTTTCGAGTTTTATTATTATTCTTCCACTGTGGCGAAATATTCTTGGTGTGTTTGTCCATCGAAAATTCCGCGCGATTTTGTTGCGAAGTTGCAGGATTGTATTTTTCAAATATCCCAAAATATATGCAGCTGTTATATAATTTGTACATCACCATATTGTGCGAAGCACTACACACACACCGAAAAGTATTTTCCACATGTGGCAAATACTTTCTGGTGTGTTTGTGTGTATATGTGTGTGTGTGTGTGTGTGTGTGTGTGTGTGTGTGTGTGTTGCAAATATGGTTTAACTTTAGTGTACTACATCTAGCCGTATTGTAAAAAGAAAAAAAAAACTTTATCTAAATTACTGTTCTGGGAACTTGAATTCTCCATAGGTGAGTAGCATTTAAACTTTCTCTTCGTTGGTGTACATGGTACTCGCGCAAACCTTCAACTCAAGACGGTTGCTTAAATGATCGGTGTGCATTTTTCATCTATTTCCTTTTGTTTACTGTCAACTCTAGAAAGTGGATGAGTTACGTTATCCCAATTACCTGCACTGTATGCTAATACAGGAGGGACAAGGTCACTTTTGTGTTGCGTTTTTAATTGCGTCATGTTGTAAATGGTACACTGTGACACGTTGTGGAAGAGATCTTGACGAGACGAAGTGATTTACTGAATGAAAAGAACATACTGTTGTTCATATCTTCTTAACGAACAAAATTACAAGAAAGTCAATTACGCTGGTTAACGCCCCCTGGTAGCTAAACAAAATTTACGTGATACATTTCTTATTCTGCTTCTGAACAAAAAGTTATTTGGAGTGTTCAACATTAGTGGGACAGTTTGTAGTAAACGCTTTTACTGAAATGTTGTTTGGGGGTGAGTTTGTCACGATCCGCCGGCCGAAGTGGCCGTGCGGTTCTAGGCGCTGCAGTCTGGAGCCGAGCGACCGCTACGGTCGCAGGTTCGAATCCTGCCTCGGGCATGGATGTGTCTGCTGTCCTTAGGTTAGTTAGGTTTAAGTAGTTCTAAGTTCTAGGCGACTGATGACCTCAGAAGTTAAGTCCCATAGTGCTCAGAGCCATTTATCACGATCCCGTGCCCTCCACCCTCCCACCCCCCTCACCTACCGAGCGAGGTGGCGCACTGGTCAGCACACGGGACTCGCATACAGGAGGATATGCGGATTTAGGTTTTCCGCAATTTCCCTAAATCGCTCCAGGCAAATGCTGGTACGGATCCTTTAAAAGGCCACGGCCGATTTCCTTCCGCATATTTGCCACAATCCGAGCTTGTACTCCTTCTCTAATGACCTCGATGTCGACGGGACGTTAAACTCAAATCTTCCTTCGTTTCTTCCTTTCCACTCCCTCCCCCGCTCCCCCTCCTGACCCCTTCATCTGCGCCTGACTTCGTAACAACTGAAAACCCTCCAAACGGAAACAGAGCTGGAGGTCGGGCTCTTTGGTTACAGTGCTTATTTGGCACGACGAAAACAAGTATAATAGCAGCTTATGATTTGGCCATCTCATCTGTCACTTTGCTATATTGTAATTCTTTTTCTGATACCCTTTGTGCACTGATATTTAAAATGTTGGACACTTCTGGAATAGCTCTCAAACATCCTGCTTGGTTCATCCCTATTTCATAGCAACTGATTCGGGTTATCCCACGTTAGCTAGACGACGTTTATCATCTCACTAGAAAAATTGTGATCAGGTGTCCGAAGATTTTCTGCGGAAAGGTAGCCCATTCTACAGAAAAAAAAAAAATGATAAGGGCAAGAATGAACGTGGTCTTTCGCTCTACGGTGCGAACACGTTTCAAAACATTTCCCTGACTATGACAGGGCTAGGCCACGACTCAAAGCCTATTCGTTATTTACGTTTAAAAACGCAACTGTATTTCCACTTTTGAAACGACGGAAACAACCAATTTCTATGTTTGGCCTAACTCTGACGCTTATCTTCACGGAGACTGTCACATCCTGACACTGCATTTGTCTCTTTAGATATAACAGAGTTCTTCATGGAATACAGATTGCGTCTAGAATATCTTTTCGGCTTATATTCAAGTCATAATTCAATATTTCACTGCTCTTTATTTGTGCTTCAAGCCATTTTTTTTAAAGTAATCCTTGAACGTTTCTTTCATTTTAAAATTCAGGGCAAATCTGGGTCCTTGACAAGAACGTTATTGCAACTAATATTGAATTCACCTTTTCCTTTTCTGAGCTGTAAGCAGCTGTGTTGCTGTTTATAACAAATACTGGTAGACCGCTCTTCGCTCTGTAGTGAACAACACCTCACAGCTTATCGGCCTCTGGTGTCATTAGTGCAGAAATGAAGCACAATTGCGACCGGTTGCACCCAGAGCGTCCAGTAGCTGCTAGAAAAGCCTCCTCCACACTTCGGTCGAGGCCGCAATAAAAAAAAATACAGTCTTTCTTCAGGATCTGACAGTTATTTGCCTGACTGCGCAACATTAGAGCGCTTAAAGGCGAGTAATCATTCCCTTTGCTCTTTTTCAGTCCTTGCTGGAAGATCGCCCGCCAGCCGGGGTGGCCGAGCGTTTCTAGGCGCTACAGTCTGGAACCGCGAGACGACTACGGTCGCAGGTTCGAATCCTGCCTCGGGCATGGATGTGTGTGATGTCCTTAGGTTAGTTAGGTTTAAGTAGTTCTAAGTTCTAGGGGACTGATGAACTCAGAAGTTAAGTCCCATAGTGCTCAGAGCCATTTGAACCATTTTTTTTAACTGAAACAGCTTAAACCATAAAGTGAACAAAATGAAACAGTATCAGTCACCTTCATTTATCATTCTTTCTCGTGTCCAATGAAACGATACCAGTTTCAAGTTCACTTGAATGAACTTCAGTAGCGATAAATACTCTGACCAAAGCCCATTTTTGCAGTTTGGAATATGAGAATCGTTTAACCCTTGAAAGCAGCCTGTTTCTTGGAAATCTATTGGCAATATAAAGTAATCTCACCTAGTTTTGAGTTTTGTTCAGACATGCTATGCCTTGCTCTCGCAGCTAGGTCTCCCTTATGCGCCTGATTTTCGCCAGCTCGTACGGCAATTGAGACAATCTATATAACATACGAAAGGTGTTTAAAAAGTAAGGTGACTTCTCAAATTTCGCAGGCAACGTACATTCGATTATCGATATTCTTTTTTTTTGTTACGTTGGTACACATGTACCGAACATATGTTCACAGTTTCAAGTGTACAGTATACTTAGTTTTTTTTTTACAAATAAAAAAATTAGCAGTGTTGTAGTGTGCACGGCGATTTTCGATCATTATAAAAAATGGAGCAAAGAATTTGCATCAAATTTTGTGTGAAAAATAGAATCAACTGCTCTAAAACACTTGAAATGTTGACAGTGGCATACGATGAGACTGCTCTAAGTAAAAAAAAATGGTACAAGCTCTTCCAAGTTGGCCGAGGAGATGCCAATGACGAACCCCAGCACATCGACAACAGATTGTTTTGGAAAATCGTCGAATTACCGTAAGAGATGTTGCTGAGGATGTTGGTATATCGGTCGGCTCGTGTCATGTAATTTTTTTCTGGATGTTTTGGGCATGAGACGATTGTCAGCGAAGTTTGTTCCAAAATTTCTCAATTCTGATCAGAAAAACGGTCGCATGAGCATCGCTCAGGCGCTCTTGAATGACGTCAACGATGATCCTGATTTGCTCAAAAGGGTCATTCATGACTGGTGACGAAATATGAGTTTACGGTTATGACATCGAAACCAAAGCCCAGTCATCCCAATGGAAGCATCCCGGAGAGCCAAGACCGAACAAAGCACCTCATGTTCGATCAAATATCAAAGTGTTGCTCACTGTTTTTTTTTTTTTTTTCATTTACCGTGGCATAGTGCATCATGAATTTTTGCCTAAAAAGTCGTACGGTCAAAAGGAAGTATTATTTTGACGTTATGCGCCGTTTGCGAGAAGCAGTACTCAAAAAACGTCCGGAATTGTGGAAAAACAACTCATGGCTTTTGCATCACGACAATGCACCTGCTCAATCGTGGTTACATGTGAGAGATTTTTTGGCCAAAAACAAGAGGACAGTCATGGTTCAAATGGCTCTAAGCACTATGGGATTTAACATCTGAGATCATCAGTCCCCTAGACTTAGAACTACTTAAACCTAACTAAACTAAGGACATCACACACATCCAAGCAGCGCGGTTCCGGACCGAAGCGCCTAGAACCGCTCGATCACAGCGGCCGGCACGACAATCATGCCTCAGCCACCATATTCACCGGATTTGGCCTCCTGCGACTTTTTCCTGTTCCCAAAACTTAAGAGACCTATGACAGGAGGAAGATTTTCAACGACTGAGGAAACAAAAACTGCATCGCTGGAAGTACTCAAGGCTGTACCAAAAAGTGCTTTTGAGAAGTGCTTCGAGGATTGGAAGAAGTGTTGGCACAAGTGTTTTGTGTCTGAAGGGGGTTAAAATGGTTCAAATGGCTCTGAGCACTATGGGACTTAACATCTATGGTCATCAGTCCCCTAGAACTTAGAACTACTTAAACCTAACTAACCTAAGGACAGCACACAACACCCAGTCATCACGAGGCAGAGAAAATCCCTGACCCCGAAGGGGGTTACTTTGAAGTGGACAACATGAATATTGATGAATAAATAAATATTTTTTCATAAAAATATAAAGTCACCTTAGTTTTTGAACTCACCTCGTATATGGCGACACCAGAACAGTAAACAGACTATAAAGTACTTAATTTCTAATGCTCAACGAATAATAGTACTATGATCCATTTAAGCATAAGACTGGGACACAGGTAACAGGGGGATCATCATATCGTGAGCAGTACAACTGTCGACTCGAAATTTACGAAGGCTACGCTTTCCTCGGTACTCAGTATTCTCACAGTTCATGATCATATTATTCACTCTTTTGGGGGCTTTCAAAGAGACTGGAGAAGGAAGATAGAGGTGAGATTCAGACTATGACTATCCATAACAAGATTTAGTAATTACAAGGCTGAATTATCATCTAACATCGTTGAACGTAACTCTTCCGGTGGCATACAATCGCATAACTAACATCTCATATTTCAATATCGATCCGTTAACTACCAAACTACCTCAAGGAACGTTGAAATCTAATGGATAAACTTAATTATGTGCATCCTGTTTTATGAGGCTATGAGGGTTCACGTAGATACTAGAGGGGGTGCCCGTACAAATCATTCACAGCAGATGCTTGCATACGTTCATCCAAACGATGCTAACTAATTGGATGCTAGCTAGAACCTAAAGAGCACTGGATAGTATGAGGAAAGTGGACTGTTGGAATCAGCCACCAACACTTTTTTTTAGTCATCAATCTTCTGACTGGTCTGATGCGGTCCAGCATGAATTCCTCTCTTGCGCCAACCTTCGAGTAGCTTGGAGTAGCACTTGCAAGCTATGTCCCCAGTTATTTGCTGGATGTATCCCAACTTAGTCTTCCTCTACAATTTTTATCCTCTACCGCTCCTTCCAGTACCATGGAAGTTATTCCCTGATGTCTTAACTGATGTCCTACCATCCTGTTCCTTCTTCTTGTCAGTGTTTTCCATATATTCTTTTCCAACATATATAAATGTATAAAAATGTAAAAATTGTTAATCGGCAGAAACTGTCCACACCTACTTGTAACCATATTACTTAGGCACGAGCAAGCTGAGGGGTCAATTTAGAAAGCATTTCAGTCACGAAATGATCAGTTTGAAATAAAAATCACTTGGTGTCCTGCTGGGCAAAAATAAATCCATTTCCAAACATTCAATTCACATAAATACTGGCATTATGGTATTCATTGAAGGCTGGAGGAAAAGTTTTGGGTGTTACACATAATGATGACAACCTAGCTTTTGAACTGAAACACGTGGCAGGCGAACGGCAAAAATTCAATCAGTTTACACAAAGGAAAACGTACTAAAATTTGGTGAAAATAAATCGGTAAGATGCAACCCATAGATGAAGAGAACATGGACAATCTTTGCAAGTGATCTTCTTCATCTTCACAGCAAAGAACACTGCCACAAGACCGCAGCTTCAACCGTAATTTTCACAAGACAAAGCGCATCTCCGGGAACTCCGTGAAAAACGCGCAAAATTACCGGTAAAATTTCAGAATAAGGACAACTCACGAAGACTGTGCTTCATCACACTGAGAGACTGTACTATGCGAATTACAAACACAAACCGACATAATCTAATCATAATCTTTGTCCATAAGATCAGAGCAAACTGGGCAGAGCGCATCTGTAACTTATCGCCACCAGACAGTGATGAGTCATTGTAGCGTACTCCTAGCTCACGTGAGCGGAAGAAAAGTGGGACTCGTTGCCAAATTCTGCAACTTCACTCAGTGGAAGCGGTGCGTCCGCCCGCTGTGGATGACTAGTCGGACTGCGGTCGAAAGGTTAGATTGGCACTATGAATGTCTTACTCCACAAAGCCCTCTAAAAATGTTGAAGTGCAGGAATACTGTGGGTATAAAGGGAAAAACTATAAAATAAAATAAATGAACACTCTTACTTCTCCCATACCAGTAGCAATATGAGTAATGCTGCAGCGAAACAAAAAAAAAGTAATAAACTAGTTGTTGACAATAAGTTAAGGCACAAGCTGCACTCACTTCTTGGTCCCTTTCACACTATTGCAGTCTACACTCTAACAGCACTCTAAACTGGCCGTTCACAGGTTATGACTACAGTCAAATAAGTAATACTATTATCAAATTTAGATCACGTTGTAAACTCGATAATTAACATCAGTGTTAAAGTTGCCTCAACTGTTAACTCGATAGATTTTTCAAAACGTCTTCTGTATCTTATCTGAGTTCCTGCTTGATCTCATCACATTATTTAAACAGCGTTTAAAGCACTGTGTATATGTTATTGCAACTGAACTGTGGCTAGTTAGAAATGAGGATGACAGTATATTTGAGAGTAGGGGGTGGGGGTCAGCAGTAACAAAATTTGGCTTCCACCCCTGGATCCGCATCTGGAAGGAAGAAGAATGGCGAGCAGTTTTTTGGTTACATTTTGATCAGGGATGACAGTGGAGTAATACTTCGACGAAGTGAATCAGTCCCCTACGGATGATCGTCTACATTTCTCTAAACCTAGATGGTTAAGATTTCTCGGAAGAGTTAACGTCAGCCCCAACATCATCACCACTCAGATCGCTCTTCAACGATGTATGAAAAGCATGTTACACTAGATCGGACAGTCGTAGAAAAAAAGTCTGACACTAAGAGGCTTAACTGCAACTAAGCTCTGCAAGCCAAGCACTGGCTACTTTCCTGTTCCTTCGCGAATGGTTTGAGGAAAAGCTTGTCAGTAAGACTCAGTATGAATTTCAATTTTCTTCTTTTTTCTACCATGACCATTTCGTGATGTGTGTGTGAGAGAAAGTAACATATTATCTGACTCTATTTGGAATGTTCGCCCACGGAATTTTAGCGATATACCTTTGTGTGGTCCACAGCGCTTCTTTTGTAGGTTCTACCACTGAAGTTGGTTGGGCATGTCCGTGACGGTCTCACGGTTACTAAATGAATCCGTGACTAAAAGTACTGCAGTTTCTCTGTGTCCCTCCAAGACTGACGACCAGTTTTCAAGAAGCGGTCGAATGAAGATTTTGCAAACTATTTCTGTCATGGGTGAAAGAATCCTTAGGTTTTCTCCAACGGATCTTGTCTTCACTAAAATTAATTTAATGTTGTCATCCACTTCAGGCCCCTCTGTATGGATACTCCTACGTATTTTACAGTTTTTGTTGTTCCAAATTACTGATTACTAATAGTTGTTGAGCGCTACCTGGGAGAGGATTAGGTTGAAAAATAACATGGCCCAATATGAGATAGCTCTCTATTACACGAAAAATTGCAGTACAAGACCACATGGAACAAATTAAAGCACACTGGAAGTCCACAATTTCAGCCGCGTGAGACCACAGTCGATAGTCAGTGAGGTTAATATGTTGTGGCGTCCTTAAATAGCCGCCCACTCCTCCCCTCTCTGGTAATGTGGAACGCTAAGGGGAGGTGCTGAAACAGTATCACACCCGCGCAGCAGCAGATGGACTGTGAGGTCCGAATCATTAAGATGTCCATGCCAGCAGGAATATCTATGTGTGGGAGCAGTTCTCATGTCATCACATAGGGGTGACAGTCCTGAAGAGAAGTGGTCGCCGAGTCCCAGCGTTGTGAAACTGCTTGTAGGCGTCGGTTGTTGGAGTGGAGCCTGCAGAGTCAACCTGAGGGCTGGAAGCGTCAGATTTCCTAGGAAGAGGTGTTGAGCAGATGAGATGTTCTGGGAGTCGTGATACTGAGGTAGCCGTCTGGAGATAGCTGTGACATAATACACTCCTGGAAATTGAAATAAGAACACCGTGAATTCATTGTCCCAGGAAGGGGAAACTTTATTGACACATTCCTGGGGTCAGATACATCACATGATCACACTGACAGAACCACAGGCACATCGACACAGGCAACAGAGCATGCACAATGTCGGCACTAGTACAGTGTATATCCACCTTTCGCAGCAATGCAGGCTGCTATTCTCCCATGGAGACGATCGTAGAGATGCTGGATGTAGTCCTGTGGAAAGGCTTGCCATGCAATTTCCACCTGGCGCCTCAGTTGGACCAGCGTTCGTGCTGGACGTGCAGACCGCGTGAGACGACGCTTCATCCAGTCCCAAACATGCTCAATGGGGGACAGATCCGGAGATCTTGCTGGCCAGGGTAGTTGACTTACACCTTCTAGAGCACGTTGGGTGGCACGGGATACATGCGGACGTGCATTGTCCTGTTGGAACAGCAAGTTCCCTTGCCGGTCTAGGAATGGTAGAACGATGGGTTCGATGACGGTTTGGATGTATCGTGCACTTTTCAGTGTCCCCTCGACGATCACCAGTGGTGTACGGCCAGTGTCGGAGATCGCTCCCCACACCATGATGCCGGGTGTTGGCCCTGTGTGCCTCGGTCGTACGCAGTCCTGATTGTGGCACTCACCTGCACGGCGCCAAACACGCATACGACCATCATTGGCACCAAGGCAGAAGCGATTCTCATCGCTGAAGACGACACGTCTCCATTCGTCCCTCCATTCACGCCTGTCGCGACACCACTGGAGGCGGGCTGCACGATGTTGGGGCGTGAGCGGAAGACGGCCTAACGGTGTGCGGGACCGTAGCCCAGCTTCATGGAGACGGTTGCGAATGGTCCTCGCCGATACCCCAGGAGCAACAGTGTCCCTAATTTGCTGGGAAGTGGCGGTGCGGTCCCCTACGGCACTGCGTAGGATCCTACGGTCTTGGCGTGCATCCGTGCGTCGCTGCGGTCCGGTCCCAGGTCGACGGGCACGTGCACCTTCCGCCGACCACTGGCGACAACATCGATGTACTGTGGAGACCTCACGCCCCACGTGTTGAGCAATTCGGCGGTACGTCCACCCGGCCTCCCGCATGCCCACTATACGCCCTCGCTCAAAGTCCGTCAACTGCACATACGGTTGACGTCCACGCTGTCGCGGCATGCTACCAGTGTTAAAGACTGCGATGGAGCTCCGTATGCCACGGCAAACTGGCTGACACTGACGGCGGCGGTGCACAAATGCTGCGCAGCTAGCGCCATTCGACGGCCAACACCGCGGTTCCTGGTGTGTCCGCTGTGCCGTGCGTGTGATCATTGCTTGTACAGCCCTCTCGCAGTGTCCGGAGCAAGTATGGTGGGTCTGACACACCGGTGTCAATGTGTTCTTTTTTCCATTTCCAGGAGTGTAGTAGCAGAGTCCACGTCATTTAGCAGGTTATAGGTAGGAGTGAAGTGACAGGTGATGAAGCCAGCCTCAACATGCTGTTCCAGATGTTGTCCCTCGATGACGACAAAATTCTCAACTAATTTCACGTTCAAATGATCGGGCAGGAAGTTTTGGACATTGAGAAGTACCTCGAAAACGTTGGGGGCATCCATAGGTGCTGTCAGGCCACCCAGCTGAGCGCCAGACGGTCGGGCTGGTTGGCACATAGAAATAAATGCTTTTGTTGGGCGAGTGGTCGTGCAGGGTCCACATAGGCTTGAAATGCTTTACTGTTACTGTCGTAGGCTTGCTATTCAGCAGTATCGCAAAAGTGTGTACCCCTTGTTTAAGGTCTTCTTACAGGCCTGTGAATGGCAGCTGCAAAACTGACTGGACCGTGTCATAATGGATCATAATGAAACGACAGTTTGCCAGCAACTTTTGTACAAAGATTTTTGGCACAATGTGTGGCTACGGAGAAGGAACACCGAGGCATGCTATATAGCCTTTGATATGTGTGATAGGGGCTGGTAGGACCGTGGCCAGGGATGGTGGTTGTTGAAGCATGAAATCAGCTGCTAAGGAGAGTGTTTTGAAATACAAGAGCTCTGCCAGACAAGTCTCTAAATCATGATTGTGAGTCGTACACTTACCAAACAGCGCTCAAGACAGAGATTTTGGTCCACTGACCAATGTGGTACTTGAGTGCCATTTTCAAGGTACAGTGCCACTTTCCAAAAAGGTCGTTGCTCTGCGAGTGGCGTGCAACTATCTGCCATCGATGAGTTATGCAAATATTGCATAGTTCGCTGAAGAAGGCCAATTCGAAGTGCCGACCTTGATCGTTGGTGATAAACGCTGGGCATCCAAACCGAGAAATCCGCGTATCAGTGAAATCCCTTGCTGTTGAATCTGCTATGATATCGCTGAATGCTACAGCCTCTACCACCGTGTTATGTGGTAGATGACCGAAAGAATGTATCGATAGCCACTGGACTCGTGAAGAGATCCTACTGAGACAGAAATGTTTGATACGTCCGTTAGGACTCCTGAACCAGCCAAGAGGCTTTGGCACATGATGCCCCATTTTACTCCATTGACATGGCATGCACGTGAATGCAATCTTTCTTAGCATTCAGCAACAGAAAGTGATCTGTGGCAAGACGTGTCATTGGGTGGGTGCTGGGATATGAAAAGTTGTACAACTGATCAAAGATGATTTTCTGAAAGTGATAAGGAGTGAGGGGGGCGAGTTCGCTTTTCTGACACATCAGACAAGATCTGTCTAGTTGTGCCCAGTATCAGACAATGCTCAAGTTTGATGTTTATAGTTGGATCATGGAGAAGATGTTGTATTTGCTGGTCCTGCAGCCGTGCCTCTGCAACTTTATCGTAGTCGATTTGTGTGGAGATGACATTCATCCCTGAGAAATACTCTGCAACAGCTTTGTTCATGGCCTTCCGTGGTAGACATAAGTCGTAAACTGTGCAGTATAGTCCAGCGAGGTGAAATCGCCAGGGGTGCAAGTCTTTCTTCGGTTTTTGGACTGAGTCCGTTAGAAACTGGTGGTCTGTTTAAATGACTAGTGCTACACCTTCAACATCATTTTTGAACTGCTTCATAAACTGCTAGGAGTTCACAAGCATGCGTGGACCACTTAAACTGTGAAGGTGTTACTTTACACGAGGAAAATCGAAGTGATTGTTGTACACCCGTCACTTCCTGCAGGGGAACCGCCTTGATAGTGAAGTCACTTGCTTCAGATGTGATAGTGAGTTGAGTGTGAGGAAGTGGGTGTCCCAAAGTTGTTGCACGAATTAGGCAGCCTTTAAGCTGGTCAGAGGTCAGTTACGTATGAGGGGTCTACTCCAGCTTATGTTTACTGGTGGTATTCTTGCCTGCAAGAATCTCTGTGATTGGGGCCTGAATGATGGCTGCCTGCGGAATGTGACAGCGATAGAAATTAACCATACCCAGGAATCGATGCAACTCTTGGAATTACTGCAACAGTGGCAGCTGACGGATGTATTTCATTCCCTGTGGTGTACGGCATATGCCGGTAGTGTTGACGATATGTCTGAGAAAGATGAATCTTAGTTTGTTGAAATTGGCACGTTTCTTCGTTAATCACAACACAGTTATCAGAAAGAGCATCAAAACTTGTTTGGGATACAATTCTTATATGTCTTTGGGCGAAAATGAGGATGTTGTCAAGGGAGGCACAGCAGAAAGCATAAACAGGAACCTGAATAAGCTGAAAGACGTGGTAATCGCAGTCTTATAAACGTCCTCAACACTCATTGGTATCTGCAGTTACACCTGCTTGCTGTCAAGGACCCTGAAAATGGAAGCCAGTGGGTGAGACTCGTACCCATAGACGGTGATCATACAATTGTTCACCTCTTGGTGCTGTGTACTAGAACTGCCGCGTGCTGCAAGAGGAAGGGGAGGTACAGTACTCTTGTTGGAGCCTGAATCAATGGGACAATATTGTTGGCGTGAATGGTCGAGGATGTGAAGTCTGCTGCCGTTCTGTGGCAAAACTATGGGAGACGATTCATTCCCGCGGTGTGAGATGAGGCGACTTGAATAGCCCCCGCGACCTGGTGTGCCTATCGTGGATTGCACTACTCTTTTGGGTAGTCAAAGTGGGACAGTCGCCAAGCTGCTTATGATACGCTCAATGTCAATCCCGCGTGGGCGTGGCGCCACGAGGGGCATGCTTACCAGGTGCAAGGGAGGTTGTTTTGTTTGCGTGAAAGTCATTGTCCCGGGCGGGGACTGTGGCATCGCCGTCGGCGGAAATCGGTTGTGGCCGTGCGGGTTCGACTGCAACGAGGTGGCGGGCAGGCCAAGGCCGGGACTGCGATGCATACGCGGTGGTATAATTGTCGACAGTATTGATGCATTATGAGTTCTGGAGAGGGTTGACGATTCTGTCTGCTAATTTGAGTCTGTTATCAACGATTCATGTTCTACATCTACATTTATACTCCGCAAGCCACCCAACGGTGTGTGGCGAGTTGCACTTACGACAGAAGTGTGACCACTTATAAGGTCCAAAGCATGTGGTTGGCCAACAGCTTATACTCAACTAATGTGCGTAACCCACACCAGAGCTGTGATGGAGTCCTGTTCCCCAGGTGTTCGTTACAAATCACTTGCTGTAGCTCTTCTTCCGGCATCTGTGAAAGGCGAGAGTGCTTTTGACTTTCGCAAACCATACGGTGTACTGGTCTCTGTGAAATGGTGGCAGTTTAGGATGTGCACCAAAGTAGGTGGAGCCGACGTCAGTGGGTAGTTGTGCCGACTGCCAGGGCGACGTCCGTAGGGGTATGACTGACGAAGGTTACGTATATGTTTGAAGCACAGTGGCGAGCGCGGTAGGATTGTTCGAAGAACAGCACTAGCTCGAACGATTTCGCACGCGGGGCTGAAGACGCACCTGCTAGAGCGAATAATCGCAAATCTAATCGGTCGGATTGTTGTGGCTCAGTAGGTGCCAGATTTTCAGGTGAATCGGTATTGGTAGCGGAGCCACACACCAAATCGTTTGTAGTACGTTATTGTTTGACATTCTTGTCCACTGTTGGAAGACTGCACTGACGTCACTTTCACGTTTGATAAAAATGGTTTGCTGAAGCGCGGTTTGCAAAGCACTGTTCTCTCCGACACTGAACTCACTGTTTTGCCTTGTGAATTGCAGCCCACAACGGTTGCACAATGGCTGCATTGTCGACGCGTAGTGTACGAATCGGCGTGAAAACAAATCAGTACGCGGTCGGCACGGGTCACCAATATAGTGCCCTACCCTGGAATAACATTAGGGAGACAAATAACACGTCCCGCTATAAGACAGCACGCTCTTTATTACATGAATAACCACGTCAGTACATTTTTTGGCAATTCACAATATATTTTTTCGAGCACAGATTTCAGTTTGGTGTCAGCTTCATCTGAGTTAATACAATTTGGGTCTCGTCTGGTGCGAATCAGTGCAAGTTCATGGCTAGCACCTAAAATAATCTTCCTGTTATTCTCTGCGAATCCTAATATCATACTGGAGCTGGGGTACACGAAAGGAGCCTCCGAGAACATGGCGATGATCTGTTATCAGGATGATAAAAGCAATCGGGCGTACCCTGGGCAACGTCAGAAGATGATTCAAAATAATCTGACGGCTGATCCTTTCACGGCACAAACATATATACCTGAGCCCTTTTCAGAGCCACAGTTAACGATTATATCTATTAACATAGATGTCATAACACCAGCCAAGAAGAACTGCTACGAGAACTATGCAATCAACACCAGAGCCATATACTGTGCATACAGGAGACACATAGAAGTTGTGACATGCGCAGAAGAAAAATAGACGGAACGCGTCTCGCCATCGAAAGACAACATGATAAATATGGAAGTGCTATCTTTGTTCATCCAGACATCCAGATCTTATCCACAGCATTCACGGAGTAAAAGAACATTGAAATTCTCACTCTAGAAACAGTTAATTGCACCGTTACATATTTAAATAACCCACCTGGTGCTGAATTCATTGTTAACAAAGCACCCAATTTTCTAAATAAACATGTGCAGATTGTGATCGGCGATTTCAACAGCCATTTTACCGTTTGGGGCTATAATCATGAAGATAAGAATGGGACAGCAGTACAAGTATGGGAAGAGGCAAGTCGCCTGGCTTTAATCCATGATGCAAACCTGCCTGGATCTTTTAACAGTGGCAAATGGAGGCGAGCTTACAATCCTACCCTAATTTCTGGTAGCTGCTGTATCAGCCAACAATGTGTAAAATCTGTCTGCTCCCCAATACCCAACTCGCAGCGTAGACCATTATGTGTCAATTATTTGCTGCTATAAGACCACAGAAGGTATCTCTTCAGAGAAAGTTTAATTTTAAGAAGGCTGATTGGTCAAGATTTGCGGAATTGCTGGACGTCGAAGTATCTTATAAAGAACCAATACCCGAATGCTGACCTTCCTTCTAATAATAATAAATACTGGAGCTGTATGGAGAAGCTATCCCGTTTCTTTCCCCCACCTGCATTCTGCAGTGCAGTTGTGTCACTTGTTGTAAAAGATGCATATACACTATGTGATCAAAAGTATCCGGACTCCTGGCTGAAAATGACTTACAAGTTCGTGGCGCGCTCCATTGGTAATGCTGGAATTCAATATAGTGTTGATCCACTCTTAGCCATGATGACAGCTTCCACTCTCGCAGGCATATGTTCAATCACGTGCTGGAAGGTTTCTTGTGGAATGACAGCTCATTACTCACGGAGTGCTGCACTAGGGAGTTATCGATGTCGGTCGTTGAGGCCTGGCACGAAGTCGTCGTTCCAAAACATCCCAAAGGTGTTCTGTAGGATTCAGGTCCGGACTCTGTGCAGACCAGTGCATTACAGGGATGTTATTGTCGTGTAACCCACACCGCCACCGGCCGTGCAGCGTGCGTTATGAGCAGGTGCTCGATCCTGTTGACAGATGCAATCGCCGTCCTCGAATTGCTCTTCAACAGTGTGAAGCAAGAAGGTGCTTAAACCATCAATGTACGCCTGCGTTGTGATAGAGCCACGCAAAACAACAAGGGGTACAAGCCCCCTCCATGAAAAACACGACCGTGCGGCTGATCCCGGTGGAGGTTCGAGTCCTCCTTCGGGCATTGGACGTGTGTGTTTGTCCTTAGAATAATTTAGGTTAAATAGTGTGTAAGCTTAGGGACTGATGACCTTCATAGTTAAGTCCCATAAGATTTCACATACATTTTTTTAAAAACACGACCACACCGTAATTCCACCGCCTCCGAATTTTACTGTTGGCACTACACCCGCTGGAAGATGACGTTCACCGGGCATTCGCCATATCCACACCCTGCCATCGGATCGCCACATTGTGTACCGTGATTCGTCACGCCACACAACGTTCCTCCACTGTTGAATCGTCCAATGTTTACGCACCTTACACCATGCGATGTGTCGTTTGGCATTTACCCGCGTGATGTGCGGCTTATGAGCAGCCGCTCGACCATGAAATCCAAGTTTTCTCATCTCCCGCGTAACTTTCATAGTACTTGCACGGATCCTGATGCAGTTTAGAATTCATGTGTGATGGTCTGGATAGATGTGTGCCTACGGCACATTACGACCCTCTTCAACAGTCGGAGGTCTCTCTCAGTCAACAGACGAGGTCGGCCTGTACGCTTTTGTGCTGTACGTGTCCCTTCACGTTTCCATTTCACTATCACATCGGAAACAGTGGACCTAGGGATGTTTAGGAGTGTGGAAATCTCGCGTGCAGAGGTATGACACAAGTGACACCCAATTACCTGACCACGTTCTAAGTCCGCGAGTTCCGCGGAGCGCCCCATTCTGCTCTCTCACGAGTCTAACGACTACTGAGGTCGCTTATATGTAGTATCTGGCAGCAGGTGGCAGCACAATGCATCTAATATGAAAACCGTATGTTTTTGGGGGTGTCCGGATACTTTTGATCACATAACGTATTTTCATTAGCATTGTAATTCCCATATAATTTGGTTACTCGAACAAAACTGAATTTCTGAAACCAAGTGAAGTGCACATTTTTATTTAAGACAACGTCAGCAGCTTTCAGCACTTCTGTTATAATCTAGAAGTGTTCCTACAGTATACAGATGACTCTCGCAGAGTGGTATATACATGTTTCCTTTTTTTATCACAGCCAATATGATTCGTTGTGAGTGAAAACTGGTTGACGACGTGGTGAGTAAAAGAGTCGTCAACAAGAATCTTTTCTCTCACACTCATTATGTTACTCATTATTATTTTCTCCTTCTTCTTCTTCTTCTTCTTCTTCTTCTTCTTCATTCACTGCAATGTCGAATGGCATCTCACAGAGAATGACGTTCGTATACATAGCGCTGTGTATACTGATGTTGAGAACATTTGTCGACTGTGTGGGTTAACACACTTTTCGAATTCTTGTTCTTCTTCTTTGCGGACATATCTTTACTAATATGTTGCCTGTATACGATACCCATCATGTTTCATTAAGTGTAACTGAACAGTTATTTCTTTCGACTCTGATTTCGATAACACAGACGTGCACCAGATAACCTCTCCAGATCCAACAGAGAAAGCGAGACTTATAGAGAGACATGTAATGGGTTTGCAATATCGAAACTAGAATTCTGGTTTCATGTTCAATCCTTCTTTGAAATCGAATACAAGATGTCGCTAACTGTTGCTAAGCTCCAAGACATACTATTCAATATGCAGAATCCCATGCAATAATTTCGCGAACTGTTCCCCAATGTTTCGAATCTGTGAAATATATCTTTTGTGGGTTTCTTTCAATGGACGCAATATTCTCATATGCAATTTCCCATTCTGAAATTGAGTCTTTTACTTAATTTTCTGCAGCCATCTTAAACTTCAAACAATAGTAGCCACTTCCTGAAGTTCCTCTTCAATAGATGTCTGGGAATTGTTCCCCACCGCATCTGATGCTAGCAATAAAAGTAAACACTCTAACAGTTCATTCGAGTTATTCCAGTGGACCTAGCTGATACACGCTGACGATTCATTTGAGGCCGTCTTCCAGTCTTGAGCAACATACTCATTTTTGTTCCCTCTACGTAAGTACAAACCCATGCAGACATATATTTCACTATCTTGAGTTTCACCTCTTCCTCTTTCTCTGAGAGATGATGATGATAATGATGATAAGCCAACACTTTTACTTAATGCAGGCTTAACTATATTGTTATACTTGTAGCTTCTGTTGGAATTTATTGGCGTGCAGAAGAGACAATTTTGTCCGTAAGCATTAGCAGCCCTGAGAATTTTAGTGCGGTTTTTGAAATTTCTTATTGTGTAACGCCATTTATTGTTTAAAACTAAACAATAGGCTATATAATTATTTCATTACTGGGTATTTTACAGTGTGAACTATAAAATCATCTCCCTCGACAACTACCAGCGAATCACCAACCATTTACACACGTGCTATCAGACCGAATCTGAGGCTGTATATAGTATTATGTGTTTTACCTAATAATGCACCAAAAAAATATGCTGTCAATCTTCCTCCCTTCTCTACTACAAGTTGCTTTTCTTCTTCTCCTTCTTCATCATCTTCCGCATCATCTTCATCTTCTTCTTCTTCTCCCCCTTCAATGTCTGCACATCCTTCTTTGCCTTCTGTCATTATAAATACACTATCTGCTCGAAAGTATTCGGACGCCTATTAATGGACGTTAATATGAGGTGTGCCTATCTTTAGCCTTTATGACGGCTTGAAATCCGCTGGGGAGATTCTCAATGAAGTGTCTGAACGTCTGTGGAGGAATGGCACCCCAATCTTCCAAAAGAACCAAAACAGAGAACATGATGCTGTACCCTTGAGTCTGGAGCGAAGTCATTCCGAAGGTGTTGTGTTGGGTTAAGGTCGGGAGTCTCAGTAAGCCAGTCCATTTCAAGAACGTTATTGTCCACAAACGATTCCCTCGCATATGCTGCTTTATGACAGCATGGATTGTCATTGTGATACAGACAATCATCGTCTTCGAACTATTCCTCTACTGTACGCGGTACACAATGTTATAAAATGTGTTGATGACCTTCGGCATTTAGCGTTTCCTTAAAGGTAATAGGTGGACCACGCCCTAACAACGATAAACATACCCATACCGTAACACCATCTCCTCTGTACTTCAGTGTTGGCACGACACTTGATGACATGTGATGTTCGTCAGGCATTCACCAAACCCAGACTGTTCTACCGGATTGCTACAGGGTATAGCCTGATCCAGCAAAGCAAATCACTTATCTCCAGTCATCTAATGTCCAGTGCCGTCGTTCTTCGCATCACTTCAAGCATCACTTAGCATTCACTACAGAAATGTGCGGCCTATGAGAAGCTACTCTACCATTCTACCCCTTTCTTTTTAACTCTCTACGCACAGCCATTGTGCTAACTGGACTGGAGGTAGCATCTGGAACTGGTAAGTGATTCCTTCTGCTAATTTCATCCGATTTTTACCATCACCCCCTCCAGTGCTCGACGATCCTTTTCCGTCAGTACACGATATCTGTCTGGCTGTGGTTTAGCTGTGTGTGTTCCTTCCCGTTTACACTTCACAGTCAAATCATCAACAGTCGACATGGGCAGCTTTAAATGGATTGAAATGTCTCTGAGTGATTTTTTACTCAGGTAACATCCAACGACTAGTCAGTGTTCGAAGTCACTGACATCTCCTGACAGACCCATCCTGTTGTTAAAGCTTCCGTACTGACAACACAATACTCCCTGCCTCCTTTCATACTGGTAGGTCCGAATCTGGTGACATCTAGTAACCAAATCCGCATTATATTCGGGCATTCAGATACTTTTGATCAGAATCAGACAGTGTATGTAGATTTCATTTTGATGGGAGTAAATAGCGAACTGTGATTGGTAGAAGTGAATATGTGTTTACTGAAATGCAGTTGACTTAGAGGCTCAGTGATTGGTCAGTTTTCAAGATAATGGATGTAAAATGGGGAGTAGGAGGCGAAGAGGTGTGACTTGAGAAAGGGGACAGGAAGGGGTGATATGAGAGCGGGGGAGGGGCGAGAGTTTGGTGGAGGGAGGCAGTGCTGGAGAGGGGAGAGTAGAAAGAATTAGGGACTGTTCAAGGTCAAATTTTACGCAAATACGTAACTACTTTCCTACTAGATGCAATAAGGAGAGCAGATAAACGGAGCAAAGATAAATACTTAGTCATTTTAGTGATGGTATGGGCTGTAACTAAGGAAATCCACTGACACACGCGACTTCGACAAAGGGCGTCTGGGAGCGAGCACCTTGGAAATGGCAAAGCTAGTTATCTATTTCCGTGCTACTGTCGTGAGCATCTATGTAAAGGAACTGAAGGACGATGACACCACGAGCGGGTGACAAGTTGATCGACATCCACACCCCTCCGTAGAATGTGACGACTGAAGGGTTGTCCACTATGTAAAGCAGGATAGGCGACAATCTGTGGCATATTTGGCATCTGAGCACAATGCTGGTGCTCGCACACATACCTTGGAGCTCACTGTTCAGTGCACATTGTTCAACATGGGGACTCCACAGCAGGTGACCGTTACGTGTTCCTTTACTGCGCCAGTAACATTGTCAATTATATTTGCAGACTGGACCGTGTAACAGCAGAAACGTGTCGCCTGGTAGGATGCATCGCGTTCTTTTTACAGCAGGCCGATGGTCGTGTTCAGTTCATCGTCATGTAAGCGGAGGGGGGGGGGGGGGGGTGGGGGGGAAGGGGGGAGCGGGAGGCAGGCAAATGGGGAGAGTGTTATGTTATGGAGAAATGGAGAATATCAATCTGAGCTTCTGTAGGACCTAAGGTAGTAATCCAAAGCAACATGAAGCTGTGGACAACGTGAACACTGTTGCAGACTACCTGCATCCCTTCTTGATTGATGCCTTTCCCGACGGTGATGGCATCTTCCTGCAGGGTAATTGTCCGTGTCACAACGTCAGAATGGTACTATAGAAGGTTGACCAGCACGCTGTTAAGCTGAAGGTCATAATTTTGTGGCTCACCGGTGGATATTTTGTGTGCATCCGGACACTGAAATATTTCTCCAGATTGACTCCTAGATATTTAGTTGAGTCAGTCAGGATGAAGAGAATGTCCTAAAGAGTAAGCCTAAGGTTGTCAGATTCTTTATATTTTTTGGAACTACGTGTCTGAATAGTATAGTCTACGATTTCGTCGGCTTGAGTCTGATGCGCCATACCAGCATCCATCTCTGTAGTCTGCTGAAGTAGTCGTTAGACTTGCTGACGGACGATCGCAAGTGGAGGTTCTCTGCATTAGATTTTTTGCCTTGATTAAGATTTTTAACAGGGCCGCAGTTGCTTAAATTGGCCCTTATTCGTATCTCGATTGATTTTTAAGACAATGTCCCAATCGTTTGAAATCTGCACCTAAGCCTTTGTGCAGTTGTAAGATATGCCGTGTAGACCTTAGAAACAGTTCTATGACTACAGATTTCGATAGCTGTGGTAGAAGAGTATGCCGCTACTTTGCAACGTCTGCACTTTTCGTCTTTATTTCTCGCCGGAGAAGATACTGTCATATTCTAGATACATAATTCACCCATGATGAAAGTAGCTTACAATACCCCTGTACAACCGATTCTTGAGCACTGTTCTCCATACTGGAAGCCTTACCACGTCAGATTAATGGGGAAGATCCGAAGCGCTATAGCATGCTTCGACGACGGTTTTGTTTAACAAGTAAGAGATTGTGACAGGGGTGCAACGGCAGTCGTCCCAAGACTGAAGTTGTGCATCACGAAGTGTACTCTTAAAATTCCGACTAAATACGTAGATCAAGAAGAGTCAAACAAAGTATTACTTTTTCTTACATGCATCTCGCGAAGTGACCATGGTGCTAAAATCATCGAAATAGGAGCTCGTGAAGCGGGTTACCAACGGTCGTCCTTATCGCGTACATGCTTCCCCCACTCGCCGCAAAATGGCTTGCACACTACGAATTCCACTCACCAATATACAGAGATCGCTATATTCTACACTCCTGGAAATGGAAAAACGAACACATTGACACCGGTGTGTCAGACCCACCATACTTGCTCCGGACACTGCGAGAGGGCTGTACAAGCAATGATCACACGCACGGCACAGCGGACACACCAGGAACCGCGGTGTTGGCCGTCGAATGGCGCTAGTTGCGCAGCATTTGTGCACCGCCGCCGTCAGTGTCAGCCAGTTTGCCGTGGCATACGGAGCTCCATCGCAGTCTTTAACACTGGTAGCATGCCGCGACAGCGTGGACGTCAACCGTATGTGCAGTTGACGGACTTTGAGCGAGGGCGTATAGTGGGCATGCGGGAGGCCGGGTGGACGTACCGCCGAATTGCTCAACACGTGGGGCGTGAGGTCTCCACAGTACATCGATGTTGTCGCCAGTGGTCGGCGGAAGGTGCACGTGCCCGTCGACCTGGGACCGGACCGCAGCGACGCACGGATGCACGCCAAGACCGTAGGATCCTACGCAGTGCCGTAGGGGACCGCACCGCCACTTCCCAGCAAATTAGGGACACTGTTGCTCCTGGGGTATCGGCGAGGACCATTCGCAACCGTCTCCATGAAGCTGGGCTACGGTCCCGCACACCGTTAGGCCGTCTTCCGCTCACGCCCCAACATCGTGCAGCCCGCCTCCAGTGGTGTCGCGACAGGCGTGAATGGAGGGACGAATGGAGACGTGTCGTCTTCAGCGATGAGAGTCGCTTCTGCCTTGGTGCCAATGATGGTCGTATGCGTGTTTGGCGCCGTGCAGGTGAGCGCCACAATCAGGACTGCATACGACCGAGGCACACAGGGCCAACACCCGGCATCATGGTGTGGGGAGCGATCTCCTACACTGGCCGTACACCACTGGTGATCGTCGAGGGGACACTGAAAAGTGCACGGTACATCCAAACCGTCATCGAACCCATCGTTCTACCATTCCTAGACCGGCAAGGGAACTTGCTTTTCCAACAGGGCAATGCACGTCCGCATGTATCCCGTGCCACCCAACGTGCTCTAGAAGGTGTAAGTCAACTACCCTGGCCAGCAAGATCTCCGGATCTGTCCCCCATTGAGCATGTTTGGGACTGGATGAAGCGTCGTCTCACGCGGTCTGCACGTCCAGCACGAACGCTGGTCCAACTGAGGCGCCAGGTGGAAATGGCATGGCAAGCCGTTCCACAGGACTACATCCAGCATCTCTACGATCGTCTCCATGGGAGAATAGCAGCCTGCATTGCTGCGAAAGGTCGATATACACTGTACTAGTGCCGACATTGTGCATGCTCTGTTGCCTGTGTCTATGTGCCTGTGGTTCTGTCAGTGTGATCATGTGATGTATCTGACCCCAGGAATGTGTCAATAAGGTTTCCCCTTCCTGGGACAATGAATTCACGGTGTTCTTATTTCAATTTCCAGGAGTGTAATTTATACACCATGTCTGTCACATCTGTCCGTGCATATAAGTTTTGTTGCCGCTTTCTACGCAAATACACTGACTGAAATGAAATGAAATGATCGTATGGCATTGTTGGCCGGGAGGCCCCATGCGGGGAAGTTCGGCCGCCGTATTGCAAGTCCTTTTTAGTTGACGCCACTTCGGCGACTTGCGAGTCAATGAAGATGAAATGATGATGAAGAACACACAACACCCAGTCATCACGAGGCATAGAAAATCCCTGACCCCGCCGGGAATCGAACCCGGAACCCGTCCGCGGGAAGCGAGAACGCTACCGCAAGACCACGAGCTGTGGACACTGACTGAAATAGGATGTGTCACACGAGGAATACCTTGGCCGAACGCTACTACACTGTCACACCAGCAGTTTCGTGGCTATGTAATACGTTGGTTAAAAAAATATCATATCATGAACATGAAGGACCTGGGAGCATCGTACCTACAGATTGCGCTGACCATAGGATGAATAGCAATGACTGCAGAACGAGAAGCAACGAGATGTACTCAGTCAAGCGGGGCAACAAGAGTAGGCATGGGTCCTTCCAGAAGGACTACGCCACGAGTAGTCTGGAGGATTATTCAGCTGGCTCTGACAAATTTTAGGCTGACAATAGCTGAAACCCAGGCTGAGATTACAGGCAGGTTGTAACCAAGTACCATTAGGAAGAAATTACCGGAAGCTGGGTTGAAATTTCGAGTTGCCATGGAGAGAGTGCCAGTGAAACCAAATCGCAAACAACACACATTTGCGAAGTGAAGAGCCACAGTGAACAATGAGTGGCATTCTACAGTGTTAAGAGATGAGTTCGATTCTGTCTGTCGCAGTCAGACTGACGTTGACATAGCCTCATCGCGAGGAAGAGAATGTGTGATTTAGGCGGGAGGAGGTTCGAGCCGACTCCTCACTGTGCTCACACTATTAGCCGTTTGTGAGCATATATGAAAGCGCAGATGACACACGCGGAAATATTGGTTGCGCTCTGAGAGAAACATCATCTTCCAACCAGAACCGATTTTCTGTGCTAGTGGCACCACCAGGGTCGTACCATGTCAACTCACCTAGGCCGCCCTGCTTTGCTATTAAGGATTTAAACAAAATTTTATATGAACATTGGTATATGTCCATAACGAACATTGGTAAAGTTTAACGTTCGTCGAAGCAATACTGACCGAGATATAGCCTCTTGTTTGTCTTCATGCACGACTTTGCGCAGAGCAGGCGTAAACATCTGGCGACTTTGGGTTGCTGTATCTCGGGCAGTATTTTGTTGAAAGAAACGAAATTTGGCCATCTTGTACAACTTTATGTGTCGTCTTAAGAATAATAATGAAACTAAATTAAAGAGCCACATTAGCCAGAAAAAATCGACGCCCGAACACTCCAAAGTTTCGAAATTTTTGAGCCACTTTCTGCAGTTCATTTTCTGGAAATTGATGTGTCGGCCAAACGTTGATATTAAATAAATAAGGAGCGTGGAAATGAGGCGGCGTTCTGGTACACAACAAGCATCCTGGCTTTCGGACCAATAATGTGAATGAGCTTGGCCTTGAAAAGGCATCTGTTTTATTACTTCTTCATTTTGTTCGTTTGATATGGCAGTAATGTTGCAATGTTGAGAAGTTTAAAATAAAAACTGATATTACTTTTTGCTTACCGCATATGTGAAATACTCTTACAGATCTGAGAATTGTAGATAAGGTACTTAGCGAATGACTTTGTAAGCATAGAGCTATCATCACCTGGCTTTGGAACCTACATTAAGAAACCAGATTACGGGCTTCAGGACCTGAATGAAGAAACCTACCTCTGGCTTGTATTGTACGACTAATGGGCGTGGCCCCTACTGGCGATGGGGTTGCCGATTTATGTTCTGGTACTGGTAGTGACAATGTCAACATGGACCAAGGCAATATAGTGAGATATTACCCGTCAATTTAAAAACAAAAACCATTTGCAACGGAACACGGACAACAGGTTGCTGCAATGTAGCCTGTTGCCAAGGTACATTTCCCCAAATTTATCTGCCATTTGCAAGTATTGTTAGCGCACCACTGGAAAATCGAACGTGATTTTCTGAATGCTTTAAAACATGTTCTTTCCAACCGTGATAGTTTTAAATTAGTTAATGGAAACAGATTTTCTAAAAGTAAATTGAATATCATCTATTTTTGTAATTTTTACGAAAATAAAATTTGAATTGATTTTGTAGAAATTTAGAAAGCGGTGTGTAAAGGCTGGCTTATTCGTGAATGAGATAAATATTCGTTTTACAGGTTTGAGTTAAGGTCTTTCAAATAGAATTGCAGTTTTAATATTAATGTAACTTTGCTTGACTTTTATGGTGACTTTCTTTTTAGTGATTTTTGCAAAAGCCTCGAAGGAATAATGGTTATCGTTATTAAAACAATTATAATGATATTTTGTAACTTAATGTCGCCCGAAAAGGAAACATCAGACTTCGATATTTAAAAGATACAGGTTGCGGCTCTGAAAGGACAGATATTATAATACGAGACCGCTAATAAAATGATAGTTAACCGCTTTTATCCGACATCAATTATCTTCGTGCAGATTTCTGCGAAGTATTACTACACAAATACAAATTGTTTAAGACGGAAGCAATTAGGTTCGGTATACTGTCATTTTAAATAAAACGCCGATGACTAACTTTATCAACTGAATAACTATACGGCGTATGGCAGATAACGCTAAGACGTTCCACTCAAAACTCCAACAGACAGAACAGAATAATAATAATAATAATAATAATAATAAATTAAAGTTTTTGTCTTTCGTTTTAGAAATAAAAAGTATCTGAGATATTATCTCTTAACGCCTATCACACATTTATAAATTAATCCTTTGCCGCTACTCGGCATATTTATCCCATACAGAATTTTTCTTTTCCCTTAAAGATCTGTTACGTACTGGAATGATATTTTATATTGGAAAAACTTACGTTACTATGTCTTTGTGTCCAAAGTTTCATGTTTATCGTGCCTTTAATGAATGAGCTATAAGAAGCCAAATTTAAAACTTCATCCGCAACACGATTTCCCCGGTTAATTTGCTTCAGTTTATGTAGTATTGTTAGCCAACTGTTCTGTAGCGGTTTAAAACACTTTCTTTCGAATGATGCCGGTTTTAAAGCTTTAATAGAAAACGGTAATTGTTAAACAAATGTCAAATGCAAACCTATTTTCGCCTTTTTACAAACTTCGTTAGCTTTTCGACGAATTTATAGATTAATGGAAAATGGTAGGTGAATGAAATTTTGTACTACACATCCTTGTGTTACCGACCTACTGCGTATTAAGTTTCGTGTTCAATATGCGTTTAGTCTACGAGGTATAAGAATCCGAAGGTTTCATTTTCTTCGTGCCGCGTGATTTTCGCGCCTAGCTTTGATACAAATTACTTAGCATTGCCATCCTACTGTGAACAATCGAAACCGATTTGGCTGTTTAATGAGGCCTGTTTGGTAAGTTTTCTTTTTTTTCATAATCTTCAAATCTGCTCTTAATTTATCTGGTATTGGAAAGTGGTACATAAATGAAACTTTGTATTTGGAACCTTATGTTGTTAAGTTAGTAAATGCCAAGTTTCACGTTCGTCATACCTTTAGTCCCTGAGGTATAAGAAGCCAAACTTTGAAGTTTTGTGGGACGTCGATTTTTCGAGCGATTTTGCTGAAATGTTCTGAATGAACATGATTCATAAATTTTATTTCATTATAATTCTTAATGGAACGCATAAAGTTGTACAAGATGGTCAAATGTCATTTCTTTCAACAAAATACACCCCGAGGTACAACACTCCAAGTAGCCAAGAATTCACGTTCGCTCTGCCATTATTGCTTCCACGAACGTTAAGCTTCACTGTTGTTCATTGGGGACATGTGCGAATGTTCATATAACATTTCGTCGATATTTGTGATGTTCGAGCAGGAAAATGTTCCGAAATTAGGTAATTTGACATGGAAACAGCCCACACCATTATTGAGCCGTCACGAGCTTCCACAGTGTCTTGTTGATAACTTCGGTCCATGTCTTGGAGGGATCTGCGCCGTAATTTGGCATGGAAACAGCCCACACCATTATTGAGCCGTCACGAGCTTCCACAGTGTCTTGTTGATAACCTCGGTCCATGTCGTCGAGGGATCTGCGCCACATTCGAACCCTAATCACTCTTACCAACTCAAATTGGGACTCATCTCACCAGACCACGATCTTACAGTCGTCTAAGGTCCAACCGATATGGTTACGAGCCCAGGAGAGGTGCTGAAGGGTATATCGTGCTCTTAGGAAAGGCTCTCACGATTACGTTCATCGTTCGTCCCACATTGATTTCTGTGTGTATTTCACGCACTGCTGCTTGTCTGTCAGCACTGACATCCTACGGAAAGGCCGCTGCTCTCTGTTGTTAAGCGAAGGCCGTCGGCTACTGCGTTGTCCCTGGTGAGAGGTAATGCCGAAAATGTATTCTCGGTACACTCTTGACATTGTGGATAGCGGATAACTGAATTCCGTGACGATTTCCGAAATGGAAAGTCCCATACGTCTAGCTCCAACTACTGTTTCGCGTTTAAAGTCTGGTAATTGCCGTTGTGCGGCCACAAGCACGTCGGAAACCTTTTCACACGGATCAACTGAGCACAGATGACAGCTCCGCCTGTACATTGTCCTTTTATACCTTGTGTATACGGTACTTCCAACATCTGTATATGGGCACATCGCTACCCCATGACTTTTGTCACCTCAGTGGATTAAGCTTACTTCCTACAGCAGCCTGAATTTTAATTGGCTTTGTCGACTAATATGTCTTATGTGTCAGTGATCCAGTCAATGGGTGCAAAGATATGATGTATGGTGGTACGCTGAATGCAGTGTAATAAGACCTGCACTGATGAGCCAAAGCATTATGACCATTTGCTTAAAACCTTGTTTGCCCGCCTTTGGAAAGAAATACATCACTGATTCCGCATATCAGGCATCCAAAAGGCTGTTGGTAGGTTTGTGGGGGTATGTGGCATTACATGTCTACGCACAGATCATGTAATTCGGCGTAAATAACGGGCCGCTGATTTGCGTACGTGGTGATGGTGCCCGATAGCGACCCCGATCGTTTCCAGTATTTACATCAGGCGAATTTGATCGCCGAGGCATCAGCGTTAGTTCACAACAATGCTCCTCAAACCACTGTGGCAAGGTTCTGGCTTCGAGACATGGACAATTACACTGTTGAAAGATGGCATCGCCGTCCGGGAAGACATCATCAAGTATGAAGGGATACAGGTGCGTCTTCGATTACTACCACCGGTCCCATGCAAACGTAGGAGAATGTCTCCCAGAGAGTAATACTGTTCCCACCAGCCTGCGTTCGTGGCGCGCTGGAAGCTTATAGCCGTCGTTCACCTCGATGACGGCGTTTTTGGAGACTAAAATCGACCTAGCGTAGCAAAAACTCGATTCACCCGAAGAGCCGACATGTTTCCGGTGATCGACCGTCGAATCCCGATGGTCGCGTGCCGACTGCAACCGTAATTGACGACGTCGTTGGGTGAACACGTAGAGGTAGTCTGCTGAAGAGCTCCATGTTCAACAATGTACGATGTACGGCGTACTCCGAAACACTTGAGCATGCACCAGCATTGTGCTTTTGCGGCAGAGATGCCTACTTTACAGAGCAGACAAGCTTTCAAACCCCACATTCTGTGAAGAGTCGTGGACGTCCAACCACTTAACGCCTAGTCGTAGTTTCGCTGTCCTTATACCTCTTTCCATAGGTGCTCACGACAGTGGCACGTGAACATTCAACTAGCTTCGCTGTTTTCGAGATACTTGTTCAGAGGCTCTGAATAATTATAATCTGCCCTTTGTCAAAGTCGCTTAACTCAATGGATTTCCCAGTTTGCAACGCGTATCTTCGCTAGGGTGATCCTCCGTCCGCGTGTGCTCCACTTACGCACTTCTGTTAACGCGTCACGTGCCTCCAACGCCACCAGGCGGCATCCAACGTCGCGGTGGCAGTGGTCATAATGTTTTGGTTGTTTTGGCTGATCAGTGTACATTGAAGCGTCCAAACTGAAAGACAGGAGCTTGTCGTTAAGACCGAATTTAGAATGTCAAAAGCAACTGCAACATGATTAGACATGGTGCGAAAAGTGTGAGGTCATCCACTTGAGTACTAAAACGAATCTTTCCTACACCTACATCTACGTCTACGTGATTACTCTGCTATTCACAATCAAGTGCCTGGTAGAGAGTTCAGTGAACCATCTTCAAGCTGTCTCTCTGCCGTTCCACTCTCGAACGGTGCGCGGGAAAAACGAGCGCTTACTTTTTTCTGTGCGAGCCCTGATTTCTTTTATTTTATCGTGATGATCATTTCTCCCTATATAGGTGGGTGCCAACAGTATGTTTTCGCAATCGGAGGAGAAAACTGGTGATTGAAATTTCATGAGAAGATCCCGTCGCAGCGAAAAACGTCTTTGTTTTAATGATTGCCACTCCAATTCACTTATCATGTCTGTGGCACTATCTCCCCTATTTCACGATAATACAAAACGTGCCGCCTTCCTTGGAACTTTTTCGATGTCATCCGTTAGTCCCACCTGATGCGGATCCCACACCGCACAGCAATACTCCAGAATAGGGCGGACAACTGTAGTGTAAGCAGTCTCTTCGGTAGATCTGTTGCACCTTCTAAGTGTTCTGCCAATGAACCGCAGTCTTTGGTTTGCTCTACGCACAATATTATCTATACGATCGTTCCAATTTAGGTTATTTGTAATTGTATTACCTAAGTATTTAGCTGAATTTACAGCCTTCAGATTTGTGTGACTTATCGCGTAATCGAAAGTTAGGTGATTTCTTTTAGTACTCGTGTGAATAACTTCACACTTTTCTTTATTCAGGGTCAATTGCCACTTTTCGCACCGTACAGATATTTTATCTAAATCATTTTGCAATTCGTTTTGGTCATCTGATGACTTAACAAGACGATAAATAACAGCAACAGCTGAAAATAACTTAAGAGGGCTACTCAGATTGCCTCCTTGTCATTAATATAGATCAGGAACAATAGTGGGCCTATAACACTTCCTTGGGGAACGGCCGGATATTATTTCTGTTTTACTCGATGACTTTCCGTCGATTACTACGAACTGTGACCTTGCTGACAGGAAACCACGAATCCAGTCGCACAACTGAGATGATATTCCATAGGCACGCAGTTTGGTTAGAGGCCTCTTGTGAAGAACGGTGACGAAAGCCTTCTGAAAATCTAAGAATATGGACTCAATTTGACATCCTCTGTCGATAGCACTCAATACTTCATGAGTATAAAGAGCTAGTTGTGTTTCGCAAGAACGATAGTTTCCGAATCCGTGCTGACTGTGTGTCAATAAACAGTTTTCTTCGAGATATTTGATAATGTTCGAATACAGTATATGTTCCAAACCCTACTGCAAATCGACGTTAGTGATATGGGCCTGCAATTCAGCAGATTACTCCTACTTCCCATTTTGGGTATTGGTGTGAATTGAGCAATTTTCCAGTCTTTAGGTACGGATCATTCTGTGAGCGAGCGGTTGTATATAATTGCTCAATATGGAGCTATTGTATCTGCATACTCTGAGAGGAACCTGACTGGTACACAATCTGGACCGGAGGTCTTGCCTTTATAAGTGATTTAAGCTGCTTTGCTACACCGAGGATATTATTTTTATGTTTGTCATCTTGGCAGTTGTTCTTGATTGGAATTCAAGGATATTTACTTCGTCTTCTTTGGTGAAGGAGTTTCGGAAAACCGTGTTTAATAACTCTGCTTTAGTGGAACTGTCATCAGTGACTTCAACGTTGTTATCGCGCAGTTTAAATTTCGGTTACACGATGCAAGGCTGTAATTCCAACAAAATACATATGGATTACAATTACGCACGACGTAACTTGTTACTATCACATAGAAAATGTTGTGGGGAAGGCGAACCAAAGACTGCTTTTTATTGGCAGAACACTTGGAAGATGCAATAAATCTACTAAAGATACTGCCTTCACCACGCTTATCCATCCTCTTCTGGAGTAATGCTCCGCCGTATGGAATCCTTACCAGAGAGGACTGACGGAGGATGCAGAGAAAGTTCAAAGGAGGGCAGTTTGTTTTGTATTACCGCGAAATGGTGAGAGAGTGTCATGGATGTGATCCGCGAGATGATGCGGCAGTCGTTAAAACAAAGCCTTTTTCATTGCGGCGTGATCTTTCCATGAAACTGCATTTACCAACTTTCTCCTTCGTATGCGAAAATATTTTATGGACGATCCCCTATATAGGTAGAAATTATCGTCGTAATGAAGTGAATTGCAGGGTATTCGTGTAGATATAGGTGTAAGAAGGGCTTAAAGCACTTTTGTCGAGGTCTTGTTGCGAAGTATCGAAGTACCCGCCCCCACCTCCCTTTTAAAAATGCTTTGAACAGTTATGCTCTCAAACGAAGAGCAGAGCATACTGTTAATTAAAAGCTTGCTGTAGAGTAAAAGGAGGATGAGGAGCCATCTGCTAACTGGTAGCTCATTACACACACGACAACGATTTCATTTGGTTGAAAGTACAGACGACTTGCTTGTTCGTTCCTTCCATAGAGGTGGCTGTCAGCATAACAAACGCTTCCGAAGGTCTGAACGGTCCTTTGACTGCGCCGAGGGTAGCTCCGCCACGCCAGGGGCGCTGGCCCTCGCTACCCCTCCACAGGGTGGGGGCGTAGCCGGCGGGGGCGGCGAGGCAGTGACGGGGGCGGCGCGCGGCGCGGCGGTTCGGTCAGTCTCGCGCTGCAGTCGGCGGGTGGCGGCACGCGACACAGGCCGACCGGAGTCCCGCATACCATTAACTCGCCGCGGTCATGTGCGGCCTGGATCAGGGGGAGCAGCCGCGGCGCTCCAGGCCCAGCGACACGCGCAAGGTGGGTGCCGCATCTCCGCTCCCTGCCCCTCTCTGCCTCACTTCCTGATCTCGTCGACGTCTACAGCATCGGCAGCGATGGAACTGACCACAGTGCAATGTTACCGTTTGCTTCTATTTTAACGTGTTGTTACTGTAATTTTGAAAAAAAAATTAGTTTATGATAAGAATATTCAGTCGGAAAAAATGACACGTCGTCTATGACGATTGACTCATTGCTTGGTTCTGTGCCTCAGTCGGTGGGAACGGAAGCCTTTATAGAACTGCTTTGTTGTCCGTCTATCTGAGCCTCTTTTATCTGTTTGAGCCCGAATAATATAAAGAAAAATTTAATTTATCATTTTTTACAAAATTCACCGTCATCGGCAACGAATACAAGAAGAAACGGGTAAAAAGTAAACAATAAATTGTTTTATGGAGGTCGTTTGGTTTCACTTTGGAATATAAGTGTAAAATTCTTAAAAGGGGAGGCAACGAATCATTGTCGAGTCTATAAAATCTGCTAGGTAGCTATGCGTAAATACGAGGAAATGATGCCCTAACAGCTATGCAACTCGGCAAATGCAGCGGCACCTAGGCGTCAGCGTGCACTTTATACTGATTTTTGCAATGAATATAAAGCGCAACTAATTATTTTTACTCCTTTACTACATTTTTAACATACTCCGTTATTAGTCACATTCCGCATCATTATCTGCGTGTTAATCAATCCTCCCTACACCCACAATCCCAGCCCATTTTTACAATAACTGAAATTAAAAATAGTTTCAAAATGTTTAAAGTTATTAAAAAAACTGTTTAAGAATCACGTCTCATTATTCTACTGAATGTAACTGTAAAATCTGCCGAAGTAGATTCCTCTCGCGAATATGTCCACGTACAAACAGATGTAACAGATGTAATCACTCTGTCTATAAAATCCAGGGCTTAATTTCGGCCGGAAAGCATTCCGGTACCTTCCAAGGATTTTTTTTCTCTATAGAACAAGTCAACACCGGAGATTTAAAATAGTATACGTGTATTAAACCTCAGCTTAACTATAATTTAGCGCTGCGCCGCCACCAATGAACATGATAATGGTTGACTATTGTAGTGACGTTTGTGTTCAGATGCGTTGCTTATTTGTAGTAATGAATATGAATTTAGACCAGTTCTCATCCTCATTCATCGTTAAATGTTTTATTAATTGATACTGGACCATAGGCGTCCGCAGAAATTTTTCCTGGGGGAACGGGAAGAAGGGGTGGGGCAGACTCTAAATTTGCTATAAAAATAAATTACTTCATCAGTTCTGAGACCTGACATACCATAAGAACTAAATTTTGTAGGTGGCACAAAAAAAATTTATTCACAGTGTATATGCGGACAAGAAAAAAAAAATTCCCGGATTTTCCGGTTAAAAACGCAGTTTTCCCACGCGAAAATACACTCCACCCAAGGTGAAAAATACATTTTTTTCCATAAGTGACAATATTCTTTCCCTTGAAGTTTCAAAAATATCAATTCTTTGAATGGTTTTATACACCAGCGTGGAACTTCAGAGAACTAAAAAAACGAAGCAAAAGAAGAAAAAAAAATTGGAAAGATCTTTGAGGCGCAGTAACATTTTCGCTGCGTATTTTCATAATACCATACGCTGCATATTTTTGTATTCGTGCTACGAAAGTATAGATTCGAAACAGCACGTTAGTTCCCGAAGCATTGAAATCGAGACTGAAATGCGCTTTTGGTGAGGTAGTCATTGCTCATGTCATGTGATCTCGCCAGCCAACGAAGGCAGATATTCAAAGCATAGGACACATGACGTAGTCAGCCAATAGCAACATCGTGGTTAAGTCACAAATAGCAAAAGTTAATGATTTAAATTAATGTACATAGTGTAGTTACAAGAAAAGATAAGCTTTCATGTATAAGATTTGCCTTGAAGATAATAAGCTACAAGAGAAGCTAAACCTTCACATATAATATTGGTCTATTTTGCGTGTGTTACACTTTAAGTTACATCACACACATGTGCAGGTAAAATTTTAAATGATGAAATGTGTTTTCTTCTGGGCTAGTCTTCAATGTGCCAAGTTTTAAATGAGAGTCGAACGCTATGTGATTTAAGAAATTCATCGCACATTCGCACACGTAACCTAATTCATCTTGCGTTATACGAAATTTACTTTGAAATTAACGCTTTTCAAAGCACCATTCGCGATATTTTCCCGCGACCTGTTAGAAATAGCTTCGTTTCAGCAGTTGCCAGAGAGCGCCAGAAAACGCTTTACCGCGCGTGGGCAGCTACGATGACGTAGGACGCATATATGTTCATTCATACATATGTAGTATTAAGAGACCTTACATGACGTCATAAAAGAAATAGCATACTCCGAGAGCATTGGAATATCGTACACCATACTAAAATGCATAATTCCGCTTAAAGTGCATTATAGTGCGGAATGAAACACTTCCATTCTAATAAATTGATGCTTCTGAAGAAAAGATTAATAAAAGCCACGTTTATTTTGCACACCGACAAAAATAACTTCATTGTTTCACAAGGCGATTGTCTGCCGAAAACGTGGATATAAAATAAAGTCAGGAAACTGAAACTAATGACATATGTTAGCCTTTCGTAATTATATGAATGTAGACTATGTGATCGATAGTATCCGGACACCTGGCTAAAAATGACTTACAAGTTCGTGGCGCCCTCCATCGCTAATGCTGGAATTCAATATGGTGCTGGTCCACCCTTATCCTTGATGAAAGCTTCCTCTCTCGCAGGCATACGTTCAATCAAATGCCGGAAGGTTTCTTGGGGAATGGCAGCCCATTCTTCAAGGAGTGCTGCACTGAGGACAGGTATAGATGTCGGTCGGTGAGATCTGGCACAAATTCGGCGTTCCAAAACATCCCAAAGGTGTTTTATGGGATTCAGGTCAGGTATCCGTGCAGGCCAGTCCATTACAGGAAGGTTATTGTCGTGTAACAACTCCGCCACAAAAAAAGTGTGTGTATTCCTTAGTGACCAAACTGCTTAGGTCATCGGTCCCTAGACTAACACACTACTTGAACTAACCTATGTTAAGAACAACACGATCACCCATGCCCAAGGGAGGACTCGAACCTCAGGCAGGAAGGGCCGCGCAGTCCGCGACATGACGCCTCAAGCCGTGCGGCCACAACTCCGCTACAGGCCGTACATTATGAACAGATGCTCCATGGTGTCGAAAAATGCAATCGCCATCCGCGAATTGTTCTTGAGCAGTGGGAAGCAAGAAGGTGCTTAAAACATCAATGTAGGCCTGTGCTGTGATAGTGCCACGCAATACAAAAAGGGGTTCAAGCCCCCTGCATAAAAAACACGTCCACACCATAACACTACCGCCTCCGAATTTTACTGTTGGCTCTACACACGCTGGCAGACGACGTTCACCGGGTATTCGCCATACCCACACCCTGTCATCGGATCGCCACATTGTGTACCGTGATTCGTCACTCCACACAACGTTTTTCCACAGTTCAATCGACAAATGTTTACGCTCCTTACACCACGGGAGGCGTCGTTTGGCATGTACCCACGTGATGTGTGGCTTATGAACAGCCGCTCGACCATGTAATCCAAGTTGTCTCACCTCCCGGTTAACTGTCATTGTACTTGCAGTGGATCCTGATGCAGTTTGGAATTCGTTTGTGATGGTCTGCATAGACCTGTTACACATTACGAACCTCTTCAGCTGTTGAAGGTCTCTGTCAGTCAACAGACGAGGTCGGCCTGTACGCTTTTGTGCTGTACGTGTCCCTTCACGTTTCCACTTCACTATCACATCGGAAACAGTGGACCTAGAGATGTTTAGGAGAGTGGAAATCTGGCGTATGACGTAAGTGACAACTAATCACCTGACCACGTTCTAAGTCCATAAGTTCCGGAGAGCGCGCCATTCTGCTCTTTCACAATGTCTAATATCTACTGATGTCGCTGATATGGAGTATCTGGCAGTAGGTGGCAGCACAATGCACCTAATATGAAAAAGTTTTGTTTTTGGGGGTGTCCGGATACTTTTGATCGCATAGTGTATTTTAATTCACTTGATAGCTCCCAACCACAGAAATCCGTTTTCTTTTCATTTGATGTGAGAAGTGTAAACGAAGAGGAAACAGCAGAATCACTAAACATAAACACGACAAATTGGAGACTACCCCCCTAACCGCTCGCCCAGTTAGCTGTGCGGGCTAACGCACTGCTTTCCGGGCGGGAAGGCGTGCCGGTGCCCGGCACGAATCCGTCCGGCAAATTAGTGTCAAGATCCGGTGTGCCGGCCATACTGTGGATGGTTTTTAAGGCGTTTTTCCATCTGCCTCGGCGAATGTGGGCTGGTACCCCTTATTCCGCCTCAGTTACACTATGTCGGCGATTGCTACAATCTCCACGTACGCTTATACCATAATTACTCTGCCATGCAAACATTGGGGTTGGGTGAATGGACTGCTGTAGCCTGTTGTAGGGTTGTGTACCATTGAGGGTTACGGCGGGGACGAAGCCTCTCCGTCATTTCTATGTCCCCAGTTAAATACAATACAATACCCCCCTCCCCACTACAACCCAGACTGCTGTGGGCATGCGGCAATTTGGCACCATGGGAGCAGCAGGAAAATTTTTCCGGATAGCATCTGGCTGCTAGTTGCTACTGCTGATACAGCCAACTGCCACACCACAAGAACCCGGAAGCGGGAGAAGGTAATGCCCATACGCAACTCACCAACGCATGCGCGTGAGCCTGCGGGTAACTGCTCAAACGAACTAAATGTAAACGACTGTGACGTCACTTTCGTCGACAGCAGTTTATTGTTATGGGGTATTCCATAGCCTTCGTCCCAACGCCTTTGACACATTTTGCTGTTTATCATTTCTTACCAGACAAAATTACAAAAATTTAACTGAACTCTAAAACAATGAAAAATTATCGGAGTTCTAAAAAATACTCGGGTTTTTCCCGGTTTTCTCCCGGATAAAAAAATTCCCGAGTTTTTCCCGGATGTCCCAGAGCGTATACACCCTGTTATTATATTCCAGTGAGTGGATGGTCATCCACTCTATACTTGTTACAGATTATTTGGTTACTTAAAAAGGTAAGAATTTTTACTTAAAAGGTAAAAATGACTCGTTACCTTCAAAGTAAACTTTGTATTAATAAAATCTCTATGGATGTGACACATTTTTGAAGTTGACGATTTAAAATTATATCCTTTTAGGAATATATGTGACAAGTTTGCAACAAAATGATCAATTGGCTAGCAGTAAAGCACCAAAATAAGAAAAAATATTTTTATTCATATGCGAATAATGTTTTGAAGTTGACGATTTAAAATTATATCCTTTTAGGAATATATCTGACATGTTTGCAACAAAATGATCAATTGGCTAGCAGTAAAGCACCAAAATAAAAAATAAAAAATTATTCATATGCGAATAATGTTTATCGACGCTGAATGTCAAATCTGAAGTAGGAAATAAACAGAGGTGAGAATACTGTTGGTTATAAACAAAAATAACTAGTCATAAAGCGTCTTTGGCTAATATCCTTCGATAGTAATAAAGAAAAAAAAAATTCATCGCGGAGTGGACATGGTACTGCACGTGGCATTCTGTGAAACCAAAATATGCTCTAGGAAGCACTGCGTTTAGCTAGTGGTGATTACGTTAAGAAGTCTGTGACGTTCATTCCACAACAATTCGTAATCGCCCCGTATACAGCAGCTGCACAACAATGCTTCCAAGAAGGCAATAAAATTGGGCGGCACGGCATAAGAGAGCGGCTTTCTTCCGTCATCTTTTGATCCGCGAAAGCCGGCGGGAGTGGCCGAGCGGTTCTAGGCGCTACAGTCTGGAACCGCGCGACCGCTATGGTCGCAGGTTCGAGTCCTGCCTCGGGCATGGATGTGTGTGATGTCGTTAGGTTAGTCAGGTTTAAGTAGTTCTAAGTTCTAGGGGACTGATGTCCTCAGAAGTTAAGTCCCATAGTGCTCAGAGCCATTTTGATCCGCGAAACAGCAGCGTGCTCATTGTTATGATAAACACATCGACTTCGAAACACTGCAACATTGCTTTTGGAAACATAGGGGATTAGACATCGATATTCATACGAAAAAGAATCGTAGTTAAAAAAATCGCTTGTAAAAACGATACATCGATGTTTCTGTGAGTTTTACAAGTATTAGAAAAAGCGCACCGAAATGCTGTATTTTTATGTAGTGTAACAAAAGAACTTAAGTTGCATGGTCAGAGGTATTTTAAAACAGAGAGGACCTGGAAGTAGGCACCTACTTGTTCACAAACCTATCTACGTTTCCTAACGTTAAGTTACATTAGACGGAATTATGCAGACCGATATGACGATTAACTATCTTAATATAGATGGATCTTGTAAAGAAAATTCATTTTTTATCATTGAATCAATTTCTTTCTTCAAATTTATGGAAACAGAATTTAGGAAAAGAAGCTTAGATAATATGCTCCCAATAAGTCTGATTCTCTCTGGAGTTATGGTTATCCAGGCCTCAGAGAACTAGTGCTCACTCGGCACTCGCGAGACGACGATGGGAAGAATACCTTAGCAAATTTCCCCACGTTTTGGGAAAAATGACTTCACATCCTCCCATATTTCAGTATGGTATCTTTTTATTATTGTAACGTTGATGATGATGATGTTTGGTACGTGGGGCGCTTAACTGCGCAGTCATCAGCGCCCGTACAATGCCCCCATTTTTACACGGTCCAATCTAGCCACTGTCAAGACTGATGACGATGAAAGTATGAGGACAACACAAACAGCCAGTCCCCGGGTGGAAAAAAATCTCCAACCCGGCCGTAAATCGAACCTGGGGCCCCGTGATCCAGTGGCAGCTACGCTAGCCACTTTTTTTTTTTTTTTTAATCTCATTTTGTTCGCTTTCGTTCGTTGCATCTGCTCGGGGCGGATGTCACAAGACATCCGTTTCAGTTCGTCGTTGATCCATTAATTCAGTTTTTTTTTATTATAGAGGGCAGCCAACCCTCTGACCGAAAACGCTGAGTTACCGGGCCGGCTATCCACTAGACCACGAGTTGCAGACATTGTTGTAACGTGGAACGACAGGTGCATCTGAACCTGTTTCACAAATGCTTCCGGCAAATATTGATGACTAATTTTTCATGTTCAGAATGGCGGAATATTCTAAGTTGTCGAACATTTTTGCTAGTTGTTTCTTTATTTCGTTTTCAAACTTAATAATCCCTTCATTCCTAGATTTCATGTTTTCGACTGCTTCCCGAACACAACTGATTACCAGGATCACTTTGCTTACTGTAACGTGTCCCATGAAATTTCTCTCGTTAATTTTTCAAATGGTCGTAGCAATTCCGCCATTTTTTGACACACATTATATCACACTGGTAGAAACCATTGGGGGAAGCCTCAGGTCTAGTTAAAAGTATCGTTTCCACAAAGGACGGATTCCATCGTGTGCGAACATCAAGCTTTTTCCCCTTTCTTTTTTCTTAAATTTGTCCTTCTTTCAGTATAGTCTATACCTATCTTTTTCGTAGCTCGTCACTTGCATTGACAAAAATGGTTCATATGGCTCTGAGCACTATGATACTTAACATATGAGGTCATCAGTCCCCTAGAACTTAGAACTACTTAAACCTAACTAACCTAAGGACATCACACACATCCATGCCCGAGGCAGGATTCGAACCTGCGACCGTAGCAGCAGCGCGGTTCCGGACTGAAGCGCCTAGAACCGCTCGGCCACTCCGGCTGGCAGACATCATAGCAGATTCAATAGCGAAGGGTTTCACTGATACGTGGATTTCTCGACTTGGATGCCCAGTGTTTATCACCACCGATCAAAGCCGGCACTTCGAATTGGCCTTCTTCAGCAAACTATGCAATCTTTGCATAACTCATCGATATCAGATGGTTGCACACCACTCACAGAGCCGGCTGCATTGACAGTTCCTTTAATATACAGGACGTATTAAAAAGAATCATCCGATTTAAAAAAAAATCGTAACTGTTATGTTATTTGGCATATGTGCGTGAAGAACGTACTGTTGGAACGAGCAAATTCACGAGTTTTACATGGTCCCCGCTAGAATAGCAGCAGTGTGCGCTCACTTCAGTTCTGTATGGTAAAAATGTTGTCGGGAATACAGAAAGCGTTTTTGTGTGATACGTTTTGCACAGTGCGGGTCCGTAATAAGTATTCAGTGTGACTTTCGTACAAGGTATGGTGTGGATCCTCCTACAGCACAGAGCATCAGACGATGGCATGAACAATTCCGAGAAACAAGTTGTTTATGTAAAAACAAATACCCGGGCCGACCCCGACTGTACGACACAGACGTGGAAGGCATCCGCCATAGGCTTACTTCACATCTACCCGGCAGCTGACAAGCCGGCATTCTTGCCGGCCTCACACAAGAGCCGTGTCTCTTCACACTCACCCGACAGCAGCACGGCATGCCGTGCCGCGCCGTCCTTCCGCCAGCAGTTGCTTTCAGACGACAAACGAAGCCCGATCAGTTATTAGCGTGGCTTGTCTTGTACAGACGTTTGAAGAGGAGAAGAAGAAGAAGAAGAAGGTTGCATTGGGTTCATCCACTCGATGTGAGAAGAGACGAAGTGGGTGCATTCTTTGTTCTTTTTGAGGAATCAAGGGTAGATGAAGATAAGTTTTTTAATTATTTTCGGATAATTTTACGAACTTTTGACGATCTACATGATCGAATGAAGAGTTGCATTCAGCGTCGCAACACGTCTTTCCGTTAATGTATCCAGCCTAAACAAATGTTGGCAATTACAATCAGGTTAGTGGGATAAACAATAGTTAAAATTTAAAAAGTTTATTATTCTGAAGGATGTACATTTTTGTAATCATATTAAAAAATTGAAACATAGCTTAAAAATTGAACGACCTAGCACATGAATTTTCAGAGGTTTGTGATGGCTTAGAGGATGTGGAATGTGTCCCTGAAAATTGCTCCACTGCTTGTTGGTAACACTGTGTGTCGGTTGTGGGTCGTTGCCTATTGACTTCTGCATTTGTAACTGGTTGTACCTCATAAAGGGGAAAACATGTGTATTCACGTGATGTACTACGATGAGCGGCAGTATTATTTTTATCCCACGACTTTTTACGCTGTTTAATTTCAGAAACAATCTGCATAACTGTTAATTGAAACTCTACTACCTCATCGTCGTCAAACGTTTCCAGCGTTGGAACTATCCCGCTGAAAAAAGACATATGGCGATTGGATTTTCTGTGCAGTGCATTTATCAGCTCTACCTGTACAGGGTCAAGCTTCCTCTTCTTGTTACTACGTGGTTTCGGTATGTCAGAATTACGTACTTCCTCTGTGAATGTCTCATTACAACCAGTTTCTGGATCCTGAGTATCGTCAGTGAAGGAAAAAGTGTCATCAGAAACTAGTCTTTCAGTGGACTTATTTTCAGTCAGCGAGAAACTGTCGGCAGTCGGACGTGCTTCTGTTGTTTTCTTCAAAAATTGAAGCTGTTCTGGGTGGTGGCCTCTCACTCCCAGATTTTAGAGATGACTTATACATCCTCTCGCTTCTTTGGAAAGAATAACGAATATTCGCCCACTAATTCATAACTAGTTTGCCTGAAACAAAAATGCTAGCTGAAGAGGTACATCACACTACTATCCTTACAAAAAGAAGTGTAATGGTTTTCAACCTGTCTGATATAAAAGCGTCATGAAAGCCGGAAAAATTAAAGTGTCTAGTGGTCTAGAAATTAACGTTTTTTAGAAAACCAGAGTTGCCCACAATATAAAAAGTGTTGGAAAGCAGTAGGAGAATGAAATTTTGCATTGTAAAACCGTATGTTGATAAGTTATTAGACACGATGTTTAAAGTTTATCGTGCAGTTTCTTCTCGACATATGAAAAGCCTGATCTCACACTTTTTTCAAGCGACTATTTCTTGTCAGTCTTCTTTTCAAATCGCCTTTATGAAAATTGGTCATGCAATTTTTTTTTTTTTTTATTTCTCGTAAGAAGGCCAAAACGTTGTACAATATGTCGTAGATTTGTTTCTTTCACAAATATATTGCCAGAGATATATCTCAACGTTGTCGAAAACTAGGGGCGGACTGTTGAAAGGTGCAGGATAGGGTCAAATATTTCCATAAGTATTTAATTGGTTAACGTTAAACATTGTCATTGGTCACTGGGGATATGTGTCAATGTTCATACAAAATTTAATCAAAATCTGTGATGTTCATGCAGGAATACTATCCGATTTTAGATCACTGTGCATGGATTGGGCCTAATGTAGGATAGTTCATTTTATTGCTTACGTTACAACACATGCTATATTCAATTTACTTTTCCAGAAAGCTACACAGACATTCTACAATACTGAAACTTTCTTTTCAGATATCTGGCCAGTGGCTGTGCGTTCACAGATCTTCATTATAGTTACAGAGTTGGCATTTCCACTATCAGTAAAATATTCAGATGTGTGTGTCAAGCTATTTGGTGTCTACGTTTTGAATATATGCCTCTACCCACCAAAGAAGACTTCGAAAACATTGCTGCAAAATTTGAGCAAAGAGCAAATTTTCCTCACTGCATGGGGGCTGTAGATGGAAAGCATGTTCGTATCGCCCATTCATCTCACTCAATGTATTACAATTACAAAGGATATTCATCAATAGTGCTGATGGCTGTGGCAGACTCAGACTGTAATTTTATCCACGCACATATCGGCAGCTATGGCAAAAAGGGTGATTCTACTATATTTAAATAATGTTCTTTGTGGAAATCACTGATGGAAAAGAAGCTGGTAATTCCTGAAGACAGATGCCTTCCTAGTACAGTAACTCCAAAGGTACCTTATTTTTTTGTTGGTGATGAAGCGTTTGGACTGCATCAACATCTTCTACGACCGTTCTCTGGACATCAATTAACAGTTGCTAAAAGAGTCTTCAATTATAGCCTGTCAAGAGCCCAGAGGTATGTAGAGTGTTCATTTGGGATACTGACTAATAAATGGAGGATTTTCCACAGAGCTATAAATTTAAAACCCGATTTTGCTCTTGACATTGTTAAGGCATGTGTTGTTTTGCACAATTTTGTTCTTAAAAAAGAGGGCTACAACTCCGAAGATGCTCTGTCCATAATTGGACTTGGAAGTATAACAAGAAGTGAACGTGCACGTGGGGGAATTTCTGCCAATAATGTACGAAAAATCATGACGGACTATTTTATGACACCTGAAGGATCTGTGAGATGGCAATTATCTAAAATTTAATGTGTCATTGATTGTAAAAAAATGATGTGGATGAAGGATCTGTGAAATGGCAATTATCTAAAATTTAATGTACCACTGATTATAAAAAATGTTGTGGATTTAACATAAAAAATAAAGATATGTACTTACCATAGTTGTCTCTATCCTTGTCACACATCCGTTCAAAACCTTCGTTCAATTCTTTGCAGACTTCGATCCATGCATTCCTGGTTTGTATTCTGTCCTTGTAACTACTTAAAGCCTTGTCTCATAAAACTGGTCGATCCTGCACTAATGTTATCAGAATTTCGACATCGATTACCGCCATGGCACATTAGAAATCTTCAGAACAGGCTGAACCACCAGAACAAAGCAAAATGCAACTGATCGGCAGACGACATTAGATGTGAAGCCCCTGTTTCCTGCCCCACTACACGCGCCGGGTGTTCCCCACGACAGCCGGCACTGGGCCGACACAGTGGGGGCCACGGGCATCCCACGGCATCAGCCTGGCTATCTGCTGTCGTCCAGCCAGCCACGTCGTCTGTCGGATAGGTGTGAAACGGCCCGTAAGCTCTTCACCCCCACAACTGGGTAGCCAGTGTCGGCTGTCGGCTGCCGGGTAGATGTGAAACAAGCCTATAGTTGCTCAAGAAATCCGTTCGCCGTGGCTCTCGTGAGCTCAACATCCTCCCCCCTCCCATGTCCGTCTGGAGTGCGTTGCGTCGACGTTTACATATGAAACCACACAAATTTCAGCTGCTGCAAGCTCTTCGTGAAGGTGACAAACAACAACGTGTGGAGTTCTGTAATTTCGTTCTTGGCAAGATGGAGGATGACAAGTTTTCTTCCACGCTTAGTGTTTTAGTGACGAGGTAACGTTCCATTTAAATGGAAAGTTGAACTGTCATAATGTGAGAATACGAGGTACGGAACAACCACATGGAGTTGTAGAACATGATAGGGGCTCTCCAAAATTTAATGTTTTTTGTGCAGTTTCACAGGAAAAGGTGTATGGTCCACTTTTCTTTGCCTAGAACACTGTTACAGCTAGCACATACCTCGATATGCTTGATAACTTAGTTTTCCCACAGTTGGAGACTGTTACGTCACCGGACCTGACTGTGTGATTATTTCTTGTGAAGGTTTTATAAAATACTCTGTTTATGTCCCTCCGTTACTAACAACAATGAATGAACTGACTTATCGCAGAACAGCAGCTGTGGAAGCTGTAACTCAAGATGTGCTCGCTGCAGTGTGGGAACAATTTGAATAGAGCATTGACATTTGCTGTGCATGTCAAGGGGGGCATATTGAACACGTATATGAAAAGCTATGAAAGAAACTTTTTGAGTTTCCCGATCATTAAAAAACAAAATTCATTTTATATTTTTATTGTTTTCAGAAATATAGACGTGCCATATCGGATGATTCTTTTTGATACACCCTGTATTTGACAGTACATGGGACCTTACTTATCAGCTCAGTGCAGTTTCAGTATCACCAATGGATCTAGTTACAACTAATTCAATCGTAAGGCCAAAACAAGGGATAATCTTTTTTTCGTCAAACATTTCCCGATTAACCTTCATAACAGTGCTGTCATTATCTGTGATGTGCCCCGATGTGTGGTGTTCTGTCATCTCAAAAACACCGAATGTTCCGCTGGGGAGTTAAGACTTGCCTAGAAAGCGAACAATTGAGAGACATTTGTGGGTGTTGATTTGCGCCGGGACAAAGAGTTGCACACACCTGGAAACAACCATGGTGCGGTAGACTAGTGCAAAAATTTTCCCATGAAGGCACTGACCGTTTTGTCTCACAGTTGCGACGATTGCTTTTGAGATAATAAACAGTTCACTTACTTTTATTCCATCTTCCTCGTTTTCATTTGATTGGCCCTTACATTAAACCCTGTGATTGCAGTTTATACAATTGTAATTCAACTGATACTGCCAGATGTGGCCCAAATCATAATTCTGTAAAATTTATGGTTTACGTACCTACAATTTCGAAAGTTCAAAAGTCACGAGGACTAAATTACCGGACTCGATGTGTCGACGGCTGAGTATCTTATCTTAGAATGGTATGAATGATCCATTGTGGAACGACGTCAATGTTTTTGAACTTTTCTCGTCGATGCAGTGGCGATGTATCGTTATTCAAAACATTGATGCTAACTTTAATGTTTATGGACGAACCTCGACGTTTTCAAAATATCGATGTATTGTTTGCATGCCTGCTTACAAACTAATGAAGCCAGTGATGCATAATCGAATGCCTGGTGTTACGTTCTCAAAATAGAGGATGGTAATTGCCATAGCATTACCTCACTGCGATCATCCACATAATGCTAAATTTGGCTAAACGAGAGGTATTACGGAATCACGGAAATAACTTCTATAGCTGCATGATAATTCTGTAATACAAATTTTGTACTTCAGATGCTGGATGGGGATGGGGGTTCAAGTGCTCTCCTCTTGCCCATTTCCCCGCCCCCTGCGGACCCGATTGTCGTCAGAATTTCCCGTTAACATTTACATCAGTACTCCGCAAGCGGCCTGACGGTGTGTGGCTGTTTGGTTGGTTTAAGGAGGGGTGGGGGACCAAATAGCTTCGTCATCGGTCCCTTGTTCCTATTAAAACAAGCGAGACTTACAGCACAAAACCGGGAGGAAGGGTACCACTGACTGATCCCCCCTCTCCTGTTGCAGTCGCGAAAGGCGCCTAGGAAGAATAGGTGAACTTCTGCATTACCGGTAGCTCTAATTTTTAGAATTTTCTCATCTCACAGAGTTGCAAACAAAACAATCCATTCTACATAGCGTCACTTACGTAACAGTATTTCCCGTCGACCTAGCAGTGCTAAACTACTACAATCGCTGGTGAAATGAAATGATCATATGACATTGTTGGCCGGGAGGCCCCATTCGGTTTCTCCCGCCAAGTGCAAGTCTTATTTCAGCCGGCGCCTCACTGGGCGACATGCATGCCGATGATGAGGATGAAATGATGAGGACAACACAACACCCAGTCCACGAGTGGAGAAAATCTCCAACCTGGCCGGGAATCGAACTCTGGCCCACTGCATGGGAGACATGCACGTTACCACTCAACTAAGCAGGTGGACAGTCGCTGGTTACTTGTTGCTACAAAATGAGAGAATTCTGTACTGAACAAAAAGTGTGTTAGATTACAGGAGGGTCAACGCGCCCCCTCTGCCACACCCTCCCGCCCCTTGCGGACGTATGTCTACTGCACAGAAGTTCACCGAGCAGTTAAACAATGCAACTGTTTGAATGTTGCTACTAGGAGCAGTTGAAAACATGACGCCATCGTCATGGAGACCGCCGACTTGTGTATCGAGCAGAACTAGGGAACAAGCACGGCTACCTGAAGAGATGGTAGCACCTATTATTCATATTAGATCTTGTGGTTATTGTTTTGATTATAAGAAATTATGTTTTAACAAACCTCATTTCCAGAACTATTTTGTAAGGAATGATATGTCATTGTAAAGTTTATCATAAGTTGTGATTTTTGTGGCTGGCAGCAGCAGACGATAAGGAAGTAAGGTTGTTTGAATAGATGCATTCCTGTATTTAAATATTCAGAAATGAAGGACTCGAGCTCTACCTATTTTTGGATTTATTTAGTATTACTGACATTACAATGGCAGTGTTACATCACAGTTTGCAACAAGTGGCTTAAAGTCTAATTTTGTCCTTTTTTTCATTATGTAAATACCCATCTCCATAGCCGGGGTCGCTAATGCACTCCTGTGCAGTGGTGCTGGGTTGGAGGTAAGTCGGTTCAGATCCCTGTGGCGGATGAAATTTTCACTGGCAGTATTTGCTTGGAAGGGGGAGGAGAGGTACTGGAGTAAAGTTCCTAATCAGCAGTTTTTGCACCAGTGTCAAATGAAGTGAGGGCATGAGACATTGTTAATGGTGATACGCCCATTGTATGGGGACATTTAAGATCGATGGCCCCTTGGTGTTATTCCAGGGGGAATAGGCTGTGTACTAACATCAGGCTTCTGCTTCCCCTTTCTGTCATCACACAACACAATCATAACACTACACTATAAACCTATGCATATACACTCTCTCATATCCGCACAGAAAGCAGCCAACATTTACGGAGGATGAACACCCTCCCTGACTAGGCAGCTGAACTCAGCCATTGGTATTTGTAGCCAATAATACCACATGACATTTAATTTTAATTACAAAGATAGTTACTTAATAAATTTTGTAGATTCAATCATGACTCTTTGTCTCTTATTTTTGTTATTGATAGTCCAAAGATGAACACTGGCTGGTCGACAACTTACAGCATTGAGAAAAGCTCATATTATATATAACAATAACTTCCAGATTGAAATCATACAATCTTCATGTGTAGTTTTTTGTTGTTTGTATTTGTGGTTGCATTCATAATATTGGGATAATGATGCTATAGAAAGTGAGATTGTGTTTCCTCATAATTGTGAGCCCTAAACACATACAGTGCATCTACAGATTTTCGTCACTCACAAGTTTCTTACAGGCACAGAAGTCAAATATGTCCTAAGTCTGCTGATTATAGGAATTCTTCACGTGTTCACGTCTTGTATTAGTTTTTTGCTGAATGCTGCAGAAACTGCTTACAGCTGTAAACTTTCGCTGTAACTGTTCTGCAAAGAATTCATCAGTTTATTCTGGTGAAATTGAAAATGTTGTAAATCACTTTTACTTGTTGTTGCCGTGAAGCTGTTTTCACAAAATACTTTCACTTAATTTGGTCCAGTATATCCACTCCGCATTTAATTTAATTATAGAGATCTGTAGTTTCTAGGAGACTACAAATTATTCACAATTTCTGCACTTGAATCAACTAAGTTACTGAGAACAAGAGCATTTTTATTTTTCTTACCTTCATAAAAGGATATAGTTTCTCCATTGTTCATCACAGTAGTTTCTTATAATGTGCACACTTTTGAACATCATGTCGGTAGCTCCCTTCGTGAAGAGCTCACTGTACCCACTAGGCTTAGTCCTCAGTACTCTGGACAGGTGCATTTATGTGAAAATACTATCCGTTGTTACAGTCCTTCCACTTATAGGGAATGCTGCCAAAAGCTTCATGACAATGTATTCAGAGTGGCTTGTTTCTCTGGTCAATATTCATCATTTTCCAGGTATGCAAATCTGTTCAACAGATAAAGTATTTGCTGTGTGCATCTGCTGTTAACAAAAATTTGATGCCACATTTATTTGGGTTACTAGCCATGTATTGTATAAATCTGCATTTTTTACTGTGGAAAAAAGCTGTCCTTCAATTTTTGTTAAGTTTTGTCCCTGGATGTACAGCAGGAAAAAATTTTCAATGAAACAATTCCAGATTTCTCACACCAGCAAAAATTTGTCAGTTTTGAGTCTTATTGACATCTGTTCCCTGATATCAAACGACAAAAATTTAATGTCTCTTAACACTGTGTCACACAGGAAATGTGACACAAAAAGGGCCAGACGTACAAGACTGCAGTTAATCCAGCTCACTCAGAAAGCGAAACAAAAAAAACTGTTGTTCCAAGTCACTTGTGGCCCTCTGCCTCTGTGCACTGTTTCATGTGTTTTAGCAGCATCTCAACTGAAGATATGATACATAGGCTTCCCCTCTGTCTCATCTTTTCTGGATTAAAAAAAAAAAAAAAAAAAAAAAAAGGATGAGTTAACTGACACCTGTCTCTTCCTCCCTGTCTCCCTCTGTTGTGTCGAGTGTTACCCCTCCCTGAAAGATATTCTGGGTTTGTTGTGGGAGTTTGTTTTGCTGCACCGCTGTTTTCCCTTGATTCAGAACAGTCTGAAATAGAGCTTCTAGTTTCTACTTGTCTTTCAGTTTCGCTATCTCTGAAACTCATTGCAGATGTTGGAAGTAGTCCATTACTTTGTGTCTGACAACTTGCGGACCATTTTCAATACCCACATCATGAGTTAGACACAACCAAGCACTTTGGATTTAGCAATATGCAATAATCAGTTGAGAAGCTACAGCTTATATAATAACAGCATGCCATAGTCACCTATAAAAGAACTGAATGTTTTCTGTGGTGTGGGAAACACAGTTGCAGTCCAAATGACTGTGATTCAAATAAACAGCAAGAAATAAAAGCAATGACTGTAGTTACAAGTCTGCAGTCTCTGATGAAAAGAAAAAAGTTCACAAAATTTCAAGAATTTTATTTCCTAGATCTGGAGCTGTTTTGTGAGAAAGATTATATGTGGTGAGTGGGTGGAAAGCTAGTCCCATTCCTTTAAAGAACAAGTTCACTGAACAGCCTCCTGCTGTTAATGAAACAGAGCCTTTGCCTTTCTGTCTCATGCAGCAGTCTCTCCTCTGTAACAGTCAGGACACCTACAGGGGGGAAAAGAAAGTACTGTTAGTGGTAGGCAGTTGCAGTGTCTGGCTCATCATGGCTCCTCCTAGGGAAAGAGTGTCTTGGAAGGAAAGCAAGCCAAATATGCAGAGTATATCTTGGGAGGAAATGTTCAGCAGATGTCCACCACCCTGAAAGCAATTGGGAGCACAGGTTTCAGTCAGCTGTGGGTCGTCGCTCATGTTGGCACCAATATGTCACACGGGAAAACTATGCATATGTTATCATTGGTAAGGATAAACAATTTTGAACATAGTTAAATGATGAACTGAGGAATTTTAGTTCAAGTTTGACAAACACAGAAATATTGTAGTAAATGTTGAAAAATGTACCATGCCACAAAAACTAAAAAACTAAAAACTTATATCAGAGAGTTGATAGTTATCCACTCATTATTTGTTATAGCATATAATGAATAACAGCCAATGGCTTTGCTGCAGTTGTAGCACTGTGCTGTTGGGCTGGGTTAGCACTTGGATGGGTGGCAAGTGACCATCCAGTCTGCCAAGCACTGTTGGCAAGGGGGGTACACTCAGCCCATGTGAGGCCAACTTAGGAGCTACCTGATTGAGAAGTAGTGGTTCTGATCTTGCAAACTGACATGTGGCCAGGAGAGTGGTGTGTTCACATGCTCCTCCATATCCGCATCCAGTGACACCTATGGGCTGAGGATGACACAGCAGCTGGTCAATGGCGTTGAGCCTTCGTGGCCTGTTCAGGTGGAGTTCAGTTCTTTTTTTTTTACAATGAATAAAAACTCTTTACTCTAGATCCCAGGGATGGGCAAGTGCCCCATCTTGTCCCACCACCCCATCTGTGGACACCTATAGTTCCAAGTAAAGTACTTACATATGACAAATACCCACACTGCCTAAATGGTATCACTTGTCATTCATGTTATGTTGCAAACACAGAGATCACAATATTCTCACTACTAAAGGCATTGCTGGGGCACTTAACAGTTAAAAGTTAATCGCAATTCTAGCATCAATAACTGTAAGAAGTGGCGCCCATGAAGCCTGAAATAATTTTCCCAGTCGGATCCTGATGAAAGATTTATAAGAAAATTGAACCTTCCATTCAACATCTTATCAGTTCATTTGGTGGCAAAATTGAGGACATCAGGTAGGAAGCAGAAATTTCAAATTCCACATTTAAAAATGTATTTACACAAGTTGATATGACCATACTAATGACATTATACCGCATAGATTCACAAATGAGCGATATCGATATTACCAGAGTATTGTAAAATAATTGAGAATAATAGTACTTAAAAGTAAAAAAGGCACCAGGCTCTGATGGAATTCAAAAAAGATTTTACATTGAATACACCACAAAATGAGCTGCTTCCCTAAGTCATAATTATGAAGTTTCATTCACACAGAAAATAGAACCACATGATTGAAAAAGAGTACTGGTCATATAAAGCAAAATACTGTAGATTGGATGCACAGAATTATGACACCAGTTTCATTGTCATTCATCTATTACAGGATCCTAGAATATATTCTAAGCTCACAAATTACGACATACATGGATTCAGAAAAAACCACTAATGTGAAACACAGCTTGCTTTAATCATACACATCTTGTAGATAATAGATGTAGGTAACCAGGTACATTCGATCTTCCAAGATTTCTGTATGACGTTTGCCACTTTACCACATCGTCAACTACAAACCAACATACTATCAGTATATCATACAGAGTGTCTTTTCAAATATGGAATCGGCTCTAGGAATATTTGACTAACAGCACCCTGAGCTTAATACTGGACAGAAAATGTTCCACAGGAAGGAAAGTAACATTGGATTAATCCTATGAAATTATAGTAGAACCTCTAATATTTTCAGTATAAAATGGGGTTACTTTGAACACTTTCAAACTTTATTACATTACCATGAAAATAGTTTTCATTATTTTAAAGTCAAAAAAGATCATACATGAGTTTATTGTATGTAATAAAAATTTAAAAAAAAGACAGTGTTCAAAGTTACCTTGAGATGAGGGTTAGCATTGGACATGCAGTACTTTTGTATTGCTGTTCAAAGTTAAAGTCTCTGAGAGTAACTTTGTGCAACAATATTGCTTTTAAGATAAATTAGTGATTTAATAATACTTTATTAAGATGGAATATAATGACAATTTCACTGAATTTAGTTAAAATTTGAAAATAAAGTTTGTAAGAAATGTTTAGCAATCATTTTCTTAAGTTCACAAAATACAACACAGTAAATGAAATCACTAGTTCTCCACTGTCTATAGAAATGTATTTTGGTAGAATTTACTGCTGAAAAGTAAAAATCCCTTCCTATTGACATCTGGAGCACTAAGAAACTTTACAATATCCTCCTCACTGGCAATTCCTTCTTCAGCTACATTAAGCCAGTAAAATTTAAATTTACCTTTACGAGCGTGATGAAGAGAAACTAAATCATAAGTTATTCCACCTATCTTCACTGATGTTTAGAATCTTACCAACAGAGATTTTTTGGTAATGAAACGAACCAAGTAAAAGTCACCAATTTCTGATATATTGTTAGTTTCCAAAAATCCATTTCCAGAATTTGTGTCAGAATTATCGCTGATTGACAGCCCATACTCATTGTCACTGACTTCCAGAAGTTCTGTCTCATGTTCATCATCAGCAGTTGTACCGATACTAGTAGAGTTGTCTCCTTGCATAGAGTCCTGTTTTTCTTTGATACTTTTGCTAGGTAAGACATCTTCAGCATTGATACTTCTCCCAGCAGTAACACTAATTCTTCTCTTTCTCTGCATCTTCCTTGGTTCATCAACACTTCTCAATTTCTTCAGCATGTCAACCACTATTTGCAACATGGTATGCGATGGTGAATTTATTTCATCATTTCCAGAATTGCTGGAGGACTGGTCATGAATTTCATATGGTAGGCAATTCAGCACCTTACTGGCAAGGAGAGGACGTAATCCACATTTGTCAGATTTTCACTTATTTCATGTTGTGTTGGACATAACTTCTTGTACAGCTGATAGAGCATGTTTCAGAACACCTTAATTGGCTGTTTCAGGACATCTTAATTGAAATGACTGCTAAGATTGTCACCTATTAGTACTTTTCTTCCTGGAATATTTCTGACATGAGGAACAAAAACTGGTTTGAACCAGTCACAGAATGTAACTATGTTGAACCAGCCACTCTTACTACGATTATAATGCGTATTTGGTGGGCCACATTCTGTCCGTGTAGACCAGATGTGCTCTTCCTTATATATGACATAAGCTGGTACATAACAACAGAAGCTGAACCACAGAGCATGACTGAAATGGAGCTTTTGGTACTGTTCTGGATTCTATCTGGGTATTTGACTCCTCTCTTAAATATGCAACGTCCCTGGCCAGGGTCATCCGACAAATTGGTCTCATCATAATTAAATATATTATCAGGTAGGACATCACAGTAATCATCAATTTTCAGAGTGATACTCAAGTTGTTAAAGTAATCTTTAACAGTTCCTGCACGTAAGGAATTTCTTTTTCTTGTAATGTTACAACTCATGCACTGTGACATTCTGTCCTTATGTCTTTTCGGAAATCCAGGAGCCCAATCTGTATCTGATAGCTGGCACATTATTATTAAATGCAGGTAACTTATGTCCCTGTGCTGTCAAATAAGTGATTGCCATCATTCATACGTCTAGCAGGTTGAATAGAAATCACCACTCAGATACAGTTAAGAGATGATCAACAAAGCTACTTTCCTCCTCATCAGAAAATGCCATTGGGCACCCAATATTGTTGGTGCGTTTGTTTCACTATTTGTTGCTGAGAGTTCCTATGGGAATGGAAAAATTTCTGCTAACTGTTCTCATAGTCATTCTACCGTTCGTGCATTCATAGCTTCCTCCAATATCTGCATAGAGTACATCTTGTATGGACAGGAGTCAGCTTCACAGATGTATGTCCTTGGCATTTTAAAACTGAAATTTAAAAAATCCACCATGTAACACCTACAAACATAGGCATATTTTTTGATTTAACTAAGGCATTTGATTGTGTTGATCACAAAATATTGCTCCAGAAGTTGGACCATTATGGAATATGGGGAGTAGCTCACAATTGGTTCACCTCTTACTTTAGCAACAGACAGCAAAAGGTCATTATTCACAATGTTGAGAATAGCTGTGATGTGGGGTCTGAATGGTTGAGTTGATTTGGGGAGAAGAGACCAAACAGCCAGGTCAACAGTCTCGTCGGATTAGGGAAGGAAGTCGGCCGTGCACTGTCATAGGAACCATCCCAGCATTTGCCTAAAGTGATTTAGGGAAATCACAGAAAACCTAAATCAGGATGGCCGGATGTGGGATTGAACTGTCGTCCTCCCGAATGTGAGTCCAGTGTGCTAACCACTGCGCCACCTCGCTCGGTGGGTCTGAATGGGGTATGGTCAAGTGGGGGTGGGGGGTTCGGTGTTGGGGCCACTCTTGTTACTTGTTTATATAAATGATATGCCCTCTAGTATTATAAGTAACTCTAAAATATTTCTGTTTGCTGATGACACTAGCTTGGTAATAAAGAATGTTGTGTGCAACACTGGCTCAGTTTCAAATAGTGCAGTTCATGACGTAAGTTCATGGTTTGCAGAAAATAAACTAATGCTAAATCACAGTAAGACCCAGTTTTTACAGTTTCTAACACACAATTCAACAACACCTGGTGTTTTAATTTCACAGAATGAACATATAATTAGTGCATTGGAACAGTTCAAATTTCTAGGTGTTCAGATAAAAAGTAAACTGTCATGGAAAGCCCACATTCAGGATCTTGTTCAAAGACTTAATGCTGCTACTTTTACTATTCAAACTGTATCTGAAGTGTGTGATCGTTCAATATGAAAATAAGTCTACTTTGTTTACTTTCATTTGCTTATGTCATATGGTATTATATTTTGGGGTAACTCTTACCATTCTAAAAGGATATTTTTGGCTCAGAAACAGGCAGTTCGGGCAATAAGTGATGTAAGTTCACAAACCTCTTGTCGACCCCTGTTCACGAGTCTGGGTATTTTGACATTGGCCTCTCAATATATATATATATATATTCATTGCTGTCATTTACTGTTAACAATATTAGCTTATTCCCAAGAATAAGCAGCTTTCACTCAGTTAATACTTGGCAGAAATTAAACCAGCATTTGGATCGGACTTCCTTAACTCTTGTGCAGAAAGGTGTGCAGTATACTGCTGCATCCATTTTCAATAAGCTACCACTTGAATTCAAAAATCTTAGCAGTAATTGACGCACTTTCAACCTGAAACTGAAGAGTTTCCTCATGAGTCACTCTTTCTATTCTGTCGAGGAGTTCCTTGAGAAATTGAGCTGATTCTTGTCGTATTGTTGATTGTGTTTACTTAAACTTATGTATTGACTTTTTTTGGGTTCATAAACAGTTTATTTTTATCTGTTATTACTTTCATGTTGTAATTTCCTGTACTGACACATTCCATGACATTGGAGATTTGCTCCTCAATATGGTCCTGCGGAACTTGACGTGTAAATAAAAAAATTTAAAAAAGTAAGTCTCTTTAATTTATTAGGCAAAATTTCACTGGCATAAGCATAAACAGCATTAAGCTCTACAATGAATATTGTTGTTAATATAGTGTATGGCTCAGACTTAGTTTATATGATTTGTTTGTCTTTTGTTATTGTGTACCTTGGCTTGTTCTACATGCCTGAAGCTTTCCCTTACTGTTGGGATCTTTGAGTCATGGTAGATTGGTGGGTGGGTGGGTGAGTGGGTGGATGGATGAACAGATGAATTGTCCATAATCTGGTATGGTGTCTATGATCACTGACACTGAAAATAATGCTTAGAATGAAGGAAAAGTCTACCAGTTCAGAAAATATGTAAGGCCTTTGTTTGGTTTTGTCTTTCATCGCACTTAATTTAATTTTACCTACTCTATAAGTTTCTTCCAACAACTTCTCTTGTAACTGCTTCAGATTTTTCTCTTGGCCACTCTGGTTTTACTTATTTGTACTTTCAGTTTATTTTACCTTCAGCATCCTGCACATTATCATGTTTCTTTATGTTATCAGTTAATTTAAAACATTTCGCAGTATTGCGTGAATGTTAACCAATGTATGAACGTACATTATAGGTTCTTTGATAGGTGAGTGGCTCAAAGACTTCTTCAGTAATACAATCCAGTATGTTGTTCCGACTGTGAATATTCATCAGAGACAAGCTTACTATCACGAGTGCCCCAGAGAAGTGTGATAGGGCTGCTATTATTCTCTACACACATTAAAGATCTGATGCACAGGGTGAGCAGCAGTCTGGGGCTGTTTGCTGATGATGCCATGGTGTACAAAAGATGTATTTGTTGACTGGCTGTAGGAGGATACAAGATGACAAAGACAAAATTTCTAGTTGGTATGATGAATGGCAACTAGCTCTAAATGCAGAGAAAAAATTTTACAGTTTCTTCTGTTTTTTATGAACTCTGACAACGTTTTGATAAATTTAGTGACTTTATTAGTAGTAAAAATTTACAAACAACATTCTTCAAAGTAATATAGGGCTCCTTTATTCTTTGAGGGGAATCACTGTCATGTTGACATATGCCATTAAGTGGATAGCTGAACTGTACGTCATCTGCCATCTGCTATGTAAACACTGTTCGGCCTTTTACATTGGCATGACTACCATCAAGTTATCAGTTAGGATGAATGGGCATAGGCAGAGGCTGTATACTGGCAACACACAGTATCCTGTTGCAGATCATGCTCTACAACATCACAGTTGTGACCTCAGTGCCTATTTCACCACATGCGCCATCTGGATTCTTCCCCCAGACACCAGTTTTTCAGAATTCTGCTGGTTGGAACTAGTGCTACAATATTCCTTGGTTCTCACCACCCACCTGGCATTAATTTACATTATTTTCTTTCACAGTAACTACTACTTTCGTCACTCCATTTTAGTTTTCTACATCTTTCATTTTCTAACCTGTCTATTTTCACCGTCCGCCTCCCACTTCTGTTACTTACAATGCATTTAGCTTTTCACTCTTATTAACTTACACACAATGTTTTAGCAGTAATCTCTGTCATGCATATTACCTTGTCTTCCATCTTTAAACTCTCAGGTTTTCAAATCTCATCTGGTGCAGTCCCCAACAATCAGTCTTTCCTTCTCACCCTGTCTGGTGAGTCTCCCCCGACCCAGGATTCTGGTTGACTTTTCTGAACTCTACCCCTTTTCCTAAACTTCTACAGTCCTTTTTCTTCACTCCTCTTCCTTCACCTTCAACCCTTCTGCCAGAAGGATCCACTGGCTCTAAAAGCTTGCACAAGTTAAAATCTTTTTGATATGTGTGTTCTTGTGCTGCCACTTGGTGAGTAGATTTTTTTATCTGTCCATTTACATTGAACTGTACGAAGGTATGTCAATGATTTCCAGGTAGTCTTTCCCAATGGTCAACAGCAACTGTGATTTATGTGAGGTTCTGTTGATGACTGCATGTCACAAATAAATATACACTTACGTGATTTTATAAATTCATAATCAGCTTGTACAATTCTTTATTAAAAGGATACATAATTCCCTGTCCTGACAGATCACTTAAAACAGAGAATATCATAAAGATGTGATTTTTACTGTCCTCTATGGACCAGTAAGTGTCTCACAGAGATAAAATAAAGTGCTATGTAGTTAACTGTGTCCTTTAAATATTTGCTTTGTATATATTCTACTTCCATTTCTGTGTAAGTTAATGTTGTTCCTATAGTATGTCTAGTAACTCCTGCACTTCATTACAATACCTTCTGACTGATTTTTATAGTTTTTGTTCACAACTACTACAGTTGAATTGGCTGCTTTCCATGCTGAAAGTAACATGGATTGAGCAGTACTAAATGTTTCATCTGTCTGCCATACATAAACCCCACAACTTTATATCACCTGGCCTAATCCATTTCCATTTGATATAACAAGGGAGCAAGATATGTTTTGGCATTTGTAAATTGTCATCACATGGATTCACAAGACAAATTCTTGTAACATACAAGTGATTGTGTCATATCAACTTGACTAGTTTACAGGTTTTTCAGAGATTGCATAAGATATGAAGTATTACACACACATATAATAAATTCATGGTTTTTGTTGAATGAATTCAGTTAACTGTGTGTTATGAATGTGTCGGTCAACGTACAGATTGAAAATGAGGAGCACATTCTTTTTCTAACATATACTTTTTTTTTTTTTTTTTTTTTTCCAGGTACGGAAACCCCTCATGGAAAGAAAAAGGAGAGCTCGAATAAATCACAGTCTCAATGAACTTAAGAAACTGATCATGAATTCTGAAAATGAGGTAACTTTACCATTTTTCACACAATTTACCATGCTGTTGTTGGTGTCACTCATGGAATCTACAGATGCAGAAAAGCACTAATTATATATTGCTAAAAATATTCACACCAGATTTTCTGCAGAATCTATGCATCCCTTGAACAAGCAGTAGTTCTAATATGTTTTTAACAGACAAATACAAATAACATTCTAAAACACACTAATGGATTGTTTTAACATATTTTTTGTTATTGTCTGAAAAGTCATAACATCTCTTCACAACAAAATAATAAGTATTCACCAAGTGACTGAACCCATTATCTTCATTACTACTTGACACTATACGGTTGATACTCTTAGATTATTAACAACTTCTGGACCTTTCCATATTTCAAAGTAAAATGCCTGAAAGAAATAAAGTAGCACAAAAATCTCCAGCAACAATCAGTATCACACTCACAATATCTCTTGACTTTATTTTCTAAATTATGGTACAACTACCTTTCAGCCACTGTGGCAGGAGGAAGTACTCTTAATGTGCCTCCAGATAGGGGACTATCCTCTGATGAGAGAACTGCTTTTCCAGGAGAAGGATCCACCAGTATGCAATGCTTTAATGTACAGATATCTGTGCATCACTTCTTAACAGAATGTGTTTTATATCAAGCCATGACGGCTAAAACCAAGCAACCACTTGACCTGCCCCCCTATTTTAGAAGATGACGAATCAAATATGGTTCATGTTTAGAGATTCTGTGTGATGTCTGGTCTTTTCAGTAGTAACTTAGGCAGGAGATTTTAATGTGTTTCCAGGGTGGTTGCTTCATCTTTTGTCTTCCAGTTGCTCACCCAGGCATAGCCCCCTGTTACACTGTTTTAGATGTTGTGTAGTTATAGTGTGTTGTGTATTTTAATCACAAACTGCCTTGAGGGATACGTTTTTGGTGTTATGTGTAAAAGTGTGAGTGTGGTCGAGAGAGTGTGTCTCATGGTGGCTGAGGATTACATTTTATATTTTTCCACCTGTTGCATATGTTTCTCAAAACAAGAACACATTCGTCTCCCATCAGTTGAGTACAGGTGCTGATAACCTCCCTGTTGAATGCCCTATTCATACCACCATCACCATTACATATTCTACACTCCATACACTTTTGGTTGCTAGGTTTCAGAGCTCATAATAAATAAATTAGAGAATGAATGCCACTTTCTTTCATTTCTCTTATTGACTACATTCTTGCACACAATATTATTGTACTTTGTGATGTCATATTGCTAATGGAAAATAAATACTGATGACTTTTCTTGTACTGATGCCTTTTCACAAAAAAATACAGTTACTGATATAGACCAAAAATTTGTGACCAGACGCCATTTGTAATGTAGGCTGCAGCAGGAGCCAAACCGTATGAGCCACAAACTTTAACAGCTTCAGCATATTAATTAGGAGGCACATGAAAGTATCTCCTATGAAAGAGTTTATATCGCTATGCTTCAGTTTTTGAAATAAATCAAGATAAAAAGTTATGATGCAGCATGTGTTTTGGACCAGGTGGAATTGTTATAAAATTTGAAAATAAGATTTTCCTAATGACAAATACTGCTTCTATTAAAGGAATTTTATTGTTTTATGGATCACTGTTTTTCCATGGACAGTATTTCAAAACAGTTTACGGTTTTGTGATACTTGTGCTGTTGTTGGTCTGGATCCCAAGACTCTCATGCAGATATGAAACTGGTGGGTGCTGAAGGATCATTCTCAATGTGATGAATAATTTTCAATGGCCCTACATGACCAGTGCCAGAAAGGACAGATAAATTATTTTCTCAGCCACCCTAGATAGTGCAAACAGGTCATATATCTTAAATCAAGAAATGAGCTTGCTTTCAGCAAGAGAAATATGCACACAGTCAGTGCAACAACATTTAGGGCATCACAGACTGTCAACACAGTGACTATATGCATCTTCCACCGACACAGCAGCAGAGAGGTACATGCTAACATGCTAGCTCATCAGTTGATATGTAGGTCCAGTCTGTCAATGGATACATACTAAGAACATTTAATTCATAAAGACAGTAATTTTGACAGTGTGGGTTACATTTACGATATGGGAAGGCTGTGGTTGTGCCTTATCTTTGAGACAGCCATGATAGAATCATACTACCAGATTATGCAAGACCACATGTTATACATGTTGTCCTGACTTATCTCAACACAGTGTGTCTTTGTGTTGCTCTGGCAAACACATTTCCAGATAATTCAACCACAAAAAAAGTTTTGTCAATGATTACCAAGAGAATGCTATGCTGCCAGTCGTCAGCCATTACAGTTGATGAATTCTGATACATAGTTGAAGCAGCATGGAATGACATACCCATGTTGGTCATCCAAGCTCAGTTCCACTCAAAACTCTGAACCATTAATACTGGTAGTTGTTTGGTGTGCTAAATTTTACACAATGTATATGCCAAAGTCACCTAAAAATTTAATCATGTATTGTTCCTACTGTACTGAGTACACTCAAAAAGTAGTATTTTGCTATTTACTGTCTTTCCTGGTGTTGCATTTTTTATGCTCAGCAGTTGATTTATACCCGCAATGTCAAGAAATCAAAGAGATGATGATTGCAATCCATTGCAGATATACTTGAGGAGGAAAACCCTTCCTAACAGGGATAGTGATCATATGGTATAAGGCTAGCATTCACATAACTTTCAGTTGCCTTGTTTGTGGGTCTGAACTGCATTTTATGGAACATATTTTACTCTTTCACAAGCAAATGAAATTGGTTGTGAAATAAGTATGTAGTTACCAGTGGAATAATGCTCCTGTTGGAGAAAACTAAGGCAGACAAGCACATCTTTAAAAGATGCTGATAGAAAAGCGGGGACCAGCTGCCTCAATCGTTGTTCTGCCTCCTCACCAAAAATTTTGGCATGCAAACATCTTCGCACTCTAACGTAGAACATTCTAAATTCTTTTACCCAGTCTGCTTTAAGTTAAACTTTCATACTCAGCATCTCCCTCTCACTGCTGCTGTCTATGTATGTCTCTTCCACTGTATTCTCTTTCTCCCATTGATTTATGATATATCCCACTGCCACTGTCTCCACCATACATTGGCAACTCAAAAATTCAGGGGGGCTCAACTTATTTTTTCCCTTGTACCCACTTGTTTAAAATTTCAGTCCAAAATATGCCTTCGCTCCTATAGCTATGTGTTAAAGTTCATCAGTCTGAGATGGTCCAGACCACCCAGATCTATGTATGGTCTCCACTCATCTGTGTTTTTCATTTCCACGGTTTCCTCTTTTGCTCCCACTGCTTCTACCTTCATCCATTTCTCTATTAATGCCACTGTCTCTCACTGACCATCAATATCTCCTCTCTCTTTGGCTCCCACTGCCATTGTCTTCCTCAATCTCTCTTTCTCTTTCACTGCCACTTTATCTCTCCCACCATCAGTGTCTGCTCTGCCTTCCTTTCCTACTCACACTGTATCCTCACGCTTCCACCATCACTGTCTCCCTAATACTCTCTTTCAGCACAAATATGTTTGTACACCAAATTTTTGGTGAGGAAGGCAGACCGAGGATTCCCCACTTTTCTGTCAGATTCCTTTAAAAAAGAACATTATTCAGTAGGAGAATTTTCCTCTGGTTCCCTTCTTCTTCCTGCTACAGCAGGCTGTGTTGCTTATACAAAATGAATTCTGTAGGGCATTAGGAAGTTCTGACAGTTTATTTATACACGTAAGCACTTTTACGCATATAAATAACAAATAAGTAACCGACAGTTAACACAAAATTGTTTGCCTTACATTTTTTAAGGATACTTTGCGTATCAATCACAATTCATCTAAAATGCCTGGGTTATGATTTGTATCTTAAAAGAGGGAAAATGTTATTAGAAATATTTACTTTCCAGTTTTATATAATTTTTGGCAGTCATTTTAAGTTATTTTCAGGCGTGTTAAGATGCTTTTTAGTCCATTTTTTGTCATTTAAGTACCACTTTGGACATATTTGTATAGGTGTGAAGAGACTATTGTACACAGAGAGGGCATCATAAAGTTTTATTGGTGAAAAAATGCTGACTCAAAACATAGTTCATTGATCACAGAACCCTTGTGATGACCCTACAACACTTGCTGTTTGTCCACTAAGTCATTTAAATCAACAATTATGCCTCAGACTGAATGTTATGTGCATAAGTCAGTATATTTGAACCTTCTGATACCAGGAACAGATAATGATATCAAACAAAAATTTCAGGTTTCCCTGAGAACACCATCTTAAGAACCAGTAGTGAAAATTTTAATGATCTGCCATGAATAGAAATTATGGAATTGGCCATTCCCATGATTGGTGCTTTCATATCGAAAAATCAAGGTGTTTCAGGCTTTTCTCAGGAGCTGCCCATGAAGAAATGGTGCTTTTATAAGTCACTTAAAGTAAAACCAAAACTACACCTAATTCAAAAGAACCAATCAACTTACTCAATTTTCTTGGGCTGGAGGAAATGTATGTTTAAATTTTGACCCTGTAGTTTAGGATAGAGACTGTATGCCCATGCCCCCAATAGGTGTACAAATGGTCGCTAGGGCAAGGGCTACCCAAAAAGCTTGACCCCTTATCTCTGTGGTCAGTGGAGCCCTGGATATGGCCCTTGAAAAATCACATTTTTGTGTGTGGCTTTTTGGAACACATTGGTACCATGTTCAAAACAACATTCATTATAATAAATTACACTGAGATTGTTTCCCCCACCCCCTCTGTCACAGTATTTCATATGACAATATTAGAGAAGGAAAGTTGCTACTCATCATATAGTGGAGATGCTGAGTCGCAATAGGCACAACAAAAAGATTCACACAATTATAGCTATCAGCCATTAAGGCCTTTTTCAGCAATAGACACACATACACACACACACACACACACACACACACACACACACACACACACATTCATGCAAACGCAACTTGCACACACGTCTGCAGTCTCACACAACTGAAAACTGAAACCACAACTATCTGTGTGTGTGTGTGTGTGTGTGTGTGTGTGTGTGTGTATCTATTGCTGGCAAAGGCCTTAATGGCCAAAAGCTATAATTGTGTGAATCTTTTTGTTGTGCCTATTGCGACTCAGCATCTCTGCCATATGGTGAGTAGCAACTTTCCTTTTCTAATATTGTTACTTCCATCCCAGGTTTTCCATTGTTTGAATATTTAATATGATACTGTTATATACATGGTACTGAACAAGACTAACCACCAGTCTTCATACAAGTTAACTAAGTAAGGTGCCCTTAACAGATTTGATGGTAAACATGTCCAAGGATTCTCTGCTCTCCCTGCTTCTATAGCAAGTACTTTCCAAGGCAAAGTAAAGTGTTACCATGACAGGAAGAAAACAAGTAAGTCTTTGAGAAAGTAAAGAGAGAGAGATTGATTTTACAGCAATAATTACTTAACACTTTTGTTTACTTATTTGTTTTCATGTTCTCTAAAAAAGGACAATACATTTTGTGACAAACATCGTAGGAAAAACACAAATATATGCTGAGGTGACAAAAGTCCTGGGATACATCCTAATATTGTGTCAGACCTCCTTTTGCCTGATGTAGTGCAGTAACTTGACATGACGTGGAGTCATCAAGTCATTGGAAATCCCCTGCAGTAATTTTGAGTTATGGTGCCTCTATAGCTGTCCTTAATTACAAAAGTGTTGCCAGTGCAGGATACTGTACATGAACTCGCCTCTCAATTATGTCCGTTAAAGGTTCAATGGGATTCATGTTGGGCAACGTGGGTGTTGTCCAGAATGTTCTTCACACCAATTGTGACACAATAGTGTTTGGGAAAATGAAGTCCCTGAATGGCTGAAAATGGTCTCTGGGTAGCTGAACATAACTACGAGGGTTGGAACTTAAATAGTGGCAACTATTTATTAAAAAAAATGGCTCTGAGCACTATGCGACTTAACTTCTGAGGTCATCAGTCGCCTAGAACTTAGAACTACTTAAACCTAACTAACCTAAGGACATCACACACATCCATGCCCGAGGCAGGATTCGAAACTGCGGCCGGAGCGGTCGCTCGGCTCCAGACTGCAGCGCCCAGAACCGCACGGCCACTCCGGCCGGCCTATTTATTCACAACCGATACAAAAGAGTTACATATTTGCACCTGTTACTGTCCTTCAAAGTAGCCACTAGCATTGTGTAGAACCGTTGCCAGCGATGTGGAGGGCGTAGTATATCGTTAGTAGAGCCTGCTCTGTTGATGGTGCAAATGGAGCGGTCTACTACCTGGCAAATCTCTGGAACAGTTCTGAAGAGTATGCTATGAAGTGGTTCCTTCATCTTTGGAGTCAAATCAAAAGTCACAAGGACTTAAGTCCGGGGAGTATGGTGGATGGTACAGTACTTCCCAGTCCCATCGCCTGAACAGAGCAGCCACAGCTTGTGCTGTATGCACCTATGCATTGTCATGCAAAATGATGGGTGAGTTGTGCAGAACCTGTCGCCGCTTCTTTTGCAAAGCTGGTCGCAGGTGATGCTCCAAAAACAAACAGTAATACTGTGCATTGATGGTCTGCCTTGGAGGAATGTAATGCCTGATGCATGTCTGCCACATTTGCCGACCGTCACTGAAGCCTTTTACTCAACGTGCCACTGTTCTGTACGGCAATACCAATTCTCTGCATGCCTCTTGGAGACCTTGATGACACTGTCATGCTGTATGACCTCTGGCACATTCAATCTTGATCCAACACCAACGTTCCTGTTTTGAAAACAAAGTGACATCGTTATGTAAGACCATTCACTCACAAGTGACTGTGTCTCCCTCGACTGTGCACATGCCAGTGACATGGAACAGGTGAGTCCATTTGCTCAGAGGTAACGTAGGTATGTCAACAACGCGTGCTATCAGCAACAAAAGTAGATTCCATTGCATAGTGTCTCCACAGCAGTGTTGCCACTATGTAAGTTACAACCTATGTATTTCCACCCAATGATCAGTTCAGTTGGACCAGAAGACACAGTCCACCCCATGAAAACAGAGCCCATACTTTTATGGAGTCACCATCAGCTTGCACAGTGCCTTGTTGACAACTTGGTTCTATGGCTTTGTGGGGTCTGCACCACACTCGAACCCTACTATCAGCTGTTACCAGCTGTAATTGGGACTCATCTGGTCAGGCCATGGTTTTAAAGTTGTTTAGAGTCCAAGCGATGTGATCAGAAGTCCATGAGAGGTGCTGCAGGCAATTTTGTGCTGTTAGCAAAGGCACTTGCGCCGTCGTCTGCTACCATAGCCCATTAATGACAAATTTCACTGCACAGGCCTAATGGATACATTTATCGTACTTCTCACATTGATGTCTGTGGGTATCTGATGCAGAGTTACTTGTCTGTTAGCATTGACAACACTAAGAAATGCCGCTGCTCTCAGGCGTTATATGAAGGTTGTCGGCCACTGTGTTGACCATGGTGAGAGGGGTATTCTTGACACGGTGGATCTCGAAATATTGAATTTCCTAATGCTTTTCAAAATGGAATGCCATGCATCTAGCTCCAACTACCATTCCATGTTCAAAGTTTGTCAATTCCCTTCGTGTGGCCATAATCATGTCAGAAGCCTTTTCACATGAATCATCTGTGTACAAATTACAGCTCTGCCAATGCACTGCCCATTTATATTTTGCGTATGTGATACTACTGATACTTCATATATTCGTATCAGTATCCGATGACTTTTGTCACCTCAGTGTATGTTCTGTATTGAGGACAAACAGGTGTCTTGAAAATTCATAGGCATGAGTTCATGAAATGACAACACTTTGACCTGTGAAGGAGACCAATGACATTTGCAATGGGATAATGATAATGATACAAGTCAGTATTCTGCTCACAAATTAATTTATTAAAATTCATGACTGCTTTTAGTTTTGCTGTCATAATCAAATCCAACGAGCACAGCAGTGACACACAGACACATATCCGATACATAAATTTATCAGATGTTGAAAATACTGCCACATTTGTAAGGCTCTTTCATTTAAAACATGACCAGTTTCAGGCTCCTATACGCTGATCTTCAGGTGTCTGTGCTCTACACTCAGTGGTAGCACACTGCATCTTGTACTCATCCATCGTGGCAATTGGGGTCACAGCACCAAGTTACAACACCTGAAGATGGGCATATAAGAACTTGAAACCAGTCATGTTCTAAATAAAAGAACCTTACTGCTGTAGCGGTATTTTCAACCTCTGGTGTAATGCTCAGTTGCAGATGTTCCTCTGACACGATTGTTTGGCACAAATTTTTATTTTGAGTAGTTGCCTGTGTACTGCCGCTGTACTCATTTGATCTGATGACTGCAAAGCCAAAATCTGTCATAAATTTCAAAATACTAATATGTGACAAAGACACTGGATACCTATAGTTAAATTAGTGGGTATGTATGTGCATCTACTTTTTCCCTTGGTCATGGTTTTTGATTGCAATATACAAATTTTTGGAAGGTTTCATTATCTATCAAAAGAGTAAAAAATATTGCATTAAATGCACTTTGAACAAACAAGCAAGGAAGTTTAATATGTTGTACGACAGACTTATACTGTTCAGTCTTCACCCCTACATGTGAAATTTCAATTTCTCAAAAACTGCCATGTCATGAGTCTGATATGTGTAAATAATATTTCATTGTTCTTGTCTGTTCTAATGAATCTATCTGATGCAAAGTAGATCCTGCATTATGACTTATGATGCCTATTTTTGCAAACATGGAAGTGTACTAACGTGAACTCTTTGAAAGAAATTATCTTCAAATGCCTCTCCTCCACTCTCCCGAGACTAAAATTCTGAAGCTCACTGAAGTCGTTTACTCATTGCCTCTCCTTGTGCTTAGCATTTGAGGTTGAGAAACAACAGGAAGCAACAAAAAAAAAAAAAAATCTGGTAATAGCCTATTCATCGACAGCTTAGCTCTGTTCTTCAAATACCTTATATTATTTGAAAATTAGTTCACTGTCCTGAAATTAAAAATAAGGGTTGCTTCTACTACATCTGTTGCTCCATACTGTGAATGAACAGCTTCTGTGCTACTAGTGATGCACGAGGCTAAAAATCATGCTAAATCTTGTCACTGAGATATTGTGCCACCCATTCATCATTTTCGATAGATTCTGTCATTGAGTAGAACCTTCAGGGAGTGGTAACAACTCAAGGCATACATCAAAACAAGGTAGAGCAGTTATCAAAAACTAATTATACACAACATTTCATAAGTTTTTATACATGGTATAAATGAAAGTAATAAACTTATCATGAAAGTCACTGGTTGAAATTTCCTGGCAGATTAAAATTGTGCAACAGACTAGGACTTGAACTTGGGATCTTACCTAGGTGACACTCTTACTGACTGAGATAATCAGGCAAGACCCATGACCTGTCCTTGCAGCTTCACTCATCTCAGTACCTTTTCTCCTTCCTTTCAGATTTCACAGATGGTCTCCTGCATACATTGTGGATCTAGTAGTCCTGGAATAAATGACATTCTCTAAATGTGCAGTGTTATGAAACTGGTTGACAGATTAAATAGGAAGGTTGGAGAAAGGTGCTGGTTGAAGTGGAGTAGTGAGAGTAGGTCACAAATTGTACCTGGTTAGCTCTGTCAGCACTTCCTGGAAAATGGAATGTTTTAAGCTCAAGTCTTGATCCAGTGCACAGTTTTAATCTGTCAATAAATTCCATAACAGTGCACACTCAACTGCAGAGTGAAAGATAATCCCAGCAGTTAAAAATAAATAAATAAATAAATAAACACCTGCTGCTTCCTCAGTCATAGCAACCATTGTTTATCTACTACCATTTACTTAATATTTGTCAATAATCTAGCAACATGCTGTAATAAGATTGTGTTTTTATAACAAGTATTGTTACTTATACTTGCCTTGTGACTAATATGAATTTTCAGTCTTTCAGTCTACCTAACCAGATAATTTCTGAGAGGACCTACTAATAAAATGTGTTTGTAACTTATTCAGAAATACTAGTGATTTACAATCATTGCTTCATTTACATTCACAGTTTACTGACAACTTTTTCACCAGGACACAGGACTCATGCTGAATTATGGATGAGGAAGGATGAATCATATAGCATTATTTTTGTGCATTGGTTTGTGGTTGTATTCATCACAGTTGATTTTAAAATTATTATTATTATTGTTATTATCAGCCAAAAATAAAAACAGAAAGTACGGTAAGTCCCATGCTTAGGAAGTGAGGTTGGAGAAAGATGAAGGAATCCTTCATTGGTGTTCTTAGCAAGGTTCTCGTGGAGATGGTTTGCTGTTGCCTTCCTCCTCCTTCTTATGAAGAATCCAATTTACACTTGTATAGGGTGGAGGACTGTGATGAGTGGTACTGCATTGTTGTGGTTTTGTGAGTAAAAGAAAGGGAGAAGATTAAGTTTGGCGCCGGCAAATGGCTTAGCCTTTCTTAAGAGCAGCAAAGGGATTGGTTAGTGAGGGATAGATAGATATCAACCACGTCACTTGTCATTTGTTCTTGTTCTGTGAGATATGGTGGAGGGATTGTGAACATAAGCTAAGGTACTGGCACATTGTCTGGTGATCTGGAAATTAACGCCACCAGGAAATTAACGCCACCTTCTATTCTTCCTTACCTGCCAGTGAAATTCAGATGATGAGAATTAATTTTACCACCAGAATCTTAACTGTCTGCTTGCAGTACAAGTGCCATTGTGCAAGTATGCAGTATTGATTTCAATTAGAAATTTGCTTGGTCAAAAGTGTCATTAAGATGTAAATACACTTGAAAGATAATTGGGTTGTTTAAATAAGAACCTGTAGGATGTGTAGCTATCTATTTCACAATTTTCTTATTACTTACTTTGATCAATAAATTTCTCAATCAATTTTTACTCTAAATGTCATTCCATAGGACAATAATGAGCAAAATCATTCAACACAAGTTGACACTTTTTTCAAATCACACAGCAGGCAACACACAAGTGGAAAAGCTGATGAACTTACCCAATTGAAGTGAACACTGGCATCAAACACCAATAATTCCTGGAACATTAACAGCTGGACAATCATGTGTATGTGTTTTGTTTACATGTCTAGGAAAGAAGTCACTTTTTTCTTTTCCCTGTAGTAACAGCAAAGAGTTGCACTCCTAGTTGTCCACGACACATTTTCCTAGACTGATTCCCTAATGATTTTAATACACTATATGGCATTCCTCTTGCAGTCACATAAGACTGGTCTGATCATGAAAGAACTTGTTTATGCACTAATGCAAAAATGTCTTGTAGTGGGTACATTTTTTTGGTCATGTTCTGTTTTTAAATGAGATTATCAAATGTAACATCTGCTTTTCTTCATTTTGTTGTAGAAATTAAAGGCTACTAAGCTTGAGAAGGCAGATATTTTGGAGATGACAGTGAAACACCTACAGGAACTTCATGGAAAACATTCACAGTTGAACAGGTCAAGTGCTCCAGAAGAATATACAGAAATATATGAGAAAAATCCAGTGCTCAGATCTGAAAGGACTGTGACCCCTGTTTTGCATGTTCTGCATATCACAGGCACAAATAATACACATTTTTCTCAGTCCACACATAATACACAGAAAGTACAACAAAATCCATTGACTGGATGTGAAGATTTTGGTAGGGACATTACTTCAGAAACATGTGTGGAAACGAAAGACAGATTCTATATTGGTTTCTGGGAATGTGTAAAAGAAGTGAACAAAGCAATTAACAATGTACAACCTAGTTTAAAAAACAGATTATCAGAGCACCTGCAAAGGCACCTCCAAAATCTGCAGAAGAAAAGTGATTCACAGAAACTACAGAAAGAAATGTGGAGGCCTTGGTAACAAGAATGAACTGTAAATCTACAAAATAATAGAGTATGTCGAAGGTGGCATGGTAAATTATGATATCATTTTTCTGTCCATACTGATCAGAGTGATTTTATTTATGTCTTTCCAAACTGACACAATAAAATCACAAAGCAGGAGATTTTTTACTTATTTTGTACATATATTGGTAATGATTTTTTAGCTGACTCAGTGGTATTTTAGAATTATTTCTGTCTCTGTACTACTCTTCTGAATTTCTGATATTTTCATTGTTTCTCCCTTGTTTTTTGATTTCTCTCTTTATTTTCTTTGGTAATTGCTCCTCTTGTTACAACTGCTTTTTATCTTGATCTATAGTAATGATTAATGAGGACCACTACATCTGTATTTATACAACAATTGTTATGTCATGACCAGTTACATTCTTTTAGAACATCAACAAATGTTGTATAAATATGTCTGTGGTAGTTCCCATTAATCATTAATATTAGTATCAATCACATGTGGAACTCAACAAGATCTAGATTATGTTAATCAGTTACCATAATTACTGTATCCTACCATATTTCTTTCTTATGATTCTGTTGTAAGTTCTTCCAACTCAGTTATCATAATTAACTTTTTGTCAGTTCCTTGGATTCTTCTACCTCTGGTTGTTGCTCCTCAGCCCTCCTCCATTCCACCCCCTCCCAACTTTCCATCTCTTTTCTTATTTGAAACAGTAGTTTAATTATTCTGGAATCTCCCAGAAATCCTGATACTATATTTCAACATATTGTACTCTAACCCCATTTCTATCACACCCTCTCCATATGGAAATTTGCTCAAAATTTGTCATACTGTCATGTAGGTGGAACAGTTCTTATATCAGCTACATGACATTCACTAAAGTGATTGATACTTTGCAACAAATATCCTCATTTGCAGAAATATCAAATAGCAAAAGAATTTAAATGAGACAACTGAATAGTTCTCAACTTCTTTTTACAGATACAATTTAAACCTTATTGTCTGTGGACAAATAAAGAATTATTTTTGCATTGTGGGTATACAGGGTGGTCAGAAACAGTGTGAAAAGCTTGTAAGGATGTTGCAGGGGAGATGGTGCTGAGAAATGATTGTTAAAAAAAAATTGACACCTTGTGCCATTTCCGAGTTGCTTAGCATTTAAGTTAGCCAATCAGGTCATCACATGCACAAATTCAAGCGGACTGCCAGATACAGTGTCATCAAACTTGTTCTTCATTTGCGTTCCTCAAACAAAGCAAATGTAGCTTTTTCTCACCTAGCTTAACTTTATCACTTGCCAAAAAGGCTCATTTTAATGAGTAATGAGCATTTGAACAAGTGTAACTCACAGACTCATAGATGTCTGTGTATTACCATATTTTAGCATGTGCAAGTGTTTGAATTTGTGCACACAATGACCTGACTGGCTAACTTCAATGCTAAATACCGTATTTACTCGAATCTAAGCTGCACTTTTTTTCCGATTTTTGTAATGCAAAAAAACCGCTTGCGGCTTAGAATCGAGTGCAAAGTAAGTGGAAGTTCTGAAAAATGTTAGTAGGTGCTGCCACAACTAACTTCTGCCGTCGAAAATATGTAGCGCTACACAGGCATGCTTTGCATGCATAAAGATAAATACTGGCGCTAAAACCTCTGCGTCAGTAAAAAAATTACAAAAAAAAAGTGGAAGACAAGCTTTTTTCTCTGCCCCAAGTTTCAACCACTGCATTTTCATACATTATCCAACAAAGTAAATACAAATTCCGTATTGTTCATCTTCGAATGTAGCAGCATTTCAATGTACTACGAAAATCCGACTGGCAAGACTGTTTGGGATGTTTGTCAATATGGCCAACTCTACGTTCTGAATTTTTTGCTCCCTGTGAGAAGAGATGGTTGCTAATAGGAACTTTTATGAATTGTGAATCACATGCAGTATTCTCTTCACCATAAGAATAATATGAATATAAACATTTTGCCATGTATTCTTTTGTGTTTGCTGCTGTCTCATTTAAATCCTGTCTGCCTAATAAACCACGAAACTAGTCTGAGACAACAGCAAACGCGGAAGAATATACATATCATGTCATGTTTATATTCGTATTATTCTTATGCCTAATAGTGATACAGTCAGAAATGAAGCATGGCAATTGACTAGATTTTTAATTCTAAGATGACTCTAATTTCTGCGCAGAATGTAATGTACAAAAGAGGCATCTGCAAAGATTTTCAAACAGAGAAAAATTTTAGCTAAACTCTCGTTCAGAACATCTTCTATCATACGCAGTCTATTATTTGGTTCTTGTTGATCATTATCAAAGAAAACAGCAGAGTAAGTAACAGCAAATAGCAGTCTCTTGCCATTGTTTTGCTAATGAGACAATTCCTCTTTTTTTTAAATTGTAAGCGGCGATAGGGCGCACAAAAGCAAGCCATGCCGCGAGCGGTGACAGGTCGTAAACACACATCATCAGAATGCGACAAACAATGCATGACACAGTACAATAATGCATTTTCAGCTAGAGTGACGTAAACACCCATAACAAAGAGAACGGCACTTATCAGATCAAAGAAAAATAAGCAATCAATTCAAACCAGACGAAGCACGTGAAAACAGAAGGGAACCCGTATAAATACGGATGGAGTGCCTGACGCATAGCAATGGCTACCTGGTAAAGCTTAACTGCTAAGCTTACGACTCGAACCAAACTACTGTAGCTGTATCGTCATTCATTTGACCTAAATTGTGTCTGATATTACAATGAACTAGCTTTGTTTCGATTTGGAGGTGCGGCCTTAAACTTTTCTCTTCCCATGAATTTCGAGTCTCAAATTTCAGGTGCGGCTTAGATTCAGGAAAATTTTTTTTCCTTGATTTCGAGTCTCATTTTTCAGGTGTGGCTTAGATTCGAGTAAATACGGTAACTTGGAAATGGTGCAATGTATCAATTTTTTTCTTAACAATTATTTCTCAGCAGAACCTCACCAGCAACATCAATACAAGATTTTCAGACTGACTTCTCAGTATAGTACAATTATGGCACAATACAAGGGGGAAGTGAAAATAATACATCTCAGTTATTTATAAACAATGTGGTACAAATGAGAAGATAATCTTCTCCTCTCAAAGGAATTATTTAATTCTATATATAGACATACTAAGCCAATAACTCCTTCAGTGTCTCTTCAAAATTCAAAAATCTGTTCTACAAATTGAATCCCAAATAGTAGGGGTAAATATCTATAATTTTTATGTTATGCATTGTAAAGTGAAAGTCACAATATTTTCTAGTGTTGTAAATATGTACATCATTGCCTAAACTATTGTATTATGCATATTAAGATTAACTGCATATTTTTATAAATATATAGTGATGGACATGTAAGTGATTTTTCCTCCAATATGTACTGCCAGGAAAAAACATGGAAATCACACGATGTTCCGATGATGTATGATGCTATCATAAACAGTTTACCTGATACAATTAAGACACAATGTACTGTTGCAGCCTTTGTATCATCCTTTTCACCATATGAGTCTTCCATATGTGATTCAGCTGCATTAAACATTAAATTACAAATAATTTTAATGAACATTTTGGTATTGTTTGAGTAATTTGTTTTTCAGAGAATGTAATATGATGTAAACAAATAAAATTAAAATTATGTGGTAAAACCAATGGTCTATTATTTATATTTTTGAACTTTCATCCACTAACTATCTTATGATTGTTGCACATTTGATATTATCCTAATGGATGTACCCAGTTTAATATGTGTGGTCAAAAATACCCAAATTTTACTCAGCTATGTCACTTGAAAGAACCATCAGTACCACTTTTAAACATAAGTTTAATGTAAAAATGCAGTATTTGTAGTTCTGCACAAATATCGGGATACACTGTTACCCAGGGCATCTCTAGATACATCTTCACTGGTCATCGGGACTCTACTAAAAGTGGAAATTATCACTGAAGACGGTTCTACTCTAGTCAGTGAGATTCCATGCTGAAGACATATGTGGAGATGCCCCAGGTAGTGGTGGGATACCAACCTGACCATTGCCTGCCATATGGCCCAACAACCAGGAGTAATGGTGGGGTTCCATTTATTTTCATAGTAGGACTCCTCTGGTTGTCATCCGTGGCTCCCTTGCATCACTGTGGTGTTGTTGTTGTTGTTGTTGTGGTCTTCAGTCCTGAGACTGGTTTGATGCAGCTCTCCATGCTACTCTATCCTGTGCAAGCTTCTTCATCTCCCAGTACCTACTGCAACCTACATCCTTCTGAATCTGCTTAGTGTATTCATCTCTTGGTCTCCCTCTACGATTTTTACCCTCCACGCTGCCCTCCAATACTAAATTGGTGATCCCTTGATGCCTCAGAACATGTCCTACCAACCGATCCCTTCTTCTGGTCAAGTTGTGCCACAAACTTCTCTTCTCCCCAATCCTATTCAATACTTCCTCATTAGTTATGTGATCTACCCATCTAATCTTCAGCATTCTTCTGTAGCACCACATTTCGAAAGCTTCTATTCTCTTCTTGTCCAAACTATTTATCGTCCATGTTTCACTTCCATACATGGCTACACTCCATACGAATACTTTCAGAAATGACTTCCTGACACTTAAATCAATACTGGATGTTAACAAATTTCTATTCTTCAGAAACGCTTTCCTTGCCATTGCCAGCCTACATTTTATATCCTCTCTACTTCGACCATCATCAGTTATTTTGCTCCCCAAATAGCAAAACTCCTTTACTACTTTAAGTGCCTCATTTCCTAATCTAATTCCCTCAACATCACCCGACTTAATTAGACTACATTCCATTATCCTTGTTTTGCTTTTGTTGATGTTCATCTTATATCCTCCTTTCAAGACACTGTCCATTCCATTCAACTGCTCTTCCAAGTCCTTTGCTGTCTCTGACAGAATTACAATATCATCGGCGAACCTAAAAGTTTTTATTTCTTCTCCATGAATATTAATACCTACTCCGAATTTTTCTTTTGTTTCCTTTACTGCTTGCTCAATATACAGATTGAACAACATCGGGGAGAGGCTACAACCCTGTCTTACTCCCTTCCCAACCACTGCTTCCCTTTCATGTCCCTCGACTCTTATAACTGCCATCTGGTTTCTGTACAAATTGTAAATAGCCTTTTGCTCCCTGTATTTTACCCCTGCCACCTTTAGAATTTGAAAGAGAGTATTCCAGTCAACATTGTCAAAAGCTTTCTCTAAGTCTACAAATGCTAGAAACGTAGGTTTGCCTTTCCTTAATCTTTCTTCTAAGATAAGTCGTAAGGTCAGTATTGCCTCACGTGTTCCAGTGTTTCTACGGAATCCAAACTGATCTTCCCCGAGGTTGTCTTCTACTAGTTTTTCCATTCGTCTGTAAAGAATTCGTGTTAGTATTTTGCAGCTGTGACTTATTAAGCTGATAGTTCGGTAATTTTCACATCTGTCAACACCTGCTTTCTTTGGGATTGGAATTATTATATTCTTCTTGAAGTCTGAGGGTATTTCGCCTGTTTCATACATCTTGCTCACCAGATGGTAGAGTTTTGTCAGGACTGGCTCTCCCACGGCCGTCAGTAGTTCCAATGGAATATTGTCTACTCCGGGGGCCTTGTTTCGACTCAGGTCTTTCAGTGCTCTGTCAAACTCTTCACGCAGTATCATATCTCCCATTTCATCTTCATCTACATCCTCTTCCATTTCCATAATATTGTCCTCAAGTACATCGCCCTTGTATATACCCTCTATATACTCCTTCCACCTTTCTGCCTTCCCTTCTTTGCTTAGAACTGGGTTTCCATCTGAGCTCTTGATATTCATACAAGTCGTTCTCTTATCTCCAAAGGTCTCTTTAATTTTCCTGTAGGCGGTATCTATCTTACCCCTAGTGAGATAGGCCTCTACATCCTTACATTTGTCCTCTAGCCATCCCTGCTTAGCTATTTTGCACTTCCTGTCGATCTCATTTTTGAGACGTTTGTATTCCTTTTTGCCTGTTTCACTTACTGCATTTTTATATTTTCTCCTTTCATCAATTAAATTCAATATTTCTTCTGTTACCCAAGGCTTTCTACTAGCCCTCGTCTTTTTACCTACTTGATCCTCTGCTGCCTTCACTACTTCATCCCTCAAAGCTACCCATTCTTCTTCTACTGTATTTATTTCCCCCATTCCTGTCAATTGCTCCCTTATGCTCTCCCTGAATCTCTGTACAACCTCTGGTTCTTTTAGTTTATCCAGGTCCCATCTCCTTAAATTCCCACCTTTTTGCAGTTTCTTCAGTTTTAATCTACAGGTCATAACCAATAGATTGTGGTCAGAGTCCACATCTGCCCCTGGAAATGTCTTACAATTTAAAACCTGGTTCCTAAATCTCTGTCTTACCATTATATAATCTATCTGATACCTTTTAGTATCTCCAGGTTTCTTCCATGTATACAACCTTCTTTCATGATTCTTAAACCAAGTGTTAGTTATGATTATGTTGTGCTCTGTGCAAAATTCGACCAGGCAGCTTCCTCTTTCATTTCTGTCCCCCAGTCCATATTCACCTACTATGTTTCCTTCTCTCCCTTTTCCTACACTCGAATTCCAGTCACCCATGACTATTAAATTTTCGTCTCCCTTCATAATCTGAATAATTTCTTTTATTTCATCATACATTTCTTCAATTTCTTCGTCATCTGCAGAGCTAGTTGGCATATAAACCTGTACTACTGTAGTAGGCGTGGGCTTTGTGTCTATCTTGGCCACAATAATGCGTTCACTATGCTGTTTGTAGTAGCTTACCTGCATTCCTATTTTCCTATTCATTATTAAACCTACTCCTGCATTACCCCTATTTGATTTTGTGTTTATAACCCTGTAGTCACCTGACCAGATGTCTTGTTCCTCCTGCCACTGAACTTCACTAATTCCCACTATATCTAACTTCAACCTATCCATTTCCCTTTTTAAATTTTCTAACCTACCTGCCCGATTAAGGGATCTGACATTCCACGCTCCGATCCGTAGAACGCCAGTTTTCTTTCTCCTGATAACGACATCCTCTTGAGTAGTCCCCGCCCGGAGATCCGAATGGGGGACTATTTTACCTCCGGAATATTTTACCCAACAGGATGCCATCATCATGTAATCATACAGTAAAGCTGCATGCCCTCGGGAAAAATTACGGCTGTAGTTTCCCCTTGCTTTCAGCCGTTCGCAGTACCAGCACAGCAAGGCCGTTTTGGTTATTGTTACAAGGCCAGATCAGTCAATCATCCAGACTGTTGCCCTTGCAACTACTGAAAAGGCTGCTGCCCCTCTTCAGGAACCACACGTTTGTCTGGCCTCTCAACAGATACCCCTCCGTTGTGGTTGCACCTACGGTACGGCTATCTGTATCGCTGAGGCACGCAAGCCTCCCCACCAACGGCAAGGTCCATGGTTCATGGGGGGGGATCACTGTGGTATGTCAATGATATTTCATGTCCCGATTTGTTGCCCTTTATAGCAAGCCATCCTGGGTTTATTTTTCGGTGAGATAATGCCCACCTGCACAGGGCAAGAGTTTCTACTGCTTGTCTTCATGTGTGCCAAACCTTACCTTGACCAGTAGATGTCACCACATCTCTCCCCAGTTAAGAACATTTGGAGCATTATTGGCAGTGCTCTCCAACCAGCTCAGGATTTTAATAATCTAACAACTCTATCGATCAGTGCCAAGCTGAATATCAGCTTGCATATGGGCCAGAGGTGGACAAACAAATTATTGACTTGCTCAATTTGTGAAGCTCTTTCTCTTGAATAAGTCATCCAATTTTATGAAATTGTAATCATTTGTTTGTTTGTACACGTACATCTCATCTATTGATTCCCATCCCATTTGGACAATTCTTTCAAGGTGCATCATTTTTCTTCTTCTTCTTTCTTTCTTAGAGTGTATTTGGAAGCTACAGACTAGGTAACCACCACTCTTGAACTTTGACAGATACAAATTTACATTTAATACAGGGTGTACTCTTGCTTCTCAATTCATATTACTACTGACTGCCGAACAACACACAACAATACATGTACACCCTGTAGCTCCATAGAAACATTCATGAAAGTCGAAAACCTACAACTTGCAAAGTACAAAGGACTAAAACTAAGAATATATTTGAACTTTTCCAATATTAACATGAGGATGCTGTTCAGTAACATCATTTGGAAATCCCAGGAATGGCACAGATGCACCTAGAGAGATACAAGTTAGCATCATATTACTGTAGTGTAACATGCCACTTTCAATTCAAAGCCAAATCATCATTGACTACAGATGCTTATCAATTTGCTGAATTTTAAAAGTGAACATGTTCAAATTCAATAATTTTTGTATCTGGTAGTTAACTCGTTTTATGTGTTGGCTTTGGTGTATGAGTGTTGTCTCTGGATTCACCTGTCTGAAGGAAATGAAATTTCACTTGTTCACTGACTATGAAATAGTAATTGAACACACTTTTAACTTCTGTATTCTTGAACATTTAAAATAAATGGTTGTCAAAATAATTTCCATTTGCTCTCTTGAGTTACAAACACCAACTCAGTTTGAGACATGTCTACTCTTTACAAATGACATCCCATGATTCTCTGTCAGCTACTCCTCCCACCAACCAAAAAAGGATACTTACATTTGTAGGTAATGACAGTATTTAAATTCAGTTATAACTATATTGCTTATGTAAAGATAACAAAATTCTTTGGAAATGTTATAAATAACTTATTTAAATTTGCAGTTATGTTTCTCTTCTCATCGACTGTAAACAGTCACACATAAAATATGTTTATGTACAAATAGTACTGGATACAATTACTGCCTTTCAAATTAATCAATGCCCATGGATATCATATAATTCATAATGTGCATTAATCTTGATTACATCATAATACTCTCCTAGAATTCCACACAAACATTTATGATTGGGATACTATTAGCACAGTGATGCAATCAAGCAGGGATTAGTGAAGTTTAGGAAAACATAATTTTTTCCATAGTGCAGAGTTACACATATTTACAGTGAGTATACTCTTTCTCATCTGGTCTTGACTTACAATCTGTTTTTCTTATAACTTCCTTACTAACAGATGTGATCAGTAATCCATATCTTGCTGTACTTCCTTTTATCACAACTACACTGTACTGTCTGTCAGCTTAAGTACAGTAGAGGAAGTACTTCACCTTATTGTGTTCCTCAAATTCCCCATCAAAATACATTCCTGGGATTACTACACAGAAACAGTTCCTTTATCACATGACACGAGAAACACATTAGGAAATGGGCAACTGAACAGGTAGTGTTAAAACTGGCAGAGAAACAAATCAAAGGATTTGAGGCGAGATTGCAAACTGAAGGGTTTGAAGTGAGATTTCTTAACAGTAAACAACTTAATCTACAGCCAGACAAGTATCATTAGCAACATGTATTAACTAAAACAAGCTAATGTATAAATTTAGGTACTAACATCATTAATTTTGAGTATTGTTTAGTTGTTAAACTGTTTATAATGTAACCGATAACTTTGGTCTGTCCAACACAGCATTTAAGACTAACCATAATTTTAGTGGAAAATTCAAAATTTTGCTCTACAGCATACCATTAGATTTACAGTAGTTATGTACCACAGTTCCAATAAGGGTATAGTGTTGTAATGCAATCAAGCCAAAAATATAATAGGAAACATACGATGCCAGTGGGTACTGATCTTCTCAGTTGGATAAGAATAATTTCTAAACATACAGATTCTTAAAAATGATTTATTCCATACTTAAATATTTATATCCTGCATATTTAAAATAATGTTGAAGCATTTCGCTTAAATTCATCTAAATCTATTTAAATAATTGTCTCAAAGTTATACCAATGATTATTATCAATAGCATTTTAAACACTTTTCTACATAACATCGCTGTTATTGTTCCTACAGAGACTTGGAGGAATGTGTTGTGGAATGGACACTCTTGGTAGAAGAGTTCTTGCAAAGAGAATTGATACTGTTTTGTAGTATCGCTAAAGGTGAAAGTATTATACATTAAGTCTGGGAAACTAAAGAATATATCTTTTTCACATGGCAGGAACTGTGTTTATTCGTATAACCATTGGAAGTTACCTAAATGACAATGCTTTGACCATTTAATATTTCTTGGTATAAAAGGTGATGACTGGGGATCAGCAACATGGAAGACAACAAGACTGACAGAGAACAAACAAGATAAGTACTAATTTAGAACAATAGATGTGATGTGGGACTCAGTACAAACTACATACAAAATAAAGATCAGTTGTTTGAAGATAGATCATTGAACAGGCAGTAGTGAAAATCCCAACACACCTCATGGTGTCCTCCAGGTAATTACATTGTACAAAGAATGTTAATCAGAGAAAGGAAACTAAAATTTACTATAAATGCAAAAGCCAATGAAATGGAAACAAAATGGAAAAATAGTCAAAACCTGTGAACAATATAACTGGAGAACAAAGAGGACTTACGGTACATATTGTGCATTGTTGTACTTCACAGCAATGTTAAATAGTGTGTTCACGTGTTTTCACTTTTTTAGCAATGTTTTTATTTTCAGAATGCGATGTTCATTGATTTACTTCTTGTGATGTTGCACTCACAATATAGACTAGGCCTATATATTTGTGATTCCCCTTCCAACTGTGTACTGAGTGAGGTGGCTACTCCAGTCTTAATATATTCCAGTCACATTTGGGAGGACCAGGTTTATTTCCCGTCTGGCCATTGAGACTTGGGTTTTTGATGGTTTCCTGAAGTTGCTAAGGTAAATGTTGGGATGGTTCCTTTGATTAGGCCATGGCCAACTTCCTGCCATATCTTCACCTAATCCTATTCTACTTTGTTAATATGTTATAAATAAGAGAGTAAGTCAATTATTATCCACAATTTAGTTATATTTTTGTTTATTTTAGTAGCACTGTTGTTTTACATTGATGACGCATGCTTTGTTTATTTGTTGTTATATCTTTGCAATTTTCAAGCTGCTAGGTTAGTTTCGTTATCACTGCCTTGCTGCTAATCATGGCTACTCCGCTGCCTATTTGCGCCAAAGAAGAGCAATTTTCAGTTCTCCATTTTTTGTGGTCGGAAGGCGTATCGGGCCGCAATTCATTGAAGACTTTCAGTACAGTATGAGAACAGTGTTTTGCCACAACGAAGTGTCTATGAATGGATTGAAAAATTCTGAAATGGTCGCACAAGTGTTATGCATGATGAAGGAGCCGGACGACCATTTACTGCCACAAATGAAAAAAATCATTGAGCGTTCAAGTGAAATGATTCTCTTAGACAGATGATTAACTATTGACGAAGTGACATATTGTCTGCAAATTAGTCACAGTTCTGCCTATGTAATCATTCACAACAGACTTGGGTTTCGTACAGTTTGTGCAAGATGGGTCCCAAAACAACTCACACAGTTGCATAAACAAATGCGCTTAAACCTCTGCAAAAAAGTTTGGATCGCTATGGTAACGAAGGGGACAACTTCTTAGACAGGATCATTACTGGTGATGAAAGATGGATCCATCATTACGAGCCAGAGAGTAAACAGCAGAGTATGGAATGGAAACATCCAAATTCACCATGCAAGAAAAAGTTCAAGACTTAACCGTCTGCAGGAAATCTGATGCTTACAGTTTTTTGGGATGCACAAGGTCCAGTACCAGAACATTATGGGGAAAGGGGCTCAACAATAAACAGTGTACATTACAGTGAGATGCTTACTGTCAGGCTAAAGCTTGCAATTCAAAGCAAACGCCAAGGATTGCTGTCAAAAGATGTTGTGTTGTTGCACGACAATGCCCGTGTCAACATACTGATGCCCACAATGCTGAAGCACTCCAGAAACCCAAATTTGATGTACTGGATCATCCTCCATATAGTCCCGATCTTACCCCTTCTGATTATCACTTGTTCAGTCAACTCAAACAGGCATTAAGGGGCCATTGATTTGTCTTGGACGAAGCAGTGAAAGAAGCGATTCATTCTTGGCTCGCAGCTCGACTGAGAATCATTTTTTATGAAGGCATGAGGAAGCTTGTACAACGATGGACCAAGTGCATTGAAACACAAGGAGACTATGTCGAAAAATGATGTTCTTGTAAGTTTCCTATTTGATTACAATAAAATTTTGTAATTACTTTGTGGATAGTAATTGACTTACCCTCTATTATTTTTGTAATGTATCTGACATATCCAATACTATTGAACTAAAGCTCTATGCAAGAATAAATAAATCAATAATTAAAATAAACAGATTTTGTGCCAAGAGTTGGCACCAGTCTTCAATAGTCTCACTGAAGCAGAGAAGTCAAACAGTCATGTGAGAGGATGAGGGTTAGGAGTAAGTTACTACTGGGCAGTCAAATGGCATGGTTATTTCTCTCTCTCCACTGCAGTGGCTCGTAGTGGTGTATGAGCTTGCCAGTGTTCAGACGTTTTGGAGAGAGAACAGAGAAATAATTCTTTGTGCTGGTAACGAGTTATGGCTGGGCACTTGTGTGGTACAGAGGGTGTGCTCGACTGGTGGTGGCCACACTGTTGTTTATATGAAATATCTGTGTTTCAGAAGTGACTGCGATAAGGAGAGTAACTTCTTCTGAGTGAAGGTGGAATGGGATCTACACATAATGGCATGAATGCTAAGTACGTTTGTCACTGAGTGGAGCCTTCATTGAAGTGGATGTGTTCAGTGTTGTGTGATGGGTGTCTTGCTCCAGACAGGTGTGTGTTGCTAGTGAACTCAATGCAAATCCATATGTCCAAGGTTCATTCTGTGTCTTGAGTACTGGTGCCATTGAAGGTGTGTCTGTAGGACAGTTGGAGTGTGGACATTTTTCCTACATGGATGCCACCTTGTTATGTTGGAATTATGATCTTTTGATGTGACTGTTTTCATAAGTGTTCTCACAGTGGCAAGGAGTTTGTGGGTTATGATTTTCGCTGAAGGTATTTAGTGTGAAAGATGTCTAGTGGCTGTGTATAAACCAATTATTCTGAACTGTTCCTGAAATACTTGTCTTTCAGGGTAACTCTACACTTAAGTATGTAAATAATCTTGTTGGTGTGAATAAGGGACATGTCTATGGACCAGATTTCCTGTTGGTGGATGACCAAGAGTAATAATTGCCAACCTGTTCAACTGCCAAGACAAAGTTCAAGTAATTCTCAGTAAGAAGCAGATAAGAAGGACTGACAAGGTTTAAAGCTTTACATACTGTTTTTAAATTTCCTGTGAACGACAGCATAAACTGTATATGATTGACTCAACTTGTTTTGTTAAAAAGGAAATCTGACAACTCCTTGTGAAGGTATCCTTGCTTAGTGGAGAACATTAGAGTTTAGCCGAGTTTCTCTTTCTTTTAAATCTTTATTTTAGAGTAAAAGGTATTGCCAATATTTTATGGTAAATGAAAAATAGTAATTTCTCCTAGTGGTGTTGTATTCCAGGGAAAAAGCAGAAACTTTTACAGTTTCAAAAAATAAATAAATACATTTTTGGAACCTTAGTTGTTTTTCTATCCTTTCCCCTAATCCGCCACTCCTGGTAAGGTTTGGTCCCAGTATTGTCACAATGTTGGCAGCAGAGAGCATGGTTGATTAGGTGGGGAGGCTTACAGCCAAGATAAAATAATTATTAAAAAAATTATTTATTGCAATCTGATAGTGTACTGTTGACTGGTCTACAATGCCTGCTGGAGGTGTTAGGGACCAAGCCTATTTGAAGAGAGGTGAGGTGACTAACATGCAACACCCAATAGTATTGAAAATCACAGGAAAGGAGGAGGTAAGCTTGGCTGCTGCTGCTATCTGTACTGATCTGGAAGAAAGTTGGAAAATATTGAAGGATTAGGCAGCGTTCTATTTAAAGATAAAATAGATTAGGCGACTACAAGTTAGATAGGCACATTATGTTGATCACTCAGAAAACTTGGACCAAGAGGTAGAAGAGTGAATGAAAGGCTATGTAGAAAGGATTGGTGATTGGCTTTCTAATGTAGGATAGGCAGGGTGTGAGACAGGAAGTGCAGTGGGGCAAGATGAACAGTGTCACCAGGAGCATGCGATATAAGACAAACCATTTGCTAAGTTACCAAATCCATTGCAAGGATGTTTGGAAAAGTGTGGGGATTTATCATTAGACTTGGTTAAGGAACTAATTAGGTTTCTATATTTCATTGTGGAGTTCCAACAGAAAGCTACAGCAGTTGGTGTGACAGATGTTGAGACCTTAAAGTTATTAATGATATAGGTTGAGGGTAAATTGATGAAACTTATGTGGGGAGCTATACACGAAAGTCACTTGATTAATCAGTTGTAGAGACAAGATGCGTAAATTGCAGGAACTGATTTATAAGAAATATGGAAGGAAATAGGGTAAATGGGAATGTGTTATTAAATATTTGGAAAGAGTGAGAAGAAGTGTGCTAGAATTGTATTTGCCATATGCTGAAGGAGAAATAGTCCCACATATTATCCACAGATTATGACCTATGGACAGAGAAAGAGCAATCTTTTGTAAAATGCTTCCAATCTTTGTACGATTGTGGGAGTTAATGCACAATATTCAGGCTGCTGAATATGTGGATTTGGGGAGGGTAAAAAGAACAATGCAATGAAGAATAGAAGATGATAGAGAAAGAAAAGAAGGGGTTGGGAAAAAAGTGAATTTTCAATTTGGTAGTACGGATGAGGAGGAGGAGGAGGATGACAAGGAGAACGGGGTAAGGTGTAGGTACTGTAACAAAGTGGGACATATAAGTAGGAATTGTGAGAAAAGGAAAAGGGTGCAATTGGAGAAGGAAGGAGCATAAGACCATTAGTAAAATGAGGACACATGTGCAACAAAACTTACCATTTGTGGGTTGCACCATTAACGAGGAATTTTTTTGCACTTCGCTGGATTCAGGGAGTGCCATATCAGCGATAGCGTCTGATTGTTTTTGTGTAAATAAGAGAAGATAGTACTGTTAAGGTAAAAGGGGTTGTCTTCATGAAGCTTAGGATAAAAGATTTCACTTGAAAGGAGAGAATGTGGGTTGTTGGCATGTTGGCTATTACTTGTATTTTAGGGGTTGACTTTATTGGCATTATTGGAAGGACCAGACTGCCACTGAGATAGCGAGTAGTGGATGGGCTGGGGGAGGGGAAGGGAAGGCAGAAGAGAGTTTAGAAATATACACTACTGGCCGTTAAAATTACTACATCAAGAAGAAATGCAGATGATTAACAGATATTCATTGGACAAACATATTATTCTAGAACTGACTTATGATTACATTTTCATGCAATTTGGGTGCATAGATCCAGAGAAATCAGTACCCAGAACAACCACCTCTGGCCGTAAAAAGCCTTGATACGCCTGGGCATTGAGTCAAACACAGCTTGAATGGCGTGTTCAGGTACAGCTGCCCATGCAGCTTCAACACAATACCACAGTTCATCAAGAGTAGTGACTGGCGTATTGTGACGAGCCAGTTGCTTGGCCACCATTGACCAGACATTTTCAACTGGTGAGAGATCTGGAGAATGTACTGGCCAGGGCAGCAGTCAAACATTTTCTGTATCCAGAAAGGCCCGTACAGGACCTGCAACATGTGGTCATGCATTATCCTGCTGAAATGTAGGGTTTCACAGGGATCGAATTAAGGGTATGGCCACGGATCATAACACATCTGAAAAGTAATGTCCACTGTTCAAAGTGCTGTCAATGCAAACAAGAGGTGACTGAGACATGTAACCAATGGCACCCCATACCATCACACTGAGTGATATGCCAGTATGGTGATGACAAATACACACTTCAAATGTGCGTTCACCACGATGACGCCAAACACAGATGCGGCCATCATGATACTGTAAACAGAACCTGGATTCATCCGAAAAAATGACGTTTTGCCATTCGTGCACCCAGGTTCATCGTTGAGTACACCATTGCAGGTGCTCCTGTTTGTGATGCAGCGTCAAGGGTAACCGCAGCCATGGTCTCTGAGCTGAAAGTCCCTGCTGCTGCAAACGACATAGAACTGTTCGTGCAGATGGTTGTTGTCTTGCAAATGACCCCATCTGTTGACTCAGGGATCGAGACGTGGCTGCATGATCCGTTACAGCCATGAGAGTAATATGCCTGTCATCTCGACTACTAGTGATATGAGGCCATTGGGATCCAGCACGGCGTTCTGTATTACTGTCCTGAACCCACCAATTCTTTACTCTGCTAACAGTCTTTGGTTCTCGACCAACGCAAGCAGCAATGTCGCGATATGATAAACCGTAATCATGATAGGTTACAATCCAACCTTCATCAAAGTCGGAAACGTGATGGTACGCATTTCTCCTCCTTACACGAGGCATCACAACAATGTTTCACCAGGCAACGCCGGTCAACTGCTGTTTGTGTATGAGAAACCAGTTGGAAACTTTCCTCATGTCAGCACGTTGTAGGTGTCGCCACCGGCGCCAACCTTGTGTGAATGATCTGAAAAGCTAATCATTTGCATATCACAGCATCTTCTTCCTGTTGGTTAAATTTCATGTCTGTAGCACATCATCTTTGTGATGTAGCAATTTTAATGGCCAGTAGTGAGTTGGAGCATTTGGATCCTGAAATACGAGAAGAGATAAAAGAGTTGTTTTTTACAGACATGTTGACACCAAAATTAGGTGTTACTTCATTGGTGGAATACAATATTGAATTGTCAGATAATTTGCACCCCCCCCCCCCCCCCCCACACACACACACCAAGGATGAAGATTTTCAAAGGTTTAACTAACAGATGCTGGAATAGGGATTTATCATTCAGCCTTCCAAGTCTCCATTTGTGGCGTCCATATTTTTTTAATACCAACTCAAAAGGAAAATACAGACTAGTGACTGATTATCAGATACTAAATAAAAAGGTGATGCTACGTTCGGTACCACTGACAGATCTACATTCTTGCTCCCGATGATTTTGAGGCACTACATTAAGACCAAGCCTACATTAGGACCAAGCCTATTATCAAATTACTCTGGCATGAATTTCTGAAACCATTACGGCATTTATGACTGACTGGAACAGCTGTGAAATTGAAAGAGTTTCTTTTGGTCTATCTACAGGTGCCACATTACTTTCCCAATTACGGATGGGATTTTCTCAGTTCAAAGTTTACATTTGTGTACCACTATTAGGATGACTTAGTCATTTATAGTAGTTTGGTGGGTGAGCATGTTCAGCATTTAAGAGAGATTTTTGAGAGGTTGAGGAGAACAAGGTTAACTGATAATACAGACAAGCTGAAATTTGCCTGCATGTCGATGCAGTTTTTATGGCATATAGTTGCTCCAGAAGAGTAACATTGATCCTGATAGAGTGCAGGCCTTACTCAGCTACCAGCTTCCAAAAATTAAGAAGAAGCAGCTGAGTTCACCAGTATGGTGATTTTTTTGTTTCTTTTATTTTGCAAGTTTATCTCAGAATTTGCAGAGAAGGTCGGTCTATTGAAAGAATTGTATAGGAAGAGCCATAAATTTGAATGGGGTCCTTCACAGGATGTGGCTTGGGTTTGTTAAAGCAAGCATTAGTAACAGCTCCGGTTCTGGCTCTCCCAGATTTTAATAAAAGATTTATTTTACTCTACTGTAAGGTTGGGGACAGTCCTGTTACAAGAGAGTGGAAAAGGGATGAGACTCATTGCTTTTGTGTCAAGAACACTGAACTCACCACAAAAGGCATTATCGATATATGAATTAGAGGCTCTAGTGGCACTATTTGGGATAAAAAATTTAGATGCTATCTGGAACATGTCCAGTTTACCTTGGAAACCAATAATCAGGCATTAAGCTGAGTTCTGGGCAGACTGCAGAAGATAGGCAGGATTGTCTGGTGGGCATCAAGGGTTTTGGCCTTCCAGTTTCAGGTGCAAACATAAAACAATACAAGAACAAGATTGCAGGTGGTTTGATCCACATGTTTGGAACAAATGAAGGAAGAGCTGGTGGATGATATCTGGCAGCCACTAAGGAAGTACTCCTCATCAGTTCCATATTGACAGATGCACCACAGTTGTTTAGAGATATAGGGGAATATCATGAGAAGGATGAGCAGTTGGCTGCGATTAAGAATAATATCTACATCTACATAGATACTCCGCAAGCCACTGTATGGTGCATGGCAGAGGGTACCCTGTACCACTACGTGTCATTTCCCCTCCTGTCCCACTAGCAAATAGAGCGAGGGAAAAACGATTGTCCGTATGCCTCCATATGAACTCTAATTTCTTCTGTCTTATCTTTGAGGTCCTTACGTGATGTGTATGTTGGTGGCAGTGAAATCATTCATCAGTCAGCTTGAAAAGCCAGTTCTCTAATTTTTCTCAATAGTGTTTCTCGAAAAGAATGTCGTCTTCCCTCCAGAGATTCCCATTTGAGTTCCCGAAGTATCCCGTAACACTTATATGTTGTGCGTACCTTCTGATAACAAATCTAGCCACCTGCCTCTGAATTGCTTCGATGTCTTCTTTCAATCTGACCTGGTACGGATCCCAAACGCTTGAGCAGTACTCAAGAACAGGTTACACCAGTGTCCTGTATGCGATCTCCTTTACTCTTTCCTAATATTCCCTCAATAAACCAAAGTCAACCATTTACCTTCCCTACCACAGTTTTCATATGCTCATTCTACCTAATATCACTTTGCAACGTTACATCCAGACTTTTTAAACAACTTGACTGTGTCAAGCAGGACACTAGTAATGCTGTATCCGAACATTACAGGTTTGATCTTCCTACTCATCCACATTAACTTATATTTTTCCACATTTAGGGCTAGCTGCATGCATCACAGGAACTGAAAATTTTGTCTAAGTTGTCTTGTATCTTCTACAGTCACTCATCTTAGACACCTTTCCATTCACCATGGCATCATCAGCAAACAACTGCAGATTGCTGCCCATCCTGTCTGCCAAATCATTTATGTATCTAGAGGACAACAGCAGAAGACAACAGCAGTCCTATCACACTCCCCTGGGCCACTCCTGATGACACCCTTGTCTCTGATGAGCACTCATCGTCGAGGACAACACACTGGGTTCTATTATTTAAGAAGTCTTTGTGCACTCATATATCTGTGAACTTATTCTGTATACTTGTACCTTCATTAACAGCCTGCAATGGGGCACTGTGTCACATGCTTTCCAGAAATCGAGAAATATGGAACCTGCCTGTTGCCCTTCATCCATAGCTCTCAGTATATCATGTGAGAAAAGGGCATGCTGAGTTTCGCACAAGCAATGCATTGTAAAACCATACTGATTCATGGACATAAGCTTCTCAGTCTCAAGAAAGTTTATTATAATCAAACTGTGTGTGTGTGTTGGGGCTTACAGGCACTCAATGTCGAGGTCATCAGCGCCCTGACACACATTAAAAGTAATGAATGTGGACAAACTTAGTAAAATGGAAGCATACACACAAAGAAAGCAGGAAAAGAAGAAAAATGCTGTATAACAAAATAAAACTTAAGGAAAGTGAGAAAGGAGTGTCAAGGATGCCACAGAAAATTGTCACTAGCTGGCCATTTACATAAAATATGGGTGAGCCAGTCACCCTGTAAACAAATTAAGACCCTCTCCCTAAAATAATGGTAAAAACATTGGACAAGTCACAGAACTTTAAAACTTTAACCACATTTGTTTGAGTATTTCCTAAAAGAGATGGCAGATCAGCAGGCAAGTCAGCCACAGCCCACTGGTCAGAAAATAAAATGCAATCCAATAAAACACGGCACGCACAGTGACCTGGATGCCACAAGAACCACACATTGGAGGGTCCTCTCACTGGAGCAGGAAACCATGGGTCATAGGACTGTGGCCTATCAGAAGCCAAGAGAGGAGAACCTCGTCCTGTCTACGGGGCTGGAAAGAAGTACACCATACATGCGTTGTGGGCTTGACTAAATGGAACTTACTGTCAGTCATTTCCAGCCACCCATCCTCCCACCGAAGCATGACTCATGAGTTCAACAGCGAGATGAGTGCATGCAGGGGGGTGGCATACTGAAAGACTTGTGGATCAAGAGACGCCTCCTTGGCTGCGCAAGATCTGCCCTTTGTTCCCAGCAATGATGATGTACCCTGGAACCCAGCAGAAAGCCACCTCCTTCCCCAGTCGTTTTAGTTGGAGGAGGGCATCCTGGATGGTCTGGCCTATTTTATGTGCAAGATACAAACATTGCAATGAGTGAAGGGCACTTAGTGAGTTGGAACAGACAAGAAATTTAGGATGGGAAGAATGTCTCATCTGCTCCAATGCCTGCAAAATCACAGACAATTCTGGATCAAAGACTGTAAACGCTTGAGGCGGTCGGACCTTGAGGACACAATCCGGAAAAACAACAGAGCAACCAATGGAATCCCCTGTTTTGACCTGTCCATAAAAACAGCTACATAGTCATGGTGCTCAGATAAAATGGCAGAAAATGTTGCACTAAAAACGGTGACAGGAGTGCAATCTCTCTTGTACTGCACCAAACCTAAAATCACTCTGGGCCTCTCCAGTAACCAGGGTGGCAGGTGGTTAAAACCCTGGATTTGGGGCTGTACAGGTTCCACACTGAGGGACTACAGCACACTTTGCTCACAGATTCCAAACGGGATTGTTGCTGAGAGATGCTGGGAAAAAAGACGGTCCAAAGGCAAATGAGCAACAATATAGTGAGCGGATGAGATTGGAGCTGCAGGAAACTTACATGCCTGGTGCTGCCGGATGGTAAGTGCTGATTCCCTAGCCTCAGCACAGAGGCTGGGTATGGGACTGGTCTGATAAGCACCTGTGGCCGGTCGAATCCCCGCATGGTGGATAGCATCAACGAGCCACAAATAAGAGGGCCTCGCTGATCCATACACCGTGCACCCATAGTCCAGCCGCGAATGCACAAAAGTCCAATAAAACTGGAGGAGACATGCCCTGTCTGCTCCCCAAGACCTGTGGCTGAGGCACTTGAGAATGTTCAGTGCCTTCAGGGTTCTGGCTTTCAAATCTCACAGGTGTGGCAGACATGACAATCTGGAGTCAAAAATTAGGCCCAGAAAGCGCACTGTATCTCTCTCTCTCTCTCTCTCTCTCTCTCTCTCTCTCTCTCTCTCTCTCTCTCTCTCTCTTATTGGCACAAAACCGCTGTAAGTTGCAACTGGTGGCTCACCATTGCAATACTGGAGGAGGAACAGAAAATAGCAAAGTCGTCCACAAATAAGAAGCACTTTACTGGACTCCTTACTGTAGATGTTATACTGTTGATGCCTATGGCAAAGATTGTAACGCTTAAAACACTGCCCTGGGGGACACCATTCTCCTGTTCAGATCGATCAGACAAGTGTGTCGCCAACTTTGGTTTGAAAAAACTGCTGAGACAGGAAAGACTGAATCAAAATGGGGAGGTGGCCATGAAAGCCCCATTGATGCAGTGGTGCGAGAATACAGTGTCTCCAAATAGTATCATATGCCTTACTGATGTTAAAGAATATGCTGATACAGTGATGCTGACAGAGGAAAGCCTGCTGAATAGCCGCTTCTAGGAGGGTCAGGTTGTCGACCGTGGACCGAAATTTTTGGAATCCACACTGAGAGCAGCTAAGGAGTTGCCTGGTCTCCAACAGCCAGACCAGACGATGGTTAACCATCTGTTCCAGGGTCTCTCTGACACAGCTTGTCAAGGCGATGCTCCAATAACTACTGAGACATGGGTGGTCCTTTCCTGGTTTGAGGAGAGGGAAGTTGGAGGTCTCAGAACTGTCTGACCTAAAGTCCAACTTTTCACTCTTGACAGTTGCACGGTAGCAACAAAACGGTGGATCCTGCTTGCAGTGGCAGTAGTTTGTGCAAAATGCTCAGCCAGTGTCTGAGCAATGTTTCTAGGTGTTGTTTGGAGGCACCCTTGGTTCAGCACTGCAGCTATCGGTAAACGGCTGTGTTTAGCGGAAATCCTCAGGATGGCTTCCCATACTTTTGAGCAACATGTGGAATGCTTGATGGAGTTCAGGAACTCATGCCACGACCGCTTTTTGCTCTCTTTAATGACATGGCAAGCCTTGGCTCTCGCGATTCAGAAGTTTGTGAGATTGTCCACTGTCAGGTGGCATTTAAACTGTTGAAGAGCCACATGCCTGTCCCGGATAGCTAAATGGCACTCTTCTGTCCATCAAGGGACAAGTCGCCTCCGAAGAGCGCTGAAAGACTTTGGTATGGATAGATCAGCAGCGTGATGGATCACATACGTGATGTCATCCACTCATTCCTGGACACTGTCACGGTGTTCAAACACAGCCAACTGGCCGAACAGAGTTCAGTTAGCCTTGCCAATCATCCATGTTGGTGACTTCTGTTCCAGCAACACACCATCAAGTAGCTGAAGGCGGATCGGGAATGAAGGTCCCCAATGACCTCCCAATGAACAGAGTCGGCAAGGGCTGGAGAGCAGAAAGATAGGTTGATGGCTGAGAATGACGCAGTAGCAGCGCAGAAATGAGTCGGAGCACCAGATTTTAGGAAGCACAGCTCTTGAGATGTCAAGAGGCTCTCCAAAACTCGATGCCAAGGGCAAGTAGACATTGAACCCCACGGGACGTGGTTGGCATTGAAGTCGCCCAGGAGGAGAAATGGTCAGGGGAGTTGTGCGATATGATCTGTGAGAGCCTCAGAGTCTAATGAATCCAGTGGAGGTAGATAAAGAGAACAAACTGCAAGCCTCTGACGTGCAGAAATTTCAATGGCAACTGCTTGTGGGTTGGTATCCAGGAGAAGAGCAGAGGAGTGGTGCCCATTATTGACAAACACAGCAAACCCTTCTTTGGCTCGTTCCCCTGTCAGGCCATCCTTGCCTCGTAGTGCAGGGGCATCAGATGCTTTGAAATGTGTTTCCTGCAAACACAAGCATAGTGGGCATTGCTGCACTAGGAGTTTTAGTTCCTCCATGTGCGTCCTGAATTCATTCATGTTCCACTGTATGATGGGATCCATCTATGAGTGGGGTAATATGTTCATTCTGAATTTCTGATGGGGAGGGGAGCCCACAATGGATAGAGGCTCAGTTTTGGAGCGAGATGGTTGCCCCAATCCGACATCAAGCTCCATAGCCTCTAAAGAAGAATCGACAGAGACATCAGAGAGGTCGATGTCAACACCATCAGGCTGTTTTCTGCCCGATTCCACTGGAGGTTGGCATTTTGCCTTGGATTTTTTTCCCTGGGTAGACTTTGCAGCAACAATTGTGGTTGCGAGTGTGGCAGCATTGGACAGTGTACCAGACGGAACCATTGGAGGGGCAGGGAGGTCTATAATGTCAGCAACCACAGCTTTCTCTGAAGTTCGCGGGGGACGGACGGGTGTAGAAACAACTGCAGCAGCACAAGTGCATGGACACACGCAGGTATTAGTGTCGACACTGTCAGCCTTCGTTTGTGTAGCTGTGTCAGCTTTCCAAGTGGAGGTAGCAAAACAAGGGGGCAGCATGGCTTTATAGAGCTTTATTGCCTCAGTATATGGGATGCATTTAATAGTTTTAAGCTCCTGTATCTTCCGTTCTTATAGATACACGCTGCAGTCCCAACTCCAGATGGGGTGAGGTCCAGAGCAATTCACACACTTCAATGAAGACAAACAATGGACACCTTCATGGGTGGCCTGATCACACTTGCCACATGTAGCTTCTCTATGACACCCCAGAATAGTATGCCCAAAATGCTGGCATTCGGTTGGGTACATAAGGCTGCACACTTAAGTGAAAGAAACCTATCTTAATATGCTATTAAATGTCAGGATAAAGGAGTCGGACTTAACAAGAACACCATCCACCCTCTTCATGATATTTTGTACGTCAACTGTTCCTGCTGGAGCCCATTCATATTTCAGTTCCTCTTTGGGAATGTCCACCAGATCCCTGCACGTCACAACACCTTTGTTGTAATTCAAGGTGGTGTGTAGCTCAGTTTTGATGTCATATTCCTCAAGGGAGTGTGCGTTCTGAAGATTCTTAGCTTGTTGGGAACTAGCAGTTTCCACCAAAAGCGTCCCATTACGTAATCACTTAACAGATTTCAAACTGCCAGCAGTGCCCTTGAGCCCTTTTTGAATGAAGAAAGGGGAAACCTTCTCGAAGATGTCCTCTCTCCTTTTAACGATTACAAACACATTCTGACTGCCAGTATGTGTTCTGTTACTAGTCATGATATTCTCAGATTTCGATCCTGAGTCAGGAGGACTGGCTACACGTGCCCTCTAGTTGGACTGTGTGTTGGAACCTACCAGTGGCCCACCCTTTCCGCTGGGAGGAGGCAAAGAAGATTTCGGAGGCTCCATCTTGGTCCTACAAGCAGCTAGGAAACTAGAAGTCCACCTAGACAGAGCCCCATGTGCCTAGGTAAGCCTTACACAACTGAGGTGTGGTACGTTCCCCAGAGGTTGCCCGCTAGCGACTGTTCTACCTCAACAACCATGCATCTCATCAGTGCGCAGCACACCTTGAGACTGAGTTTTTTTTTTATAGAGGTTTATACCATCCTCGTGATCCATGCAGTCAAGCCGAGATCCCCATTCCCTGAGACACACAACGTTCCACCGCCACACTGCACAGTGGTCGCTGAAACATGCCCAGACCTTACGTATAATCAAACTGAGAATATGTTTAAGGATTCTGCAGCAAACAGAATTTACGGATATTGGTCTGTAATTTTGCGGTCTGTTCTTTTACCTTTCTTATATACTAAAGTCACCTGCATGTTTTTCCAGTCACTTGGGACTTTCTGGTGGGCCAGAGATTCACAATAAATGCAAACTAGGTAATAGACCAAAGCCATGGAGTACTCTTTGTAAAATCGAAGTGGGATTCCATCCGGACTTGGTGAATTTATTTGTTTTCAAATCTTTCAGTTGTTTCTCTTCGTCAGGTACGCTTATTTCTGTGTCACACATATGGAAATCTGTCATTGGTCAAATGACAGTGTTTGTACAGTTCTCTTGAGTGAATGGTATTTTGAATGTGAAATTTAAAACTTCGGCTTTCGTTTTGCCGTCTTCAATTGCCACACCAGACTGGTGAACAAAGCATGGAATGGAAGCCTTAGATCCACTTAGCGATTTTACATACGACCAGAATTTTCTCGGTTTCTCTGTCAGATCTTTGGCCAAGGTGTGACTGTAGCAGTTGTTGTAAGCTTCGCGCACAGATCTTTTCACAAATGGACGAATCTCTACTAACCTTCACTTTTCGTCATTTCTGTGTCCCCTTTTGAACCTAGAGTACGGCAGCCTCTGCTTCCTCAGCAGCCACCGAATTTTGTTATTAAACTACGGTGGGTCTTTTCCATCCTTTCTCCATTTACTAGGCCCATAACTCTCCAGACCACAGACCACAATTTACAATCTGCTTATGCTTTGCCCCTAATTCCTCTAAATCCATCTTACTGGAACTAAGCGATGCCAATTCACTTTCTAAGTCAGATGTTAATAAATGATTATCTGCTCTATCTAGAAGAAACACTCTCCTAGCCTTCTTGACTGATTTATTAATTTTCATAATCATAGTCGCTATAATGACATCACGATTGCTAATCCCCATTTCTATTCTGACATTGTCGATAAGTTGCAGCCTATTTGTAGCTACGAGGTCTAAAATATTTCAGTTGCATGTGGGCTGCCACGCTAGCTGCTCAAGACAATTTTCAGATGTACACCTCACATTGAATCCATAGGCATCCCAGTCTATAATCAGCACATTAAGGTCACCTCCAATTTGGATTTACACATTATTGATCATAGACTTTCTTTGAATAACTCTAGAACTGTCACAGCGGAATTGTGTGGCTGGTAAAAATATCCAATAATTAACTTTGTTTCATCTACACCTGTTATACACGATAAGATGACTTCACTGTCACAGGTTGTATACGTGGACGAGTAAAAAAAATTCCCAGATTTTTCCCGGTTAAAAATACACTTTCTCCTGGATGAAAATACACTTTTTCCGTGTTAAGTAACAGTACACTTTTCCTCAGAACTGTAAAACTTATCAATCCTTTCAATGGTTGTGGTTTTATACAGTGACGTAGAAATTCCCGGCACTTTAGAAAACGAAACTCAGGGGAAAACCACGTTTTGGAAAGATGTCTGAAGTGCAGCAACATGTACACTGCATATTCTCGTATTACGAAAGTATAAATTCGAATTCCACCAAACATTGCATGGTACTTTCCAAAGGATTGAAATCGAGATTGCGATGCGCTTCTGTAAGCCAGTCGTAGCTCATGGCAAGCGATCTCGCCAGCCAATGACAGTGGGTATTCAGAGCATAGGACATGTGATGTAGTCAGCCAATAACATCACTGTTAAGTAGCGCGAACACACAAACAGGAAAAGGTAATGGTTTAAATTAATATACTTAGTGTTGCTACAAGAAAAGAAACGCTTTTACGTATAATATTGGTCTCTCAGATTAATCAACTGCAAGAGAAGCTAAGCTTTCACACATGATGTTGATCTTTTTTGCACGTTTTACACTTTAAGATACATCTCAAAAATGTGCCAGTAAAATTTTTAACATCGACATAAATGTCTGATCTTCTGGGCTCGAAAATATTCTAAATGGTCGTCCTCAAAGATTTGATTTTTGAATGAGAGTCAAACGCTCTGTGTTTTAAGAAGTTCATCGGACATTCGCGCACAGAGTTCATCTAGGGCAAAAGGAAATTTACTTTGAAAGTAACGCTTTCCAAACAACCATTCGGAATATTTTCCCGCGACCTGTTAGAAATAGATCCGTTTCAGCAGTTGCCAGAGAGCGCCAGATAACAGGCGTCGCCTGCTACGTCGCGCAGCTACGATGACGCAGGAAACCTGTACGTTCGTATGTGTAAAACAATAAAAGATCTTACATAATGTCATAAAAGAAACAAGACATTAGAGGATACGCCAAGGGCATGGGAATTTTGTGAACTATACTGAAATGCATCATTCGGCTTAAAGTGCACATTCATGTGTCCAGATTCATATGTAAATTTTCTTAGTGTACCAGTACTGTATTATCTCATGTTTGGTTCTTTATCAAGGCATAATGCCATACTTGCTAGAAGATGTAAAGGTGAACTTGAAATGCAGTGCACAGTTGAAACGAGCCAATAGTGTGGAACTAAACACTTCGTTTCAAATAAATTGATTGCCTCAGCAGAAAAGATTAATAAAAGTCAAATTTCTTTAACAAACCGACAAAAATAACTTCATTGTTCTGCAAGGCGATTAACGCTTGACTGTCAGATCGGTGGAAATAAAATAAAATCTGAAACTAATTACATATTTTGGCCTTCCGTAATCATGTGAATGTATTTTAATTCACTTGATAGCTCCCGGCCACAGAAATCCGTTTTGTTTTAATTTGACGAGAGAGCAATAAACGAAGAGGAAACAGCAAAATCACTTAACGTAAACACGGGTCATGTGGAGACTACCACCTCCCCACTACAACTCAGACTGCTCTGTGCATCAGGTCCGGATCTACGATATTCCCGAACTGGGGTAATATTAGATAGTGGCGCTCCCCCTCCCTCGAGCGTTTGACGTAGGGCGGCAAAAATTCAAAAAACCGACTTTTCAAGAATATCTTCATTTTATAGCGCACATCTTTCTGAAGAGTCTGATACATAAAACATATATGTTCGAGGAAACGTAACACATGTGTTACATGTTATTTGGTCTTGTTGTTGTTGTTGTTGTGGTCTTCAGTCCTGAGACTGGTTTGATGCAGCTCTCCAAGCTACTCTATCCTGTGCAAGCTTCTTCATCTCCCAGTACCTACTGCAACCTACATCCTTCTGAATCTGCTTAGTGTATTCATCTCTTGGTCTCCCTCTACGATTTTTACCCTCCACGCTGCCCTCCAATGCTAAATTTGTGATCCCTTGATGCCTCAAAACATGTCCTACCAACCGATCCCTTCTTCTAGTCAAGTTGTGCCACAAACTTCTCTTCTCCCCAATCCTATTCAATACCTCCTCATTAGTTACGTGATCTACCCACCTTATCTTCAGCATTCTTCTGTAGCTCCACATTTCGAAAGCTTCTACTCTCTTCTTGTCCAAACTGGTTATCGTCCATGTTTCACTTCCATACATGGCTACACTCCATACAAATACTTTCAGAAACGACTTCCTGACACTTAAATCTATACTCGATGTTAACAAATTTCTATTCTTCAGAAACGATTTCCTTGCCATTGCTAGTCTACATTTTATATCCTCTCTACTTCGACCATCATCAGTTATTTTACTCCCTAAATAGCAAAACTCCTTTACTACTTTAAGTGTCTCATTTCCTAATCTAATCCCCTCAGCATCACCCGATTTACTTTGACTACACTCCATTATCCTCGTTTTGCTTTTGTTGATGTTCATCTTATATCCTCCTTTCAAGACACTGTCCATTCCGTTCAACTGCTCTTCCAAGTCCTTTGCTGTCTCTGACAGAATTACAATGTCATCGGCGAACCTCAAAGTTTTTATTTCTTCACCATGGATTTTAATTCCTACTCCGAAATTTTCTTTTGTTTCCTTTATTGCTTGCTCAATATACAGATCGAATAACATCGGGGATAGGCTACAACCCTGCCTCACTCCCTTCCTAACCACTGCTTCCCTTTCATACCCCTCCACTCTTATAACTGCCATCTGCTTTCTGTAGAAATTGTAAATAGCCTTTCGCTCCCTGTATTTTACCCCTGCCACCTTTAGAATTTGAAAGAGAATATTTCAGTCAACATTGTCAAAAGCTTTCTCTAAGTGTACAAATATTAGAAACGTAGGTTTACCTTTCCTTAATGTTTCTTCTAAGATAAGTCGTAAGGTCAGTATAGCCTCACGTGTTCCAACATTTCTACGGAATCCAAACTGATCTTCCCCGAGGTCCGCTTCTACCAGTTTTTCCATTCATCTGTAAAGAATTCGCGTTAGTATTTTGCAGCTGTGACTTATTAAACTGATAGTTCGGTAATTTTCACATCTGTCAACACCTGCTTTCTTTGGGATTGGAATTATTATATTCTTCTTGAAGTCTGTGGGTATTTCGCCTGTCTCATACATCTTGCTCACCAGATGGTAGAGTTTTGTCATGACTGGCTCTCCCAAGGCCATCAGTAGTTCTAATGGAATGTTGTCTACTCCCGGGGCCTTGTTTCGACTCAGGTCTTTCAGTGCTCTGTCAAACTCTTCACGCAGTATCTTATCTCCCATTTCATCTTCATCTACATCCTCTTCCATTTCCATAATATTGTCCTCAAGTACATCGCCCTTGTATAAACCCTCTATATACTCCTTCCACCTTTCTGCCTTCCCTTCTTTGCTTAGAACTGGGTTGCCATCTGAGCCCTTGATATTCATACAAGTGGTTCTCTTCTCTCCAAAGGTCTCTTTAATTTTCCTGTAGGCAGTATCTATCTTACCCCTAGTGTGCCAAAGTGCAGTGCCACGCCTCTTCACACAACATTCTTCCATCGCACGTCTCTGATTTCGCTCTATGGAATTCAGACACGTAATATTTTGTAATGGGTGCTATCAAATTATATTCACGCCAGTGGAAATTGCAGTGTCCTGTGGTGCCTCTCCTGCTCCCAGTCGGCCAGTTTGACATCCTGCCCCTCTTTTAAGAAATCTCGCAATTAATACTGGATGGGGTTATTTGTGACTGGCAGAAAAGAACTCTTCAGAAAATTTGCAGTCTTTACTGCCTATTAGCTCATAAATTGCTGTTTTGTGTGATATAAAATTAAATAGAAGATACATAAAACGAGTAAAGACAAGAGACAAGCAGGACAGTACACGTTCCTTCAATCCTTAGGCCCTACCTTTTTTTTCTCTCTAATATTGCCACAGCTTTATATAGCGTACTTTCCTTTCTGGGAAAGAATCTATTACCTCATCAAAGTTCGTCAACGTTTTGCTACACGAAGAAAGGAAATGTCGTTGTCTAACATTAGAAAAGCTGTTAATACAAATTGTACCCAAGACTGGTGTGGTTTCTCGATCTGATTACGTGTATTTTGTCACTGCTAGATAAAACGAAATAGGTCTCTCTAATATTGCCGCAATTGTTACACACACCAAATAAACGAGACTGTTTTAGCACAAATGGTCATTTTTATGACAGAATATAATTCACTAAGTACCAATATCAAATGCCTATTAGGCCTACTACAAGAAAAAGTTTTATTTTAGGAAATAGTTTCACACTTCATTCATACTCTTTCGCTTCTGAAGCATAAGATCGAAAAGTAGTAGTACGAAATTTTTATATGAATTTGGAATCTTCATATTCTTCTGTAATTTGTGTGAGTCCCTGTTTCTTCTCCTTCCTCGTTCTAACAGACAATCTTGTCATCACTAATTCTGTAACTATTCCAGCCAGTGACAAAACTTATTCTTTGGTTAACTTAAATAATCCTGCCACAATCACTGGTTTAGCTATCCCGCATTTATTCTCCGGTTAGGCGTTATTACGTGTTCGTACAACGCGGTTTCCGCGCTACTCCCACAATAGAACTATAGCGGCTGTTAGCCGGGGACTGTATAACTGGCCCTTAGTGGTGTAGCGGTCTGGTCAAAAATTATCCGTCAAACTTTCATTTTCTCGGATACACGGAGGAGACAATACGCAATCTTTGTTGCCTGTTATTACTGTTAGTCGTTTATTTCCACTCTGGTAGTCTGAATCTATGGAATTCGCTAATAGTTATAACAACGCTGACCATTTGCAAACCCAGTCAACCACATAAACAGCGATTGGCATTCACCCGTTCGGCTTTATTACGCTCAGCTCGTATAGACCCGTCCCATTTTATCTGTAGGAAAGTTTATTTCTAGAGGTAAGTTTATTTCTAGATGTGACGGGGATTCCGCTGGCTGAGACATCACATACACTATGCACGCATTCAAAAATCAACTTACGATTCTTTCAGAAATCAACTTAGAATTTGTTTTAAAATTTTCAAAAACCAGCAGGGATGCGTTCAAAATCAAATGGGTAATAGATAGACCACTGTGCGCTGGACGCTAGGCGTTTTGTGAAACAAGGTCTTTTTCCTCAATAATATGAATTTGGCGCCCTTCCTCCCCGAAACTGCCGCTCGGAGCAGTACCCGGGTTTGCTCCCGCCCCCTAGTTCCGGGCCTGTTGCGCATACGTGAATCTGGCAGCTTAGGCGCACCAGTAAAATTTTTCCGGACAGCATCTGGCTGCTATTGCTTATATAGCTAACTGCCACACTTCTGTAGACGGAAGTGGGAGAATGTACTACTCATACGTGACTCAACTGCACATGCGCATAAGCTCGCTCGCAACCACTCAAAGGAATCTAATGTAAAAAGTTGTGTCGTCATACACATCGGAGGCAGTTTGTTGTTGTGAAACATTGAATAGTCTTCCTAAAGCCTTCGGCACATTTTGCTGTTGGCAGACGCTTATACGAGCACTGTGTTTTGTTGTTGTATATGCTGCATTTCCTTTGCAACTTAAGTTTTATTTTCGTTTTTTTCTCGTTCGTTTTTTATTGCTGCAGTATTATTCTGCAGTAGCGAGATACAGTAATAGTCTTTTTTAGAGTATTGGTTCTTACCAGTCAAAGTTACAAAAATTTAACTGAAAACTAAAACAATGAAAAATTCCCGGAATTCTAAAAAATTCCCGGGTTTTTCCCGGACGAAAAATTCCCGGGTTTATCCCGGATCGTATACACCCTGTGTCACATTCGACTTCAATCTCAACAGAGAGAATATTTTTGTCAACTGCAATGGCCTCTAATCTGTCTTTCCAATATATGTTCCACGACTCGCTAAATACCTCAGAGCTTTCCAGTTCAGGTTTCAGCCAGTTCTCGGTCCCAAGAATAATTTGAGCCGCTAGAGGAGATTGAGAAGATCCACCAAAGAGCGGCGAATTTCCTCACAAAATCGTTTAGCTGGTGAGAGAACGTTATGGAGATGCTAAACAAACTCCACTGGCAATTGTTATAAGAGATGCGTTGTGCATCATGGAGAGACTTACTATTGAAATTTTGAGACAGTACTTTTCAGGAGGAGTCGTACAACATACTCCCCCCCCCCCCCCCTCCCCCACACAAACATACATCTCGGATATTGACCGCGACGAGAAAATTCAAGAAATTAGAGCCAATACAGAGGCTTCTCAACAATCATTCTTCCCACGCACTATTTGCGAGTGGAACAGGGTTGGAGGTATCAGATAGTGGTACGAAAAGTACACTCCACCACACACCATTAGGTGGCTTGTGGAGTATGAAGCAGATGTAGATGACAACTTCCCTGGAGGGCAGTATGTTCGGGAACTTTATTACGAATACTTCAACAGTTTACTGGCAAAATTTTGACAGTTGAAGTGCCTTTATTCCAAACGCCGTTTGACTTCCCTTGCTGTAAATTGACTGGAGAGTGTTCATCAGAGCACCTCAAACTACCACATAGCCCAAAAAGCCCTCATGCCACTACACAAGTACTCTGCTACCTGAGTAGCTGCTTCCATTGTGCAGTGCACCCTTGACCTATCAAAAGGAGTCCTACAAATGCCCACATAATAATGCAGGTCTAGAAATCTGCAGCCAAGACCATCAAAGTCAATGAAGCCTTTGGTTGACACCCTCCACTCAACTCCAAACCAAAGGATCCCAATCAACTCCTGGAACAATGCTGCAAATTGCAAGCTCTGCTTGCACCCCGCACAGAAGGCCAGCACTCTTCACAACCCCCACCAGCTGCCTGTACGAACTGAGGATCACCTCAGAACCCATGCAACAGGCATCATTGGTGCCGACGTGAGCCATAACTTGCAGACAACTGCACCCTGCAAGCTCGATAGCCACAGGCAAGGCCACCTCCCAATATCAGATGAGGCCCCCCAGCAGACATACCGAGTGCACATTGGCTTTCTTTCCACCCCTGAATGCTATGTGCTTAAGGGGCTCCATAACACACCTAACATTGGAGCTCCCTATGAACAGTAAGTCCCTCCCCCCGTGTGCCTGCTCCTACCTTGTTGAAGCAGCAGCCAACTGTCCACTCACAGGGTGAATGGGCAGGGCCAGGCAGCCAGTCTCCACATTGGTGCTCTGCATCGAGTGACGTGTTATCACCTGCCACTCACCCTGCTGTGAGGGAGGATCCACTGTGTCGGGTACACTAGGAGGAGCCTCGCAAACAGAGCCAATAGAAAAAACAAGTGACCCTAGAGGTGTCCCATGCAACGCACCAGATTCTCTGCCACTGCTATACTCCGAGGCAGCAGCCTGAAGTTGACTGACTATAGCCAACAGCACATTCAGCTGTTCACGAACTGCGACCAGCTTCTCCTGAGTCCATACACTGCATGCACACAACCTATCCATCCTAGCAAGACTAACTGAAAAAGTGAACTATAAAAGCAGACAATCCTAGATATCTGACTTACTACCCTCGTCATGTGTCACCAATGGACACTGATACTTTAAACAGCTACATAGCTGTCTGTTCAGTGAGCAACTGTTGTGCTAAAGACTGAATGAATTTTTACTTACAAAAACGAGAGATTAATCCTCCTAAGCAGAGAAACATGCACGGAATTTAATAAATATACTATGTGGAAAACACAGGAAAGGATAATCACTTAACTTGCCACTCTGTAGATGCACTTGTATCACAGCCAAGAGCTGGAGCCTGACTTAAGGGGACAAAAGCTCAAACATATGTCATTAAAGATCATGTTCTGTGTTGCCAGGCACAATGTGATAAGAGGTTTAAGATAACCCTTACTCAGGAACTGGTTCTCTCACTATTTAAATATTTGTATGAGTATCTGGTGGGTGGACTTTGTGTGTCTTTAACACAAGAGCAAAAATCTGACATTTGATTTGGAAAGGAGTTTTGGGCAATATTAAAACCAGAATAGGTACCTGTACAGTTTGCGCTATGTCCAAACCTGCACAAAACACCAAGGAGTGTCATCAATACAGCGATTTTACCCATCATTTCAGATTTTGATGAAACCTGACACACATATTTCAAAGGTAGGTGTTAACAGTAAATCTGAATGTGTATATAGATATATTTAAGTTATGGATATTTCTGCTTTAATCTGTAAATTTTACAAACATGTCATTTTAATGAAATATTTATTTTTGAAATTTTATAAAGGTGTGAACTCATGACAGTCTCACTTTCGTACTTGGGAAATTAGTTAAAATAATGTGAAGTGTTTTATATAACTTTTTGAAAAATTTTTAAGGCACAGTTTCTAATAAATTAAAAATTTAAATCTTCATTTAAATTTGAAAAACAATTTTCATCCCAAACCCATATTGTGCTGTATAACGTAGGAATATCCACGAAAAATGTGGCAAAATTACACCTCTCTCATCATTTTAGCTTAATTAGGAGGGTTGTTACTGCAATTTGAGATTATGGCAGTGGAGCACTTTTTGACAGCTCCAAATTGCCGTATTTTTTAAATGGGTTAACAGATTTTAATAAGATTATGTATTTTTCTTAATCTATATGTTTGCTACCTCAGTGCCAAGTTTCATTAAAATTTGGGATAGTGAGTCAAAATTCATATTAAAATTGTGTTGAACTAATATGGAATGTCCCAAAGAGACCAGCTGATTGTCCTTTCTAAATATTATTCATTGATTTTGGGGGGCCTTTGCCAAGATCTAAGAAGGGCCATTTCACCTGGCTTTACCCCACCTAAGCAGTGACAATACAAGCTGTGGTCCAGAATTTGGAAAATATTTCTAGCAGTTTTGGACCATCTCAGTACACAGTAAGTGATACTGCGACATTTTGTACATCAGATGGATTTAAAAAGTTTGGGATGAGAATAGGCATAAGGCATGGAACTACCACACCTTACCATCTCAACTTCTGAATGCAGAAAGGGTGAGATGGAATTTGAGTGTAGCACTAATAGCCTACCACAGTAAGGATCAGGAAAACTGGGATTGTGCACTCCCCTGGTTGATGACTGCATATAACATGGCAAAACATCAGGGTCTTAAGTCCATTCCTGTGGAATTATTGCTGAGCTTTAGGACTGGCATCCCACTGAGCAACCTCTGGTCTTTTAATGACCTGTTGCCAAAAAAAATTAATTTACAGGAAACTGGCTGTTCAGTGGAAAAGGCAAAGATGAGTATTTTGAGAGCTCAAGAATTTCAGATCCAATACTACAATAGGGGGTGGTGGCTAAACCTATACTGGGTAGGTGATCAGGCTTTGTTACAAATTTTCAAGCTCTTATAAAAAGATTGATAAGGTTAGAGAAAAAATCCCACCCAGATTCAGCAGGTTCTTTGAGATTTGAAAGTTTATAACACCAGGAACAATACTCTTACTGGGCATGGAAAAGAGGAATAGCACACATGCTCACCTCTCAGATTAAGCCAAGTTCCCACCTCGAGGCTTCAGTTTTGATCAAGGATCGTTGATTGGTAATTGAATCACTGAAGCTGAGGGGTCAGCCACGTGCTGGAAGCTGAGGAGGGAGTTACTTCTGGGCAGTTGAGTGATGTGGTTCTCTCTCTTCCCTCCAGCTGTTGAGTAATGGTGTATGAACTGTTTATGTTCAGAAATGTTGGAGAGAGAACAATTTACAGCTAAGCAATTGGACGGTACAGAGAGCACACTTGACTGTGGTGGCCAGGAAGTTGTTTACAGGAAACGGCACAATCTGAGAAATTATATGGCAGCTGTAGCATTCTTCTGGAAAGGCAACTTCCCTCCCAGCATTGCTATAATTTGAGTAATTGTTTTAGACCAGGTAAGTGTGTTCTGACAGATTTTATTTAATATCAAAGCACTAGCATGAATTTAGAAACAACTAGCACAGAAGTTTGTGAATATCACAATACCTTAAAATCTTTAGATGACAGAAATTACTATAGGTATTTTTTTTTTTTTTTTTTTAGATCTGTCAATGCACTTGATGCTATTAATCACATCAAACTCCTTAGAAAGTCAGCTGATAAAGGAGTGAGAGGAACTGCAAAGCAGAGGTTAGAATCAGATCTGTCAGAGTACAAGTTGAAATGAAATTTAAAAGAGACTACACAAATTTACACCAGCACACTATGAACTTCTCTGAGATAAAGTCTATTAGATATGGTGTACAAGGTACAATTCTTGGTCTCATATTGTTCTGCTATATATTGTGACAAACATGAAACTTGCTTTATGGCATACCGCACTAATTGCTGATGACCCAAGTATTCTAGTAACAGGTACTTACAAAGCTGACCATGACCAAAAGACGAAGCCACTTATGACGTTACTGAGTGAATGTGTAATGAAGCAAGCTGGGATAATTTTAATTCCCTTCTTGTTTTGCCATCTGCCTCCATAAATTCGTTTTTTTCACTTTTAACAATTTACCATTAACATACATGAATACAATCTGCATTTTCATAAAAGAGAAAATTTTGTGCTTAGTTTATGTATGTAATTGAGTCTATAATTTATTTCGACTATTGCTAGTTATTATTTTTCTTTACACAGTGAAATCAGTAGTTGTTTTGTAACTTAAATTCTATTGTTGACCTAGAAACAAATATAAATTCTCTAATAATTGTAAACATTTTGAAGATGAAATATTAGTAATCTTAAAGTATCTATTTGGCTCTATTCGAAAACATGTTATCAAAGCCAGCCCTTAGTTAATTCCAAAGTAATTGGCAGTTTTGTCAAAAGTATTGTTTGTGTAACGATTTTTGTTGATTTCATGATTTAAACAAATAATTCAACCTAACTCTTATAGTAGAAGAAATTGTTAAAAAGACAGAATTTTTTAATGTATTCAGTTAATTTAATGAGTTAAGTTTTAGTTGCAATTTTGTAAATTAAACATTGAACAATGTGAAATTTCAGTACCTATTATTGTGAGGGTATATAAGGACCCAATTTCTGGTCAAGAGATGAGTTTCTGACTAAATCTGTGCTGGTTAGAACAACAACAACAATGCTTCAAATTAACTGTGGAATAAGTGTTAAACAATGACAGTGTCTGCTCCATACGTACCTTTCTATTCTTCAAGAGCTGTGAACTTTGTGGTTAGGTTTTACTGCTTGTAGATGTGGAGGTTCACCTACTAACTATTAATGAGGCTTATCGGAGGTTGAACAACAGTTCACTGGCCATATCACTTTGTATTATTGAGGATTGTGAACAGCAAAAGCAAAAGACTGTGAAACATAACTGTGCATCTGTCGGCTACATTACTTACTGTAGTCAGTGTCCAAATTACAAACCCATTTTTCAGCCAGTGTAGCAACACAATACGTCGACACTGAGGACAACAAACGAACAAACACACCAGTTACAGTATCACACGTCAACAACGAGAAATCCCAATCCCCATCCTCCTACTGAGCACTAAGATCTGTCTAATGTAAGTTCTGTTAAGATCCTTGGCATATGTCATGAAAGAAATCTTAAATGAAATAGTCGTGTTATAGACCAGCCAGCGACAAAAAATTTTGGGGAAAAAAATTTATAGTCGCAAATTTTTGTAAACTGACAGGAGGGAGTGTCATGAACAACATACTAAACATCCTGACCTATGACGTGAGCATTGGGATGGCTGGCTTTTCTAAGGCCACATTTTTATGTTTTTCTTGAATAACTCGAAAACTGAGGATTCTGGTGAAAATGTTTTCCAGTACAAAATTAAACTACTTTAAAATTCCTACAAAAAATATCCAATTCACTTTTCTTCAGGACTAACAATTTCAGTGTTGCAAGAGATTGAAAAATCACATAGTATTGAAAATGGTGTTTTAATTGAATAAAATTAATGTCTATTGTTAAATGAAGTGAATTAAGAATGAATATTAAATGTGTGTACAACATCTAAGTGCACTAGAGTTGTATTAAGAGATAAATTCTGGTCTGGGGGTGTAACAGGGTGGAGGGACAGGGATGGAAGGTAGAAGCACAAGGGAAGGTAGGTTGCCAGATTGTAATCGTGTGCTTCCCTCCTTTACAAGGCTGCAAACTGAAGAGCGGAAGGGTGATTTCTCACTATCTACCCCCACAATGTCACAAGAAGTAACTAGGTACAAGGTGTTTGACAAAGTGATACTGATCCTTCACAGTGTGCATTACGAGTCACTGGTGACACCTTGTGCAGACATGCCCGGGGTTGTTTATTTTCCACAAATGCATTAACACTACATAGAATACAGACCTGAGTTCTAATAGGAGTAACCCAACAAACATGTATTTACAGAATCAATGTAGGCCACTGCGCACTATTCTATACTGCTAGATGGGAAATTGATTCTTACAAGTAGATGTTTCCAGAGGTGGGACTGACTTTTTGCAACCACCTATACTATGATGTGGGTTAAGATCCCAGGTATCACAACCTACAGCTATTCACCCTGGTGGGTGCTTGTTTGAAAGTAATTTGGAAAAAAATTGGCATTTTGTATGTTGTTCAATAGCATTAAAAAAGTAATTAACACTGTGTTGTGTGGTGTTAATGGGTAAGGTAAGGCCGTCATGTGCAGGTTATGGGTCCAAATCTTAACAGGTGCTTTAATTTCTTTTTTTATTTTTAAATTTTTATCAAAATGACTTTGATCTTTATTTTTATTCAATTAATTGGTTTAAATGCAATTTTTATTTCTGTTCTTTTGTCACATCATTTTAATTAATGGATGAATTTTTTCACTTGTTCTCACTTCTTTTATTTATATCATTCATCTTCCTCCCGGAATTTTTGTGAATGTGAATTTATTTAATTTTCTGTATTAATTTCAGTTTCATTCCTTTTGTTTCATCATCCTGTGTTTTCGACCAAGCTGCTGCATTCATTACTTCTATTCCTTAATCTCCTTGAATTTCATTTCACATACAGTTGCTTCTTCAGTTTAAATCTTCATCTGCATTATTTTGAACATAATGCAATAGGAATGTAGTCTATGTTTTAAATGTTTCTGTGATGATTACAGGAAAAAAACATTGTGTAATGAAAAATACATTTTTGACACCATCGCACAGACAATATAAACAGATTATTTCGTCTTTTGTTTTTTTACATGACAGATTGGTATTTTCAAATATTTAAATATTATAATAAATAGAAATAATTAAATTCGCAGTCACAAAAATTCCATGGGGAAAATGAATGACATAAATAAAAAATGAGAACAAATTAAAAAGTTCATACAATGATTAAAATTATGTGACAAAGGTACAGAAATAAAGAATTACACTTAACCCAATAAAAATAAAGATCAGTCATTTGATAAAAATTTTAAAAAAATGAAAGCACATGACATGATTTGAACCCACAACCACCTTGCTTATGAAGGCCATAGCCTACCCACTACACTACACATCCAGTCTTTGTGATACTACTTTTTTAATGCTACCGAGCAACACACAAAATTTCAAAAATTTTTTTGGCGATTACTCCCAAACGAGGGCTCACCAGGGTGAACGGCTGCAGGTTGGCTCTGGGATCTTAACCTACATCACCATATGGATGGTTCTGAAACGTCTATCCCATTGCTGGGGATCTCTCCTTGTTAGCCACCCTGTACGGCAACAGCAGTGCTGTTCAGTGGAAGGAAGCTGCCCCCGCCATGAGCACTGTTTGCTTTTCATTTTGCAGACACACTACCCCCACAGCATTTCCTGTCGAGTTCACTTTCGTAAGCAGACAAAATAACTTCACTGAACTCATATTTTACAGTGCAGTTATTTTTGGTTTTTTAAATGAGTACTTATTTGCAGCTGTTAAGTGAGCTTTCATGTAAAACACACTCCTAAAAACAATGGCTGATAAGTATTTAATTTGTAAGCATGATGTTGTGTGGAAAAGGGACTGGATTGGTAAATATGGCGTGTCGCTGATGTCTATCACTGACAGCATATTATGAAGCCAAGTAAACTGTGTTGTAGTCACTTGGTGGTGAATTAATGATTGGCCAGAAATATACTGCACTTATCTCACCATTAATTGTATTACTGGCAGAATGCATATCTCTCTTCCATTCAAGAAATTGTTGGCACTGGCGGAGTGGACTGCACTGAATGGAGCCACTTACCACACATCCACAATATAGCTTCCAAGGTGGGTGTTAATATGTCTGTTCCCTACTGCCTTTGCAAGATCACACACACAAGAAATTGTAGGGGACAGAGCACTTTCAACTTCTAATAGCACAATAACTTTGCAGCCAATTTACCATCAACGTTAACAGTTGGCATAACTGTATACGAATATGTTAAGGCTTTGATGTTAGTTGATTTTGATACAACTCTCTTGGTACTTCTGATTTCCAGGCTTCCTTTCATATACATTTCTACTTCAAACATTGATTGGTTGGAGCGGAAAACAAATTCCTTACTGAATGATGAAATAAGTATTTTTACGCTTTGTTTGTAATTTTGTTATTTTATGACTTCCAATTGAAGACATGCGCGGAAAAACGGGCTAACCCTACAATGCAAAAGCTTGGCGATAAGTGTTGCCACCTGTTGCTGGGTACAGGAACTATCAAAACTGATACTGATCTCTCTCCTAAATATCACATTAGGATATTTATGGGTGAGACAAATGTCAATTCTGATAGTTCCCGTACCCAGCAACAGATGGCAACATTTATCTCTAAGCTTTTACATTTGAGAGTTAGCCCATTTTTACACATGTCTTCAATTGTATAGCACTATTTAAAGTTATGCAACCATCCACAGTTTCCCTTGAAATCACTGTAGTCTATTCAATGTGCAATTTGAGGTGCATAACCTAGAATGTCACTATCATGTACATCCTGTAAATGGTATGAGCAGTCTTGAAACACACAAACACCAGTTTTTGTAACAGGTGTGCCTTGTCCTCCCTTGAATATCCATAGATTTTCTTTACATGGTATGATCCCTGTTTCAACATCACTTTCACTAGTTGAGCATGTATTGTCATTGCTGTACTCCTTGCATACAGTGTCCACGCAGTTGAGCGTACACACCACACGTTCTACTGACTCATCTTGCAGAAATGCTAATATTACATCTGCCACTTCTTTCTCACTCTGTGAAACCCCTTGGGTTCCTTTCTTACAAAATGTCAACTTCAGCAACTGCTGTCTTAGATATAATGCAATGGTTGCTTTGTTTACCACTGCTATTGTTCTGCTCTGTATCAACACCACTGGCACTGTTGTGCATTACTCGTCAACTCAGTAGTTCAACTATGTTAAATAGCTTCATTCTGTGCTCACCATTGGATACCACTCATCCTGCCTGTGTTTCCATTAGTAGCCAATACTGTGGTTGCATGGTAGACAATATGTGAGGCGTCGAATACTGTAAACATCATTTGTGATTTTGCACTGAACGGATTCCTTGTGAGACACACCGAATCATGCAGGCAAGATTTCAAGAGACTTGGCATTATGACATACAAAACCAGAAAACTGAAACATCTTTGAAGTTTTAATGAAAATAAGAAATTGAGAGGGAATTTATGAAGAGAAAAAAAATATAGCTAGAAAAGAGTTACGAAACGTTCTGTTAAACTCAGAATTACCATATATAAATTAGTGAAGAAATCTTGTAGAATAATGATAAGGGATACAAAAGCACCAATTACAAATACACAATTATAACTTTCTCAGATGTCTTCAAAACTGGGCTCACAGAAACACAAGCAGGAAAGTATAAGTTCAGGCTAACATTACACCTGAGAAGGAAGTAACACAACAAAATAATCCACATGAAGTATGTGGAATTTCCAGTCCACACTATATATCTGAAGTGAGTTGATGGGTTGGTCAAAAACCAAAACATCCACATAGAAAGTATCAAAAATAAAAAAAAAGCAACATTTTATATTCCTGTCACCTACAAATGCATCATAAGTCACTAATATAATTAGATCCTCAAAGACAAAAATTCAGAGGGATTGGATTGTTTGACTTCCAAAATAATTACATACATTTCTAAATACCTAGCCTAACAAAGTCACTCACGTTCTTGATAAATCAAATGCTGTATGAAGGAAACTGCATAAACCAATTCCTATATATAAAGGTGGAGACAGAGGGAATCCTGGAAACTGCAGAACTATTAGCCTACTATCACCTCTATACTGTGTAAAATTGTAGAAATAGCCATGCAGGAAGAGACAGTAAATTTCACAGGGAATTATTCTGTGTGATAAGGTGGCAAGAAGCTGCATATCACTTGGAAAGGAAGTAATTTAAATTACTGTTTACCCTAAATGCCTGTATTTAAAATCTGGTTGTGCTTCAACTTACAAACAACACTGCAAATACAAGACAGAAGGTATGCACCACAAACAATCTTGTCCACAAACTGACAATCACTACCTGGGGAGCACCCTACACGCATCCTCTCTTGCTCTGTGTTTCTCTACTGTAGAGTACACAGCTCCAGTCTGAAGGGACTCTGCATATGGTAATTAAGTTTATGTGGCTTTCATGACTCAGCCACATAGTAGGACAGTGAATAAAACAAACTCCAATCAATAAGATCTTTCCACTCATGGGAGTAGCACTTCCACATGTGAAAAGACAGGTAGCACATGAAACTGAAAATAACAAGCAAGAAACACATCAAAGGCATCCATTGTCTGGAACTCATGCTTATCCATCACCACTAAAATCCATAAAAAGCTTCCTCCTTACAACAGCACCAATTCCAAAATGAGCAGAAGCCCTCTGAACTTTGCTATGGAGAATGAAGTCCCCTGGGGGATTGTGGATAGCAAAAGAGAAGCTACCATGAGGATGCCACCTCCAATACAAGACTTGAAATACACTCAACAGATTGAGAACAGGAGTGAAAAAGTGAAAAATTAATTTGGAGACGGGTGTTACTGGTGGTGATGAACTCCATGAGTGTGGGGCAAGGTAGGATTCTGAACACCTGTTAGCTGAGAATGATCCGAACTTTCCGTGAGAGATGGAAGACTTCTAAGCAACTAATGACTGTGCCGTTCTAATTTCTGAGCACTGGACTCACAAAACATGAAATTCTCTCAATCATTAGTATTACATATTAGTTTTAGGATTATATTGGTTTTGGTGATTTTTTTGGACTTGGAGAAATAAATAAATAGAGAAAACATAATAAATAGAGGGCAGCATGATTTCAGAAAAGGTCAATCTACAAAGACAACATTTGTAGACTTCACAATGCATGTAGTAAGGGATAAACAGGAACACATAATTATTCTATTCTTTTACATATCAAGGTATTTTGATCGTGTGCATGAAATGTATTCAAAATTGTAAAAATAGACAACCATCGGCTGTGTAATGGAATGACAACAATGAAAATTTATGACGGACCTGGACTCAAACCCAGATTTACTGCTTATCATGGGTGGTCATGCTACCATTAGGCTATTCTAGCACGGCCAGACTCAAACTTCCATAAGTCGTCAACCGTGTGTCTACAACCTGTAGTCATACAGCCACAGGGTTGCCACAAGTTTCCCAAAGTGAAATTCCCTGATGTATCCCTGACTTTCAGACAAGTTTTAACATATTTCCCTGACAAATTTTGAGATCCCAAGGGTAAGTAAAGTAAGGTAAAGTAGTTGATAAAAAATTGTAAGGACTTCCATATTTCTCCTCCATTTTGTTTTGCTTGTTTTAGGGCACGAAAACAACTAGGGTCATATTCACCCATGTAAAAACTGCGAAACACAAAGACAAAGAGAGGAGTTAAAAACGACCACATGTCAATCCCCAACAACGGAAGAGAGGACAGATAAAAGCAGGGATGTGGAGAAAGGTCTGTAATGTAACAGAGAAATGGAGGTCCAGAACTAAAAATTAAATGGCTTTCACCATATTGCTACAACAGATAAAATGTAAAATGCAGTCAACGCCGGCTCGTCATTTGCTAAAACAGCCGATAACTCAGACAGCAAACGCAAATGGGAATGTAGACGGTCAAAAAAAAAAAAAGGCAATGCCCAATATGCAACCTCGTTAAAATGACCACCTCGTAGCAGGAGGGCTGAGAGGAGCTCGTACAAGCCACTGGGAGAAGCTTAATAACCCAGACCTTGTTCCCATGAAGGAAGGCCCAGCAGCAATGCCCAAATGACACCACCTCCTGATGGGTGGCAACACAGAGCTTATCAAAGGGAATGTAAGAACCGGTGGGCTGAGGTACGAGGCCTGTAGGCTTGACAGCAGCATCAGCAGCCTCGTTTCCTGTCAGACCGACATGACTCGGAACCAACATAAACATCACAGTGGCTCCATCAAGAGTGAGCACTTGAAAGCCTTCTTGGACTTGATGCACTAAGGGCTGGACAGAGTAAAGTGCACAGAGGCTTTGAAGGGTGCTGTGAGAGTCTGAGCAGATGATACAATTGAAAACACTGTGTCGCCAGATGTACTCCGTGCTCTGATACAGGGAGAATAGCTCTGCTGTAAATGCTAAGCAGTACACGGGAAGACGATACCAAAAAATGTCAGCCCTAATGTCGAAGGCACACCATCATCATCATGGTCAGTCTGAGAGCCATCAGTGTGCACAAAGGTACTACAGCAAGATCATGAAACTGAAGGCAATAGACCAAGGCTGATGTAGTGTCCTTAGGAAGGGAATCAAGGTCGAGATGAACATGGGTCGCCGCATGAAGCCAAGGTTGTGAAGGATTCACACCCACCGGGAAATCTGCAGGGAGCGTGAAATTAATCTGCTGGAGCAATAGCTGAAAGCGAACTCCAGGAGGTAACAGAGAAGAGGGACATGCCCCCTACTGGTGATCACAAGAATCATCGAAGAAGGAGGCATAGGGTAGGTGGCCACGCATGGCAGACAAATGGCGTACTTATCTGCTGAGGAGAAAGTCATGACAGTAGGACAACGGTAGTTCGGCAGCTTCTGCATACAGACTCAACCGGGCTAATTTAAAACGCACCAGTCGAAAAACAGATGACATGATGGTGGATAGTACAGAGACGGTGTAAGAGGGACGGATGTGCAGATGCTCAAACAAAGGACCCATAGTATAGTTTCGAACAGACAAGGGACCGGTACAAACGAAGGGGAGTGGTTCGATCTGCACCCCAGGAAGTACCATTGAGGAAACGTAGAACATTGAGGGACCACGTACAGTGGGCTGCCAGGTAAAACATGTGGGAGGACCAAGAGTGTTTCCTGTCAAGCAAGTGACCCAGAAATTTCGCAGTTTCAATGAGCGGAAGAGCAACAAGCCCAAGATGTAAAAATGGTGGGAGAAACCAATTGCGCCATCAGAAATTCATACAAACGGTTTTGTCAGTGGACAAATGAAAGTCATTGTTGATGTTCCATGAGTAAAGATGGCCAAGACAGCACTGAAGATGCCGCTCAATGAGACAGGTTTATTAAGAATGGCAACAGAGGGCAAAATCATTAACAAAGAGGGAGCCTGAAATGCCGGGTGGGAGACTGGCCAGTAACCCACTGGCGATAGCAAAGAGGATGACGCTCAGGACTGACCCCTGAGGCACACCGTTTTCCTGGATAAAGATGCCCGACAAGGCAGAACCCACACGTACCTTGAAAACTCGGTCTTTTAAAAATTCCTCAAGGAAACGGGGCAAGTGTTCACAGAAGTCCCACATGTAGAGAGTACAGAGGGTACCAGTCCTCCAGCAGGTGTTGTAAGCTTTCAAATTGAAAAACAAGGCCACGATGTGGGATTTTTGCAGAAAACCATTCATGACATGGGTCAACAAAGTAACGAGATGGTCAACTGCAGAACAGCATGTTTGAAATCCACACTGTGCAGAGGTTAGTAAACTGCAGGGCTCAAGCCACCATACCAGCCGGGCATGAAACATACATTCCACCACCATGCAAACACAGCTGGTGAGAGGGATGGTGCGGTAGCTAGAAGGAAAGTGTTTGTCCTTGCTGGGCTTAGGTATGGCTATGACAGTGGCTTCATGCCAGTGTCTAGGAAATTTGCCCTCTGCCCACATGTGGTTGAACGTATGAAGGAGAATGTGCTAACCCACAAGAGAAAGATGCTGCAACATCTGAATGTGAACAACATCTTGCCCTGAGGCAGAGGATTGCGATGAAGTGAGAGCGTGATCTAGCTCCTTCTTAGTAAAGCCGGCATTGCAACACACATGATACTGAGAAGGGAATGGTATCTCCTGAGCCACCTTCGCTCGTTTCCTGTGGAGGAAGGCAGGATGATAGTGGGACGAGTTCGAAATTTCCGCAAAATGGCAGGCTAAGCTGCTGGAGATAACAATAGGGTCCACGATAACATCTGCTAATGTCAGGCCAGAAATTGTGGAATGGATCTTGGTCCAACAGAGCCATTGGAGGTTCGCCCACATGATGGAAGAGGGGGTGGAACTGTTAAAAGAACTAGTAAATGAAATCCAGCTAGCTTTCTTGTTATCCCGAAGAACGTGATAACACTGTGCATGCATCCATTTATAATGAATGCCATTGTAGGGTGATGGTTAAGAACGTAGAGAGCATGTCTCCACGCACAAATTGCGTCGCAGCATGCCACAGTCCACCAAGGGATCAGGACACCGCATGGTAAGGAGGAAGTGTGAGGAATGGAACATTCTGCTGCAGTAAGGATAATGTTTGTAAGATATTCCACCTGGTCATTATAACTAGGGAAATTGTGTTCATTGAAGGTCGTCAGGGCCCGCAGCTCGTGGTTGTGCGGTAGCGTTCTCGCTTCCCACGCCCGGGTTCGATTCCCGGCAGGGTCAGGGATTTTCTCTGCCTCGTGATGACTGGGTGTTGTGTCATGTCCTTAGGTTAGTTAGGTTTAAGTAGTTCTAAGTTCTAGGGGACTGATGACCATAGCTGTTAAGTCCCATAGTGCTCAGAGCCATTTTTGAAGGTCGTCAGGGACGAGTAAAGCCTCCAGTCGGCCTTAGTAAGCTGCCATTCGGATGTGCACAGAGGTGGGGTTGCAGTCAGCAAAATGGATAGTAGACGGGAAATGGTTGTTCTAGTAGGTGTCAGAAAGAATGGACCACTCGACATGATGGGCAAGCTGGGCAGTGCAGAAGGATAGGTTCACCTGGGAAAGACGTATGGAGACTGAAAGGAATGTGGGTGCTCCTGTGTTGAGGCAGAAAAAGTTAAGTTGATTAAGGTCAGCCAAGGGGCCACCTCTCGGACAGGTTCTGGGAGTGCCCCAAATGGGACGGTGCACATTAAAGTCACTGAGCAGCAGAAATGGGTGAGGTAGCTGTCAAATAAGCTGGAGAAAATCAGTCCTGGTGACATCGAATGATGGAGGGAAGTAAATGGTGCAAAGGGAAAAGTTCAAGTGAGGAAGGAAAAGACGAACTGCAACAGCTTGAAGATGGGTAGGCAGGGAGACTGGTTGACATGAACGTCATCCCATATGAGCAACATGACTCCCCCATGAGATGGACTGCTGACCTCGGGTGGAAGGTCAAAATGGACCAAGAAGAAATGTAAAAGCTCGAAGAGGTCATGAGGACATAATTTTGTTTCCTGGATGCAGAGTACAAGTGCACACTATGAGTCTAAAACCAGCCATAAATCCTCTCTGTTGGATCAAAGGCGATGAACTATCCATTGTAGGTGAGCCATGATGAGGAAAAAATGAAGGGGTGCCATCTTAGTGGCTACCGAATGCCAGCCTGTGAGGAGTCGCTGCTACAGGGCACAGAGGCACCAGGATCCTGCTCCATGAGGTCCACAGAAGCATCGGCTTTCTTCTGTTATCAGCCTGCAGAGTCCAACACAGAAAAACGGTTGGTGGTACTCACTGGTGACACAGAAGCCAGCTGGACGGTGGTGTCACGTGGCAACACCATCAAAAGAGGATCTTCGAGTCAGCAAACTCGAAGACCATTTGCCTTTGATGGACTTCTTTGAGCCTTTCCGGTTAGCAGAGGAAGACTCAAGTGTTGGTTGGCTGGAGGGACGTAGGAAGTCTTCGCAGGAGTACTGTCCTTTCCGGCCTGCTGGTTGTGTAGCTGGTGACTTCGCCCCATGAGGTGAGAGTTTGATGGCTTGTTGCACAACTGGACAAGGGGACTGCAATGCTACCATGACACTGGGCGATTTCACAACCTCAGAGCTGAATTTGAGGTCATATGTCTGTATGACCATGTCCTCCATGGGGCAAGGTGTAGCAAGAATAGTACTGTAAGTACCAGACAGAAGAACGCAGGGTTTGCAACTAGCCAGTAACTTGCGAGTGACCAGTTAAGGAACTTTGTCCTTAACCCGGATCTCCTGGACAGTCTGCTCATTAGGATACACGAGACAATCTCAAGAGGAGGTGGCATGGTCACCACTGCAGTTGGTACGGCAGGGAGGAGGAGGTGGACGATCACCCTCGTGCGCAGCTCTACCATAGGTTACACATTTCGAAAGCACCACTCTATCAAAGGTGAGAAAATGAGTGTGTGAGGGAACTAAGGAGGCATCTACCTTTTTCGTCATCGAATGGACGGCTATGACACCCTCATCAGAGAGGTATGTTTGGATTTTGGCCTCAGTCAGACTGTTGAGCAGCCTATTGTAAATAACACCACTGGAAGAGTTCGGAATTCTCGACATGAACAGGATAGCTGTGGAGAAGCGAAGCGGCAGCAGTTTTGCTTGAGAATCAAAAGTGGTCTTCAAAAGCAAAGAGCCATTCCATAAACGAGAGCACGATTTCATAGGGCCGGCAATTACATCAACACCTTTCTGAATAATAAATTGATTTATCACTGTGAAGGACCGACCGTCTTCAGTACGTGAAACCATGATGCAGCTGTGAGGGTCTTGGAATCGTTAGGCTCATTCCGTTTACGTTTTGTAGACATTGATTGTGAAGAGATATATATATATAAAAAACACTAAAACTTCATTAAGTTTTCTTTACCAAAAGTACTTTACGTAATTGTATAAGAGATGAAAGTTTGTTAGTTTACATGTAGGACTCAGCTGTTACACTCTCTGTAAAATTGAAGTATGTTAAGAATGAGATATATGTGATATGGGTGGGACATTACATACTGCGTTCTCTTCAATGTCTGAAGCTTTATCAGTAAATGGGTTAAGAGGGATATTGTTTTACAGTGAAAGTACATGTTTTGGGCACTTATTCTGCCAAGTAGCATCATAAAAGATATTTTTAAGTAAATTTCAGGTTACCGTTCATAGCAACAATGGCATCACAGGCTAGAGTCCAAAAGTTTAGAGAATAGTTGAACAATGGGAAAGTATATCGGCTGTATCTAGAAAATGCAATGACTGACAATCCAGCACTTCGTAAATTAAAGAAACAAAGTGAAAGAGAACGGAAACAACACTATCGAATGAAGAAGAAAGATCAGGCCTGTAACTCAATATTTCAAAGATATAAGTCAGCAAGTTCGCTAGGAAAGGCAGCCAATAGAACAAAGGAAGCACTGCCTAAGAGCCCCAATAAAAGAAGAGCTGTGGTTAAGAAATTGTTATCAGAATATCCAAAAATTGAAGCTTCTTCAGGTTCTTCCAGAACGGATATACCACTGCATGGGAATAGAGTTTATACTAAACAACTTATTTCGCAAGTCCAAAATTTTTTCTCAAGAGATGACATCTCAAGATCTCTTCCAGGAAAGAGAGATTATTTGGTTATTAGAGATATAATTATCAAAGAAAAGTGTAATTTGCAGAAGAGAATAATGTTGACAAGAGTTGTGGAAGCACACGAACTTCTTAAATCTCACTTTCCACATCTTAGAGCTGCGGTGAAAAAAAGTACATTTTTTGACCTTAGACCCACTCACATTTCACATCTAAAATGCCACTTAATGTCTGTATCTGTAAGTACCACGCAAATATGGAGTTTCTTGTAAAATGTTTTTGAATTTTCAAATTTCCCAAATACTACCAAAACACTAATTTCTAAATTAGTTTGTAGTACAGACAATGAAAACTGTATGGCACAAAATTGTGTTAATTGTAAGTTACAAGGCTGTGATCCCAGATTAAACTTATAGGTGACAGTGACATGTATGAGGAAGTTTATTGGAAGCAATGGAAAGAAGGAGATGTACAGGGTTTGGTTGTTACTGAAACTGATAGTTACAAGATGTACTCTAGGAAATTGCACTCCAGCTAACAATGTTCATCATTTATTGCTTTGTGAAGCAAACTCAATTACACCACTTCCAGACATCAAAATCAACCATCACACCAAATGCTGTAGTTCTGCGAATTGATTTTTCAGAAAATTACACACTTACTATGCAGGGCAAAATTCAGAGTGCACATTGGTCTACATCTACATCTACATTGATACTCCGCAAGCCACCCAACGGTGTGTGGCGGAGGGCACTTTACGTGCCACTGTCATTACCTCCCTTTCCTGTTCCAGTCGCGTATGGTTCGCGGGAAGAACGACTGTCTGAAAGCCTCCGTGCGCGCTCTAATCTCTCTAATTTTACATTCGTGATCTCCTCGGGAGGTATAAGTAGGGGGAAGCAATATATTCGATACCTCATCCAGAAACGCACCCTCTCGAAACCTGGCGAGCAAGCTGCACCGCGATGCAGAGCGCCTCTCTTGCAGAGTCTGCCACTTGAGTTTATTAAACATCTCCGTAACGCTATCACGGTTACCAAATAACCCTGTGACGAAACGCGCCGCTCTTCTTTGGATCTTCTCTATCTCCTCCGTCAGACCGATCTGGTATGGATCCCACACTGATGAGCAATACTCAAGTATAGGTCGAACGAGTGTTTTGTAAGCCACCTCCTTTGTTGATGGACTACATTTTCTAAGCACTCTCCCAATGAACCTCAACCTGGTACCCGCCTTACCAACAATTAATTTTATATGATCATTCCACTTCAAATCGTTCCGCACGCATACTCCCAGATATTTTACAGAAGTAACTGCTACCAGTGTTTGTTCCGCTATCATATAATCATACAATAAAGGATCCTTCTTTCTATGTATTCGCAATACATTACATTTGTCTATGTTAAGGGTCAGTTGCCACTCCCTGCACCAAGTGCCTATCCGCTGCAGATCTTCCTGCATTTCGCTACAATTTTCTAATGCTGCAACTTCTCTGTATACTACAGCATCATCCGCAAAAAGCCGCATGGAACTTCCAACACTATCTACTAGGTCATTTATATATATTGTGAAAAGCAATGGTCCCATAACACTCCCCTGTGGCACGCCAGAGGTTACTTTAACGTCTGTAGACGTCTCTCCATTGATAACAACATGCTGTGTTCTGTTTGCTAAAAACTCTTCAATCCAGCCACACAGCTGGTCTGATATTCCGTAGGCTCTTACTTTGTTTATCAGGCGACAGTGTGGAACTGTATCGAACGTCTTCCGGAAGTCAAGAAAAATAGCATCTACCTGGGAGCCTGTATCTAATATTTTCTGGGTCTCATGAACAAATAAAGTGAGTTGGGTCTCACACGATCGCTGTTTCCAGAATCCATGTTGATTCCTACATAGTAGATTCTGGGTTTCCAGAAATGACATGATACGCGAGCAAAAAACATGTTCTAAAATTCTACAAGAGATCGACGTCAGAGATATAGGTCTATAGTTTTGCGCATCTGCTCGACGACCCTTCTTGAAGACTGGGACTACCTGTGCTCTTTTCCAATCATTTGGAACCCTCCGTTCTTCTAGAGACTTGCGGTACACGGCTGTTAGAAGGGGGGCAAGTTCTTTCGCGTACTCTGTGTAGAATCGAATTGGTATCCCATCAGGTCCAGTGGACTTTCCACTATTGAGTGATTCCAGTTGCTTTTCTATTCCTTGGACACTTATTTCGATGTCAGCCATTTTTTCGTTTGTGCGAGGATTTAGAGAAGGAACTGCAGTGCGGTCTTCCTCTGTGAAACAGCTTTGGAAAAAGGTGTTTAGTATTTCAGCTTTACGCGTGTCATCCTCTGTTTCAATGCCATCATCATCCCGTAGTGTCTGGATATGCTGTTTCGAGCCACTTACTGATTTAACGTAAGACCAAAACTTCCTAGGATTTTCTGTCAAGTCGGTACATAGAATTTTACTTTCGAATTCACTGAACGCTTCACGCATAGCCCTCCTTACGCTAACTTTGACATCGTTTAGCTTCTGTTTGTCTGAGAGGTTTTGGCTGCGTTTAAACTTAGAGTGGAGCTCTCTTTGCTTTTGCAGTAGTTTCCTAACTTTGTTGTTGTACCACGGTGGGTTTTTCCCGTCCCTCACAGTTTTACTCGGCACGTACCTGTCTAAAACGCATTTTACGATTGCCTTGAACTTTTTCCATAAACACTCAACATTGTCAGTGTCGGAACAGAAATTTTCGTTTTGATCTGTTAGGTAGTCTAAAATCTGCCTTCTATTACTCTTGCTAAACAGATAAACCTTCCTCCCTTTTTTTATATTCCTATTAACTTCCATATTCAGGGATGCTGCAACGGCCTTATGATCACTGATTCCCTGTTCTGTACATACAGAGTCGAAAAGTTCGGGTCTGTTTGTTATCAGTAGGTCCAAGATGTTATCTCCATGAGTCGGTTCTCTGTTTAATTGCTCGAGGTAATTTTCAGATAGTGCACTCAGTATAATGTCACTCGATGCTCTGTCCCTACCACCCGTCCTAAACATCTGAGTGTCCCAGTCTATATCTGGTAAATTGAAATCTCCACCTAAGACTATAACATGCTGAGAAAATTTATGTGAAATGTATTCCAAATTTTCTCTCAATTGTTCTGCCACTAATGCTGCTGAGTCGGGAGGTCGGTAAAAGGAGCCAATTATTAACCTCGTTCGGTTGTTTAGTGTAACCTCCACCCATAATAATTCACAGGAACTATCCACTTCTACTTCACTACAGGATAAACTACTACTAACAGCGACGAACACTCCACCACCGGTTGCATGCACTCTATCCTTTCTAAACACCATCTGTACCTTTGTAAAAATTTCGGCAGAATTTATCTCTGGCTTAAGCCAGCTTTCTGTACCTATAACGATTTCAGCTTCGGTGCTTTCTATCAGCGCTTGAAGTTCCGGTACTTTACCAACGCAGCTTCGACAGTTGACAATTACAATACCGATTGCTGCTTGGTCCCCGCATGTCCTGACTTTGCCCCGCACCCGTTGAGGCTGTTGCCCTTTCTGTACTTGCCCAAGGCCATCTAACCTAAAAAACCGCCCAGCCCACGCCACACAACCCCTGCTACCCGTGTAGCCGCTTGTTGCGTGTAGTGGACTCCTGACCTATCCAGCGGAACCCGAAACCCCACCACCCTATGGCGCAAGTCGAGGAATCTGCAGCCCACATGGTCGCAGAACCGTCTCAGCCTCTGATTCAGACCCTCCACTCGGCTCTGTACCAAAGGTCCGCAGTCAGTCCTGTCGACGATGCTGCAGATGGTGAGCTCTGCTTTCATCCCGCTAGCGAGACTGGCAGTCTTCACCAAATCAGATAGCCGCCGGAAGCCAGAGAGGATTTCCTCCGATCCATAGCGACACACATCATTGGTGCCGACATGAGCGACCACCTGCAGATGGGTGCACCCTGTACCCTTCATGGCATCCGGAAGGACCCTTTCCACATCTGGAATGACTCCCCCCGGTATGCACACGGAGTGCACATTGGTTTTCTTCCCCTCTCTTGCTGCCATTTCCCTAAGGGGCCCCATATTTGTAGCAGTGGTGTGGTTGGAGACTGGCTCTGCATCTATGGCGGTTGTGAGTGATGAGCTAAATCAAGGAAAACAAACAGTTTGGACATTCTTATTAGAAGTCACAAAAATGTTGAAAATGAAGCATCCACAAATTAATGAGCTACACATATTTTCCGACAGATGTGCTGGGCAGTTTAAAAATAAATTCACACTTACAAATATGACATTTTTAAGAAATATGTTGGAGATAAGGTCTGTAGACTTTTTTTTTATGGCATGGATGGGTCTGTAAAAGGTGAAATCCAAGAGTTTCAGAGTACACACTGCTGAGAGCTTTGCTGATTGTGCAAGACACTGCATGAAGTCAACTCTAGTTGATTTACGTTACCAAGGAAATAACTGCAGAAACTGTTGAAATGCTGGAGCAGAGAGTGTCTCAAATCAGTCCTATCCCCAATCTGCAGACGTTACATTATTTTTCTTGTGTCAAAGATGGTCTAATTAAAGTTGGGGCAACAGCAAAATCAGACTTGCAGTTTGTTCTTACTTTTCTAGCATTAAAACAAGAAGAAAGTGAAACTTTCTGGCAGATTAAAACTGTGTGACAGACCAAGACTCAAACTCAGAACCTTTGCCTCTCATGGGCAAGTGTTCTACAAACTGAGCTACCCACGCACAACTCATGACCCGTCATCACAGCTTTAATTCTGCCAGTACCTTGTCTCCCACCTTCCAAACTTCACAGAAGTTCTCCTGCAAAACTTGCAGAACTAGCACTTCTGGAAGAAAGGATATTGCAGGGACATGACTTTACCACAGTCTGGAGGATGTTTCCAGAATGAAATTTTCACTCTGCAGTGGAGTGTGTACTGATATGAAACTTCCTGGCAGTTTTGCTGGACCAAGACTCAACCTTGGGACCTTTATCTTATGCGGGCAAGTGCTCTACCCCCAGGCTGTGGCAAAGCCTTGTCTCTGCAGTATCCTTTCTTCCAGTAGTGCTAGTTCTCCAAGTTTCGCAGGAGAGCTTCTGTTAAGTTTGGAAGGTAGGAAACGAGGTACTAGAAGAATTGAAGCTGTGACGATGGGTCGCAAGTCGTTCTTCGATAACTCAGTTGGTAAAGCACTTGCCCACAAAAGGCAAAGGTCCCAAGTTCAAGCCTCAGTCTAGCACACAGTTTTAATGTGCCGGGAAGTTTTGTATCAGCTCACACTACACTGTAACACTGGACTCGTATTCGAGAGGACGACGGTTCAATCCCACGTCCAGCCATTCTGATTTCCCTAAATCACTCCAGGCAAATGCCGGGATGGTTCCTTTGAAAGGGCACAGCTGTCTTCCTTCCCCATCCTTCCCTAATCCGATGAGATCGATGACCTCGCTGTCTGGTCTCCTCCTCCCAAACAACCCCCGCAACACTCCGCTACAGAGTGAAACTTTCATTCTGGAAACAAGAAAGTAATCAGTTGACCATCAGTGTTGGACATTTTGTTGAAGGTGTTCTTCAGTGATGGGGACAAAATTTCTTGTGACTCGATCATACATGGCAGTGAAGGATGAGCCTGTTGAAGATAGGTCTGCAGTGCAGAGAAACTTGTGTATTCCAACACTGATGATCAACAGTGGGTAGTTCTCATTTGGATAGAATGTTTTTAAAAGTATCTTTGAGTTTATTGTGAGTATTTGTGCTTTCTTCTTGTTGTAGTTTAGCTTAAATAGTATTATTTAGTTGCACTATGTACTGCAATTTAATATTCTATGTAAATCATACATTAGAAAATTTGTCCCACCCAGAATTATACGACAGATCATATATAATGTCATGCATTCATGCAACTTATTAATTATTTTTTTGTAGCTACTTGTTTCTTTAATAGAAGAATGTAATTTTCATTTGAATGTCATTTGGCTGAATTGTGGCTACAACAGAGCAGAATTATTGTTTTGATGTCAGAATTTTTCAATTCCATGTTAATTTCTTGTCTTGCCATAGTATTGGTTTATTTATTATATTGCAGACAATAAAAGATATGTCTGAACACTGTATTTGTTAGAACTAAAAAACTATTTTGTTGCTTATAGCAGTAACCTGACTTCAAATAACTTATGATTCCTAAAAGTAAAACACAAAAGAACTAGAACAAATATACCATCCGAAATGCTGGAATTGCTCATGTACATTCCTGTACAGGCGTGACATTTTACTTAAAAATCACTTGCCCGGTGTCAGCAGATAAATATGATATTGCAGCACCTCTGTTATTCCGAATTATGATGCACTGTTTCTCTGGACACAGGCAGTGGCTGTTCCTTTGGCCAAGCATGCATCATAATAACACAGGCACTGCAATAGTGTATTTGATTGTGTGTCACTTATTTTTGGGAAGGTGGGATTAAACCAGTATTGGAATAAGATGCAGAGCAGGAAGTATTCTCAAGTCATTCACTGAAAATAGGCAAGAATGCAGAGTGTTAAAATATAAAAATGGCAACAGGTTGGAAAACGTGCTTTTAACATTCAAAGGGATAAAATACGGTGTACCACAAGGTTCGGTATTGTTATTTATTCTATATCTAAATGACATGTGAGGAGCTGTAAATGAAACAGTGATCATTTATACTGATGACATATCTCTAAGCAGTCACCAGTAAATCAGCAAAGGACTTAGAAACGAGGACATGTTAAGAGACTGATAGGGTGTATAAATATGTTGAAGGGCATAGGCCTAATACATTCACATCATGGGAGACTCATATAAGCCCCTAGATAAAATATGTTCAAAAACTACCGCAAATATATTCCTCCTAAGAAAAATATCACGAACTATTGACCGTGATACTGTACTAAAAATGTATTATGCTTTAACTTAGCCACACATTTCATATCGTATACACATCGAGGGCACTGCAGCAAATACACACATGTAAATTACTTAAACCAAATAGGTTATAAACATAACAGAGGACACTCTTCTTTAAAATGTGCAACAGCACTCCCGAACATCTCCTTGAAGGTCGAGTTGGAAACTAAAACTGGCAGCAAACAGCCGATTTACACTGAGAGACTCGGGAGACTTATTGGATACATTGTCTTACTTTATTGAAGTACGAAATGGTTGGAAGAGGGAGTATATGAGCAATGTACAGATGCAATAACACAAACAGCAAAGCAATCCAAAATCTTTTTTCAGGTTCCTGAAAAATAAAGATATACAAGTATGATGGATTGAGCAGCTACCATTATGCCAACTCAATCATTCGCTTTTACTAAACAGTGTCTTTCATGCTTTGACTTACCTTATATTTTTATAATTTGTTTATAGACGCAATAAGTGGGTTATTCACAGCCAAAGAGCTGACTTGGATGAAATTTTGGAAATGAATGGTCAAGATTTGAATAAAAGCTTTGTTGTGTGCTCCTACCACTGTGGAGACAGGCTTCACAAAAAGGAATTTAATAAAACCAAACATGTAATGGCATGTTTTACTTTACTTACTTTATTTAAAGAGTAGATGAGGCTTTAAAACACTAGCACAATAATTCAGTCAGCTTGTCACATTTTATAAAACATGACAAGGCTAAATAGAAATTTAAAATAATGTCTTACATTTTTCTTGTCTTTTTCAGTATTTGGCCTGGTGCAGTGCCTTCAGTTCTGCTATCTATGACAAAGGAAACTCTACACACAAGCAGTCCGAAGAAAAGAGAGGAGGAGGAGGAGGAGGAGGAGGAGGAGGAGGAGGAGGAGGAGGAGACATAGCTGGCAGTTATGAAGATCTTCAGGAGAGATGAAAAACAGTGTTAAGATTGCTATCATGTGAAGAGGAGGTTACGAGCATTATAGAAAGCACTGAGCAGATACAAATTAAGTAACATAAAATTAAGAACTGAAGTTCGACAGTTGAAGCAGAAGGATTACAATGTGAGTGTGCAGTGAACAATACACCTAATGATGTCGCACAAAATATTGTTAACCTTCAGGCATCCCTAAGAAACAGGAAGGCTCAGGGATGCTGCTATTCTGAACAGGACAATTTCTCTTTAGTTCTACATTTTTGCGCACCAAAAGCATGGAGGATTCTGAGCACACGTTTTTGTTTACCAACCGCTAGATACCAACGGGCCTGGATGAAAAATTCAGAGGTAAAATCTAGTGTAAACAACAATGTTCTTGAGGTACTGAAAATGAAATATGTAAAGATGAAGCCAAGGAAATGGGTTGTATCTGAAGCATTTAATGAAATTTTTCTTATATCACATTTGACTTACAATACACAGGATGATTTGTTTGAAGAGGTTGAAGAGTTAGATTTAGATGTTCAGTTAAAACACTCCAATTCAGCACAGCAACAATTGTACAGCCAGGCTGTGGTAGTAATGGCTAAGGGTACATCTTTGAAATTTAAGCAAATTATACGGTACTATTTAATAAAGGCTGCTGGGACAGGGGAATGGATAAAACAAATGTTACTTCAGCTTATAACACAAGTTCAACAGGTTGGGTTAATTCCCAAAGCAGCTATCTGTGATCAAGGTGCTAACAATGCAAAGATGGGGAAGATTTTAGGCAGGACTTCTGAATGCCCCTTTATTGAGGTAAATGGAGAAATAATTTATTTCCTTTGATTCAGTCATTGAGAAATAATCTTAAGAAACAAAATTTGTAGTTGTCCCATATTGAGAAATTTTATGAAAAGGAGCTGTAATGGTATCTCAACTTGCCCTCTCTTGACAAAGAAATGCATCACACTCCCTCCATTTACTCCCATGAGGGTTTGTTTGCTTTGTTTTAGGGCGCAAAAACAACTAGGGTCATACGTGTCCATTGCAAAACTGTAGAACACGAAGACAAGAGAGGAATTACAAATGACTACACGTTAATCCCAATCGACGGAAGACAGCTAAAAACAGTGACATGGAGAAAGGTCTATAAAATACGCCATAGAGAAACTGAGGTCCTGAACCAAAAATTAAATGTCCTTCACCATATTGCTTCAACGGATAAAAAGTAAAACACAGTCGACAGGCCATGCGTCGTTAGCTAAAACACTCGATAACTCAGACAGCAAACACAAACAAGAATCTAAGTAGTTAAAAAATGGACATTCCATCAGGAAATGGTGGACAGTCAAGGGCTGAGCGAGATGAGCAGAAAGTGGTGGGGGAGCACCACTTAACAAATGGTAATGGCTAAAAGGAAAGTGCCTGATACGCAACCTAGCTAAAATGATCTCCTCATGGCGAGAGGATCAAGGGGAGGTGGTCCAAGCCGTTCGGGGAGGCTTAATAACCCGGAGCTTGTTCCCATGAAGGGAGTACCAGTGGAGGTGCCAACATGACACCACCCACTGACAGACAGCAGCATAGAGATCATTGGATGGAATGTAAGAACTAGCAGGCTGAGGTACAAGGACTGCAGCCTAGGCAGCAGCGTCGTTTCCTGTCAGACCGATGTGACCAGGAACCCACATAAACATCACAGTGGCTTCATCAAGAGTGAGCAAGTGACAGATTTCCTGGACCTGTTGCACTAGGGATGGATGGTGTACAGCACACAGAGGCTTTGAAGGGCACAGAGAGAGAGAGCAGATGACGCAACTGAAAAGCCTGTATCAAGTTACCTTCCATTATTTACATGGGTGCACTCAATGGCTGTGATATGACTTTCAAATTATAGAGCACAGCAATCAGACATCCTTTTCTTGCAAGTTTTATTTGGCAAATATAGGTTTCGGCTACTGCATAGCCATTATCAATGGACCATTTCATAGTATCAATAAGCACTGATACTATGAAATGGTCCATTGATAATGGCTATGCAGGACCACTTCATAGTATCAATAAGCACTGATACTATGAAATGGTCCGTTGATAATGGCTACGCAATTCTAGTACATCATCCCCCTGTTGTTCGGGTTTCTATCACAGTTTGTTCAAGACTACTGTATATGGTATACAGTAGACAGTACAGTATACAGTAGACTTGAACAAACTGTGACAGAAGCCCAAACAACAGTGGGCTGACATACTAGAACATGCATTGACACTATGAAATGGTGCACTGATAATGGATAGGCACTAGCCAAAATCTAGATTTGCTGAATAAAACCTGCTAGAAAAATATGACTGATTGCTGCGCTCTATCATTTGAAAATAAAAAGCCTGTGTTGCCAAATGTACTCCATGCTCCTGATACAGGGCAAAGAGTTCTGATATAAATACTGAGCAGTTTTCCATAAGCCTATAAAGAAAAGTACCAATGATGAAGGCAACACCACGGTCAGTCTGAGAGCCATCAGTGCACACAAAGGTACTATTGCAAAGTTCCATGCGAAGGTCATAAAACTGAAGGTATAGAACGAGGCTGCAGAAGTGTTCTTAGGAAGCGAATGAAGGCCAAGATGAACATGGGTCACTGCACGAATCCAAGGTGGTGTAGGGTTCACACCCATCGGGAAAGTTGCAGGTAATGTGAAGTTAAGCTGCCGGAGCAAGAGCTGAAAACGAATTGCACGAGGTAAAAAAGAAGAGGGATGCACCCCATACTGACGATCACAGAAGTCATCGAAGAAGAAGGCATAGGATGGGTGGCCATGCATGACAAATGGCCAGCACATTTGCTGAAGAGAAAGTCGCAGCAGTAGTACAGCAGTAGTTCAGCAGCTTTTGCGTACAACCTCTCAACCGGGCTAGTGTAAAAGGCGCCAGTGGCCAAATGGATTCCATGATAAAGGATAGTATTGAGATAGTGTAAGAGGGAGGACGTGCAGATGCATAAACAAAACATCCACAGTCTAGTTTCGAATGGACAAGGAACTGGTACAAATGGAGGAGTGTGGATCGATCTGCTCCCCAGGAAGTACCACTGAGGACATGTACGACAATGAGGTACCGCATACAGCTAACTGCCAGGTAAGACATGTGGGAGGACCAAGAAACTTTCCTATCGAGCATGAGCCCCAGGAATTTCATAGTTTCAATAAATAGAAGAGCAACAGGCCCAAGATGCAAAGACGGTGGAAGAAACAAATTGCGCCGTCAGAAATTCATACGAACTGCTTTGTCAGTAAAAAAGCAAAAGCCATTGTCGATGCTCCATGAGTAAAGATGATCAAGACATCGCTGAAGATGCTGCTGAAGCAGACAAGTCCGTGGAGAGCTGCAATAGATGGCAAAACCATCAACAAAAAGGGAGCCGGAGACGCCTGGTGGGAGACAGGCCACAACAGGCCTGCATAGCATAGAGGATGATGCTCACAACGGAACCTTGAGGCACATCGATTTCCTGGATAAAGGTGTCTGACAAAACAGAACCTACATACACCTTGAAAACTCAGTCTTTTAATAATTCCTGAAGGAAGCAGGGTATGCGGCCACTCCCATAAGGGTATGTATAGCAGTACGAGTACTCAGTCACACTGTTCCTACACTTAGGTTCCAATTCTTTACCATCATCTGCTGCTTTCATAGCTGAATTTATTGAAATATGCGAGTTTTGCTTGACATTTTCAGTTCATCAAAATTTAGTAGCCCAAAGCAATTTACGAAGCCTCTTCATCCCATTTCTAAATATTTAGAGAAGCTTAAGGAAATTCAACACATTATGAAGCAAGTAACTGTGTGCCCGACCAAGACTCGAACTCGGGACCTTTGCCTTTTGCGGGCAAGTGCTCTACCACAGTGAAAATCTCATTCTGGAAACATCCCCCAGGCTGTGGCTAAGCCATGTCTCCGCAGTATCCTTTCTTTCAGGAGTGCTAGTTCCGCAAGTTTCGCAGGAGAGCTCCTGTAAAGTTTGGAAGGTAGGAGACGAGATACTGGCAGAAGTAAAGCTGTGAGGACCGGGCGTGGGTCGTGCGTCGGTAGCTCAGATGGTAGAGCACTTGCCCGCGAAAGGCAAAGGTCCCGAGTTTGAGTCTCGGTCGGGCACACAGTTTTAATCTGCCAGGAAGTTTCATATCAGCACACACTCCGCTGCAGAGTGAAAATCTCATTCTGGAAACACCCCCCAGGCTGTGGCTAAGCCATGTCTCTGCAGTATCCTTTCTTTCAGGAGTGCTAGTTCTGCAAGTTTCGCAGGAGAGCTCCTGTAAAGTTTGGAAGGTAGGAGACGAGATACTGGCAGAAGTAAAGCTGTGAGGACCGGGCTTGAGTCGTGCTTCGGTAGCTCAGATGGTAGAGCACTTGCCCGCGAAAGGCAAAGGTCCCGAGTTCGGGTCTCGGTCGGGCACACAGTTTTAATCTGCCAGGAAGTTTCATATCAGCGCACACTCCGCTGCAGAGTGAAAAATCTCATTCATGAACCAAGTAGTTACTCAGAATAGGAGGGCAAGCAGTAAAAGTAACCCACAATGCATCAAAGGATCGATAAAATAATATCACAAATCTTCTGTTGCTGTGGACAGAACTAAGTGACAGATTTGGCTTCAGTTCTCTGTTCGCCAGAAAGTCGACTCACATTGAAAATGCATTTTCTATTTTAGGAGAAAGAAGGTAACAAACTAGCACCTGATGTTTGCAAATTTCACAGAGCAATAACGTCAGTTATGGTCAATAGTTTGCTTTCTCCCTCCCAAAACAATAACTGTGAAGTACATAGAGCAGCATTCCTAGTAACATTAAATGAACAGAAAAAACTGCCTTTCTTTGGAAATGTGAGTGTAATGTCCGGTAAAGACATTGTTTGTTTATCTCTGTATGCTGATATCAGTATCAATGAATGTATATCTAATGAAACAAAAGCCACGAATTATAATGTGGACTGGGTATGCAGTAGGCTGGAACATGAAAAAAACACTCTGGCATCATATAATGACAACTTGCCAACTTTCATTAACAGATGAGGAGATATGACTCAAACAAAATGCTTTTCCCCAATGTTTGTGCTCAGAGTGTGTCATATAAAATGTCAGAAATTTGTAGACATAATTTTGATTAAGTGTGTTGTTGAATGCACTTATTGGATGAGAAGCAAGATGGTTTTCTTACTCACGAATGAATGTGTCAAATTAAGAGCGCCTAATCGTTGATATTTTTTGTTAGCAAAGAAATACTTTACAGTTCTAATCAAAGCACAATAAATAAGAAAAATGATCCTGAGTGCCACAAATTTAAAAGGGTACCTTTAAGTTACAGAACGTGATTCACAAATAGGCCTAAATGTTCATAGAAAGTGCATACATGTATAGGCCTAGAAGTTATGACATGTATAGTTTAGTTATTTTTAGTTTCATTCTATCCAAATAAACTGTACAGAACTGATTGGTTTAGATTTCTTTAACCCCACATTTTAAATGAATTATTATCTAACATAACATCTTAAATGGCATAAGAAATGTAAACCTTGCGAAGTAATTTTGGTGTACAGGCAAGTAAAATATGGAATTGAAGACATCATGGCAAGCGTAGTATCCAGCTCGAACAAACAAATGGCACTGCTAGCGATGTCTCCTGAAAAACGCTTGTAAATGCCACAGTTTCTGCTATTATCTTTATAAGTTCTTTGCATAATAAGGCTATCAGGTGCATTGGAAATATAATACCAAATTAGTCCAGCAGAAATACATTTAAAGAATTCCAAGTACTGACAGTGCAGTGTGTAGGCCTATATGAAACAATTATGTTCTTAAATAAATTGCACAGCTTTGCTGAACAAAAATATATTTAATTACAGCATTAGATGTAAAGATTACCACATCTATACAAATAGACTTCAGTGACAAAGATCCTAAAATATCTGGAGCATATTTCACAACAACCTCCATGCGGCATCAATAACTTAGAAACATTATCTACAATCAAACAAAAACTAAGATGTCAACTGGTTTCAGCATGTTGTTACAGTATAAGGGAGTTATCAGAATGATGTATTACAGTGTATTGGTCGATGTTATATTATATTGTATTGTAGCACCTATTTTTTAAACTCTGTCTGAAACTATATTTCGTGTGTTTAAATACAGAAAACTGATTTTCACTAACTTTATTTTACATGGAGCAAACTATAAAATCTTTGGAGTTTTGACACAAATACCTGAAAAGATGAGTATTTTATGTAAATATCAAACACACTGTAACACATGCATGTATATGCTGCTGTATGTAGCAAATATCACTGCAAAAAATCGAGCAAATGATGAAAAATAAATAAATGACTACCATCTGTTTACATTTACAATATTGTATCATTTGTTAAAAGTAACCTCCTCTACAAAGACATCTCAGTGACATTACATGGACACTTTCACAGTTATGAAATGAGGAAGCAGTATGACTTACGTATGATTCTGTTAACAACTTGCTGCAAGAAAAGTGTGCTACATGTTGGGGTACAGATGTACACCAGGTGAAGTTAAAGGAACAGAAATGCCAAAGGCCTTCACATATAAATATAAAAATTTTTTGATGGAGCTCAAGTTTTAACACAGTAATTTAAAAAAAAACAATGGTTATAAATGTTAACTAATTCCTTAAAAAATGTTCACTTACACCTGATAATTGAGTGTAGTGCATGTTCTTAGTGTAGGACCCATTTCTGTGTGTATTTCTTCCTGTTCTGCTCCCATCATGTTCCACTGTATCACAGATATTTCATGTTACTGTCAAAACAAGTTGCAACTCATTTAACTAATAAAAGTTTATCGTGATAGCTGTTACACTCTTGTAATATTGCACAGGCTTTCATGTATAAATTAAATTGCAAAAATTTTCTTGTACAAATTTAAACTTTGGCTTGTCCATTATTATATGTATGAATTGTACAATATTGTGATTACTTGGATCAATAAAATACAATTCAATACAAATGCAATGTCAAATAAAAATTTACAGTTGTCAAACAGTTAAAGGGTATTTGATAGGGCCAGCCACAAAAATAATATATTTCACTAATGTACAATTACAAGTCTTGAAACAACATCCTAGAAGGCAAACCACGAATCACTAAGGATGATTTTGTGACAAACTCACGTGCCCCATTTCTTCCTCTAACTACAGCTCGCAGTAATTCAGGTTCACGATCTGGTGAAGGCATAAGCCATGCCTTTAAAAGTTCCTTTGTCAAAGCATCTGTGTCTCTATCTGGCACCTCCCACAACATACCCAGCACACAGGGACTTGATGAAATGCAATATGCTCGGGCTGTGCTTAGCCTGTCATTATAAGGCTCATATGCCCAAGTATTGCTCTTACATCCAAAGAGTAACACTGTTGCATTTACATTAAGTTTTGCAATTTTGTACGGATGGAGATATTTTCCACCAGACCCATGACCAAAGTAGATAAATATGTCTTTCTTAGTTAAAACATCAACCAACTGATCTTCTGATGGGCACTTGCCCACCATATTTGGCCATCCAACAAGGCAACTATCAAGGAAAGGTACCATCCGATCCTGCATAGCATTAAGATTTCTCTCTGGATTCAAGAGATAAAAGCCATTTTCTGGCTTGAAGACATATTCCACACATCCATTTTTTATCTTGCTTTTGTGTTCATGATATAGTGCATGGAGCAGTGGTATTGAAGATATTCGAGAAACAGGATGCTCTGCCAAACCATTTAGCATCTCCCATGGAAAATGCTCCAATTCTTCATCAACAACAAGAATAACAGGATGTCTCTTTAAATTACTCATGTATCTGGGTCCACTGCACAAACTCTTCAGTTTGGTTATTAATGCATTAGCACTAGCTGGAGAGCATTCCTCATCTAAGACTGAGTGAATTCCATTTTCAAACTCCTCTTCTGTTATGTGACTGTAACACTCTACAAAATAGTAAAGCAGTTCTTGGCCCCTATCTAAGAAGCAGTCTGTCACATGACAATCTTGTACAATCTCATCTACCGACTTGCGCAGTTTCTTTAAGTAACAGTCATCAACCAACCGGCCAACAAGGATTGACATCCACACTCCCAGCCAACTGTATCTCATGTCCTTCAGAATTTGCAACATCCTGTCATTTGCTTCCATTTTTCTTCTATTATGCATTATTGGATTCTGTTCATCATACCTTTGTCTGTTTACCTTCAGAGTGTCAATGAATTCTTCCCAAAATATATTCGAATTCGACGGCTGTGGAATTGTCACCATTAAAGGATCCGCTGCACCATTACCACACTCGAAACAGGTAATACAAATGGAAGATGTAGCTATCATGGACAACTGATTTTCCAGTCTTCTCTTTGCGTTGTACGGAACAGAAATTTGTACAACTCTCCATTGTGGTGGAAGATCGTAGAGCCTTTTCATCATAGAATTGAAGCCATCTGTATCGTACTCCCCCTGAAATTGTAAATACTTCCTGTGTAGTCGAACTTCCATTTCTGGGTTGCGCAGTTTCTTCTCTTGCATTATCGTGTCTCTACAAATTGCACGCCACCTTAACTGGAAGCCAAGGCAGTTCACAAGGTAATAAACTGCTTCACGCTTTTTACCGAGATACAAACACAGTATAGAAAGTTGTCTGCATAGGTAAGAGTATTTCACTGATGGAACGTGAACTACCGTCTTAATAACGTCCTCAATTTCATTGTATAGCTTCTGATATTCATCCAGAATGAGTTTATCAACTACCATATTGAACGAACAACAATAAACCAACGTAAAGAAACTGTATCGAAGTATGACACGACCAACAGCACAAAATTGAAAACACCCGCCGATAAGTTTCAAATACTACCAAAGATAATAACGTTATGGAACCACTCCAATGAATTCAATACTGCTCCACTCGCAACGCGAGGAGATACACTTCCGTCTCTTGAGGAAATTAAACTCACTTATTCGCCTCTGAATCAGTAAAAAGAACTACAAAATCCTGTTTAATTCTGAATTATATTCCCAAAACCTCATATAGTTTTTCAAATTGTCATATCCTAAACACAAACACTTTGATCGGTAAGTAAGTACGTCTGTGATTATACTCCATTTTCGTAAATACTAAATATGCCGCATTGAGGGCAAATTTGGCAATGGTACATGGTACAATAGTTGAAGCATTTGAAACGAGGACCTTGAAAGAGCATGACACGCTGAGGTTGACATAAAATGAACATTATAGTGTCAAGTATGAAGTATCGAAGTGTAATTACATGTCAGGCCGCATGATTGAGCGTAACTTACAGACGTTACATTAAAGTAATGTTTGTTCGAAATCTCTTTAAAAACCTTCGCAGATTACTTAACGTTTATTATTTTCTCGTATGTTAGACGTACCTTTACCGCCTCAGCCCAAATGCCACATAGTTTGTGGTAAAAGTAGTACACCAGACACTAACACGTCACGTCCAACCTGATGATAGTAACAATTTTGTAACTATGTTTGGTCTTAATAGCGCGAATAGGCGTAATTCCTTATTTTACTTCAAAAACGAACGGTTATTCGCATTGTGTTGCAGAATGTGATTTTTTTTCCTTTTATACCTAAAAATGTTCTGCCCAACTAGGTTGTAACAAACTTACATAATAAGGATTTGGGACTAATCCTTAAAGTACCTGATGAATAACTCACTATCAAAAACCCACAGGAGCAGCTGATGAATTACTATTGTTCTCGTTTATGAACTTGGATGCGGAGGACAAAGCCGGTATCACCACCCCTCATACCTAGCGCTGGTATGTTGCTCGTTCTAAAGTGGATTATGTGTGCAGCTTGTTAACTTTAGTACGTTATTGAGCCTTGGTTTTTTACGATTGACCCCAGGAAACCGAAATTGTGGTGTATATTTTTCATAAGGTTAAATTTTAGTTATACCGGTCAATTTTTTTGTACACGAAAAGTTGCGCAGAATTTCTTCGTTCTGCTCGAATATAATTACAGCTCGCTTCCATGCGTTACACATAACAATTCCTTCGGTAACGTCATGTACATTTTCCGGAGGCATTAAGTGTAGTCAACGAAGTTTTGATATGAATTCCATATGCGTGCGTAGCACATTAAGTATTGCCTCGTACTGTATTTAGTCGAAAATGTACACTTATATGCGTGAAATAAGGTCACAGGTCAATCAGTTAATATTCTTAATAAGCTGAAATTGTAATTATGGTTAGCGTAAATTTAAATTGAGACAAAAGTTACGTGCTTTTCCTGGCTGTTGATTACATGACAGCACACCAGAAGTCTGAAACCTATAGTCTAATTCTTATGTATAAGTACCAAAATAGTTCCTTTTCAGTGAATACTTGTCAAGTGAGTGTGATACTTTGCTGGTATGGCGGTAAAATGCTCGTCTTTATCACGATGAGTGGAAGTTGTACAGCAGTATACAAAGCCGGACTAGAATTTTCACAATCATGTATTTGACTTGTCTAGTTTCTACAGTACTTGCTCTTTGTAACAACTGTGCATTGGACCGTCCTAAATCTACATCTACGTCTTTTTTAATACACATAAGCCACCAGATGGTGTGTGGTGAAGGGTACTTATCTTACTGCTAACTGAACCCCCCCCCCCCCCTCCCCTTCTCCTCTCCTTCTGCATTCCAATCAACCTTACACCTATGGCAAGTGGGAATAAGGATTGTTGGTAAACCTCTGTATTAGCTCTAATTTCTCATTGTGGCCATTTCACAAGATCTATATGGGAGGAAGTAATATGTTGTCAGATTCTTCCAAATGAGCACTAATGCCAGTAAAATGTAGAAATGAGAAATAAGCCGACCTATTTTCTACAACTGTCATAGGAGGAGGATTAATATTTTTTTCTGTCAAATATGAAAGGTGTATTGCATTACATAAGGAAGACGCCTTTCACCTTTTAAAATTTCCTGCAAGTGCTAATGACTGTGAGATATCTCTCACCATTGCTCATGACAGTTCAAGGATTACTGTCAGAAAGTGACACAATGTCACTGGATTTACTCACAATGAAGTTTTGGCCGGAAGTGTTGTCTGACGTATGCACTAAATAAATCTGTGTTCTGTATGTCTTATGATTCATTCATCACATTCTGTAAATCTTATGATGGAGAGCCTTCAGAAATATTAAGTGACAGAAGCAGCCACTTGAGGCAACATCTGTGAAGTATAACAACAAGCAGTTATGATAGTACTAATCTACCACTCTGATAACTATGGAAATGACTACTATTGCTGTCAGCAGGTTAGCAGAGTGAGACTGACTTGTAATTATAAGGCAGACAGAACTAAGCTTTCATGGTTTACTTGTCAAGGATAACTACACTGTCCAGCCACAATAATGTGACTACCTCTCAAAAACCTGAATAACTGCCTTTTGCCATCCGGACCACAGCAAGATGTACAGGAAGAGAGTCCGTGTAGTTCTCGAAGATACCAACTAGGATATGGTCCATGCCAACTCCATTGCTGTGGCCAGCTGCTGTAGGTTTCTCAATTGAGGATTCATGTGGGAACAGCTTGACTGAGTTGGCCCCACAGACTCTCAGTTGGGTTTAAATCCAGGGAGTCTGGTAGTCAGGGGAGTACAGTAAACTCATCCTGATGCTCTTCGAACCATTTACATACATTGCTTGCCACGACACATTGCATTGCCCTGTTGATAGATGCCATTGTGCTAAGGAAAAACAAACTACATGTAGAGGTGGACATGGTCCCCAAGGGTAGACACACATTTGTGTTGATTCACTGTGCCTGCCAGAATAACAAGATCACCCAGGGAATGCCATGAAAACATTCCTCAGACTACAATGCTCGCTTCTCTGGCCTGGTCCATTCTGATGATTATTGCAGGCTTTTTGCTTACGGACATTTCACGCCATATACATCAATGGCCATCTGTCGGAGCATAGCATAAAACATGTTTCATCTGAAAAGGCCTCCTAGTGTGTGTCCAGTTGCAGTGTTGGTAAGAAAATTCCAGCCTCTGTTTTCAATGAACAGCATTCAGCATGGGTGCGTGAGCCAGGCACCTGCTGTGGAGGCCCTGATCATTGATCATTCAGGAGACACTGTTGGTAGCCCCGTGGTTTACCTTGGCAGTCAGTTGCTCAATAGTTGCACGTTTATTCACCTGTTACACATCTCTGCAGCCATCTATCACCCCTTCATCTGTAGGCCACGTTGCACCACAGTTGCCTTGGCACTGGTTTTGGATAGCACCATTTATGCATGCGTGGTATATTGTAACCATGGCAGCATGGGAACAGTTTACAGACTTAGTCATTTTGGATATACTTCCACCTATGGCCCAAAAGCCAATGATCATGGCCTTTTGGACCTCAGATAAATCATTCCATTTTCACATTATGACAATGCCTGCACTGTTTTCCACGTCCCCCTGACAAGCTTTATATACCATCTACTTGCTGTCTATGAGTGGTTATTGCACACTGATGTTGAACATAGTTGATGGTCACATTAATATGACTGAATCATGAATTAACAAAGTGAAACAACTATTACATTCTCTGCTAATAATTAACTATAATTACAATGCTAAAGTATACTAGTGATTGCTGAATTCAAGTTTACAGTTAATTTGAAAGTAAATCTGATATTTAAAAATAAGGAGGAAAAGAAGGAGGAGGTTTTGCTTCTTTAGTTTACCCAAAAGAATAGTTAAATATGGAGTACGAGGATGTCAACAAAACCTTGGATCACAGCAGATGTTGGTGTGTCAAAAGAATTAAAATGAACATCAACAAGGTACGCAGAACAAGTAGCAGGGTATAATACTTGTAAAAGGAGACTAAGGTTTGACTTAAGGAAGCAGGTTCAGATGGATGCATATTACAATATTTATATGGATGTGAAGAGGTTTGCACCAGATAAATTAGAGTAAATAGCTGCATCAACCAGTCTTTGGACTGAAGAAAAGTAACTGAGGAAGTTGACTCGAGGTATTAAGAAGAGAAAGCAAAACAGTACATGTAAAAAGAGATATAGAGGAGATTTAATGAAATGACACATCTATAAACAGAAAAAGGAAGATCATTGTATAATATGTACAGTTTTTACTCAGGCTATTTCCCAGAGAGATTAAAATATTACTTTCTCTATAAATCTGATAACTCCATGAATGGTAATATCTACCATCTACTTCCACTCCTTACATCATTTTCCAGATTTTCTGAGATGATAATGTACTCGAGGATTGTATTGAAGGGTACACTTTTCAATCACAGTTTGGCTTTCAATAGTGTTACTCTACTTTACCTTTCTATTCTTCAAGAACTGCGAACTTTGTGGTTAGGCTTTTACTGCTCATAAATGTTCAACAGTAATCTATTGTAGCCGTATGTGGATGGTTCACCTGCTAACTATTAATGAGGCTTATCAGAAGTTAGAACAATAGTGCACTGGCCATATACAACTGTGTATTATTGGGGGGATGTGAATATAAAGTAAAAGACAAACCCCATTTTTCAGCCAGTGTAGCAACACAGTATGTCGACACCGTGGACAACAAACGAAGAAAATAAAAGCAGGTGGAACCGCTACAAACCTCATGAATCCATGGACCCTGGATCCCAGCAGGGTACTGTTCAAGCTGGTGTAAGCTCTGTAATGCTGTGGAGCATGTGCAGTTGGAGTGATACGGGACCCCTGATACATCTAGATACAGTTATGACAGGTGACACATACGTAAGCTTCCTGTCTGATCGCCTAGATCCATTCATGTCCATGTCCATTGCCCATTCCGATGGATTTGGAAAATTCCAGCAGGACAGTGCGATACCTTACACATCCAGAATTGCTACAGAGTGGCTCCAGGAACACTTTTTCAGTTAAAACACCTCCACTCACCACCAAACACCTGAGACATGAACATTATTGAGCATATCTGGGATGCCTTGCAGTGTGCTGTTCAGAAAAGATCTCTATCCCCCCTTGTACTCTTAAGGATTCATGGACAGCCCTGCAGGATTCATGGCGTCAGTTGCCTCCAGCACTACTGCAGACATTAGTTGAGTTCATGCCACATTGTGTTGCGGCACTTCTGCACGCTTGCAAGGGCCCTAAACAATTTTAGGCAGGTGTACGAGTTTCTTTGGTGCATCAGTGTATAGTAAACATGGTATTAAGTTATTGGGTGTACATTTTGGTGACAGATGTACCAGTATGTAACCATAAAAATAACTATTTTATATCTAAGGTTCTCGGGTGTCCAGCCGGATCCGATCGTTGAAGTTCCACGATATTTCGGCGAATAAGCGTCCGCCATCATCAGGTGGTGCTGATGATGCATCAACACCACCTGATGATGGTGGAATGATTATTCGCTGAAATATTGTGGAACTTCGATGATCGGATCAGGCTGGACACCCGAGAACCTTGGATACAGCACATCCTCCGGGAAAACCTCAGATCACAACTACTTTATAACTTTTTATTCAATGTTTTGTTTAATTCTTAATCCTGCATTTGGCATTACGACAATTCCTGAAGTTTTTTTTTTTACAATTTCATAGAAATTCTCCACAGTAAATTCGGTATACTGATCCGATATGTACATGTTTCCTCTGTCGATATAGTAAGGAAATTTTTGAATGACTTTGGGGTGACTTTGTGATAGAATTTTGCACAAACATTTAAGTACACAAGGGAATAAGAAACTACAATGTTACCCCACATATCTTGTAATTTACTTAGCAAAGAAAAACAGAAAGCCAAAAATTTTCAAAAAAGTAATAATTCACGATGCACGAACATAGTAAATAACAGTACACATAAAAGCACCTGACAGTTTTTTTGCAGTTCGCTTCCTTAATGCCATTTCAAGTAGGTCTGTAGTGGTGGTGTTACGAGACTTACATCAGCTGGAAATTATTCTATTTCATATAGGTCTTGAACCGTTTTCAGCAATTTTACCGTTTGTCATTGCACAGAGAGAGCATCCGTTTGTCATTTCTTTTTCCTACAATCAAATGATGATGAAATCCTCATTCATAACAGATTACAGTATTCATAACTTGATTGAAATGATACTGTTTAGTTGGGCTGCACAGCCCAAACTGTTGTCATCTCTCTGAACTAAACTCATTCCTCCATAATCATCAGTCTCATACACATAAAACTCACCTTAACAATGGAGAATCGAGGATGGAATATAACAGTATTATGAAAAGGAAAGTTGCTACTCACCATATAGCAGAGATGCTGAGTCGCAGATAGGCTCAACAAAAAGCTCTCACAATTAAAGCTTTCGGCCATTGGCCTTCATCAGCAATAGCCACACATATGCATGCAAACGCAACTCACACACATGACTGCAGTTTTGTGTGTGTGTGTGTGTGTGTGTGTGTGTGTGTGTGTGTGTGTGTGTGAGAGAGAGAGAGAGAGAGAGAGAGAGAGAGTAGCAACTTTCCCTCTCATAATATTGTTAAAACTCACCTTAATTTTTCCTTTTTTTGTGCCCTCATACCTACTGGCAACTAATACTCTTTTACTTATATTCTTAGCGAGTTCCAAACCTCTATCTGGCACTCCATTATTTTGCCCCTGTGATAACGTTTATTTTATTGTGTCTTGCCTCAGTTTTCCTTTGAATGGTGTGGTGTTGCATTTCATGGATCTTTTCAGGCTGTTCAAGAATTCCTCTGGGATATGGAATGATTATTTAAGGAGACATGAAATGTATTCACAGTTACGAATATGGACAACCATCATCTTTATAATGGAATGATGACAATGAAAATTTGTGCCAGACCAGGACTCAAACCCAGATTTCCCACTTATCACAAGCAGTACCTTAGCATTAGGCTATCCAAGTACATGAATCCATGTCCAATGGAACATTGTGTTGTACTTCTGAACAACACAGGCACTGCAATATCATCTTTAAGGAGAAACAACTAATCTATGTTTGGAAATCCTTCTGTTGTCTTTCATACATTTTATTTAATATAATGGAAGGAAACATTCCACGTGGGAAAAATTATATATAAAAACAAAGATGAGGTGACTTACCGAACAAAAGCGCTGGCAGGTCGATAGACACACAAACAAACACAAACATACACACAAAATTCAAGCTTTCGCAACAAACTGTTGCCTCATCAGGAAAGAGGGAAGGAGAGGGGAAGACGAAAGGAAGTGGGTTTTAAGGGAGAGGGTAAGGAGTCATTCCAATCCCGGGATTGGAATGACTCCTTACCCTCTCCCTTAAAACCCACTTCCTTTCGTCTTCCCCTCTCCTTCCCTCTTTCCTGATGAGGCAACAGTTTGTTGCGAAAGCTTGAATTTTGTGTGTATGTTTGTGTTTGTTTGTGTGTCTATCGACCTGCCAGCGCTTTTGTTCGGTAAGTCACCTCATCTTTGTTTTTATATATACATTTTATTTACATGGACACGTTGTCAAAGAGTCTTATAGTTGTATGCTTCACTCTTTTTTTGATATGTACAGGTTTGCAACTGATTACTCATTTATGTTCAGTTTATTAGGCTACAGTTCAAGAGTAATAGAGAGATTCTCAAATATGACAGTAGGTGGAAAAATATCTTCACTTTTCTCTAGTGAATCTATCTTTGACTAAATGAGCACTTTGCAATATCCTGTAGTACATCAGTGAATGAAAACTTGCAAAAAAGTTAACTTCCACAATTTCAGTGTCCGTAAAGTTGTCAGTTATTCCTTGGGAAAAAACAGCTGCATCTAAATGTTTTGAGAAGTCTATTACATAGTTTTCACATAGGCAAAAAGAATTAATCATATCAAGGAAAGTAATTAGAATTATGTAGGGGATATCTGCAGGTATCAGCCTTACACCATATTATTTATTCACTGATGAAATTTGTAGTCAACAGAGGCTGAACTCTTTCCCAAAGGAGATGTAGACTAAAATTGTCTTCAGTGGATACCTCCAAATCTTGCAGAAACCTTTTTTAAGTTCTTTCCATCAATTTCTTAAGGAGTATCTTTCCAGTGTTTCAAACTTTTTGACAGTAGCATTTCATTACAGTTACAATACCCAAAATTCAGTAAATAAAAATCCTTACACATGTTACTCTTGTACAGCACCAGCATATGACATATTGAATTACCCAGTCAGTTACAAGGTGACCTGCAGTTTGGCAAGGATTCCAGATCACATTGCAACACAGCATTTTTTGTGATTACAAACACTGAGAGATGTGCATTGTTTGTGGTAAGGACAAACTTCTTGTCAAGTACTACTGAAAACATGTGACAATTGTCGTAACCAATTAGTCAACAATGTATGTAGAGTGTCTCCAGTGAGAGAGTGAATAATGACCATGATGCTGTTATAGGAATAATGACCACTAAAGGTGAAAGGGCGTTCAAGAAAGCTAGGAGAGTATTTGTGTTTGGTCAAGCTGATTGAGGGTCATTATCAAACAAACTGAGAACATAGGATCTGGCAAAAATAGAAGAGTTGTGGTTAAAGCTTAAAGACATTACAAACCATATTCTGGATAGGTACATTGCAAGTAAATTAATAAAGGACAACAAAGACCCACTCTGACTTAATAGCACCTTTTCTAATATGTTATGAAAGCAGAAGCATCTGCAATTATGTTACTAGACACATTATAGGGATATTGATAGATAAAAGTTAATAATCGGTCTTGCACTTGTACCAAGGGCAATTCTCAAAGCTTAAAACAATTTTCACTGTCTGATCCTGGTGAAAGACTTGTCACAGAAGCCTAGTATTTTCTGGTCATATGTGAAGTCAATGAATGGATCCAAACCTCCATGCAGTCTCTCATAGATCCATGACTGACTTCAGAATTGAAGCTAGCTGACATAGAGGATAAATAGGAAAATACAAGACCTATCTGCACAGTAAAAGATGTTTCGAAATAAAAAATTGACAATATAGAAAAACCAAATTCCATTTTATATATTTTTTAAAGGTACACTCTTAAGCTATTTTTCTACATAATCACCTTTCAAATTGAGATGCTTATCATACCGTGGCACAAGTTTCTAATACCTTCCCTGTAGAAATCTGCCACCTGCAATTGCAATGACTAGTTTATACTGGCATGCAGTTCGGTGTCAGTGTTAAAGCATTGTGCAGCGAGCCATGTCTTTGTTTCTAAAAATGGGTAGTAGTTGCTCAGCACCAAATCTGGCAGTGTGGTGGATTATCAAACACCTCCCATCCAAAACCTCATACGAGCTATTGGGGTATGATTGGCTATGTGTGGACATGTGTTGTCTTGAAAAAACAAAACTTTTGTGCTAAGTTTTCCCTAATGCTTGTTTTGTATCACCCAGTTTAACTTTGTCAGTGTATGACAATACCTGACTGAGTTAAGTATTGTGCCACATTTCCCTTAGAGTCCCAAACACACTAGCCATGGTCTTTTTTGCTGACAGCATTTGCAAACACTTCCTTGGTTTGTTGGAAAAATTTGTGTGTTCCCATTCCACTGACTGCCTTTTTGTTTCTCAGTTGACATGCTACACCCAAGTCTCATCCCCAGTTGTGATACAATTGATAACTTTGTTACTATTTTTCTCATTATCTTCGAAGGAGGTCAGTGCTGCAGCCAGTCTCTGTTTTTTGTGGTCTTTGATTAGGATTTTGAAAACCCACCTAGCACAAAATTTGTGGTAGCCAAGCTTCTCTACCACAATTTAATGCACCAAACTCCCAATTTAATGCACCAAACTCTCAATTTAATGGACCAAACTGTGTGAAGTTTGGGGAAAATGTGAAATTTCCATAATCATGATTTTCATAAACAGTTTGCCAGTCACCAGGCTAGGCCTACCACTGCAGTCCTCACCTTGAACATTGTTATGGCACTTTTTAAAATCAATGCACCATTATGTCACTTGGCTTTCACTCATCACTCCTGTTGAAATACACATTACATAGGTTATGATATTTTTCAGTTGGTTTGCAGTTTTTTGGCAATAAAAACCTGATCACAGAACACACCTTACAAGTTACAGGATTTTCTATTGCAACACATTTTTTAACCCTTCAAAGAAAGCAAACTGGCAGAAACACAGACCATAAGCTATCACTGCTGGATGCGTACCAAGCGTAGGAAAGTTATGGCACCAAGATGGTGTTTGTATCTCTGCCCACCACCACAATAGACCAAAACGTCTGTTACTTTCTAGATAGCCTTCATAGATTCTATGCTCAGAAGCAAACCAACCGAGAAAAATATAGGACTCCCTCAACTGTGTTAGAATGGGCCACACAATGACCAAAGCAACACCACATAAATGGGAAATGACAGATGATGATCACCATTACTGTAGAACTTTTGAACAAATACTGGACCACATTTTGGTCAAATGTCCAAAAAGATAAGTCGTGGATACCTGTAAAGTCATTGCAGATGCAATACTTGTAGCAATCAATTAGCTGGAGGCTTTGAATATCTAATTATAATATTGATCCAGCTGATACAAAAATGTAACAGCATTATCTTATCTTTTACCAGTTTAATGTACATACTTGTAAACTATAATTCTGTAAGTCACATGTTAAATAAATAAATTTATCAGGTAGGAGCAGCATCACCAAAGGATTGTTCACTGGTGATGCAGCTGTGAACAGGAAAGTATTGTCACTGGATGATTGTAAGGAATTGCATAAATCAGCAGACAAAACTTCCACTTGATGTAATAAATGGCATTGTTCTTGAAATGTGGATAAATGCAAGACAATACACATAACTAACAGCAAGGACCATGTAAGATCTGATTACAAGATTAGTGTGGAACATCCTGAGCAGGTCACATCATGTAAGTATTTAAGAAGTGATGCAAAGTGATATCATCACGTAAAATCAGGTTAGGGAAGACAAATTGAATACTTGGATTTGTTGGACTGGTTCTGCTAAAGCGAGGCTCATCTATAAAATAAATTACATACAAGATGCTAGTATGACTAATTCTAGAATATTGTTGTAGTTTTTGGATTTCTTACCAAGTAGGCATGACAGCAGACACCGTACAAATTCAGAGACACACTGCTATGTTTGTAACAGATTGGCGTAGCTGATACTAATGTATAATAGAAAAGCTGGGGTAAATATAAGTGGAAATGTTTGGAGGAAAGACGACATAGTTATCATAAAACCTTGTTGTGTAAATTTAGAGAACCTGTATGAAAAAATGACTATACAATCATTGTACTGCCACCAACACATATCTTGTGTAGGTATTATGGGAAAAAGATACAAGAGATTAGGGCTTAATATGTGAATGGTATAGGGAAAAAAATGATATCTGTACAATGTTCTTTCTGCCATGCACTGTGCAGGATGGAGACATAGGTTTATTTATTTATTTATTTATTCATACATTCATTCATCCGTCCATCCATCCAGCCAGCCAAGGATCATCCTACAATAATATAAGATTTATCATCATAATACTGCAAAAATAAACAGCTGAAAAGACACACATACACACAGAATATACACTGTTTGACAATTGCTAAGGAACAGAGACACTGTTGGACAAGAACAATCACAGGCTATGATGGACAACATGAAACACAGTACATGCATAATAGACATAGAGTGGTATATTTATTATGAAACATGGTACATATTTCACCACACGGGAAAGCAGGATAACAGACATAAATAACCTCCATATTTGAAACAGGTCAGTCTCCCAACATAAAGGTCAATATCAAACTGTCAGCAAGCAATAGACTCTCTGCAGCACTAACACACATTTTATATCTATTGTTCATGGTGGCTACAAAACTGTTGAGGAAGCCTCTGGGCATATTGTCCCATTTCTATGTCAAGGCAGTTTTTGGTTCCTGCATGGTTTGGGGAGGGGGGTGTTCAGTGAGTAATATGTTTGATAAAAGCATCCCAGGTGTCCGAAACCCCAGTGGTCCTGGATCGGTGGACATTGTCATCCATAAACAAAAAGTCAAGACCTACCATACCCATAAACAGATGTACATGATCCAGAATAATCCCCCTGCTATACCACTGTGCTCTGTAATGGTACTTCACACGAAGATATGCGGTGGTGTTTGCCCATTGTGCATAATGCCTGCCCACACATGGAAATTCTGTGGTGTGCAACAGTGAAGTGGGATTTGTTGGAGAACATCACGGTGAACCACTATTGCTGGCACCAACCAAAATGCTACCTACACCAACAAACTCTTTCGTGGCAATGGCATGGTTGAGCAAGCAAACCAGCCTGATTTAACCACTTTTAAATAGTTCTGGCAGAGATATGGTAGTGGTTGTGAAGTCTTTAGCAATCAGCCTAGGAGTGAGATGTCTATTCCTTTTCGCCACTAGGGCTACGCAGTGATCCTCTTGCGGTGTGGTGATCTATCTTTGACAACCTGCATGCTTTCTCATTGCTTTTACACCTTTAGCAGCCTTTTTTAATTGCAAGATGACACTTTTGGTCATGCCCATTACTGTGACCACAGTAGTGACACTTTGACCAACTTGGAGGCATCCAACTGCTCGTCCACAATCATAAGCACACAAATGATTTCCTGCAGACATGTGGCTGTACCATACAGTTTGTCGTACTAATTGGTTCCACAACAACCTTTGTCAAACACCACACTGCATGAATTGTCGAATGCATACAGAATGATCGTGCACAGGTTTCGCTACAGTTAACATGTACTGCTCAATATATTTGCTTTTGCTATCATTGGTCAGGTGTTCCACAGCAATTATTGATCTTTCTGTAGCAACTAGCAGTTGTTTCTTAGCAAGTGACAGTTATTTCATAGCAGCTGTTGACCATTGTATAAGAATTCTTTAAGAGGATGAGACAGGTAGTTGGACATGGCCTTACTGAAGGAACCATCCTGGCATTTGCCTGAACTGACCGAGGGAAACAATAAAAAATCTGTATCAGAATGGTCCACCCTCCTGAATATGAGAAAAGCATCTTAGCAAATGCATTGCCTCATTTGACTGGTCCTTGTCAACTGTTCAATGTACTTTGATATAAACATAGTTTCACTCTTCATCACTACACACATCAAGTACTCCTCCCACTGATGAAGATCTACAGCAAGAGGTTCTTGGAAGTACTCTGCACATAATTCTAGTGACTTGTACATTTTTGATCCTGCCGAATTGCTTCAGAAGATGATTCCATAATGTGTAACCCAAATTGGCAGACTCTGAGATACTGATATCTCCTGTACTAGAAATTATCCTGATTTCTGATACTGCTGAGCTCATCCTTTCCAAGATTTTTAAGTTGTGATATTCCACACTAAATCTGCCATCTATTTGAATGCCTAAGAACCTTGAATGATATACACTCTATATCTCCTGACATTTATGTGTCATAAGCCCTAGTAGGGTTTTGTGATTGGAATGGAACAGGATATCCTCGATTTTGCTGAGGCCTACTGCTAGTGAATATTGTGTGAATCACTTTAGAATATCTGAAGCAACTGGATAACATTGGTTTTTATGGAGATGGATATTTTGTAGTCAATCGCAGTGCTCTCATATCTTTGGCAAACATTGGTAAGTTGTTTGCTTTGCTGAAGGACAAAGGCAGATAGATCGTTTATGTATGAGGTGGTATCTAAATGTTCCAAAATTGTTTTCATGAAATATTTTCTCTTACCTAGATCTAATTTTGCACCATCGTTTTCAAACCAGTACTCTTGGGAGTGAATGCACTGGTCACAATATTTATGCCACTTTTAAAATGCACCCTAGAAGTTTTTTTCTAGCATGTTTAATACCCTCTGTGTCTAAACTTGAATCTCTTCCACATTATCATATCATCATCCCTTAAACTGTGTTTTCATTGTGGGAAAGAGGAGGAACTCACACTGAGCTGTCTGGTGAGTACAGTGGATGGGGAACAACTGTCATTTTGTATTTAGTCGAAAATTCCTGCATAATGAAGGCTGCATACAGTTGTGTATTACCATGGTAAGGTGCCCAATCATTAGTTCATCACTTACTTACGTTTTTTTCCTCATGCACTCCCTTAAAAATCTTATAGCATCATAACAGGACTCAGGCTACCTAACCACGGAAGGGGGGGCGGGGGGGGGGGGGGGGGGGTGTTGTTCAATGCTTCTGACAGAATATGTTCACATTACTTACTCACATGGCACTGATGAGGTCTTGGATGGTTTGTCTATGATCTTGCAGAATCAGACCCTCTGTTTCTGAGCATTTTCTGGTGTGATGGGAGTCTGGCTGGATGTAGCAGTTGTCATCAGTCTGCGTTCTAGTTTTTGAAACACTTCGTACAGACATGCTGCCTTATCATGTCATCCAACACAAAACCCACTTACTCATAGTAATATGACAATGAAGATATTCTCAGCAACTAACCAAACCACTTATTACATAGCTACTTGTCATACTGGTTCAAGAAGGATGCACTGGGATACGCCCAGTGGTAGTTCTGTGTACTCATAACCATTTGCACACAAAATTCAAATTTTGGGAACTTTTAGATATCACCTTGTGTATGAGGTCTGTTCAAAAAATTCCATAACTTTGTGCTCAAATTTTTCTGTGCTTACCTTTTACTTATTATGCATGGTCACCTTCGAAATACTCTCCTCCACAATTGATACACCACTCCCAACACTGTTTCCACTTCTGGAAGCAGTCTTGGTATGCCTCTTGCTGGATCATGTGAAGTGCTGTCTACAAATTTTTTTTCATCTCACCTATCATTGCAAATCTTCATCCCGTCAATGGGGTTTTCAGCTTTGGAAATAAAAATAAAAAAAAGTCCTCAGGAAGCAGGTCTGCAGAGTACAGAGGATGAGGCAGCACAGTGATTTCACTTTTTGTGCAGTAGTCACACACCAACAGGGATGAATGTGCAGGTGCATTATTGTGATGCAAGAGCTATGAATTGTCTCAGCACATTTTGGGCCATTTCCTCCTCACATTTTCTCACAGGTCAGTTCACAGTCTGTCCCCATGGCACAAATTCATGATGAAATAATCTTGACTCATTAGCCATGGGACGAACTTGGCAGCAATACGATGCATCCCAACATGCTGTGTATGGATTTCATGACACCAACCAACTGAAATGCAATCTCTCAGACAGCCAGTGTTCAATTGGCACACACAGTTGCATAGACATTTCTGAAATGAATATCATTGATAGATGGCAAAGGTCATCCTGAATGAAGGTCATCTTTAACTTCCAACTGGTCATTCATAACACCAAATACGGCTTAAGCACTCATCACTGTAATCTTTCTGCATCATTTGGTGTGTGTCTGTAAAGGTTTTCTTGAGTTTCACACAAAATTTAATGCAGATGCGTTGCTCCTTTAACTCTGCCGTCTCAAAATTCACAAACTATGTGTCACAACTTTCTACTCAATACAACATTGAACAATAACTAAGAGAGATACAACAATGAAACTTCTGGCAGTTACACATTAAATACTGGCATGTGTGTGGATACCAACCACATTTTGCTCCAAGACATTGTTGGAGGGAAATTACAAATGTTCCAGAATTTTTTGAACAGCCCTAGTTTGAAAAATAGTAGGGAACTAAGGGCACATCCTTATCAGATTCCATAATATATTGTTTTTCTGTCAGAATCTACCTCTCTCTCGACTTGTTGTTTATATTATGGAAGAACGTAAAGTACCTAGCGACTGGAAGAAAGCGCAGGTCGTTCCCATTTTCAAGAAGGGTCATAAATCAGATGCGAATAATTATAGGCCTATTTCGCTTACGTCAATCTGTTGTAGAATAATGGAACATGTTTTGTGTTCTCGTATTATGACGTTCTTGGGTAATACAAATCTCCTTCATCATAACCAACATGGATTCCGCAAACAGAGATCATGTGAAACTCAGCTCGCCCTATTTGCCCAAGAAATTCACAGTGCCGTAGACACTGGCGAGCAGATTGATGCCGTATTCCTGGACTTCAGGAAGGCATTTGATACGGTTCCGCACTTACGTTTAGTGAAAAAAATAAGAGCTTACGGAATATCGGACCAGGTTTGTGATTGGATTCAGGATTTCCTAGAAGAAAGAACACAACATGTCATTCTTAACGGTTCAAAATCTGCAGATGTAGAGGTAATTTCAGGAGTACCGCAGGGAAGCGTGATAGGACCTTTATTGTTTACAATATACATAAATGACTTAGTTGACAACATCGGTAGCTCCGTGAGGCTATTTGCAGATGACACGGTTGTCTACAAGAAAGTAGCAACATCAGAAGACTCGTACGTACTCCAGGAGGACCTGCAGAGGATTAATGCATGGTGCGACAGCTGGCAGCTTTCCCTAAACGTAGATAAATGTAATATAATGCGCATACATAGGGGCAGAAATCCATTCCAGTACGATTATGCCATAGGTGGTAAATCATTGGAAGCGGTAACGACCGTAAAATACTTAGGAGTTACTATCCGGAGCGATCTGAAGTGGAATGATCACATAAAACAAATAGTGGGAAAAGCAGGCGCCAGGTTGAGATTCATAGGAAGAATTCTAAGAAAATGTGACTCATCGACGAAAGAAGTAGCTTACAAAACGCTTGTTCGTCCGATTCTTGAGTATTGCTCATCAGTATGGGACCCTTACCAGGTTGGATTAATAGAAGAGATAGACATGATCCAGCGAAAAGCAGCGCGATTCGTCATGGGGACATTTAGTCAGCGCGAGAGCGTTACGGAGATACTGAACAAGCTCCAGTGGCGGACACTTCAAGAAAGGCGTTACGCAATACGGAGAGGTTTATTATCGAAATTACGAGAGAGCACATTCCGGGAAGAGATGGGCAACATATTACTACCACCCACATATATCTCGCGTAATGATCACAACGAAAAGATCCGAGAAATTAGAGCAAATACGGAGACTTACAAGCAGTCGTTCTTCCCACGCACAATTCGTGAATGGAACAGGGAAGGGGGGATCAGATAGTGGTACAATAAGTACCCTCCGCCACACACCGTAAGGTGGCTCGCGGAGTATAGATGTAGATGTAGATATTTAACTACTTTTTGCTGTCTACACAGTAGGTAATACAACCAATTACCACTTGTCGTCTGATTTAATAGTGAGTTGCCTGCTTCCTGAAGACATATTATCTGCTTGCACAATCAAAAGCTTTTGACATGCCACAGAATATACCAGCCAACAATGTCTTCTTGTCTAGGCATTTCTGAACATCATTTGTGAAAGAACATATGGCTTTGGTTGTAGAAACACCTTTTTGAAATCCAAATTGGTCTTTGCTAAGAATGTTGAATCTGTCAAGCTGCTTCACAATCCCAGCATGTGGCAATTTTTCAAGGAATTTAGATAATTCCGTCAAAAGGAAGACAGGATGATAATTTGTTACACCTGTAACATCACTGTTTTTGTGAACTAGTATGGTATCACATTTGCAAATTTCAGTATGCAGGGGAAACAACTTGAGTCACAGAGGTGTGCCATATATATAACAGAATTTTACTTAATTGATTACAATACAGTTTTAGAGTGCAGTGAAAATATTATTGTCTACACATATTGATCTTTTACTGTTATGGTGGCTGTATGCACTGTGTGTAGCTGTTAAAATGGACCAAGAAAATGTTCTTCCAGTAATGTGTTGGCCTTTTTTTTTTTTTTTTTTTTTTTTTTTTTTTTTTTTTTTTTTTTTTAAAGAGCAATTTGCACCTTACTTACTTAACATTTAAAAATGCTCATTGAAGACTTCTGCCGCTATCTTTTTTTCTCATACAATGTTATTCTCAATATTTACAAAATGTCTTGGGTAATATTTGAATGGGTGTCACCAGTCTCATTCCTTATTATCTCCCAGGCAGTTTTTTACTTTTTATTTTGAGCTTCAATACAAACTTTTTTGTTGTCCTGTCATCAGTTGACTTGAAGAAATGACATCATTTAGGCTTCAATTTTACTACACCAAAGTTAAAGTCAGGTGCACTTCTTACAGCTGAGAAACTAACATTGAAACTATATTGTGCCACTGACACAGCTTCAAGTAACTGAACTCTGTCAATAACCTCACTTAAACAAGGATCAGACTTTCTAAGTGTGCTTGCCAGAACTTCCTGGTTAGGAGCTAAATGGACAATGACTTCCTGAATTAAAGATTCTGCATAAGGTGTACTATACTATGAACACAGAAAACTGCTGTTGGTTGGCCAATCAGGATTTCTACAGCTGGTTCATTTTCTTCCTAGCCTAACAATCACTACATGCATTTTCATCATGAAATCAATAGACAGCAGATTACACAAGATGTTAAACAACAAGTTACTAGCTTCTATGAGCAAGCCAGCTTGTAAATGTGACAGACAGTCTTGCGAAGTTCTGTTGAACACATTTTCGGAAAAATGTCTTGAGCAGCTGGGTCAACAGCCCACATGCAATGGAAATCTTGGAGATCTTGTAGCTACAAAAGGGCTTGACCTAATCAACAGCATCAGTTTAGAGACAGATAAATGACCATGATTTCATCATAGTGATTTTGATTACTGAAGTTAATAAGTCAGTCAAGAAGGCCAGAAGAGCATTTGTGCTAGAAAGAGCTGGTAGATAGTTATTGGCATCCCACTGGGACAATGAATTGACATCACTTAGTTCCAGTATGATGAACATAGAGGAATTAAAGGTAACGTTTAAATGGATTCTAAATCTTACTCTGGAGAAGCATGTTCCAAAACATGGATTAAGGACGGAAAAGAGCCATTGTGGATTAATAATGAAATTAGAGAAATACTGAGGAAGCAGAGACTAGTGCACTCTCTGTTCAAAAGAGAACACACAAATGATAACAGGTGAAAATTAATAGAAATGTATGTGTCTGTGACAAAATTGATGCACAAAGCCTGCAACAACCACCACCGTCATACTTTAGCAAAAGATCTTGCCTGAAACTTGAGAAAATTCTGGTCCTACGTAAAATCATAAAGTAGATCTAAGGCTTTTATTCAGTCACTTGTTGGCCAGTTCGGCATGGCAGTAAAAGATAGCAAAAGTAAAGCCGGAGTTTTAATTTCCGCATTTAAGAAAGTGTTCATGCAGAAGAATCATACAAACATACCATTGTTTGACCTCACATGCATTCCCATGTGGAGGACATAGTAATAAGCATCACTGGTGTAGAGAAACAACTGAAAGAGATAAAAACATATGTCACCTGGTCCTGATGGAATCCCAGTTCGGTTTTATGAAGAGTATAGTACAGCACTGAACCCTTACTTAGCTCACATTTATTGCCCAGCGCAAAGTCCCATGTGAATGGAAAAAGTGCAGATGACTCCTGTATATAAGAAGGATAAAAGGATGGACCTGCATAATTGCAGACCAATATCTTTAACATCAGTATTGCTGCAGAATCATTGAACTTATTCGCAGTCTGAATGTTATAAATTTCCTTGAGAGGGAAAAGCTTCTGTCCCCAAGTCAGCACATTTTCAGAAAGCATCACTCCTGCAAAACTCAACTTGCCCTTTTCTTACACGATATCCTGTGAACAGCAACAGGTGATTCCATATTCCTGGATTTCTGTAAAGAATTTGACAAGGTGCCACACTGCCTACTGTCAACAAAGGTACAAGCATAAGGATTAGTTTCCTAGGTATTTAAGTGGCTCAAAGACTTATAAGTAGCAGAACCCAGTACGTGATCCTCGACAGCGAGTGTTCCTCAGAGATAAGGGTATTGTCAGAAGTGGCCCAGGAAGTGTGATAGGACCACTGTTATTTTCTACATACATAAATGATCTGGAGGACAGCATAAGCAGCAATTTGTTGATGCTGTGGTGTATGAGAAGGTGTTGTCATTGAGTGACTGTAGGATGATATAAGATGACTTAGACAAAATTTGTAGTTGGTGTGATGAATGGCAGCTAGCTCTAAAGGTAAAAAATGTGAGTTAATGCAGATGAGTAGGGAAAACAAACCCATGATGTTTGAGTACATTATTAGTAGTGTGCTGCTTGACACTGTCACTTTGATTAAATATCCATGCATAATGTTGCAAAGCAATATAAAATGAAATGAGAATGTAAGGATTGTAGCAAGGAAGGCGAATGCTTGACTTTGGTTTATTGGGAGAATTTTGGGAAAGTGTGGTTCATCTGTCAAGGAGACTGCATACAGGCCACTAGTGTGACCCATTGTTGAGTGCTACTCACGTGTTTGGAATCTGCATCATGTCAGATTAAAGGAAGACATCAATGCGGTTTGGAGGCGAGCTGCTGGATTTATTACCAGTAGATTTGAACGACATGCAAGTATGGTTTGAGAACTCAAATGGGAATCCCTGGAGGAAAGACAACATACCTTTTAAGGAGTAATATTGAGAAAATTTAGGGATAATGCATTTGAGGTTGACTGCAAAAAGATTCTACTGCTGCAAACATAATTTTCACCTAAGGACCATGAAGATAACATTAGAAAGATTAGCGCTTTTATGGAGGTGTGTAGAGACTTGTTTTTACCTCATTCTATTTGAGAGTAAAGGAAATGACTAGTGGTGATGCAGGGAGCCTCCACCATGCACTGTACAGTGGCTTGTGGAGTGTGTATGTAGATGGAGATGTAGAGTAGAAAGTGACTGTTAGCAAGGTAAACTGAACATGAGTGAGATATTTCTAGCTTTGTTAAACATTTGAAATCATTGGAGATATGTATTCCAAGTTACAAATGCCAGAAATGTAAGTACTGACAATACCGATGTAGTGATGTTGATCTGTTGGCTGAACATTCATTCATTTTTCTGTGCACTTGATTGGGATGTTCTTTCTGTAGTAACATGCAGCATCATTTAGTGCTGCTGCAGTTCAATAAACTTAGCGTTCACGATGCACTAATAACTTGCAGGCTTCGAGTTCCTTGTTTTCGATTTTAAACTGTAGCCTGACAGATATTAGGAAGATCACTGCAGTGAACCATGTAGCATGTGAAAACAAAGATCAACATTAAGTCAATGGCTGGAAACACTGTAGAGAGTAAATATTGTAATCACAAGCAACATGAGCCTATATCATTATCAATGAGAAAAGTCAAAATGACACTCAGAAGGAGTTCCAAAATCAAAGTCCAGGCCCAGAGAGGAAGGTAACAGCAGTATTTCCAAATCTGCATACTCGTGCTTTAGCAACAGGATATGAACTGCTGATCCAGTCGTTGGGCTGGGTATTTATTTGCTGTAGCAGTCCAATGGGGTCGTATGTGACTTGTTTGCCATGACAACTGATGTCATGCCCACTGCCGGTAGAACTATATGCTATACAGATGCTCATTGCCACTACTCTCAAAGTCAATTTCTATATCATTAGGATGTTGGAAATACACCAAAATTATTGATGTGTGCAGACAAATCTTAATTTACAATGTAGACATTATTGACATAGGTGATATAAAATTGTAGAATGTTTAGAGGATTTTTCTATGTGACAGAAGTATCACCAGTGCACCATTTCTCCTCTAGAGTTCCACAAGGGTTTTGATGCTATTGATGTTCAGAGATGGTGCTCATAGTGGCATGTGATGAATATTGCTTTAGAGATGGTGCTGAAAATGTTACCGACTTACATTATGTACAACTGGCATCTGCTTGCCAATGATTTTTTAAAATGCTAGAACAACCATGTGTTACATGAATAATGGCTGCAGCTCAGTCAAACGAGCAACCAGTTATTCTTAAGTGTCCATTGGCATCTTGTACACCAAATACTTCATCTGCCCATACAAAAATAAGTCCATAGGAGTGAGTTTAGCTGATGCCTTCCAATACAACATAACGGAGAAAATATTGACTGAATGGTACCAGTGCTATGGCCATTACATTCTCATGACCTCACTCCTACAGTGTTCTTTTTGTGGAGGAAGGTGAACTGTTTAATGTACAAGACACCAATACACACTCCAGAATAGCTGGTTACCTGTCTGATGGGAGCTACAGTCATTATTTGTGAAACGTCTGGTTGTTTTGAGCAGTCAGTTGTGCATATGTGTAAATAGACAATATTCTCAGCAATAACTCTAAATATTCATCAAATGACAGTTTGAACACTATCTATGAACATCAGTAGTATTGAAACCTTCATGGACTCCTAGCAGGGGAAACAGTGTGCCAGAGAAAATTTTTTTGCATGAAAAGTATTTTTTGCATCTCCTCCAGACATTCTAAAATTTTGTATACATCTCTTTTTTTCCATGGCAAACTGGCTTACTTCCATTGCTTTGATTCCATAAATTTGATATTGGTTCATTTGAACACTATCTATGAACATCAGTAGTGTTGAAACCTTCATGGACTCCTAGCAGGGGAAACAGTGTGCCAGAGAAAATTTTGTTGCATGAAAAGTATTTTTTGCATCTCCTCCAGACATTCTAAAATTTTGTATACATCTCTTTTTTTCCATGGCAAACTGGCTTACTTCCATTGCTTTGATTCCATAAATTTGATATTGGTTCATATCGTGGAGTAACTCATCAAGTTAAGCTACAAGTCTAAAAATGTTTTCTGAATTATTTTTATTTATAATGTGAATCAAAGAACACATGGAAGAGGCTTGTTCAAAGAATGGGGATTATAAATTGCTTCTTGCCAGTAGAGATTTAAATATTTTTTTCTGTCTCTTACAGATGCTACCCTGCGATGGTTGGCTTTGATCCATCATCAAAATCAAAATTGGATAGTGTTGAATACAGTATTGCAGGCGCTGGCAGTGGAGCAATAACTAGATTTTTATGCCAGCCATTGGATGTCTTGAAAATCAGATTTCAGGTACCTTTCATTTAAAAACTTTAAGATAAATATTTCAACATGAAATCTAACCTATTAGTATTTAAATAATTGTTACCAAATTAAATTACAGCAGTATACATTTAAATGCACTCATAAGATGTTTAGAAACTGCAGTTCTGCTTCAGAATTAAATGTTCCTGTAACAGTTCTGTGCCCATTATGAAATATTTGCCAGAATTCAAGTATGTGTGATCCCTATCAAGCTGAGATCACAAGAGGTATCAAATGTAGTATATTTAGCTTAATTATGTTCTGTGTCTTATTTGTATGATATACTGTACTGAATTGAATGAGTGAGTTTTCGCATGTACAAAACTGAGGGGAAAGGGGGGGGGGGGGGGAGATAACAGTGAATAATAGCAACACCATAATGAGGCAGTCTGCAGTGAAAGATACCACATAATCCAGCTGCAGACTGAATGTGTTGAAAGACCCAGCACAGTAATATGTATGTAAAAAGTAATGATACCATTAGCAAAAATAAGACTTTTCTGCAGTCTTGCATCATAACTTCGTAACTCAGAACCCACTATTTTCATCATTATGAAATGACAGTCAGCTACATGAAACAATGTGGCTATTGTTAGTAGAATCTTCAGTTTTAGCATCTGTCACTTTATGGAGTTTCTTTGGTATTCCCAGTTATCAGATATGCTTATAGCAGTTTTTTTTTTTTTTATGGGGATTTCTGAGAGACTGTGAATACCGGTACTATATCTTTGAATATTCATCTCAGACAAGCCATTGCTGATAAAGGTATTGGTGTTTAACTGGACTTGACAAGTTACCTGCATATCAGTGTTCAGGAACCTTTGCAGCAATGCATTTCTTTAAAGGGAGTCCATCTTCTGAATGTGATGGTCTAATCTTTAAGCTTGTAATTTTATGCATTTCTTTAAAGGGAGCCCATCTTCTGAATGTGATTGTCTAATCTTTAAGTTTGTAATTTTATGACAATAAATGAAATACACAAATTCATTTGCATATGATGTTGCTCATTTTTCTCATTACTTTCTTAATGTTTCTTGGTGTATGAAACATGTCATTTAGCTTAGCACTATCTTCTATTTTGTAATACTTTGGTAAAAGGCAGTCTAGGTTCTGATGTTCAGTATTGTTCTCCTGTGAATGTATTTTTAATTTTTAATTTCATGTCTTTTCATTGAAACAAAACTCACATGAAACAACTAAAGATTGCAAACCGAATGCTTAAAACTTGGTGTTATAGTCATAAACCCCACTGAAAACATTTTTGTTTTTTATAATTATGAACATGCAGTGTTACTATTGTAGTTTCAAATAATGCCACAGATACAATAAATGATTTACTATGATAGCTACTGAATTTATACTTAGACTAAAAATCACTTTGGTTTCAAATTGAGTGTACAACATATAATATTTGCAGCTCCAAGTAGAACCAATATCCAAGAAGTATGCAGGCTCAAAATACAAGAGTGTACTACAAGCTGTTAAGTGTATTGCCCAAGAAGAAGGCATTTCAGCTCTGTGGAAAGGACATATACCAGCACAGTGCCTTTCTGTTGTGTATGGTGTTGCTCAGGTATATTATATTACACAATTTCACAAGAAGAAATAAAAGTGATATAATTTCCAGAAAGCTCTTCATTTGAAATAATATGAAGGGGTAAATATTTTCTTTGCTGAAATAGACTGTTAAATGAAATTGTTTGTTACAGTTTATATCATTTGAAACATTGACAAGTCAGTGTTGGAAATATTTTCCAACAGTATACAGTGACCACAGAGCCATACTGCATTTTTCCTGTGGTGCAGCATCGGGATGCTTTGCTACATTAGTATCATTTCCTTTTGATGTTGTTCGGACGCGTCTTGTTGCTCAAGGAGAGCCTAAGGTAACCAAATGTTCCAAATTTTTGTTTTCCTGTACAGGAACTTTAATTTCTAATGTTTTACTGTGCAAACATGTTTTGTTTTCCAAAATTCAGATTCACTGTCTGAATATAGAAAGAAAATGCAGTATTTGGGCTTTATTTAAACAGTGTTGTAAAAACCAATACTGTCTACCATGAAGTTGTTTATAGAGGGTTCCATATTCTCACAAGAGATAGTAATGGTCAAAACAAGTAAAAATAGTCTAACAAATATGTGTACAGAAACAAACATTTTCTGACATTTGGGACCTTTTACTTAGGTTGAGAACAGTCAGTACTACAAGCTGTTAAGTGTATTGCCCAAGAAGAAGTGTAAGCTGCTCAGCTGTTGCTCAATTTCTTAGTAGTTTTGTTTGCCTCTGTACTTAATCCTCTGACTGTGATGCTGCTCCCTCATACAGTATTTACAAGTGTCTCCTGCATCAGCCATTTTGCGTATGTCATTTTAAAGTTGTACTGGCATCAGAACAAGATTAGTGACATGTGAAGTGTGAACACCATAATGACTGTAATGAAGTTCTATTATTGAATGTGTGAAATGGCAGGTTTAGCCAAAGTAATTTATTGACAGATATAGGAAAGATATCCTCCTCGTCAAATTCAGTCTGTGGGGCGGGGGGAATATATGTTTACCAGGATTTTCCAGTGGATTATGCAGGACAATTCACAACAAGGGTAATGGATTGCAGTTGAGCTCACACACAGTCCACAAGCCAGATTTGTAGAGGTGAGTGTTAATAAGAATAGGCAATGATAATGGAATAAATACGTGAAGAAGGCATAAATAACTGTCTTACATGGTCATTCCTGCACAAGTAGCTACTTTATCCCTAGCTCTTACAGTGTTTGCAAGTTCTTAGACCACAGACCACCATGCCCAATTACAGTTGTGCCAACAGATTCTAAGAGGGAGCTCTGAAGACCACAGTTCGCACCTAGCACTTTATTTAAGCATTCACACTTAGTGGAATAATAAATTACCACAATAATCGTGTATGGACAGATACAATTCCTTGAGGATGATCGAACAGAATCATCAAGTCACTTTAGCATCAATGTGTGGGCAGGAATTTTTGGTGACAGACGTGGAGCAGCATATATTTTATAATTAACAGATACTTTTCCTCACCAGCTCTGCTCAAAAATTTATCAGACAGTTGGAGAACATTATTCTTCCTGAAAAAAAATTTAACTGCTTCATGCATGATGGTGCAACAACTCATTTTCTATGCCTTTTACTGCAATATTTTACACAAATATTTAATGAGTGACAGATTGGTTGAGTAGGTACAGAAACTTGGTCTCTCCATCCACCTGACTTTAACCCATTAGATCTCTGGTTATGGGGACATTTAAAGCCACTGGTGTATTCCACACTCATTGACAACATGCATACATCATGGGACATTTGTTCTACAGGTGTAAACAGATCCAAGGACAGTCAATGAGTTCATCATTCTTTGTGAAGGAGAATGTGTAAAGATAATTGGTAATCAGATTCAGCACCTCGTGTAGAATCGATAGACAGGTGGCTATCGAAGGACAGAATATCCTATACAAGTATTTGTTTCTGGACTTCACTTAATACTACTTTTTCTATTTTTATCAGACTATCTTCTGTAAGAATATAGGATACTTTCCTTTAAACATCCTGTATATGACACTTTAAGATGAAAGAAATGATGCACCATGAAGGTATTATCCAAATTGTATGGAAATTGGTAGGTGTGATGTATATGCAGAGACAAAGGTCTATAATTTCAGAAAAAATGGATGATTTTATGAAGAGAAAGATTCATAAATTGAACGAGTCAATAATGTGTTGTTCCTTCTCTGGCCCTTATGCAAGCGGTTATTCGACTCGGCACTAATCAATAGAGTTATTGAATGCTCTCCTGAGGGATTTGATGCCAAATTCTGTCCAACTGACATGTTAAATCATCAAAATCTCCAGCTGGTTGTAGGGCTCTGCCCGGCTCAACAGCCAGAAATGATGGTCTGGGATGCCATTTCTTTCAATAACAGGACTCCTTAGGTTGTCAAGGCAAGCCATTCTAGGCTTAAATTTTAGCAAGATAATGCCCTCCTGCTTACAGTAAGAGTTTCTACTATTTGTCTTTGTGGTTGCCAAACGCTAACTTTGCCAGCAAGGTTGCCAGATCTCTCCCAAATTGAGAAAGTTTGGATCATTATTGGTAGGGCCCTGTCATTATGTCAGGATTATGACGATGTAATGTGCCAATTGGACAAAATCTGGCATGATGTATCTCAGACAACATCCAAAAATACTATCAGTCAATTACAAGTCAAGTAACTGCTTACGTTAGGCCCAGAGGTGGACCAACACATTATTGATTTGCTCAATTTGTGAAACTCTTTCTCTTGAATAAATCATTCAACTTTTCTGAAACTGTAATCATTTGTTTGTCTGTACACCGACATCATGTCTATTGATTTCCATCCCATTTGGATAATTCATTAATGGTGCACAGATTTTTTGCCCTTAGGGTGTATTTGAATTTTTCGTTGTGTTTTATTTTAATATCTTTGCTAGTTGTGTGTTTTTCATTTTCTCTGAGAGCAGCAGCTACAATTATAGTTTGTAATAAGAAGGCTTACTTCTGCCTCACAGATGTGGAATGATATGACCAACAATACACTACAAAATGTCATACAATTTTCAAGTTTACACATATTATGCCTCTTAATCCTCCTTGTAATTACAATAAAATACAAATAGGAAAAAATCATGTATTTAAAGCAGCAGCAGACCAGTGTGAATATTAAATCGACATGTTGTAATTTTCAGAACCAAAAGTTTCTCATTCAGGTAATGAATGTATGATATATGGATGGGCTATGGAGATGAGAACCCTCCTTCCAGCACCTCTCTGTTAGGTCCCATAAAATTCTTAGCCTTAATCTCTGGCAGCCCGCATACTTAACTTGTTTCTACTCTCATTTCAGTACCATTGTCTAATCTAGCTCATCTCACCTGATTCATACTTCTCTTTCAATTTAATCATATTTTTAATCTCTGTATATACATCTCACTATCCTTTTGTGGCCCTTTCTTGTACTCGAGATCTTGTTCCATTCTTCATAATGTATTTTTAGCTCTCCCTCTTTATCCATCTCATCCCCTCCCATCTGCTTTCTTTTGTACAACATGTGGCTGTGGATGTTGCCCCTTATGTCACTGTCTTATCCACTCTTCTGCTGGTCATTTCCTTGCATTGAGCTTCATATCTCTCTACCTCACGACTGACTGAGCTGTCCCAGGCAATGTGACACTGAACTTTGGAGGTATTCTAGCAGTACTATCTGATTATAAGCTGAAGTTTCATAGTCATTATTCAAATTTTGTAGGCAGCTAAAAATTATTATTTGTAGGTTATCTGAATGGAGCAAGCCAATGTACATCACTGAGAGTTAATAGCATCATATGGTAATGCAGAATTCAAATTGATCTGTAGTAAAGGTTATTAAACTTTGGGTGTTGGATCAGTTGTTCCCAGGTACAATCTTTGTCAGTAACTGAAGTCCAGTTTGTTTTTAATTTTCTGTTTATTGCTTGAAAAGAGTACCAAACTTTGAAGACACTGTTCAGTTACACTTGCCATAATTATCGCAAATTATACATTACATGATCTAAATACTCGTGTACCCTTGATGACCGTATGACACAGTGGTTTACACCTCACCTGGGCCTCAACACTGACATTGGACCACTGATGACTGAAAACATGTTGCCAGGTCAGACAAGTCTCATTTCAAATAGTACAGAGTGGATGAACGTGTGTATGTATGGAGACAATCTCATGACTCAATGGGTCCTGCATGTCAGCAAGGGACTGTTCATGCTGGTGGTGGCTCTGTAATGCTGTGGGGCATGTGCCATTGGAGTGATGCATCTAGATACACTTCTGACAGGTGACACATACATAAGCATCCTGTCTGATCACCTGCATCCATTCATGTTCATTGTGCATTCTGACAGACTTGGGCAATTCCAGCAGGACAATGCGATGTCCCACACATTCAGAATTGCTACAGAGTGGCTCCAGGAGCACTCTTCTGAGTTTAAACACTTCTGGTGGCCACCAAACTCCTGAGACATGAACATTATTGAGCATATCTGGGATGCTTGCAATGTGCTACTCAGAAGAGAGCTCCACGCCCTCATACAGAATTCATGATGTCAATTCCCTCCAGCTCTACTTCATGCATTAGTCAAGTCCATACCACACCATGTTGTGGCACTTCTGGATGCTCCCAAGGTCTCTACACAATATTAGGCAGCTCTACCAGTTTCTTTGGCTCTTAAGTGTAGTACCATTTATACAGGATCAATTTATGCTGTAGAATATTATCCACGTAACATTTTTGAGATAAAAAATAATAAAACTCATTTTCAGGAGCTGATGATAAGGCAATCTTTCTAAAAGTGTTCTGTGGGAATAAATTTGCATCGAAAATAATGAATCAAGAGCCAAAATTATGCCTACATGATTGCAAAGTAATTGTAAATTTCATGCCCAAGTGAAAACAGAAGTGAACATATTAGCTGTTCTCTACAGCGTACATGTTCAGTAAGTGTCTAATGGATCAGTTAATCATCAATTCTGGTACTGTTAATTGCATAATTCAGTCTCTTGGTGTGCCACATGGCAGACTGGATTTAAAATCCGTATCTAACACTCTGGCTTTAGCTTTTACATGGTTTACGTGGTTACATTTAAAGGGAATTCTTGAATGTTTCCTTAATGAAGACCACAATTAGTTTCCTTTCTCATCCTTCTCTAGTATGACCTCATGCTCTATCTATAGTGCCAATAATATATAATAAATGGTACACTAAACTAACATTTGTTCCTTTCTTTTCCTTCCCATACCTCTTCTGTGTTTAAACCACATTTCAGGCAGTTACTCACTCCTTCATCATAAAAAGGGTCAAGTGAGGGGATAAGTATACTGTTGCAGAACACAAGTTTAGTATATGAGCCAGTCTTACATGTGGTGTTACATGGTTATTGGCTAAACTGCTATTTTACGCAACACCATATTGTAACAAGCACTTTCTGTCATGGTATTAAATGCTTGTAGTCTGTGAACAGAAAAGATGACACTTTCCAAAAACTGCTCCTTCATTCTAATGATGTTGGTCAGTTGGTATTTATGGACTGGAGTAACTTACTACATAGACTTAAAACCACCTGCGTTACACAACATGAGAAAGAAAATTATATGACATTGGAGAGTCTTCATCTTGTCTTCTGTCTTCTTCTTCTTCTTCTTCTTCTTCTTCTCTTTTCCACACCAATCCAGTATAGTAAATTATTATGCACTTCCACAATTGTGTTATAACAACAGAGGGTGCCATTAACTTATTTGTCTATGTTAGTTTCAGTGTAACCATTGTGCAATAGCTGGTAGCTTCTTAAAACATTTTCTGCCTGTAAGCTCCAGTTTTTCTTAAACATTGCAGTCACTTTATGATTTGATTTCTGAAATGATTGGCATGTTCTGGAAAACCTCCACCTTTCTGACAGAAAATTTTTAAGGAGCTACCAGCTATTCAAAAGCTCTGAAACTCTAATTGAATGGGAATTTAAAGGCCCAAACTTTGTCAGAATGTTAATAAATTTTGGAAATATTATTAAAAAAACCAGCAATCTCTACAAAATTTTTGTATTTCTCTTTTTAAAAAAGGCCTTCATTACATTAAATATTTATTAAAATCATAACCAGTTTCAACTGATTACGGTCATCTGTAGACCAGTCTCTGAAATACAGATAATATTACAACTTAGAAGGACACACAAACAACAAAAGTTAAAAACTTAGATAATTAAAACAAGATTAATGAGAGGATGTGTACTCTAAGGTGGTGAGCACAGGTGTCAGGCAGAGCACAAATGGTATGTGCAGAAACTCAAATGTCGACTGTTAAATAGCATGAATACTTCTGGGTTGGATAGGAAAAGCTCCACCCAATGCTACTATTTTAGCTACATACTATCATTTTTGACATAGTCACTGTATGCACTACAAATTCCTGTCAACAATGAACAAGAGCACGTATGTCGCACTCATAAAAACCTGAACCTACTGAGGCTAGCCACTATCTTACAGCTTTGATGACACTAAATTATGTCTGTATAGTGGATATGGTAGGACAGTACAGCCAAACTTGGCAACAAGTTCCATGGCTGCAAAACTATTATGGGGCCTGGCATAATATGTTGCAAATGGAAGTTTGTCTTCTCATGACTGACTATGGATATTTGGACTTTGAGGCTACTAAGTGTCTTCTTGCAGTGTTCTGAATTGACAGTTCCTTTTGGCTCCACCACAATTGCCTGTCCCAGAACACTGTGCACATCATGTTACTTCATGTGGCTGTATTTTGAACTACTTATTTTTTGGAGGATTTGCATGCCACTGCTCCAGAAAGATTATCTGAATTTTGGCTCCTCTCCAGTATTGGTATACAAAAAATTGTCACTTCAGACTGGTCCATCAGATCCCAATAATTTACCTTTCAATAATATTTTGGTCTTGTGCAAGCATCTGTAGCACCAATCTTGCACACACTTTTTCATAACCAAGGTTGCATAACATGTTATGCAACCTTGATTGTGGTGTGACATCTGACATTCAGCTTTACACAGTTCCTTGATAATAATCTGCTGATCATCATGAATGAGTTGATCATGATGTTGTTCAATGTGAAGCATATCAGGTGAGAAGATTGACCAGGTGTGGCTTGTTGTACTCATCCTTTTTAAATGCAGTATCCACTGCCTCACATTACTCCTGTCTTCTATATTGTCCAAATAAACATTTATCAAGGATCAAGGGATTTCATTTGGCACAATTTGTTTAGCAGTGAGGAATACAATGACACATCATCATTTTATAAGCATCTCGGTGCCAAACACCAGTTTTGAAGACTATCATGCTGCTGCTCTTCGTCACAGGACTACAAAACCGACAGGACTTTAGTACTGCAACACCAATATCATCTGGCTAAGACAACCAAAGAAAAAAATTAAATGGCAGTAGTTTCTGAATGCCCCTCATTTTGAGTTTGTTGTTAAGCACTTTTCTGGATTAAATGTGGACCTGCCAGTACTGCCAATGTTGTTGTTGTGGTCTTCAGTCCAGAGACTGGTTTGATGCAGCTCTCCATGCTACTCTATCCTGCACAAGCTGCTTCATCTCTGAGTGACTACTGCAACCTACTTCCTTCTGAATCTGCTTAGTGTATTCATCTCTTGGTCTCCCTCTATGATTTTTACCCTTCACGCTTCCCTCCAGTACTAAATTGGTGATCCCTTGATGCCTCCAAACACATCCTACCAACCAATCTCTTCTTCTAGTCAAGCTGTGCCACAAAATGTGATCTACCCACCTAATCTTCAGCATTCTCCTGTACCACCACATTTCAAAAGCTCCCATTCTCTTCTTGTATAACCATTTATCGTCCATGTTTCACTTCCATACATATCTACACTCCATACAAATACTTTCAGAAAAGACTTCCTGACACTTAAATCTATACTTGATGTTAACAAATTTCTCTTCTTCAGAAATGATTTCCTTGCCATAGCCAGTCTAAATACTGATACTGCTTTAATCAGTTTTATGATTTGCCACTTTTTAATTTTCATCAGTTTCTTCATGGTTAATAAGATGAACCACTTTTTTGTTGTAGTGATGCTGTGGATTGTTTAAATAACACTTTGAAAGCTACTAGCACCATTTTAAACATGGGATAAAATGTTTAAATAACACTTTGAAAGCTACTAGCACCATTTTAAACATGGGAGAAAACGTAACTATCATTTTTCTGTCTCCAGACATGTTGGTAATTTACATAGCATGTCATTAACTTGCACTATTAATAAGGTATTTCATGTGTTTCATGTTAGTTGGAAATAATATTAATTTTTTCTATGTTACAGGTGTACAGAGGCATCACACATGCTTTCTCAGTTATTTACTCAAAACATGGATCATTAACGTTTTTCAGAGGTCTAAGTCCAACTTTAATCCAGATAGCACCTCAGACTGGTGCACAATTTGGATTTTATCAGGCTTTCACAAATTTGTGGGTGAACATTGGTAAATACTGAAAATTATTTGTACACTTGATACCTATTCTCTTCTTTCACTACTGTGTGCTCAGTTTACACTAGCAATCAATAAGCACAGGCTTCCAAGTTCCCTTCTGAAATACCATACATTATTATTTTGTTGCAACATTTTCTGTTTAGGAGAAACATTTATTGTACATCAACTTTCCAGGATGGACTCCTGAAGGCAGTTGCATCAGTACATTACAAATGTCCATCAAGCACATCTGCGTGACAGTGTTTGCTTATGTGTTCCATAAAGGGGCAGACACCTTCTGTACTGCCAAGCATTATAAAGGGTTGCTGCATATAACAATGAATAAGTTGTACTGCCCTGAATTATAGTTACTGCAGTCTGGAGAAGAGGAGTTCTCAAGGTCTGCTGCTTCTCACAGCAAAGCATCCGGGAAGAAAACTAAGCCTCATTTGCTTCTGATGATAGTGTGGGTGTTTGGGTCCTTATCATTATAAATAACAACCCGTTGATCCACTTGTTAAAACAATGAGCACATTTATTGTCACACTTCAGATATACGTCATTACTCATTGAAAGTATCACATAGACAGAACATAATGGCCGCGTTGGCCCAAAGAGTTTTTGTGCACCAGAGATGTTATGGCACGTCAGTGTTGCCACAGAGCCCCCCCCCCCCCCCCCCCCCTGCAGTGCGGAGCTCGAGGCTCTGGCTGTTGTTGGGGGAGGTGCAGGTGTTGCCCCGTCTTCGTCCGGAGGGGAATGGGTGGGGCGGGGCCAGGGTTCAAGCCCTTTTGGATGGAAAAATGTAATTACGGTGCCACACTGGTGGGAGTATGCGGCGACCGGTTCGTGAGGTGACAGAGGGGGTGGGGGGAATAGATGGAGACATGGGGTACAACACTTACAGTGTCCCCGTGGCATCAATGAAATATTGAATGAGGGAAGGATCTAAGGAATTGGGGATCATTGAGGAGTGGAGAACAGAAAGTTGGAAGGTGTCATCATCCGCAGAGTGCGGGAGAGGGGGGGGGGAGGAGCATGGATTACTAAGGGAGAAAGAAACATTTGTGGTAGTTATACAGATGTCAGATGGTGAAAAGTGTGAGACGTTAATGGAGACGGTAGTGGGTTGTTGAATGTCGAGTGAGAAATGTGTGACGGGCGTAGCAGGAGAGGGTGGGGTGAAGGGCGTGGACCCCGGACTCTGCCCAGTGAGGGTTCCCGGCATTGGGAAAGGGGGCATGGCTGGCGTGTCATCCCTTGAGAAGGCAGCAGTGTGGAGGTCATCGTCCGTCGTGGTTGGTGGCGTCGGGTCACTGGAGGTGTTGTCGTCTGCAGTGACCCACGCCGGCTTGAGTTGAGACACTGACACTGTCGAGGGTTTGCCTTTGATACAGATGTCGAATGTATTCGACGAGCACCTAAGTACCCTGTAAGGGCCTGTGTATATGGGTTGCAGGGCAGCGTGCACGGTATCGTCCCTAAGCATCACAGCTTCACACGTGGCTAACCGCTGGTGCATGAATGTTTTAGGCGGAGTGTGTGCTTTCGGAGCAGGTGCTCTCTGCGCTCGTATTGTCTGTCATATGTTCTCAATTAGCACGGGGTATTCGATGGTATCTTGGAGTGGTGAAGGCTCGACAAACTTGGCTGGTAGGGTCAACGGCTCACCATAGAGCAGTTCGGCCCCATAGCACTGCAGGTCATCTTTATATACAGAACGGAGGCCTAGCAGTACCCACAGGGAGGCGTGTAACCACTGTTCCTCGTGGCACATTAGTGCTGTCTTTAATGTGTGGTGCCATCGTTCGACTAAGCCGTTTGATTGGGGGTGGTAGACTGTTGTGTGAATGCAGCCATCTAGTTGTTCAGTCGATAAAAGTAAGCAAGTATCGGTAACCATCCACCTGGGGAAGGGGGCCGACAGTGTCGATGTGGATGTGGTGGAGTCTGCCAGAAGGAGAGCGGAAGATGCCTGAGGGGGGCGTGCAGTGGTGTCCGACTTTGGACCGCTGGCACAAAATACAAGTGTCACACCAGTCGTGACAGTCTTTGCGAAGTGAAGGCCATACGAAACACTCAGCGATGATGCGCGTAGTTGCGCGAATGCTCGGGTGGGCAAGACAGTGCATTGCGTCAAACACCGAGCGACGCAAAAAGGAGGGGCCGAGGGGGCGTGGCACGCCAGTGGAAGTGTCACCCCATAGTTCCGAGCGTGTGCCAGGGATCGTCTTGCGCGCCAGGCACAGAGAGTGATTATTGTGAGATAAAAGGCTCACGAAGGAGTCATCATTTGTTTGTGCTCAAGCAAGAGCGTCGAAGTCAATTGAGGAAGATATGCCCGATATCCAGGAGAAATAATCATCGGCTATGTTGTCAGATCCTCGAACATATTGTACATTAGTAGCGCTTTGTGAAATGAGGTCGAAATAATGGAACCTCCTAGGAGGTGCGTCGGCTGGAGCGTTTATGAGTGCTTGGGCGAGAGGTTTGTGGTCTGTAGAGATCGTGAGGGGGCATCCCTCGAGGTCTTTGCGGAAATATCTAATGGCTTCGTAGACAGCTAAGAGCTCTCTGTCGAAAGCAGACCATTTGCACTGAGAGGGAGAAAGTTTTTTTTGAAAAGAACTTAAGAGGCTGCACCACCTCTCCTCTGTGTTGTTGAAGTACTGCGCCGATAAATATTTCTCTAGCGTCCATGGTGAGCAAAAGTGTTGCATCCAGGTGTGGATGGGCAAGTGTGATGGCTTCCAAGTGCGGTTTTGAGTTTTTTGAAAGACGGATGCGTGACCTCTGTCCGCGGCACGCGCCTGTCGCCTGACATTTGCGGCCCGCGCAATGTGTCTGTGAGGGGGACCTGTAGTTCGGCAGCTCTTGGAATGTGGCGGCAGAAAAAATTGATCATTCCTAAGAACCGGCGGAGTTCATGGTATGTTTCTGGCATCGGCAGCTGTGTGATAATGTCTATTTTCTCTTGTGTGGGCCGGATACCATCGGCTGAACTGTGTGTCCCAGAAAAACAACAGAATTCTGTCTCAGTTTGGATTTCTCTTTGTTGACGATCACACCGTGGGATTGTAAAGTGTCAAACAGCACCCGGATGTGAAGCTCGTGTTCCTCCCGAGAGGAAGAAAAGGTAAAAATGTTGTCCAGGTACGTGTAGCAGAAAGACAGGGGTCGTAACACTGTATCTAAGAACCTCTGCCAGGTTTGGATGGCGTTTTTCAATCCATAAGGCATGTAAACGTATTCGAAGAGGCTGAAGGATGTGGTGATGGCCGTTTTAGGGATATCTTGTTCGTGCATTGGTATTTGGTGATACGCTTTCTCACAGTCTTTTGTGGCGGCGTTCGTAGCGACAAACAATTCGCTGTAGAAACGGCTTACGAAGTCACCGCCACACTTTTAATAGCGGGCCGACCGGTCCGCTGGAACAGTGAACAGAAAGATGAAAACCCAAACACTCTGATTAAATAAAAGTCGGTACTTATCCTTATTAACGAAGATACAGAAACACAGTAGTGAACTCCGTGTCTACAGAGATCTGTCTAGTTCGAGTCGGAGCGGCTAGGTCAGCGTCGGCTGACGACAAACAACAACTCTGCTGCGATGAACACACAACTGACTAGCAAGTACACAATTCAGTGGCGAGTATACAACTGAGCAGCGAATACAGAACTGTCCGAGCGCTCGCGACTCCAGCGCTTAAGAAACCAGAAGCCAGCGGTGGCGCGCGCAGACTTGCGGCGATTTCCTGTCTCGCTGGCACTGCTTATGCGGACGGCGTCCGGACTTTGATGCTGCCAACCTTTTGGCAGCGGGCTTGGGTGGCATTACTGGCTAGGATATAACACAGTCTACCACACTGAAAATTTTAGCGCCTGCCAACTGAGAAGCGAAGTCCTGAATGTTCAGTACTGGATAATTGTCCATGATTGTGCGGTCATTGAAATGGCTATAGTCGCCACAGAGTCTGTAGGAATCATCCTTCTTTGGTGTGAGATGAATCGGTGACGACCAGTCACTGGAGGATGGGTGTACAATGCCTGCTTTTAATAGGTCCAAGATGATTGCTTTCGCCACTTTGAGTTTGTGTGGATTCAGGCGTCGCGGTTGGTGTCTGACTGGAGGGCCCTCATTAGTATTGAGTTTGTGACATGCGCCGCTCGTGATTGATAACGTGCTACGCATGCGGGGTGTGTCATTAGCATTCAAACACTCGTGCAATGGGTCAATGATTTGAGCACATGCCAGTTTGTGCGAAGAGCGAATACCTCGAAGTGAGATGAGTTCGGATTTCGTGCTCTGTAATGTCTGTTCGGTACGCTCAATAAGGGAGGTGAGCTTGGCCTGCGTTTGCTTGAGTTCACTGATTTCTTGTCGTCGTAGTAGCAAGTTGCAACTTTTACTAGTTAACTTGGCCACAAGAAGAGCACATTCAGTCTGCAATAGTGAAATGTCAATGTTTGTTGACTGAATGGGTGATGCAGACGCAGTGGCCATAAGGGCGATAGTCTTTTGTGAAGGTTGGTGGACTAATGTACTTCGAGGAATGTCTAGTGAAAATTTGTGGTGTTGCAGAAAACCAATGTCTAAGACCGGACAAGTCACCTGTGCCACATGAAAAGTCCACGAAAACTTCAAGTCTTTTGACAGTTTGAGTGTTAAAGGTGCCGTACCTAACACTTTGATATGAGAGTCATTAGCCGCGTGTAACAGTCTGGGCGAGGAAGTTAACACGGTAGGTGCGAGAGCTGGGGGTATTACACTCGTATCAGCACCACTGTCAATGAAGAATTTAGTTCCTGAGACGAGGTCAAGAGTGAATAGACAACCGTCGGCGCTTACCGTGTTAGATGCTGTTGCTGCTGTAAGGCGTCTTTTTTCCTGTGCACGAGACACTGCACCTATGGCGCCTCATGAACTGTGTTTCCCACCGCTCAAGGGCTGCGACATTTCCTGGCTGTGTCGCCGAAGTTGTTATGGAACCAACACAGAGGCCAGGCTGCGTTAGGCGGGGGTGATGTAGAGCTCCTGGTGTCAGCTGTGTCCGTTGTGGAGCGCTGCAGTGCGGTGTCGGTTGTCATGGTGGATGTCGTGGAGGCTGTATCTGGTTCCCCACGATGGCGGACAGATGTCACCATTGTCGTAGAGTGAGTGCTGAGGAAGCTAGCTCGCCCGCATCCTGGAGGGGAAAGGGGGGATGGCGTGCTGTTGAGATCACTACCCCCACTCTTCATGCTGTGCGCTTGCCTGTTAATAATCCTGAAAGCTCAATCCACGACCAAAAGCTTCTCGTCCAAGAAGCTGTTGGTGAGAGGCAGGAGCTGTAGTTGTAATGCTTCCGGCATTTTGACAAGCCACATCGACCATAACGCCGTATCGGGTAGCAAATCAACAGGTGAAAGAGCACGGAGTCGTTGCCATAGTCCCGAAGGAGTGAGGTTGTGCAGGTGTTCCTCATGAATGATATGATGAATAATCTCGTCCGGAGCTCGAGAAAGTCTTTCACAAATGAGTCTTTTCGCGTTCATATATTTCGGTGAAGGCGGTGGGCTGATCACAATGTCGCTAATCAAATCCAAATGGTCGTGCAAATGTCCCCCAAACACACGAAGCATGATTCTTCTTAGTCAATGCCTGTGGCGGCGAAAATAGAGTCGACTAATGTGAACCATATGTTGGGCTGCATTTTTGCAAAAGTCGGCAGTTTATGTAACTTAGTTGATTTGGAATCCATGACCACTGGGTGTGTAAGAGTCACAGGTGTGGGAGCAGTCAATATGGCTTCTGCCAGGAGGGGGGGGGGGGGGGGGGGGCAGGGGGGCAGGGGAGGCGGCCCGGAGTCCCGTAAACTGTTACACCCCTCGGATCGGTCGTTATTGCTGTCTGATGTCTAGCAAAAGTGGGTGAGGTACTAGGAGAGGTCACATTCACTATACACTGTTCAGTTCGATCAGAAAATTGAGGCAGTGCGTAGCCAGGCGTGGAACCGATTCGCTGCGCGGATGATGTAGCAGCTGTGTAGTGACACTGCTCCGAAAGTTGGTGCAAAGTTCTGAGGGAGGGGGGGGGGGTGGGGGGGGGTGGGGGGTGGGGGGGGGGGGTTGCATACCCCTGAGTGTGCGACGTTAACGGTGGAATGTCTGGATCTCTTTTCACACTTCATCCTGTATGTTCAAAAGAACGATCTTGAGGCAAGATGGCAGGCGGTACGTACGCGTTGTCTGTGAGTGTTGTGGTACTGCAATCCACTCGCAGGTCGGAGGGCCTCAAAATGTTCGGTGTATAGAGTCCATGTGTAGTGCAGGTGGGTGGCATGGGCGGATTCTGACCATAGAAATCGTACGGTGGTACACCTCATTGCGTAGGCCACATGATGATACAGGCGGTTCACTCATACACACGTGATTGTTATTGTTATTGAACTCAGGTAGAACATGGGAAGAGCGTCACAAACTGTCGTCGGGGTCACCAATGTGGGTGTTTGGGTCCTTATTGTTATAAATAACAACCCGTTGATCCACTTGTTAAAACAATGAGCACATTTATTGTCACACTTCAGATATACATCATTACACATCGAAAGTATCAGACAGACAGAACATAATGGCCGCCTTGGCCCAAAGAGTTTTTGCACGCCACAGATATTATGGCATGTCAGTGTTGCCACAATAGTATTGGTGAATGCACTGAATGATTCAAAACTGTATGGCGTTCCAACATGATGTGTTCTGTAAATTCAATGAGTATCAAATTATATCATCTGCAAATCGTATTTATCAAACTAAAGTACAGCTCTCAGTAAATATGAACCTGTATAGTTTCTTTTCTTTCCCTTATTTAATCAAAGTGAAATTTCATCAGTTAAAATAGTTGTCTTGGTTTTGTCTGTGGTTCCTTCACAATGGCCACTTATTGGTCATGTATTGAAATGTACAAAATTTACATCCAGCTCCGTTTTCATCAGCTTTGCCCAAATGAAGAAATATTTCATTTGAATGAATAGTATGATGCTGAAAGTCAGGGTTATGTGTCATTCATACTTGCAAGGGAAAATTACCAAGTGTAAATAAATGATCTTGACAAAATGTGGTAGGTATATAGAGGGTTCAGAATAATGCAATAAATACTTTTTGATTTTTTCCCAATTTCACTTTTAAGCAACAAAACACAACCCAAAAGGTAATTTGGTTTATTAGGTTTAGAAGGAAAATCTTCAAAACCATGATATATTAAAAATGTGTTTTTGATAACTATACGATCAACTTCGTAATAATTTGAATTTTTGCAAAGTACCTCATCACCATTAATAATTTTGAAAAATTAAAACTTTTATTACAATAGACATTACAGAAATTTTCAGGTCACATACATCCAAGTGTCAAAAAACTGATTTCTGAAATACCTTTTCTGAAAAATAAGCTGTACACAGTGTGCTGTCAAAGTATTTCCAACATATCTAATTAAAATTTCTAAATTTTAATTATTTTAATTATTTAATTTAGTTAGTTTTGTTTTATGAGTGGCCAACACTGAAACCAAAATTCTTGATCACTTTGAAACATACTAAACATCCAGTGGAATCATTTCATTTGCCACTTTTTGATGATGGCATTCAGATTGACCGGAAAAACTATAAAATAATTGAACCAAAAATTCTGGAAGGAAATGAAATGGTATTAAGGGAAACTGCGCAGCTTTTGCAGACTGCTTTGCAATAGTTTCAGGACATCTGGGAGAACCAGTTGCTCAAATAAAGCTTTTGGAAAATTAGTGACTAGAACAGGACTTAGCTAGCTAGCTAGATAGATAGATAGATAATCAGAAGTGATGTATTGCAGCAGATAAAACCAGAATGAGCATCAGTAGCGAGGGGCAGGTCATTTGAATAGAAAAGGAACAATTAGAGACCCAATATCAAACCGTGCAGGACTCCTTGCCCAATTGTTTTCCAGCTTGAGGAGTAATTTCTTGAATTTAAGGTTATAATTACTCTTTGTTTCCTATTTATTAAGTAAGAGGTGAACCACTGTAAATCATTCTCTCTAATTCTGTATATATGTAATCTGCATAGAATTAAGGAGTGGTTCACTGAACTGAAAGCTACTGTCAGATCAGAGAATCTTCCTGTGACCTTGCAACCATTATCTAATGAGGAGTAAACTTATTGATTATATTTACAGTGCTTTTTCCTTGTTGGAATATGAACTAATTTTTAAAAATTTTGTCATTTACAGTAAGAAATTTTTTAATTTGTTTTGCTGCAATGTTTCCAAAAACTTTAGAAAGTATCAGTAAAGAGAGATAGAGCAGTAATTCCCCATATCTTCTGTTGATCCCTTTGTGAATAGTGATTTTATCTCTGGACATTTTAATACATTTTTGAAGTATCCCTACTCAAAAGATTCGTTTATGATAACTGACAGTAGTTATGAAATGATATTATACACTCCCTTTATTACAGATGTGGATATTTCATCCCCCCCCCCCCTCCCAAAGACAAGATTTTGCTTTTTAAAGACAAAATTTCATTTAAAAGATGTGTTTGGGTTGTTTTCCAAGATTGTGAAATATACCTTGTCTTGGTAGGCTGCTGTATCTACATCCAGTCTCAATGCATTTAAGAAGAATTCATTAAAACTATTTTACATCTGAATAGGGTTTATTACAGTATCATTTTTTAATCTAATTTTCAAAATCTCAGACTTAACTTTGACTTCCAATTATGACTGAACTATGACCACACTGCTTTAAAATTTCAACTGAAAGAAAAAAAAATGATAAATATAAAAATGCACCAAAATACATAGAAACACAAATAGGTAAAATCGAATAAATTAGTAAATGTATGTATCTTGGAGAACCCATATACCAGACTGTTCTAGAAAAATTTGCAATAGTTATAAGAATCAATAAAATGGAAAGAGCATATGACAATATTATGAAAAGGATAGATTACTACTCACCATGTAGTGGAGATGCCAAGTCACAGATAGGCACACCAAAAAGAATGCTAAACATGTAAGCTTTTGGCCAAAAGACCTTCTTCTGAATTAGACAACACACACACACACACACACACACACACACACACACACATGTATATTTACGTAAATGCAGCTCGCACACAATGTTAGGCATTGTCCTTCACCCACCTATCTTCCTTGTTGTTCCCACTGCAGCACTACACAGCCTCCTATTCCACCAATGCACTCAGAGTCTTTTTACTTTTCTCCTCTTTCACCCCCTCCCCCCACTGCTTTCCATCTATCATACCAACTGCACCCTTTTTGTTGTGCCTGTCTGTGTCTGTCTGTGACTCGCATCTCTGATATATGGTGAGTAACAATCTATCCTTTCCATCCTGGATTTTCCATTGGAAAGAGCATATAGTTTGACAAAAAATATCTACAACAAGAAACGTATATCTAGCAAAAAAAAAAACTGTAACACTATATCACAATACTAAGACCAGAATGTTTTTATGCAAGTAAAAGTATAGTGATGAGCTATAAGCTAGACAAAATAGAGATCCTCAAAAGTGTGACTATTAGAAAAATAATGAGAGAAGATTAATTTTCTTTGGACCACCTATACTGAATGAATGAGAACAGATTAATGTAACAAATTTTCTTGTATTTCTGAGAAAAAGAAATCAGAACTAGCATGGATTACAGAAATGAAGAAAGAGTTAGAAAGAAAACATCAAAGTTTACTGGTATTGCAACTGTCATACATACAACAGCATCATTTACAGACAGCCTCATGGAGCTTCCACTGTTCTCTAATGGATTAGGCCCTCTCACATACACTTGGGACACTCACAAAATTACTTTTACATCCAATAATTTTACCCATTCAGAACTATATGTTCATTTCTGTGTGCAAGGAAATTCACAAGCCACTTACAGAGTCAGTCCAATATTTTGTAACCTTGTATTCCATTCTTTTAGTAATAGTGTGAAACTGTATCTAATGCTGCTGGAAGTAAAGAAATATAGCATCCCTGCAGAATCTACATTCATTCATATAGAGGAGATATCCAGTGTCCAAAATAACTTAAAACGTGTTTTAATATTAGAGAAGGAAAGTTGCTACTCACCATATAGCGGAGATGCTGAGTCACAGATAGGCACAACAGAAAGATTCTCACAATTATAGCTTTCAGCCGTTAAGGTCTTTGTCAACAATACACACACACACACACACACACACACACACACACACACACACACACACACACGGAATCACGCATACACATCTCGCACACATGACTGCAGTCTCAGGCAACTGGCAATTCTTACAATGTGTTTTATAATCCTAAAACAGATTAACATATGCCAATCTGTTTTGAATACAGGAATGACCTACATCTTTTACAGTTGCTAGCAATCCTTTGTTGCTTCAGTGATCTGTGATAAATTACTATTATTAGGTGAAGAAGTTCTTGCTCATAATATATAAACATTGTTCAGGATTTCATTAAGTCCTGTTACCTTCCCTGTGTTGAGCAGTTTTAATTAATTTTCTATTCTAATGTTGTTTGTGGGTTATTCTTCAGTTTGGTGTTCAGGTGATGATTGAAAGAAGGAACCACAGTGAAACAATTTCAAAAGAGCAGATACTGTAAATTGGCCTTCTCCCTGTCATTATCCCATTCAGTACCAGTATGATACTTTGAGTGACAGAATAGATCATTTTGATCTGTTTACTGACTTCATGTGAGACAAAATCTTATTTTGATTTTTCATTACACATCATTAAAATTTTGTGCCTGAATTAATTGACATGTTTTTCACTAAACATGGAAAATGTAGGATGGCTGGATCAGTACCTCTGTCCATATCAAACCTACCAACCGCCAGCAATACCTCCACTTTGACAGCTGACACCCACTCCATATTAAGAAATCCCTTCCATACAGCCTAGGTATCTGTGGCCCTTGCATCTGTAGTGAAAACTGATCTCTCTCCAGATATACTGAAGGTCCCACTGAGGCCTTCACATAGCGTAATTACTCTCACAATCTTGTACAAAAGCAGATCTCCCATGATTTTCTTTCCAGTCACCCACTGCCTACCAAAGTCCCACTGTCTGGCCATAGAGGAGCATTCCCCTCATGACTCAGTTCCACCCAGGACTGAAGCAACTGAATTACATTCTCCACCAGACATTTGCTTACCTCTCATTGTGCCCTGAAATGAGCAATGTCCTACCCACTGTCCTTCCCACCTCTCCCACAGTGGTATTCCACCTCCAACTGAAACTACACAATATCCTCATACATTTTACACAACCCCTGCCCCAATCCCTTATCTCATGGCTCACATCCTGTTATAGAGCTAAATGCAGGACCTGTCCCATATAGCCTCCCATACCCACTCCTCCAATCCGGTCACAAACTTCACCTATACCTTCAAAGGCAGTGCTACCCGTGAAACTAGTCATGTGATCTACAAGCTAAGCTGCAATCACTGTGCTGTCTTCTATATGGGTGTGACAATCAACAAACTGTCTCTCCGCATGAATGGCGACTGACAAACTGTGGCCAAGCAAAAGCTGGACCACCCTGTTGCTGAGCATGCCACCCAATATGACATTCTTCATTTCAGTGACTGCTTCACAGCCTGTGTCATTTGGATCCTTCTCACAAACAACAGCTTTTCTGAACTGCACAGGTGGGAACTCTCCCTACAGTATATCTTACATTCATGTAAGCCTCCTGGCCTCAACCTCATTAGTCATCGACCTTACCCATCTAGTCCCTTCCATGTTCCCATTCCACACTACACAGCCTTCTATTCTACCAATGCACCCTCAGTCTTTTTACTTCACCCCCCCCCCCCCCCCCCGCCCTCCCCCAGTCACCATCTGGTGAACCTCCCGACTGCAACTAGCTGCCCTACCCTCTCTCTGCCTCATCTCTGAATGCTTCAACAAGCAGTACTTTACTGTACCCCACCCCTAACCTGCTACCCCTTCCGCTCCCCCAGGCCCCACCCACCCTCCTTACCTTTAGCCACATCGCCCCCGCTGACTGTCACATCATATGCTGCTGCTCGTAGTCTGGCTTCAGCTGCCAGAGACTGTGGTCATGTGTGCATGAGTTGTGTTTGCTTGAGTGTGTTTGTGTATGTTGTCTATTTTCAACGAAGACTTTGTTGGCTGAAAGCTCACTTTCTGACAGTCTTTTTGGTGTGGCTATCTGCAACTCAAGCATCTCTCATCTCTGCTATGTGTTGAGCAGCAGCTGTCCTTTTCATAATATAGGTACACTTTTTTCGTTGTTTGTTTTATATTTATTTTGGCTTCATTCAGCACTTGTCTGCTTAAATATTTGATGAAGCACTCTTTGTTTGCACAACAGCTTTTTTAATGTAGTGTTGATCCACAGCAAATCTTTTCCACATCTCATAAAGTTGATTGGCATATATGTACCAAAAGTATGATGTACAATACTTTTCCAAAGGTATGTTACATCTTTGGCCTCCAGAAATGTAATTCATCATGAAGTCTGTGGAGGGCTTCCCCTGCCTCAGATGCTACCCAAGTAATCTTTTCCTGCTGTGTAGTTCATACCTGACCAAATGAAGGGGGACATTCAGTGTTCTGCCTGATAGCAGAGGTAAGGAAATCTTCATTGGAATCATCACAAAATTGTTTGAGCCTTTGATTTATGCCCCCTACTTAGCTCCTAACTAGAGACTAAACCCATATCTGGGCATGGTGTTGCAAATGAGTCATGCTTTCACTCTGCCTGTGAGGTAAGCTATTTTGATCGATTCAGCTATCCATATAAAGGGATCAAATACGGCTCACAAACTTAGGCAGTAGACATGATCCATGTTGACACAAGATATAATTTGCAGTTGGTTATACTCAGTGCATTGAGAAATCATCAGCAGCGTCAGTTCAATATCTTGGAAGGATCTCCTACCACACGTACTGAGCACACATTAATCTTCCTATCAAACCTGCCATCCATTTCCCAGAGGGACCTCTGTTACTGGCAACATTGTGGAGAACCTATTCTATATGTTTGTTCAGACTGCAGGAAAATCAGTCATAGGCCCAACTGATGAAGTAAAATAAAAGAGAATATGTTACGTATAGAGATGTACATATAGTCATTTTTCCCTCATTCTGTGTAAGTATGGAGAAAGACAGTGATATAATACAAGGAACAGAAGTTTTGTGATCATAGATGGAAATAAAAGAAATTGATATATAATGTATGCTTTGTCAGGCACTGTATAGTGGCTTGGTGAGTATAACTGTGGGTTTAGAATACATCTTTGGCATAAAATTTAAACAACAGTGATGATAATTTAAAACTCTACCTTCATAACATGAGCTTATTCTTCTTGATTTTCCATATTTATTTCTACAGTTGGTTTTTATTGATTTTCCATATTTATTTCTACAGTTGGTTTTTATTGATGTTATACATTGTTCATATGTGTGTTCACAGTACCCCTTTTCTTCATAATTTTTAACTGGCAATTAATATAATTTCACAGGTGCAGGACGAGACACTAACAGGAATACACAGATTTCCTTGTATGAGTCTTTGATCTGTGGTTCCCTGGCTGGAATTTGTGCAAAGACATTAGTCTACCCCTTGGATCTTGCAAAAAAGAGGTTACAGATTCAGGGATTTGAAACAGCAAGAAGCAGTTTTGGAAAGGTAACTGAAAATATATACTGTATCCCATTAAACTTGACATTACAAAACTTGTATGGTTGGATGTTATTTATTTGGTTCCATTTATGAATGGCACATGAAAGTTTAGTTATGAGTTTTCACATATGTTGTAACTATCATACAATCACTGATTTCTCACTAAATCTGAATTTTGAACCATATTAATTACCTTTTGTGAGGTTACTATTGTCTCTTCCTTCTTGTGTAGTAATTTGGAACAATGTCTTTTTATAAATTAATCACATTGGTTACTAGGGGAAAAGTGCAGGTGATATACAACAACCAACATATATTGATTTTATTTTATTAGTTTCCTATTGGAGTTTTTCCTAGCATAATAAATTAAATGTCAAGTTGAAGAAGACTAGTAAAAATTCATTGTTCCCTCTGTGTTCATGTTATGTTAAGACGTAATGCCTTATAGCAGTTATGTGACAGAAGAGGAACTTACCATCCAATTAAGTTTAATTATAATAATTAATTTGTAGATATGATGTCTCACAGAGCACTCCTTTTGTAATAGGGAAGATTTTTCAGTTTTACAAGGCATCAACTTTGTCACTTGTATTTAAATTAATACTGCTCTTTCTGGTTATAGATAGGACATTTTGCTCCATTCTGACATAGAAATAACTATTATTTCTCAACCGTAAATGAGGAATTCTTACAGCTTGTAATCATGCAGTTACAATAAAACACACTGATACTTTATAACTGTTAGAGAATTTTGGTGCCTATTACCTCAGACTCATAGTAGGTCAATATAACAAAATTTACATACCCTACCTACATGTTCACAAGATTTCAGCACTGAAAATAAAAAAAAATTTGTAGTAAAATTGTGAAAAATGAAGTTCTAAAAGAATTCTAATGTAATTATATGCTGTGCTGAACAATAATCCTCCTAGTCTCAATCTCTGTTAGTCCCCAGCCCCAAACCTGCCTCTGCCTGTGCCCCGAAACCATAACAACATAACAATGGACAGGTGTGGAAAACACCTCGGGGTAGTGAGAAATAGTTAACACATTGAAGACTGCCTACACATTTTTCATTTTCAGGTTGGATGCTGTGAAGCAACCAGCTTGAATGTAGATGTGGCTAGCTTTTGGCTATGTAGTTGTTATGCGTCTTTTTTTTTTTTTTATAAAAGGAGCATTAACCTTAACCTGAAAGCTTATCTGGTACTAGCACAGTCAGAATTAGAACAGCTGAAAGCAGCAGTTGGCATCAGTAAGGTCAAGAATAGGGTAGCTGACTGGATTGTGAAGATCTTGTAGTGTGAATTAGGTGGCAGAGGACAGTTTAGACTGTAACCTCAGCTATGCAATTGACCATGCCATCACATGCAGTAATGTGATGTGTCTGTCACTCTTTGAGTGAAATGACAAACTATGGCTGAAACATTCTGAAACAGGGATTCAGGAATTACTCAACAGTCTGGGGCAATCACACATGGGAGTGACTGGTGCATACACCTTCATATGGTTGCAACTCACACCATGTGGTCTACATATGAATGCTGATAATAAGAGATTATCTGCACAAATAATTTCCAGAATCAAACAGAATGCTGCTAGAAAAACACTGGGAGAAGGCAAGGACTTAACACATATGTTTTTAGATTTTAGATTGTGAGAAAGTGTTTAATAGTGTCCCAAGAAAGACCATTTGGAAGAGCATAAGAAAGAAAAATTTTGCCATAAGACTAAGGCCGGTAGTTAAAATGTCTTATGAAGGTTGCTACAGTTGCATACAGATAAGAAATAGTAATTACGATTGGTTCCAAATAACTGAAGGAGTTCAACAAGGCTATGCCCTTTTCAGATTACATTTTATCACTCCTTGGAAGAAGTTATGAACGAAATGAAGCAAGATAGCAATAAAGACATTAAATCATTTGCATTTGCAGATGATGTAGTAATATGGAGTAACAGAGAAATATAGAGAAAGAAGTCTGGGAGAGGGTGCCCCTTGAATGACCATACAACAACACATGGATTAACAATAAATAAATAAAGTATGGTTGCAGTGTCAGTCAACAGGCAGAACTATAAAGGAAAAGTAAGGCTGGAATGAACGCACCTGGAAACAGTAGACCTGTAAAATTATCTTGGGTGCATCATTTCAAGCAGTGACAGGATAAAGCATGACATCCATAAGCAAACTCCAAAATCAGCTCAGTTATGCCATCACATTTGGAATCTACACTGGAACGAAAAAGTCCTCTTAACAACATCTACCTCTCCTTCAGTCATACTTTATCCCCACAATAACATATGCCCTAGAAACACGTACAACAGTCAGTCAACAACACACTGTTCATCACAGAAATGAAGTTTCTTACAGGCTATGATCCAGAAAACTAGGAATTAAAAGGTAAGAAATGAAAAAAAAAAGGAAAAAAGTGCGGGTGTACATATCCTTGAAAGTAAATGTGACAAAAGCCCATTTGAGATTGTTCAGTCATGCCAAATGAATGTACAAGGGAAGGAGAGCAATACAATGGATGGCTACACAAAGATGCGGTTGGTAGAATACCGGTAGGAAGCCTGCAGAAGGAGGATACAGTCCTGAGGGAAGAATGGTAAATGTTCAGACACAAGTAGAGAGGGCTCATAAACATGTGGGCACCTGTTGTGGAAAACCAATGTTGTTGTTGTTGTTGTTGTTGTTGTTGTTGTTGTTGTTGTTGTTGTTGTTGATGATGATGATGATGATGAGAATGATAATTCAGTGTAGCAGATTACGAAGGGACTGGGCACTTCGCACTGTAGTTGAATAATTTGGCTCAAGCCCCCATCTATATATTTGTTATACTCAACACTCAGCTTAATTGAACGGCCCATAGATGTGGCTAGTCTCAGTGTTTGGCTATGTTTTTCGTCATTGGGTGCCAGCTTACACCTGTCGTAAACTCAATTTTCAGGCTGAAATATATAAAAACAATGCAGGCAGGTATTGCAGTGAAATTTAAAAATATTTAGTCACTCACATTGATTTATAATTTTAACAAGTGGTTTATTTCTGTTTTTCCACTAAAGTCTTCAATATAATCACTAAACATTTGAAATGCAGTCTGAGGGGCTTTTACATAAGGGCAGCTGTTAATAACTGACGCTACAACAATTCGCTATAAAATTCATATGTCACGATCATGACACTTGACAATCTGTTCACAGTTCACAAAATACACTGTTGTCTGCTGTCTTAATCCACTATTGTGCTCAACGTGATCATTTTCGAACGTCGCTACATGTATACTTGCCCCCGAACATGGCTACCAAACCAATACTACCCCCAGATGGGTGGCATATCCAGCTCTTAGCATTGCTCAAACTCAACTGTCTCAATAATGGCCACCCTATCCATCCTCGAAACAACTGCATAACTCAAAACAATTTTGACGAAAAGATTTATGAATAGTTTAAAACTAAACACCTAAACACTAATGATACATTGAAAAATACAGAAATTTTCCAGGTAATAACAATCTAAAGTACAATTTATTGTATCTGCTGCCGTTTTTTCACAAATAATGTTCTTGTGGCATGATATTGCTTTTCCCGGATTTTTTATACTTAATATAAATAAAAAAATAAAAAGACATATTTAATTAATCATCTATCTCTTTTAAACTTTAGAATGCTGCCGCTAGTTTTGTCTCTTTAAATTTATTTATTAACAAAAACACAGTTTATCTCAGTCAAATCAAATATTCCAATCTATCATTCAAAAATTGTACAGATTATGCTAAATCAGCTATTGCTTGATGCAGCTCTACTATCCACATCCATAGAAACTTTGTTTATGTTTATCGGCCAAAGCATTGCCGAGATATTAGCCTTTGAACTTTCATAAATTTACAATTTTTAAGACAACAATAACCTTTAAAATATTATATATTTTTGTGGCGCATCCTGATGATTTAGCTTTACATATTTTTCTGTCCATGAGTGCCAACTCCCACCTCTGTGTCACACTTAGTTTTGTTTTTAATAAATTTTTCTCTGGCATATAAATTTCCCCAAGTGTGCAAATGCAGCCATATGTGCCCCTGCCAAACGTCCGCTCAGGTTTTTCCAAGGCTAGCTGCTCGTCACAGCCCCGGAGCAACCACCAGCCACATGCTCTGCAGTGGGAAACTGCCGCTCTGAGAGCCACAGCTTGTACGTTCACAAGATCACTGTATGGTCAGCCCTTGTTTTTTTCAATGTTTTCACCAGGCCTTTTTAAAAGTAAGTTTTTCAAAAAGATGGAGCCACTGAATTATTATAGACACAATAGTGGGAAAGGAGAGGAACAAAGAAGGGGGTGCATCAGTAGAGAGAGGTGCACAATAACTGTGAGGGGATGGAAACTGGATGGAGGTGATAGGACAGAGGGGGCAGACACTGCTGGGTGTAGGGTGTGGGAACAGCAGATTACCATAGGTTCTGGCCATGAGAGCTCCAATCTGCACTGTTCAGAAAAGCTGGTGGTGGAAGGGAGGTTCCAGATGGCCTGGTTTGGGAAGCATCCATTGAAATCAAGCATGTTATGTTTAACTGCATGATGTGCCATAGGAAGGTCCACTTTGCTCTTGACCACAAGTTGGTGGTGGCTATTAATTCTGGTGGATGACTGATTGAGTCATACCAATATAAAAAGCTGTGCAATGATTTCCGCAGAGATGGTGTATGACGTGTCTGCTTTCACATGTTGCCTAGCATCTAATTGGGTCGGCTAAGCTTGTGACAGGACTGGAATTGGAAGTGCTGGGTGGGTGGGTTGGGCAGATCTTACACCTGGGTCTTCCACAAGGATATCCCTGTGGCAAGGAGTTGAGACTTTGAGTGGCTTAGTCATAGACTAGGATCTTGGAGCGGTTGGGTGGGTGATGGAGAACCACTGTAGGGGGATGGGAATGGTCTTAGGTGGGAAGTGCCTCATTTCAGGATATCATGATAGATGATAATGTACATCTATGTCTAAATCTACATATATACTCCACAAACCACTTGAAGTTCACGGCAGAGGGTGCATCCCACTGTATCAGTTATTAGGATTTCTTCTCCAAGAGCCTACCAGTTTAGTTTCTTCAGCATTTCTGTGACACTCTCCCTTGGGTCAACCAAATCTGTGACCATACGTACTGGTCTTTTCTGTATACATTCAATATCCCTGTTAATCCAAGTTGGTACGGGTTCCACACACTTGAGCAATATTTTGGAATGGGCCACTTGAGCGATTTGTAAGCAGTCACCTTTGTAGACTGATTGCACTTCCCAAGTATTTTACCAATAAACCTGCCATCTGCTTTATCCCTGTCTGAGACTATGTGATCATTTCATTTCATATCCCTACAAACCATTACACCCAGGTATTTGTTTGAGTTGGCCTATTCCAATTGTGACCCATTGATATTACAGCCGTAGGACACTACATTTCTTTCGTTTGTGAGGTGAACAGTTTTACATTTCTGAACATTTAAAGTAAGTTGTCAATCTTTGCACAACTTAGACATCTTATGAAGATATGTGCTGAATATTTATGCAGCTTCTTTCAGACAGTACTTTGTTGTAGATAACTGAATTATCTGCAAAAAGTCTGACCACAAAATTATTGGTGTGCATCATGAAGAGTAAGGGTCCCAACACGTTTCCCTGGGCCACACCCAGATTACTTCTACATCTGATGATGAGTCTCCATCCAAGATAAAATGCTGCATCTTCTCTATCAAAAAATCCTCAGTCTAGGCACAAATTCGACTCGGTGCTCCATATGGTCATACTTTTCATAATAACTGCAGATATGGCAGTGATTCAAATGCTTTTTGGGAATCAAGATGTACTGCATCTACCTGAACACCTTGATCTAAAGTTTTCAGTGTGCCATATGAAAAAAGCGTGAGTTGGGTTCCACATGATCGATGTTATTGGAATACATGCTAGGAGGAGGTCATTCTGTTCAAGGTACCTCATTACATTTGAGCTCAGAATATATCTTAAGATTCTGCAACAAATCAACATCAGGGATATTCTAAGATAGTTTTGTAGATAACTTCTACTGCCCTTCTTGTAAATGGGTGTGACCTGCGCTTTCTTTCAACTACTGGGAATGGGTATTTGTTTGAGGGATCTACGAGAGGTTATAGTTAACAGAGGGCCTAATCAGCCACGATTCAGCTGTTTTGCAACACCATGGACACTAACACTTATTTCACTCTCCTTTTCAGTGGTTAAGGATTGAATTGAGGCAATTATCCTGTGTTTTCCTTTGTAAGGGAACATTTGAAAACAGAGTTAAGTATTTCAGATTTGCTTTGTTACCCTCAATTTCATTCCTGTCTGATTTGCTAGTGACTGGACACTAACTTTGTTGCCACAACAGCCTTCACATATGACTAGGACTTCTTTGCATTTTGTGAAAGATCACCAGTTTCAACATTGACTTCCTCAGAGAGGTCAGGTCTGTTTGTTACCATTAGATCTAATATACTTGAATCATGAGTGGGGTTCAGAACTACCTGTTCTATGTACTTTTCAGAGATGGCATTTAGTAATGTTGTCGTGTCCACCAATAGCAAAACTGTAATTTTCCCAATTGATTGTTGAATAATAGAAGTTTCCATCGAAGATTATGATATGATTGGGGAGCTTATGTACAATTGAACTGCGATTTTCTCGAAAGTCTTTCCTTACATTAGGAGATGAGTCTGGTGGGCAATAGTAGGATCCAATTACTATTTTATGCTCACCACGATACTGAGTCTTGCCCAAATAATCTCACATGCTGCTTCAGTTTTTATCCCAACAGATTTGTTTCTTGTATACTGTGACAAATACATCACCTCCATTTCCCATTAGCCTATCCTTTCATTATACACTTCATTTTTTCCCAAAAATCTCTCTGCTTTCAATCTCAGGCTTAAAACAACTTTCTGTACCTAGTATTATGCGAGATGCTGTGCTTTTCAGGAGCAGCTAAAATTCTGGCACTTTTGGCTAATTCTTCGGCAGTTATGTACGAGAATTTTAATACTTGCCATTCTCTTGAGTCTAACGCCTACATTCTTGGGTCTCCTAAAGCTGTCATTATCTGGATTGGATGGAAAGTCACTTAATCGACACAGTCAGCTAACTGGGTTACTGCCTGTCGTGTGTTGTGCACACCTTACCAATTTAGGGGGTCTCTATAGTTCTCCAGCCCATGATGCAAGTCCAGGAAGTCACAGCCTAGCTTGTCACACAACTTTGGAAGTCTCTGCTTCAGCCCTTCCAGTCGACTCAGAACCAGGGGGCCACAATCGGATATGGGGAAAATGCTGCAACTCATTAATTTTGTTGAAACTTCATGCCCAAAGCTGGTCTTCTCAACCTTCTCTGCCAGTCTCTGGAGTGATCCAGATATGACCTCTGAACCCAGATGACAGACAATATGCACCACAATCTGCAGTTGGATGTATCCTGTTTCCTCAGTGACTGCCAGAATAGCCTCTTCAACATATTGAATGAGGCACCCATGTGTACCACTGGTGCACCTAGTGTTCTTTTGCACCCTTTGATGCTGTTTCCATATGGGGTACCATTATTCACTGTAATTTGAACTGTCAATGATTAATAGCCCTACACTTTTGTGCTTGCTTCCTTTGGACACAGGAGAAAGCAGGTTTCCCCAAAACAGGTGTAGTGAGTCCCATTGGTTCAGTTTCAGTTTCAGTGAAAGATAGCACCTCGAACTTGTTTGTCAGAGGTATCTGTATAACAACCTGAGTCTCCCTGGTCCCCATCTACTTTGTACAGGATGCCTAGGTCTACCATTGACATGCCACTTGCAGTCAAGTGGATGTTAATGACAGATCCCATACTTCCCGTGGAGGAAATAGTATCCATAGGAGAGGACTATACTTGAGGTAACTACCTTTAGTACCAGTACCATGGAAACATGACTCTCAGGAGCTCTTTGAACACACTAATTTGCAGCAGTTGTTAACTATTTGACAGTAGTCAGAGCGATTCCCAGCTGCTTACAAACATCAACCAGTCCATCCCCTGCCTGAGATCAGCATTCACAGTGGGGCTGCATTGTCGCTGGTGCAACATATGGCAAGCAGTGAATAAAGAACTTTAAACTTAGCCTCCTATCTTTTTGTGTGTCTGAGCTAAAAAATTACTAGTTCCCTATAAGAACCAAAGCAAATACACAAAAAGAAATTTCTATTAAGGCAACAGAAAAATTTTTGGTAAAAATTACTAGTTTCCTAAAACTTTTTGAAGATAATTATAGTCATTAACAAACTCAAAAATAGAGCTAATTTATCATACATGTAGACACTGTATACCGCTCTTGAAGGAATACTTGATGTAACACAATTTGTTAATTACAGTATCTGCGACAGTTACTAAATCGTGAATACCGATTTATTAAAAATTAGATTATACACAGGACAATGGTAACTTCTGAAAATTCTAAAAAAATATTTGTTTATTAGCATTGATATATATAATGAAATACAAGGTCTATTGTTTGGAAGTAACTGTGAATCAAAAATGCTGACTTGCTATGAACTAAGTTACCCACAATACTTACAAGGGCAACTGAGGAAATTTTCAAGAATATAGCTTTTTATGTGTACAAAAATTCTCAAAAAGAACCTATTTCTCACTTAATTATACAATGAAAATAGAGAATGATTATTTTGAATGAGAGTAAGTGTAATATTCTCAAAAATTTTAAAAGAACACAAATAAGTTTAAGCCTACAATTGATGATAACAATACAAATTTATCACAGCTGTCACAATTGTTCAAATTTTCACAGTATATCACAATGAGTATTGATATAATCGATGATGGATTATGTAGAAGTGATACTAACAATAAAATATGTAGATCTAGAATTTCAAATCAGCACATGGATTTTGCACAAGTAGTCTCACACAATTAAACATTCTGAAGTCATTTTTATATCTAAAATCAAAGATGATGTAACTTACCAAACGAAAGCATTGGTATGTTGATAGAGGCACTAACAAACACAAACACACACACAAAATTCAAGCTTTCGCAATCCACAGTTGCTTCATCAGGAAAGAGGGAAGGAGAGGGATTAAGTCTTTCCGCTCCCAGGATTGGAATGACTCCTTACCCTCTCCCTTAAAACCCACATCCTTTCGTCTTTCCCTCTCCTTCCCTCTTTCCTGATGAAGCAACTGTGGGTTACGAAAGCTTGAATTTTGTGTGTGTGTTTGTGTTTGTTAGTGTCTCTATCAACATACCAATGCTTTTGTTTGGTAAGTTACATCATCTTTGTTTTTAGATATATTTTTCCCACGTGGAATGTTTCCCTCTATTATATTCATATCATTAATTTGAAGTCATTTTTACATATACATATAAGTCTGGACTATGTGGATTTTTTACTTAGCTGATTCTGTGCCAACTTCTACACTGGATTGTGAAGATGAACACTACAGGATCAATTTATTTGAGTCAAAATCATGAAAATACGCTCTACCAACAAAATACATCTTCTGCCTGGAGCAGGTAACAAAACCCTCATGAAGAATGTTGTTGAGTCTGGGGTGGTATTGGGTGATGGAGGAGTCACTCCTTTTTAGCTGGTTGTTGGGGGTGGTGGGAGGGTTGGGGCTGTGTGGGGATATGGATTGCAGACTACATGAGGAGGCAGTAGTGCCAGTCTGCGAAAGTCTATGTGAGACCTTTAGCATAATTGACAAGAGAGTCCTTGTCACTACAGATACACCATCCCCAGATGGTCAGGCTATATAGGAGGGATTTTTTGGTGTGTAAGGGATGGCAGTTGTCAAAATGCAGGTACTGTTGATGATTGGTGGGTTTAATGTGGACAGAGGTGTGGATGGAGCCATTAGAGGGGAGGAGGTCAACATACAGGAAGGTGGCACGCTGAGGTGAGGAATACCAAGTGAAGCAGTATGGAGTGAGTGTGTTGAAATAATGAAGGAATGAGCATAGTGTCTCTTGGCCATGAGTCCAGACCACGAACATATCATCAATGAAACCTGATCCAGGCAGGGGTTTGGGGTTTTGGGGGGCTAGGAAGGTTTCATCTAGATGGGCCATAAAGAGGTTGGCATAGGACAGTGCCAAGTGGGTGTCCATAGCTGTGTTGTAGATTTGGCTGTGTACCTTCCCTACAAAGGGGAAATAGTTGTGTATTAGGATATAGTTAGTAAGGTGTATGAGGAATGAGGTAGTGGGCTTGGAGTCTGGAGGACACTGGGAGAGGTAGTGTTCAATAGCAATAAGACCAGGAGCAAGAGCTTTGTTGGTGTATAGGGAAGTTATATCAACAGTGGCAAGTAGGAATACAGGAGGTAAAGTGGTCAGGATGGCAAAGAGTTTGTGAAGGAAGTGGTTGGTATCTTTGATGTGGAAGGCTAGATATCAGGCAACTGGCTAGAGGTGTTGATTAATGAGGGCTGAAATTCTTTCAGTGGTGGCAAAATGAAGAGCTACAATTGGGCACCCAGGACAGATGGGTTTGTGGATTTTGAGAAGTGTGTTGAATGTGGTTGTGCAGGGTGTCATAGGGGCAAGGAGGGAAGTGGATTCAGAGGAGAGGTCCTCGGAAAGACATAAGGCTATAAACTTTGCCAGAGTGATCCCATCCAAAAAGTCCAACATAAGAACCAGTCCCTGTCTAAAGCCTTAGACCCTTCCCAGAATGTCTCCCCTGAATCTGTAGAAATGTTCAGGTCTGAGACATGTGATCTTTATAACAATTTCATCAAAATGTTTCATGTGAAGATTGGGTATTCCTGGTGTCAGAGGAGACCCCACCACACCATCCACCTTCTTATAAAAATGCTCAACACACTGACAGTAAGTGGTAATGAGAGTGTGTTAAAAAAAATTCAACCGTCTGTTGTTCCAGCTTCTTGAAAGTTCAGTCACAGTTTAAATCCTTAATGAAATTACTGAGAGAAACGAAACTGCTATGGCATTCACCACCTTGCTGTTAGTGCCAGTTTAGTTGCTCATTACCGTCAACAAAGCAACAATGTCACTTGCATATGCTTGCCAGTTCATTCACTTGTCAAGTACAATTATCCCACACCACAACCCAAAACCAACATTGCCATCCATGTGGTAAAATTCATCAGAATCTCTCCCTTCATCACCTTGATCTACTCTTCTGGTTTCGTACTCTCTCCTGCGTGATTTTAGTTCTCTGTGCCTAGCTATTGTTTAAATACATATGATCTTTGTTGTTTATCATTGTGTAACGTAAATGAAGGCTCCCTTTGGGTAAATGTTATGTTTTGATTGATTCTAATTTCAGAATATATCAGTATTCTGGATACTCCTTATTTCTTTCTTAGTAGAATTGTGATATGCTCCCACCTTTCCCAGTGTCTGTCAAATCAGGTAGCCATTGTAAGTAGAAACATCGTTAATGGCTAACATGGTCAAATACTGGATAGGAAATCAGTTTAAAGTCCCATTGGCCTGTTAACAATTACAATGCATGTAAACTGGGGCAAGCTTCTTTCATTTGCACCACCTGGAACTGCAAGATTTGTGAAAGGTAGTGGGGTGAGGTAGCCACAGTACTGTTGGAGATGTTGGTCTTTTTACTATATATGGTCAACAGGTACTGGTGTTGAGGAGCTATAATTTGTCAGTAGTGTGTATTTCATGTACAACAAGCATTCCCTGTGCACATTTTGAAACCAATTTCACTTTCAGGAAATTATCCTCAAGTTACTGACTTTCATTAAATTTTGTAAGCACCTGTTTAGATTAACTACCTTTTGTTTTAGCCCTCAGTTGAATATGATGTTGAAAGTAAAAATTCATAGGGTTATATCATTTTGAAACTTTGTAGAGTTCATATTCCAGCTGAAATGATGTTTTCATAAGTTCTTTCAGAGCCTGCTATAGCAGAGATCTAAATGGGAATGGCATAATGATTTAGTTGATCAGATGGAGCTTGACATGAAAGCAGCCACTAACAAGCTGAGGTGCATATTCGATTTCCCATATGCTGTACCAAATGAAAGCTACACCCTGCACTGGCCAGAGAAGATTAAGGCTGGTACAAGGATGACATGACTGTGTTACTTTGAGCTCTGTCTAGGAAACCAAGTGGTGTGTGTGGACTGATAAATTTCTTCTTCCTGCTACAGGGTACTTTTAGGAAGAATCCACTTGAATTTAGACTGTAATTTTTGTCAAGTAGCTGAAGTTCTTTAAGCAATGTAAACTATTTTTCTCGTAATATTGCCCAATACGTCTGCATAGCAAATAGATTCTTTCATGTACTTACGAACCTTATTTGGACTACCTCATTTTAAAATCCACTTTGGAGCAATCTGTTCAATGAATTTTTCAGATACATCGGTACTTGTAACTACTCAACCAGTTAATAGTGAAAGGGTGAGTGTAGGCTCTGAAAGTCAATGGTGGAAGTGGGGGGGGGGGGGGGGGGGGGGGAGGGAGTTCTGATGTATTACTGCAGGATTTGATTGTGTTGTATGTTTTTGGAGCATTTTTTCAGAATATATTTAGTGATCTACAGGTGTGTTTGCTTCTATATAGTCAGTTGCCATCTGACTAAAACTATTTCAGTGCTCCAATGGAGGAACCTACAAGTAGTGAGACAGTTGGATTTATTACTTTTTGAAGTAGTTTTCAAGTAACAGTATCATCCATCTGATCTCCCCCTTCAGACTGGGATGGAAAGTTTTTACGATGATGGAACCACATGTATCTCCATAGTTCATGAGATGGTGGTGTCTGCTATTGGACAAAGTGCCATTATTTTCTAATGTACTTTCAAAATTGTTGCAATTTTAATGACCAGCAGTATATTTAGCATCCATATACAGAGCATTCAGAATATAATTGTGTGTCACTGTCATTCCTCCCATTATCACTGACACCATCATTTATCTATGAGGAATTATTAGAAGAATTTTGTAGTTTATATTTAATTTAATACTGGTGTTATACAGATAAAACAGCCACAAGTTTCACACAATTTGATTACAGTCATCATCAGATAATGCTTGTGTCTGATAATTGAACCTGATGATTTATAGAACAAATTATGTGTGACATGTGGCTGTTTCATGTATATATCATTTACAGTTATCGCTGTGCCCCAGCTGACCACATTTGCATTTGCTGTGGTTAATACTGATGTTTCATAATTCATTAATGGCATAGAAGCTGTTGACTGTCACACAAGTTCTTAGTTATTTTATGAACTTGCATAGTTGTAAAATTTGCTTGAGCTTCTAAGACAAAGCACTGAATAAAAGTCATGTTTGAAATATCACACTTTTTTATGCATTAAGCTGTTCTGTGTATTTCCCTATAAACTTTGTGTTTCTTTCTTGTTTCATATTTGTGGAAAAAAAAGAAACAGTATAACACACTGAGGCCTCATATGTCTTCAATATGCTCTTGTATTCGTATACATTAATGACTAAGTATTGTTAGATTCCTTTTACAAGCCCTTTTAATAATTCTTACACCTCTATTCTAAGGGTTAAAGATTTGTTGTGCCATGTTTTGTGGCGGTGTTCGTAGCGACAAACACTTGGCTGTAGAAGTGGCTTACGAAGTCACCGCCACACTTTTAATAGCGGGCCGACCGGTCCGCTGGAACAGTAAACAGAAAGATGAAACCCCAAACACTCTGATTAAATAAAAGTCGGTACTTAACTTTATTGATGAAGATACAGAAACACAATAGCGAACTTGGTGTCTACAGAAATCTGTCTAGTTCGAGTCGGAGCGGCTAGGTCAGCGTCGGCTGACGACAAACAACAACTCTGCCGCGATGAACACACAACTGACTAGCAAGTACACAATTCGGTGGCGAGTACACAACTGAGCGGCAAATGCAGAACTGTCCCAGCGCTCGCGACTCCAGCGCTTAAGAACCCAGAAGCCAGCGGTGGCGCGCGCAGACTTGCGGCGATTTGCTGTCTCGCTGGCGCTGCTTATGCGGACGGCGTCCGGACTTTGATGCTGCCAACCTTTCGGCAGCGGGCTCGGTTGGCATTACTGCCTAGGATATAACACTCCTCCCCCCCAAATCGCCGCACCGTCGTGGAATAGTGACGTGGCGAGCGTCGACGGCGGGGGAGGGGTCTGGCCGCAGGCGTAGCAGAAGAGACCGGGGCGGAGACTGTTGTCGGTGGCAGTCCCTGGTCCGCACCCCAGCATTGGCTGCGCGGGGCCTCGGGAAACACCGACTGAAAACCGAGGTCAGGGAGCACGCCTGTGACCACGGGCGCAGCTTCTGGTACTGGACGCGACGGGGCGTCGGGACCCACGAAGAGAGGCAGCGTCTCCTGACACTGCGTCGACGGCTGCTGAGTGGGCGCCGGACAAGGCGCTGCGGTGTCAGACTCCTTGGGGGTGCCGAAGGAAAGCGGCAGCAGGACAGGCGGCACAGCCACCGCTTGGGAAGGCTGAGGGGTCGACGTCCATCAGCTCCGAAGGCGGTGGTGACTGAAGAGGGACCGCAGGCGCCGGAGCGACCACCTGGGGCGCTCCCGAATGGAGCTGCGCGGGAGGCATCAACGGGACGGGCTGTCGGCGTGGGAGCGGCGACGGCTGCTGCTGCTGCCCTGGGGGCGGCAGCGAAGTCGGAAGGCCCGGCTGGAACCCGCCGCGGAGCAAATCTGTGGACAAAGAACGAGCGGCAGAATCCGGGCGGCCAGCGCGGCGCAACTGGTTCTGATGCCGTGCACCCCAGTAGCACCTTGAACAGTATAAAAACCGCGACCCTGGACACATATCACGGTACCACGTTCCCAATGACGGCGACCGTGATAAACTCTGAAAAAAATGGCGTCGTTGCGCTGAAAACGCGTGCGATGCTCAGAAGCGGCGGGTCGATCCGGGGGGTGCAACAACCGTAGTAGGGTGCGATGACGACGGCCGTGGAGAAGCTCCGCAGGCGAAGGGCCGTCGCGTGGCGTGGTCCGGTACGACGACAGGAACGTGATGAGGGCCTGCTGACGAGAGTGCGTAGCACGAAGGCGGTCCATATGATCCTTGAATGTGCGTACAAAACGTTCCGCTGCACCATTCGATTGAGGGTGGAACGGCGGAGTAAGAACATGGCGAATGCCATTGGCAGAACAAAAACGTTCAAATTCAGCAGAGGTAAATTGTGGACCATTGTCAGACACTAAAACTTCTGGAAGACCCTCAATACAAAAAATTGAAGTCAACGCCTGTATAGTTTGTGCAGACGTTGTAGACTGCATGGGCACAACAAACGGAAAATTACTAAATGCATCAATCACGATGAGCCAACGAGAATTCCAATATGGACCAGCGAAATCAATATGTACTCGCTGCCAGCGACCGGCAGGGCGTGCCCACTCAAAATAGCGTTGAGGCGGAGCAGCTTGGTGTTCGGCACACGTCGAACAATCTGTAGACATCTGCGTAATCTGCTTATCAATGCCGATCCATGTACAATGACGGCGGGCAAGCTGCTTGGTGCGGACCACTCCCCAATGACCTTGATGCAACAAGTCGAGGACCTTGGATTGGAGCACTTGGGGAACCACTACACGAAGCTGGTCATTCTCGGTGCGTAACAGCAAAACTCCATGCGAAACAGACAACAGATGATGTTGCGGATAATAGCGACGAACCACAGGATCCGATATGTCCTTTGCCTTGGACGGCCAACCACGTTGAACAAAACGTAATAGTAAACTCAGATGAGGATCCGTAGCTGTCTCACGTGCCACCTGACGATAATCAATCGGAAAGTCCCGGAGGGATTGATGCTCATCGGCGTCAATCTGATGGCAAGAGTCTTCGGAGGAATCGAAGACATCATCCGCAGCAATCGGCAATCTAGAAAGCGCGTCAGCGTTTGCATGCTGAGCTGTAGGGCGATGCAGTAACTCATACTGGTATTGCGATAACAAAAGAGCCCAACGTTGTAGTCTCTGAGCTGTCCGCTGAGGAACTGGTTTAGACGGATGAAACAGTGACGTCAGGGGCTTGTGATCTGTTACTAAATAGAATGGTTTACCATAGAGGTAGTGATGGAATTTTGTGACACCGAACACAATAGCCAACGCTTCCTTGTCCAATTGGCTATAATTACACTTAGCTTTGTTTAGCAATTTAGATGCGAACGCAATAGGACGTTCGGTGTTACTGACTCGGTGAGACAACACAGCACCGAGGCCGAAAGAAGAGGCATCACAAGCTAACACCAGAGGCTTGTTAGGGTCGTAATGGACCAGACAACGATCATTCAATAAAGCCTCTTTAAGCTGCTGAAAGGCTGATTGGCAATCAGCTGACCACACAAACGGAACATTCTTACGGTGGAGACGATGCAACGGTGCAGCAATCTGTGATGCATTAGGTATAAACCTAATATAATACGTCAATTTGCCAAGAACTGCCTGCAATTCATGCAGATTGCGAGGGGCGGGCAAATCACGAATAGCTGCTAAATGTGACTGGGAGGGATGAATGCCTTGAGCATTAATAACATGTCCCAGATACTCCATCTCCGTAAGGAAAAATGAACATTTATCGATGTTGCAACGTAGGCCTGCCTGAGACAACACTTTAAACAAACACTCCAAATTACGGAAATGTTCAGCAGGCGTCCGACCGGACACAACAATATCGTCTAAATAGTTGCAACACGATGGCACATTAGCCAGAAGTTGTGACAAAAAACGCTGAAAAACAGCTGGAGCTGACGCACAACCAAAAGGCAAACGCAGAAAACGGAACAACCCCAACGACGTGTTTATGACAAAATACTGTTGTGATTGCTCGTCGAGGGGCAATTGCAAATATGCTTCACGGAGATCAATTTTGGAAAAGAAACGAGCTTCCCCTAACTTATCCATCAGCTCGTCCAGTCTAGGCAAAGGAAAAGAATCAACGACAGTCTGAGGATTCACTGTCGACTTAAAATCAGCACACAAACGTAACTTGCCAGACGGTTTCTTTATAATAACTAAGGGAGAAGCCCACTGGCTCGCTGAAACGGGTTGAATAACACCGTTGTTTTGCCAACGACGAAGTTCATCTTCTACAGGTGCCCAGAGGGCGTGAGGCACTGGACGAGCACGACAAAATCGAGGCTGAGCATTATCTTTTAACGTAATATGAGCGGCAAAGTTCGCAGCACAACCTAGTTCGTCTTTAAATATGTCACTGTATCGTTTACACAAATCGGTTATGCTGTCTTGAGGAACAACAACAGAATTAATTTGCAACACATTGTCTTGGATAGACAGGCCAAACAAGTCAAAACAGTCTAATCCGAAAATGTTTACACTGTCTGTAGCGCGGAGCACTGTGAATGAAACTGTTTTGGTATTGCCACGGAATGTGGCTGGCACGCTACATACACCTAACACAGGAATTCGTTCTCCACTATAAGTAGCCAAAGAATGTTTTGCCGCTGAAAGTTTAGGGCGGCCGATAGCCGCATACGTAGCACTATTTATGAGAGTCACAGACGCACCAGTGTCTAATTGAAAATTGAAGGTCTTATCCTGGATGCGTAGCTTCACAAATAGTTTATTACACTGTCTCTGGATCGGTGCAGTGGAGGCGGAAGACATAAAATCAGCGCATTTAGCGCGCGTTCACTGTTTACGACAACTCGTGGGTTGGGCGGGTGGAACAACAACTCCCTCTTCACTTGCAGTCTGTACAGTACTTTTTACAGCGTTTGAATTACGCTTGGGTCGCATAGCAGAAGGCTGGGTGGGTGGCTTATTGCGAACAAGTTTATTACCCACACGAACCGTGGAAGAGTCTTTAAACGCGACCTTCTGGGCAGGCTGGCTTTGAAGAACATGAATATCCATGGGCTGGGCAGCACTAGAATTGTTCTTGCGTTTACGCAAACAAACAGTCTGGATGTGTCCTTTCCTTTGACAAAAGTGACAAACCGCGTTTCTTAACGGGCAACATTCATGAGGATGAGCAAGAACACACTTAGGGCAAGACTTAACTCTAGCATTTTGCACACGCGGCTGACGAATGTGTTTAACATGACGCGTCCGGCTAGTGTTTACAGTCTGACTCTGCCGGTGGGGCCGCGGGCGTGACATAACTTGCTTAGCACAGGCAATTTGAGAAATACATGGCTGATCTAACTCACACTCAGCATAGTCAAAAGTATCTTGGGCTTCAATGATGTTCATCACAGTCTCTAATGACGGGTCAGGCAACTTTAAGATAGCAGCACGAATACGAGAATCTGCAATGTTTTGAGTAATAGCGTCTCGTAACATGACATCACTGTAGGAAGCTCCACACACACAATTAAATCGGCACTGACGGGTGAGGCCCCGTAAATCTGTTAACCGCTGTTTATTAGATTGATGTGGCAGTTTCTTTAATCTGAAGAACTTGAATCTGGCTGCTGCCACATGAACTCGCGACTCGAAATACTCAGCAAGCTTGTTAACAACAACGTCATAGTCTAAAGCTTCTGGCTGGGATTCCGGGAACAACTTACAAAGTAGTCGATAGATTTCCACGCCTGCAGTGGAAATTAAATAAAGCTGCCGCTCAGTACCTGTGATTTTGTAGACTGTCATGTGCGCCTGCAACTGCGCGAAATACTCTCGCCATTCTTCTCTGGATTCATCAAAAGCCCGGAACGGTGGTGCTGCCTGTGCTTGTTCCTTTTGTGTTGGAGGATTAGCCGCTTGTTTGGCGATTGCTTCCACCAGATTTTGTATTTGCTGACTCTGTAACAAGATCAACTGTTGTAATTCGGCAGACATGGTGAACACAAATTAAACCAGCCCCCAAAAGTTTATCGCTATAATTAGTATAACAAGAACAAGTTGAACCAGCCCTGCACACGAGTTCGGAAGACCTCGTCGCCAGTTTTGTGGCGGTGTTCGTAGCGACAAACACTTGGCTGTAGAAATGGCTTACGAAGTCACCGCCACACTTTTAATAGCGGGCCGACCGGTCCGCTGGAACAGTAACCAGAAAGATGAAACCCCAAACACTCTGATTAAATAAAAGTTGGTACTTAACTTTATTGATGAAGATACAGAAACACAATAGCGAACTCGGTGTCTACAGAAATCTGTCTAGTTCGAGTCGGAGCGGCTAGGTCAGCGTCGGCTGACGACAAACAACAACTCTGCCGCGATGAACACACAACTGACTAGCAAGTACACAATTCGGTGGCGAGTACACAACTGAGCGGCGAATGCAGAACTGTCCCAGCGCTCGCGACTCCAGCGCTTAAGGACCCAGAAGCCAGCGGTGGCGCGCGCAGACTTGCGGCGATTTGCTGTCTCGCTGGCGCTGCTTATGCGGACGGCGTTCAGACTTTGATGCTGCCAACCTTTTGGCAGCGGGCTCGGTTGGCATTACTGCCTAGGATATAACACCATGCTTTTGTTACTACACACAGAACCCCTTACCTCAGTAAACTCTTGAAGTTACTATTTATCTACTGCAATTCATGCACATGAAAAAAAGCTTTCAAAATAGTAAATTGCCTGAGTAATTATTGATGTTCTTAACATAGCTGAGAAACTCAAATATTCCACATTTAAATTTTATTAAGAAAAATGAAAACTATGAGTAAACAATCGAAGATGTAATTCGCTGCATTGGAACCTCCCTGCTTTCAGCGCTGCCACTTCGATTCGACATCATCCACCACACAGCATCCACATCTAAAGTGCAGAGCACCTGGAAGGTGTAAACATGTAAAACACACTTGGCATCCTGCTCAGGTCTATATTTGTGATGTTTGCTCTTATGTAATTGTTTGTTGAGATGGTTGCAAGCTTGATGTTGGCTCTTCTGAAGTAGTTGGTTCTTGTTTTATCACTTGGTTGAGAGTTTGCGGCTCATCAGATGGCATATATGCTGGCTGGCTTCATTTCTTTCTCTCCCTCCCCCCCCCCCTCTCCCTCCTCTCTCTCTCTCTCTCTCTCTCTCTCTCTCTCTCTCTCTCTCTCTCTCTCTCTGGGTTGCCAATTGTAGCATTTCCATTGTTTGTCTCTACTCTCTACATAACACCTTGTAAGATCCCAAATATGGTAGCTGCAGTGGTGGCATGATAACATCTGATCAGAGCATAATGTGTGGACAAATGGTGGCTGAGTTCAATGTTTGGTTCCAGGAAGTGTGCTCAATTGAGACATCTGTTGTCATAACTGAGTGATAAATATTGACAATGTGTCAGTCAGTACTTTGATGAACTCACCTGGGACGTGCCAATGTCTGGCTTACAGGTAGTGTGTAAGCACAATAAAACCAATGGTAGGGCTCATATCAATTTTTCCTCATGGCACATTATAGCGGCTTTCAAGGTCCTGTACCATCTTCCCACCATTTTGTTGCTTTGTGGCTGATAGCTGGTAGTTTTATCATGGTTCACCCCATGCAATTTGCCTAAGTTCTGGAATAGAATTGACTCAAACTGTTTCCTCTGTTAGTTGCTGCACATATAACCAAAACATATGCTACCAAGTACCAAGTCACAAAAATGCCTTTGCCATTGTCTAGAATGAAATATCAGTGATAGGAACATCTCTGCCCAATGTGTAAACTGATCAATAACTGTAAACAAGCAATTCAATGCCTCTGATGGCAATAATGGTGCCACCAAGTCAATATGTACATGTCAAATCTTTCACAACATTTGTACAATGTCCCCAAAGAGGAGTGGATGTGATGTCCCACTTTACCCCTTTGGCATGCCAAACATTCCTGTGCCCACGTTTTACAATCTACTAGGCCATACAAAATGCTCCACCATTTTATGCACTATGTATTTTATTCCCAAATTTGCCAGATCATGAACACTACAAAATGCTTGCCTGAGGTAGGTCAAATGTACAAAATGGCAGTATCTTCCTGTGGACATGTCACATCAAATTTTCCAACTTGAACTATGCAACCACACTTGCCCCAGTTGGAAGCCAATCTTCCTATCTGACATAAAAATTTGCAACTGTGTGTGATATTGCTTTACGCAATTGTTAACTCACTAAAATTAATGCTTTGTGATTCATTGTTTATACGTGAAAGGTAAGCTGTAGCAAAGTTCTCTACTTTGACTTATATTAGTCATGAATTTCACTATAAATTCTACTTGTCTCTACTGTCTCAGAGAATTGCACTGCTTAAAAACGAAGATTAAGGACTTAAGGTGAGTGAATATAGTGAAATACTTAGCATCAAGTGTTGTCCGGAAGTACCTGATGGCTTCAAAAACTGCACGGAACTCTTTATCATATGTAGTCTATTTATTTATTTAATATTTATTTCTGAATTATCAGTGCTCTGTATGTTTGCTTGCTGTTTTGGAAAGATCACTATATCTGTATGTAATCAAAACAGAGATATAGCCCATGCAAACTTCCTCAATAAATAGTTTCCACATTTGGGCTGTGTTTTTAAGTCCAGAAGGCATGTAAACATTTTCAAAAAGACCAAAAGAGGTCATTATGACTCTGTTGCTACTTAAACCTACATATGAGGTCTTGCATAATCCTCTGTGCTAAAAAAATGTGATCCTGCTAACGAGCTGCTAAATTCTTGCATATCTGGCACTGGGTACATATCTAGTGTTACCCTTATAGTTAATACTTGAAAGTCACTGTACAGTCTCCATGTTTTATGTTTCTTTGCAGCCAAATGCAATTGGGACACCCAGGGACTAGCAGAATTTTGAATTATGCTGTCTTGCAATAGCTTGTCAAACTCTAGTTTGGCTAACGCCATGTGACTTGGCAGTAGTTTCTGTGGGTGTGCAGATGCTGGTGAGCCTGTAGTAGCATTGATAAAATGTTTCATGTTGTGTTTCAGTGCTATCTTCTCACTGTGTGGTGTAGTGATTGATGGAAATTGGTGACGCAGCTGATTAAAAATGTTATTAGCTGATGACTCCTGTACCACTCTTGTTAGTTCAGATACCTGTGTACCTGTAGATGCTGCATGAAGTGTTGCTGATCAAGCAAGTGTTGTTGGTATTACGTAGCAAATTGAAATGAGCCGGGAAATGTGCTCCTAGTATTGGTTCTGATACATCTGCTGCAATAAATTTCCATCGATAATTCTTGCTGAAGCTGAAGGCTAGTTGTACAGTTTTCTCATTAAATGTCTTAACTACTGAGTTGTTCATAGCAGGGAACTGTAGTGGTGTTCATTGTCTCTGAGCTCACAGCATCTTGAGTGGATACAAGGAAACATCTGACTCCTCATCAGGAATTTGCCACTTAAAAATTTGTCTGATAAAAAAAGTCTGTAAGAGAAAATATTGTACTGCCTTGTTTATCTGTCACCTCATTCAAGATCTGTTTCTCTGGTTTTCCCAAATGTGGATCTCAATGGGTGTTCACTAAGTTACCGGTAACTAAACCAGCTATTACCAAACAGTTTGTTGAGTTGGCACTGTTTATAACTTTCGTGAATTGTCTTCAGCTGCTCATGTAGTTTGGGTACTCACACAGTGGTGAACATTGTGTTGCCTGTTGACCAAAATGCTTGTGATACCAGCAAAACTGATGCCATTCTGGGTGAGGGCTGATGTTCCATGTACTGGAGCAGAAGTATGCACTGTGTCTTCTTGTGACCTTTCATCATCTATTATTGTGACGGGATTTTGTCCCCCATCTCTTCACAACATAATATAACTGGAGAATTTGTTGTTCCATTGATGTGGAATGCATGGTATGAAACCTGATTTCAAGCATTCATAACACTTAGAAACTAATGGAGTGACAATGATCTCTTCCATCATAGATCTGGCTTCTTGGTCAGATTGGCTGACGACATAGGCAAGCTTTGTCTTATTGTTTGTTATTCCATGTAAAAAATATGAATCTACTTGCATGAACCAAGTTTTTGGGTTCTTTGGCCACAACTGTGGTAAACGGAGGACCATCTGTGAGATCAGAACCGTGTCTAATGTGCCACTAATATGGACCAGCAGACAAGAAATTTCAACTGGTCAGCTTGTATCTCCCTGTTTCCTCCTTTCTGCTGTCTTGTAACTGCCTGTAAATCCTCATCCTCCACTGTCAACATGAGTTATACATGTACACTTTATGTCCATACAACAGGTACTGTGTTCATATAATCAGGGTCACCACTGAAGTTGGTGTTCATCTGCTGAAGTTAATGCACTTGGGGAAAAAAAACTTGCAGAATGCTTATTTGTTTTACTAATTATTAATGTACTTAATTTAGCTCAGAAACACAAATATTGCATTTTTAAATTTCAAAATAAAAATGTAAACTGTTTTTATACAATCAGAGATGTCAGAAACACAACTGTACTTCACTGCATTGGAATCTCTCCGCTTTCAGTATTGCCACATTAATGGACTGTCATCCACCACACACAATAGTGTTTCTATATTGCAGTACTTCCTAAGTACTTTTAACATATCAACATTTACATAGTTTTCTGCTTAATATTTCTACATTGCTTTCCCATCTTAAGTGGCTGTCTATCCATACACTTAAGGCTTCCTGAACCCTACAGTTCCCAATGTTTGAAAATGCTTTGCTACTTGAGTGGTTGAAAGCCCATTCGCACTGTCTTTTGTCATTCACTACCAAACAGTTTTCCTGCCTCTTTTGTCACTGCTTTCAAATTTTCAGCAGATTTTATTTATGTAACCCTTTAATAAAAATACTGATATCATCTGCAAAAAGCACTGTATCTCCTGCAGATATTGGTAGAAGTAAATTGTTTGTAAATACCAAGAACAACAAAGGACCTAATAGAGCACCTTGGTGTACCCATAATTAAGATTTCTGAATTTCGAGACAGAAGTTCCGCCATTGTGACATACTTCTATCATATGATACCTTTCTAATGGATAGGAGGCCACTTCGCAAACGCCACACCAATATAATTGACTGAGTAGTCACTATGATGGGTGACATCAAAGGAGTTTGAAAGATCTAGAAAAAGTCTACAGTATGGTTCATCATAATCTGTATCTCTGAAACCAGTTTCAGAAGGCCATATAATGCAGTTTCAGTGGACTTGCTTTTTCTAAAGGCATTCTATGGAAGGACAGTAATTTTATTTTTATTCAGGAAATCTGATTTCTTTGATCCATTACTCTTTCAATAAATTTTGAGAATCTGGATAAGAATGACACAGGTCTGTAACTTGCTTTTTCTAAAGGCATTCTATGCAAGGACAGTAATTTTATTTTTATTCAGGAAATCTGATTTCTTTCATCCATTACTCTTTCAATAAATTTTGAGAATCTGGATAAGAATGACACGGGTCTGTAACTTGTTATATCATGCCTGTCATCTTTTTCAAAAAGAGGATTCACTGTCAATTTTTGAGGAATATTTCTGTGGAAAATGAGGTATTGATAATACCTGCAATGCAAAAATGATGTTTTGTACTATGTTAATTACTTTATTTGGTGTGTCATCAATGCCATGTAAATTTTAGTTTTTCAGCTTGCAAATAGAATCTTTTACTTCTGACAGTGTTATCACACACAGAAACACAGCGTTTATGTGCATAGTTACTTTTGTGTTAGAGTTTTAATGAAGTTTTTGGCTACTCTTGTATGGAATTAATTAAATATTGCAGCAGTCTGCACAAGATCCTCAACAATTTTCCACATATTCTGTATGGTAAGGTTATCTCCAAGTATGCATATCACCTCCAGCATTTTTTCTGTTGTTATAACTTTCCTGTATACATTTTTGTGTTATTTAGCAATTTGTTTTTATTGGACATTTCGTTTTCCAAGCTGATTAAGAATTCTGAGTGTCTTGAATGATTTTGTTATACCCTACGTAATCCATGTATTCAACCTGCAGTGTATTTTTGAAGGTCTGGCCCAGAAACATTTGTAACAGACATAGTCAAGAGAATAATGGAACAGGCTTACAATTAGTTCATCTAACAGCTTAATCCTTATTAATCTTGCCAGAATTGATATTATGCAGTTCCAGACAAATTAAAAGGCTTACAGATACCTGAAATAGAGACCAGTTGGCACACACTGTATAAAGAAAGTTTGTTATGCACAGTTAGTGGCCATCCAGATGGATAATAAACTGAAGTGGCCCTAAGACACAGATAAGTTAACCAAAAGGCCCTGTTTCACCTGTGAAATAATTCTCTTGAATTCATCTTTTGTCTACAAGCACACAATCAACAAATGATTAATTACTTGTGATTGAGAGGCTCTTTGATTCTTGCATCAAACCATTATTTTGACTGAAGACAACATGTTATTAGCGCTTTGATCTCTGTGTCAATCCAATTCTGTCATCATATTATAAACATGATTTTCATGTCTACAGAACTGGCACTCTATGTGGGACTCTTCTTTCTATAATGATCTGTTGAGCCACATAGAAAATGTGCCTTCAACTTAATTAATTTAATGTACCATATAAATTGAATCTCTAACATGTCTTAATTATGATGTATAGTTTGATTGATGCTGTAACAGTGTCACAAGCCACCATGTCAAAAGAATTTGTGTCAGTGGAAGAGGGGTAGTGTGTGGCAGTCAGTATTGAGGAGAGGCTGATAAACAATTTATTATGGTGGCAACTCTGATACCAGGCATCTAAGAATTTTTTGAGCCAATATGTGTGTCACTTGTATGTTGTTTTGAGTAAACTGAAAATAAATGAGTATTATGTGAAGTTTATTTCATAATACTTTAGGAATGCAATATCAAAGTAACATTAGATATTGAGGAGTGTGTACATGCACCTTTGGACTAAGTGACAATGTCAAAAATATAGGTATATCCAAAGAAGTTGTATATTTGAGAATGTAGAAATGTATTTTCATGGGCACTCATTTACTAGATATAGATAAACACTATGAATGTCTCTGATTTTCTTGACCTGCAAATGAGATTATTAGTGTACTTTCACTCATTACTGCCCTTGACCGTAATCTTATGGGGCAATGCTGGTAAGGTGAAGCATGCACTGAGAATATTGTGTAAAGCTGATAACTGGACACCTTGCAGAAAACTATTAACAGACCTTGAGATTCTTACACATATATGCCCAAAAAATACATGACATTAAATTTAGGATGAACTGTGCAGTTCATAACCACAATACCAGAAATAAAAATGATTTCCATTTAGGTTGTGCAGCCTTGTCTAGGGTTAAGAATGAAGTTTAATATTCCAGTGCAAAAATCTATAACAAATCACCAGTTAGCATCAGGCAGAAGCTTAGTAAGTCCCAGATATTCAAAACCAAAGTAGAAAAATACATTATCAACTACCTCTAAAATTATATCACAATACCTGGACCCAGAAATGTAAATTTAATTTACCTAATATTTGTATTAGATAGATCCTGACTTTTCCAATATATGGAGATCTAACAGGGTTCCATATAAAGTTACACAAATGCATTGTTTCAAGTAATAGATTAAAAGAAGAAGATGAGTGGTAGGAGAGGAGGAGCAACACATTTTTTCAAAGTAGCCTACTCCTAGTACACGTATATAATGTAATCCATGTATAATGAAAGCTGTTAGGGTTTTATGGTTGAATTGGAACCCAAAAGATGAAGAGGGCCTTTGCCAGAGTAAAAAAAAGAAGGTACTGAGTGATGGAGCAAAGAGATGCTGGCTGGATGTCAGAGCCGCCCAACAAACAAGGTCGAGATACGAAAAATGAAAGTGGTTCTCAACACACATTTCATAGAGGTGCAAACTAGAAAAAAAAATAATTTTGTGTGTCTAACAGCAGTGCTATACATTTGCTTCCTGAAGATAAGTGATGGACAGCAGTTCTGTCTCATAATTTATTTAGTTATCTCTAGTGAATTTTTCATTGATACAATGCATAACTACACTCATTTCATATCCCTGAAGGCTCTGCTTAGTGATGGAAGTTATAGAACACAATTAATAATATAAAATTGCAATACAAGGTCATTTAGAAGGATTTTAATATAACAGAAGGAATAAGACTAAAGAATTATTCTTCAGTGGGAAAATTTGGAAATGACGGAGGTCATGTATTAGTCAGATTTGCCAAGAATGTTGACATAATTTTCATTAACATATTCTTCCAGAAGAAACTGAATGAAAAATTGGACTTAAAAAGGACCAGACTGAAGTAAAAATTAAATTATAATATGAGTAAAGTACACAACATAACCAGGCACTGAACTTTTCAGTTTTTATTTATGACTCATTTAGGCTTTGTTCCATCATCAGGTGCCAGTTCCAGTGTTTACGTCAGGTGCATTGCTCCTAGGAAAACCAACCATCTCGAATTATCTAGAATGCATTAAGTTTATCACTTTGCTTCCAGAACACTTTTGGTGGGTTGTTACTTAGTTAGTGGTTACATAGTGAGTGGTTACTTAGTTAGTAACAGAGGGACAGGAAGTGTAGTTCAGGTAGTTTAGGAGAAGGTGGGATAGCTTTTTGAGTGAAGTCTGGTATGTTGTTGCAGTTTGAAATTGGCTTGGCAGATGATACCATTTACGGAAACATAAGGGGCAGATAACTGCAGGATTTTGTAGAAGGAGAAAAATCTGGCACAGTGGAAATTTGTTGATGAGGCATATAGGTCACAGATTAGCTGGGTAAGAGCAAGAGGTTGCTGTATTTGAAACTGAAAAAGAGCCTGGTGTAGGGTAGGATTGCATCTGGAAACGGGGGACTTTCAATGGTTCTTGCCACCCACCTGGTCTTAATTTACGTAAATTTCTTCTTTCTCGGCTTTTCTTCACATTAACTACTCTTTGCTTCACTCTGTTTTAATTTTCTACATCTTTCATTGTATTTCCCATCTATTTTTCACCATCCCCCTCCCGACTCTGTTACATACACCGCACTTAGCTTTTCACTCTTATTAACTCGTGCACGATGTTTTAGTAGTAATCTCTGTCTTGCATATTACTTTAAACTCTCAGGTTTTCAAATCTCATCCAGTGCAGTTCCCATCAATCAGTCTTTCCTTCTCATCCCACATGGTAAGTATCCCCTGATCTGCAGTTCTGGGTGACTTTCCCAAAATCTACCCCTTTTCCTAGATCAGGTTTTCAAATCTCATCCAGTGCAGTTCCCATCAATCAGTCTTTCCTTCTCATCCCACATGGTAAGTATCCCCTGATCCGCAGTTCTGGGTGACTTTCCCAAAATCTACCCCTTTTCCTAGATCTCTCCAGTCTTTTTCCTTCACCCTTCTTCCTTCCCATTCAACCCTTATGCCTGAAGAAGGAGCCACTGGCTCTGAAAGCTTGCCAATCATAACAGTCTTTTATGTGTGTGTTCTGCTGCCACTTGGTAATTGTTTATCTATCCAAATAAATATGTTTTTCAATAATTGATTGTTTTCATTGTTATAAGTATATAAAGTGTTTTAACAATCAGTATTTCTAGGGTTTTTTTTACAGAGTTTTCAGGATTTGTTGTTTCTCATACCAGAGATGCGCAAAGCATCTGACTGTCTTTTTCACAAACAATAATACTTTTTGCTCCTGAAGAATTGCCCCATAGCAGACCGATAAGGTGGCTATGAAAGTACACACGATATGATTTAACTAATTCCTTGTGTTTACACAATCCCTAAATTTTTTGTGGTAAATAGATGATTTTGGCTAATTTAGAACAGTAGCTTCCATCACTTTCTGATGTTAGTTTTGATTGAGGTGAATGCCAAGAAGATTGGCTTAGCTATCATCATACATTTGCATTTTTAGAGTGATGAATTTGCACTTATTTGGCCTCAAACCACTTTTTTTGCTAAAATGCTTCTGAGTCTCTTCCATTTGTAACAAAGGTAGTGTCATCTGCACCGTGTATGGACTTACAACACATAATTTTGTGAATATCATTTATAAATGTGATAAGGGGCAAAGGCTTATGCGTGAAATCTTGTGGAATCTCTTGTGTGACACTTACAACATTTGAATTGTCCTTATAAATATAAACTATTTGTTTTGTCACTTCTGTAAGATTTAATAAGTAACACTTCTGTTCCTTTATAACCATAACAAGAGAGATTCTTTTAGCAGAATTCTATGACTGGAAAGCGCAAAGTTTCACATATGACCACAAGTGTTGCACTTACACTTAGTTTGGATACAAATAAAGATTATGTGAAGGAAACAATGTTTTCAAGTGCAGTCACAATTTAAAAAATCCAGGTCTCAGTCTGGGTGACTTTCCCAAAATTTACCCCTTTTCCTAGATCTCTCCAATCCTTTTCTTTCACCCTTCTTCCTTCTCCTTCAATCCTTCTGCCTGAAGAAGGAGCCACTGGCTCTGAAAGCTTTGCCAATCATAACAGTCTTTTATGTGTGTGTTCTGATGCCACTTGGCGAGTAGATGTTTTGTCTATCCAAATAGTAAAAATGTCTAATCAAAATCAGAAAAATATAGTATCCAGTTTTCTTAAATGTTGTTAATTTATTTTTTAGGTATTTCACTGCAGTGGGTTACTCCACTGTACAGCAACAATAGTAGAAACAGAAGGTTCTTCAAGTCTGATAGATGATTATTTATTTGGTGGTGCATGCAGTGCCCTTCTATTTTTGATAGGATCAATATTACAAAAATCCTTTCTGTATGTAGACTGTAATGTTATGTTACCAGGAGGTTGTAAATACCAAATAGTAAAAAAATGTCTAATCAAAATCAGAAAAATATAGTATCCAGTTTTCTTAAATGCTGTTAATTTATTTTTTAGGTATTTCAGTGCAACGGGTTACTCCACTGTATAGCAACAATAGTAAAAACAGAAGGTTCTGCAAGTCTCCTAAAAGGATTGTGGCCAAGTCTGTTAAAAGCTGCTGCCACAACTGCTATTCATTTTGCTGCTTATGAGCAGATATGTGCCTTCTTGCTCTCATTTCATCACTAGTGTGGGATGAGGTTGATATATCTCTTCTGTGATACATCTTCCCATATTTATATATTGGATCATCAAAACTGTTTATTATAAACATTAATATTTTACACAAATAATTCTACTGTATTTGGTATAAAATATTATTTATTCTATTGCTTTTACAATGAGACTAAAAAACTGCAACTGATTTTTGTATACTTTCTGTGACATATTTACTTCAGTTGTACCCTAAAGAATTAAAACTATTAAGCACAGTCAGAAATATTGTACAAATAATGCCACTATTTTAGCATATGCTACATTATCTTTGCTGTGATATCAAAACTGTATTCATTGTATAATAATTGACGTACTTTGGAAAAAAAAATGTTTCATTCTGAGTAAGCTGTTACAGATTTTTATGTGCCTCTGGTACTCACTTTTTAAGCTCATTTATTAATAAGAAGTGTGAAAGCATTGAGTTACTGTTTCAGGCACAGGCACATTGGTTATGATTTCAAATTGCCTTCCTGTAACTGCTAAAATTTGTGCCTGTCCCAGGAACAGAATGCACATTTATGTGATGTGAAGAATTAATACAACTGAACTTTCTGGAGCACATAGTGTGTAGTGCCTTAGAAAAGTAGCAGGCAGTACAGTTTTTCAAGCAAAACATTCCATGAAGAACCTAAGCACCGAATGTATGTTACATGTTTCTTTCATTCTTTGTGTTGATGCTGTTGTAGTACACAAGGTTTCCAAATTAACTAATCTCATAAAGAGATTTAAAAACTGACTCTCAGTAGCAAGGAACTGAAAAGCAATTACCTGAGGCAAAGGATTAGGGTAATGCAGAAATGATTTGGATGTGAGGATGAGGGGAGGTTGCCAGTGATAAACAAACTCAGAGATACGACATTTTTACTTTAAAAATACGTGTGGTGCAAAATATAAGCTTATGTCTCTTATATGTAAGTGAAGGTTTCATAAAGAGTTTTCTTTACTTTTATAGTCATTTCTAAGCAAATTACATTTGAGTGAGAATATAAATATTTAAGTTATATTTTCTTATCAAAATATTTTTGTAAGTACCCACAATGACCACTTTATTAACAAGTTTTGAGACTTTTTTTTAGAAAAGTAGTGATTATGTAGGACTTGTTAGCTATAATATGTGAAACTAAAAATAGTCTGTGAAAAAGAAATCCCTCAAAAACAAAAAAAAAATATTCCTTAGGACAGATAACATCAGACCGCTGACCAGAAAAATATATATGAAATGTATTTACAGAATTACTATGAAGCTGCAAAATTTCCTGTTTTTCTATGTTTCATGACTACTGTACGCTCTGTGTCTTTCATCTGTTTAAAAGTGAAGTTATATTCGGCTGTTTTGCAAAGAAGTAGTAAGGGAGTCTTATATCACGTAATATTATTCTTCTTCTTTTTTCTACAAAATATGTCTTAAAATCACAGTATTTTCTTGTGTTAATTTTATTGCATTTAATTTAACATTTGTAGAAACACAAAAATACACATTTTTAACAATGAATAACTATTAACAGTAGGAAAAAGTACCTACATCTACATGTGAAACTTATTTGTACAGATAGCAGCACTGGTAATATTGTTTGAACATAAACTCAAAACATTTGTAATTGCTTAAGCCAGTTATAACACCACTTTTGACTATTTCAAATCTAGGATGTGTGCTGCTTTCTCCTGGACTACTGAACTAATTCTGTGAGAGCAATGTTAATGTGAAGTCCAATGCTTATAACTTTACAGTTAAGATCAATTAAAATTTCTTTAATAGCAGCTGCCTTTTTCCATTTGCAAGCATTTCCACATTAGGCACTTGAAATACATCACTGTTTTCTGATAAATGTATTGTCATAGAATAACAGTCAGTAACATCATTAATTTTCACTCCTACAGTTAAAATTGCCCCTATAGAGATTATCATGCCCAGTATAATCCCAAAATTCAATAAATACCAGCTAAAGCTTCAGGCTAACAAATAATTCCACACATTGGCTTTTAATGTCACAGTCTGAAATGCGTTAACAGAAATTCTCATCAAAGCTACACTTTTTCTGAATAAGACATAATCTCCTCATATATCTTGCAAGTCTTCATTTATAACCTGCAACAGATGTGCTGTAACTGCTTTGCTGGGGATAAATGTTTTCAACAGAAAATAATTCAAAAATGAACATAATTACAAAATACGCTCCTGGAAATTGAAATAAGAACACCGTGAATTCATTGTTCCAGGAAGGGGAAACTTTATTGACACATTCCTGGGGTCAGATACATCACATGATCACACTGACAGAACCACAGGCACATAGACACAGGCAACAGAGCATGCACAATGTCGGCACTAGTACAGTGTATATCGACCTTTCGCAGCAATGCAGGCTGCTATTCTCCCATGGAGACGATCGTAGAGACGCTGGATGTAGTCCTGTGGAACGGCTTGCCATGCCATTTCCACCTGGCGCCTCAGTTGGACCAGCATTCGTGCTGGACGTGCAGACCGCGTGAGACGACGCTTCATCCAGTCCCAAACATGCTCAATGGGGGACAGATCCGGAGATCTTGCTGGCCAGGGTAGTTGACTTACACCTTCTAGAGCACGTTGGGTGGCACGGGATACATGCGGACGTGCATTGTCCTGTTGGAACAGCAAGTTCCCTTGCCGGTCTAGGAATGGTAGAACGATGGGTTCGATGACGGTTTGGATGTACCGTGCACTATTCAGTGTCCCCTCGACGATCACCAGTGGTGTACGGCCAGTGTAGGAGATCGCTCCCCACACCATGATGCCGGGTGTTGGCCCTGTGTGCTTCGGTCGTATGCAGTCCTGATTGTGGCGCTCACCTGCACGGCACCAAACACGCATACGACCATCATTGGCACCAAGGCAGAAGCGACTCTCATCGCTGAAGACGACACGTCTCCATTCGTCCCTCCATTCACGCCTGTCGTGACACCACTGGAGGCAGGCTGCACGATGTTGGGGCGTGAGCGGAAGACGGCCTAACGGTGTGCGGGACCGTAGCCCAGCTTCATGGAGACGGTTGCGAATGGTCCTCGCCGATACCCCAGGAGCAACAGTGTCCCTAATTTGCTGGGAAGTGGCGGTGCGGTCCCCTACGGCACTGCGTAGGATCCTACAGTCTTGGCGTGCATCCGTGCGTCGCTGCGGTCCGGTCCCAGGTCGACGGGCACGTGCACCTTCCGCCGACCACTGGCGACAATATCGATGTACTGTGGAGACCTCACGCCCCACGTGTTGAGCAATTCGGCGGTACGTCCACCCGGCCTCCTGCATGCCCACTATACGCCCTCGCTCAAAGTCCATCAACTGCACATACGGTTGACGTCCATGCTGTCGCGGCATGCTACCAGTGTTAAAGACTGCGATGGAGCTCCGTATGCCACGGCAAACTGGCTGACACTGACGGCGGCGGTGCACAAATGCTGCGCGGCTAGCGCCATTTGACGGCCAACACCGCGGTTCCTGGTGTGTCCGCTGTGCCGTGCGTGTGATCATTGCTTGTACAGCCCTCTCACAGTGTCCGGAGCAAGTATGGTGGGTCTGACACACCGGTGTCAATGTGTTCTTTTTTCCATTTCCAGGAGTGTATTCATTTTGAAGTTTTTTTTAGCGGAAATAATGTTCTTGAAATTTGGTGGGTTTGTTGAAAATAACAAATGTTGACCAGAACTCATCTTCATTTCATTACTTCCTGTTTCCTATGAGAAAACAGGCCAGAGAACATCATAGTACTAAAATGATGTGAAACGTCAGTTATACTTTCAGGTGTATAATTTATTATGTCTCAAAATATTACATCATACTGGGGTTCCCACACAATTTCTTGCATATCTTACATGCTCTTGTTAACAATTGATTTATTGTTGTATTTAGTAAATATGGTAATTGCAAGTACAAAAGTTGTTGATAATTACAAAAAAATGTTATCAGCTGGTGGTTACAACTGAAATGCATGAAATGTGATACAAAGACAGTTACATATCTTTTGTGTTCGCTGAAAAATGAGTGAAATGATATGAGTACACAATTCCCAATGTGCCTCCTGTTTCAAGTTTGAGTATGTTATTTTTTAGTATGAACAGAATTTCAATATATAATATAGCAGCCCAAATAAACACTTTGTTTACATTGTTAACCTGGCTTTGGTTTATGAATTTCAGTAATCATGTGGTGATCAGATGTTATGTCAGCCAATAGCATAGGAAGCTGGCAGTATGATATTGTTTTTACTGATTCCAGACATTTTAATTATAGTATATTCGATATCCCTTTTGTTATTCAATTCTTTGTAAATGAAAAGCCTTAATTGCAACTAAAAAATTGACAATACACATTCCTATCAACAGATGGAAGTAATATTAGTGAGTACTTTAAAATGAAGCAGTTGAAAATTATGTTATAGAATGCAAAAGGTGAAATTATTTATTTGGGTCCTCCCTAATGACATAACAGTTAATCATGTAGTCCAAAGCATATGAAAAACGAACTGTTAAAATATATTTATTATAGTTTTACAATGACCTACAGCAACCACTTTTAGAAACACCAATATATGCTTGTGGAAAATAAGACTAACTTCTTCTTTCTCTACACGAAGTACAGGACCTTCACCACTCATCTACTCGATTGTGAGTAGTATGTCAGTGGTAGGACTTAAAGCCATGTGCAGAGGAAGCAGGGACCGAAGAGATTGCCCGTCCCTCTAAAAAAATTAAAAATAAAATAAATAAAATCTGGTTTCGGGTAATGTCTCTCATTGAAACCATTGTGACACATTACACCTTTAGGAAATAAAAAGTTTAGAGGTCTGTAATCATTGGGAGATTTAATTTACAGTGATTAATGGTACTCATAGGGAAATGACAGCAAGAGAAAGGAAAGATCAGCTTACGCTCATAGTGGACAACTCATTCAAAATGCTGAAGAGGCTGTTTTGGTAGCGACTGAGAGAACAGAGTGCGAACAATTGCAGATTGTGGCCATGTTGGGATCAATGGTGAACATTATCTGGGTACAGATGCCACACTTGGACCATTCCAATAATTGGCAGAGAAGACTGGACTTGCTTGTGGAATTTCAATGAAGCATTCAATCTGTAGCATTTTCCAAAGGGCTGATTCTGACTCCCCTGATTCTGAGTTAAATGAGAGATTGAACCAGAGACTTCAAAGGTTCTAAAGCTCTGCTGTAACTTCCTATACTTGTGACTTTGTGTTTAGAACTGTAGGGTCTCCCTAAATCGATTAGGGGTGCATAGCCCATCAGAGGATGCTATCCTGGCAGCTGAGTCTGTGGTTTCACACAAGGGAATTTAGATTTGGTAATTCTCCATTCTATCCAGATAATTGTAATTGTGTTGGAGGTCTGCACACCACTATTAGCCAGGTCTGCTCCAGAATGGCATGTGCAGGAGCTGTGAGTTGCATTCTGCCAGTATCATGCAAGTATGGAATCATGAGAGCTCAATCAGTAATAAAATTCATTATTCTATGACTCTTCCATACAGAGGTGGTGATGATGCCTCAGTGGCATGTGTGGTTACCCAGGCAGCAGTTGCCATCTTAGCATAACTCCCAGCTGTGTGATGGATGTGCACGGATATGCAAGTCGGTGGTGCTTGCCTCAACAGACGCCCCTTGACCAGCATGACAGCTGTGCTGATGTAAGGTAGGCACCTACAGTGGCCTGTGGGCTTATGCCACAGTGATCATGAACAAAAGGCCTGGTGCGCAGATGCCCAGTGCTGAACCCAGGATTGGCCAACGCAGAACTATCAGGTCTAGCAACAGATTGTAAACCAGCAGCTAGCTGATGATGCTGTTAGACAAAGTTGAAGCTGCTTTTCCCCACAACAGACCATCAGCTTGTGTGGGGACAGTGTTGGCCTGAGTCAGGAGTTCTCAACCAGTCATAGTGTATGGATACTAGTCCTGCTAGGGGCTGGATGGCGAGTGTTTATAGTCACTGTTGCCAGCTGTGTTGTGAAAGTTACTTTTCTGACCAAGGAAGTGCAACATTATGGTGATTTATGTGGAAATTTGGCCCACCACTGAGGCAGACTCTGACCATGCAGCATGCTAATAGTATTCTAGCACCCAGCAGCAGAATTTCGGAATGCAGCTTGCCTGCCTGCCTATCAACAGGTTGTGAAGTCTGGACTGTGGTTGTTGCCACAAAATTCCTCTCTCTTTAGGAAGATTTGGTCCTCCAAATCACAGACCATTGCTAAACCTGTGAATCATGTAGTATAACACAGTGTTATTGTGTTTACATCACCTTACACTCTAATTTACAATTTCTACATTGACTGTCTTTTTTTCTTTGCTTGCACAATCTCATGATGTATGGAGACTGATATACCTGCAATTGTTCATACCTTGAGGTTGACTCAGTTAGCCACAATGTAATGGACTAGAGGTTCAAGTGGGCAGATGCTTTGCCAATGATAAACTTAGGCTGTACAACCAAGGACCAGGATTTAGATGTTACGTGAAGATGAAATTCGTATTACCATGTAGTGGAGCATGTTGTTTCTAAATATAGCAACAAATCTCACTTCTTTCTACTGTACTGATGAATGATGTTTATGGAGAAAGATGATTTTTAAATAGTAGCATAGAAAGGACTGCCCATTGTGCACACATTTTTCAGATTTGTGTGCAGATATGAAGCAAGAAATGTGAGTACACTGTATCAACAAGGCACAACAATGATCAAGTGTCTTTAATTGTGATCAAGAAGTCATTTACAATTTGCAATCATGTTTTGGGGATCCTCTGGACTCCACAGAATAAGGCGTCTTATGACAATGCTCTAGCCTCAGAACAAAAGAAGCTTTATTATGTAATCTCTTACTTGCTATCTGTCATTCAATGAGGTATCATGTCCAAACTGCCAAAGAGGATTTTGTAAATGAGCGATCTGTACTCTCAGTATTGTAATGGTTTGTGCAAAATGTTAAATGTAGAAGAGTTCTTTAAGGAGTGGTTACATGATTTTGTAGCTAGTTGCTAGAGAATAGTAGCTCTTTTACAGACAGAGTTCCACAGTACAATTAGTGGCACTAAATACTAGGACCACTGCACAAATAATTGATGAAAAGGTGACCATAAGAAGATATTCAGGGTAAATGGTATTATGAACAGCATCAGGGTCACAGATTACTACATGAAGTATGTACACCCAGCAGTGCAAAAGCAAACTTGAGCCATTGCACCACTTCAGCTTGTGATATCTGCTAAATATAGTTCAACACCTGTTCCTCCTAATGCACACTTTCTTTCCAGCTATAAGATTGTCAACAGAAGTGAGTATGGTGGATCTAGGTTATTATTCAAGTAGGTCATATTCATAGCTGGCTTTATTTCTAAAGGATTATAGGGCAAACACAGTGGTGGATACATTAGATTCAGAGCTGTAGCCCCTACTATTGTTGCCAGAAGCTGAAAAGTCAGTCTTGAGACATCACACCTCATGCTGTTGAATTGTACCCTGCTGTTCTTTAGTTCTAAGTGTTCTGTTCCCTTAGGGTCCCCTGCTGATAGCAAATGGAATAACTGCAAGTGGATTATATATAGAGTATACCCAATGAGGTTCTGTCTTCTGGAAATATGATTGTCTTGAAAGCATGTCCTGCAGGAATCCTCCTGCGGATTCTGCCCTTCCCCTCCCCACCCACACCCCTCCAATAAACAGTTTTACCTTGCATGCTTCTGTGACAGTTTGGACACTCACAGACTCACATTTGGGAGGACGACGGTTCAATCCCGCGTCCGGCCATCCTGATTTAGGTTTTCCGTGATTTCCCTAAATCGCTCCAGGCAAATGTCGGGATGGTTCCTTTGAAAGGGCACGGCCGACTTCCTTCCCCGTCCTTCCCTAATCCGTTGAGACCGATGACCTCGCTGTCTGGTCTCCTTCCCCAAAACAACCCAACCCAACCCAACACTCACAGAAGGGCACACCGTAATCTGCTTTCTTTGAGGTTGCTACAGCTTGTCCTGACACTGAAGAATGGCCCTTCTTATCTGGTGTAACCAACAAAATTTCATTCATCCTTATAGTTACAAACTTCTGTAAGATCCTCCATCTTATAGGATACTGGTGTATTGAATAGCACTCATATCTGGCATTGGTACCCACTATTGGTAAACATATTAACTCATGGAGGCAGGTGCAGTTGGCCCTGACCTCCACTGTTGCAAGATGGTAGTACAGTGAGAAGGTACTCTCCTCTGAAGGTACAATGAATTCCAGTGTAGTTGGTAATTCAATACATTCTTGGTGTAGACTAGTCAGAAACTTACTTATCAGTAGCAGGGCAGGAGTTAGCTGTCCATGGACTGCATGGTGTATGGATTGCCACAATTTGGCTATGTCTATGTGAGCGTCCTGTGCACTGTAAGAAAGAGTGCACTGGAAACTTGTCATTGCTAACTACATATCTAACATATATAGTTAGGCTTTCAGCATCTTCAGATCTCAATTCCCTCTCCCTCTCCTCCTTTGCTAAACTGCTCTCTACCCTTTTTTGCACCCCCTTTCCCTTACTGTCCTCTATCTGTCTCTGAAAGTCACTTGCAGAAGCTACATACACGATTTATTTGACATGGAAACACCCTCAGCAAGTTGACTTCCACAACTTTCAACTTCTTGCAGAAGTATCTTCCACAAGTGGAAACAGTTTCTTGTAGCTCTCTACAAGTGGTTGCCTGACTTGCCAAATGTTGAAAGTTTTTCTAAACTTCAGAACTTATACCACAACGTCAGTATTGAACATGAGAATGGCACATTAACAGATCAACTGAACAAATGTACCATGGGAAACCATAAACATATACACATGGCCACTGTAACCCAAGAAAATGTAAAAAAATCAAACAATTAGTTTCTTTCACCAGAAGGGAAAGTAGAATGACAGTAGAGGCATCTTTAAATTTTAGCTGATCTTTAATCGTAGTGTAAACATAAATCTAGTACATTTGTAATTAATAATGTTTGTAAAAACCGAAGAGTAATTAAAAGGTGATCTCTTGGTGATCAATCTTAGCATTTTTGTATCCTGTTTACAACTGAATTACATTTATAGTAACTGTAATAGATACTATTGGTGAAAGTTGAAGGTTATTCTTTGTGATAGAACTTACAGAATTTTTGTGTCCTGGCTTCAAATATTTTATTGTACCATTCACAGATTTTCAAAAGTTGCATAAAACATTCTCATAAATCATTTGGTCAAAGTCCTCTGATTGTAATTCATTTAATAGTGCTTCTTCATAAATATGTACACCTCTCTATCCATTTCTTCACCCAAAGATTTCTTTTCTTTTTAACTTTTGTCACAATTTATCGTCAATAATAATAATAATGCAACTATGATGGTGGGTGTTATGGTTTATAGCAGGACAACATAAACATCTATTTGCTGCTCTCATGACACGCCTCTAGTGGAAACACTCCTGTAAGTACTTGCAGCAGGTTGCTGAAATTAACTTGCCCAGACTACTTGCAGAAGCAAACTTGTGCAAGTCTTTTGTTCTCATGTAAACACCTCAGCAAGAGCCTGCAGAAGTCACTTGCAGAAGTTACTTGTTAGTGGACATGTGCCTTATGATCTCCTTTCATCTAGTTGTACAGCTGCTGAGTCATATGATAAAATACCTGCCTCACACTATCCTGCTACCCCTTTCGTGCCTTGTGCATCCTTCCCTACCTCCTCTCCACCTCTATCTATCCAGACAACAGCTTTGGTAATCAGTTTTTAATAATCAGTCCCCCTGCTACCATGAGTGTGTATGCTTGGGTGTCTGTATGGTTGTGTGTGTCACACTAGAAAAAAAGCAAGTGCCAGAAAGCTAATGTTAACTGATTTTATTATGTGTTTCTGTGCACCATGCATCAATCCTCTATAGATAAGTGTTTTCTTATCTTACATATTAGGAATTTTCTTACTCTTAATGTAAAATCACTTAAATGCAAAATGTAAAAATTCCTTAACTGCAAAATGTAAACAATGTTTCTTAAGTGTCGCATTCTGGAACATTCGATCATTAATTCACAATAATTTAGAATAATTATTATCACTGTTTTACCTCTTTGATTTTTCTGTGCACAAAAAACATATAATTTTTGCTGTGTACAACTTTGTACACAATGGTAAGGAGTGGCAGGTTTCAGAGTGGGGCAGCAGCTGTTGTCACAGGAAGACAAGAGCAGAAATGGTTAGTGAAAAAGTTAACACAGTAAACAGAAGATTTACTTAACTTGTATTTCTCCAAGCAAACGAGGACTCATTACAAACAATGCAGTAAGAAATAGAGTCCAACTCTCAGTGTAAACAAGATGAGGCTCTCTGTACTAAAGCATGAACAAAGGAGCCAGGTTTGTGACTAGTCAGTGTCTGCCTAGCTACACATAGCGAAGTGGCTCCAAGCGCTAGTGGGACATCTGGCTTCCACCTGCTGTCCTATACTTCAATGGCAACGGGGGCCCATGGTACAGAGCACCTGAAGGTGTGGCTCAGTGGGCGTGCACCATTGGGTCCATTGGATCATGCATCATCACTGTTGGCATCTGATGGAAACTTGCAATTCCATTGCCAAATGTATGATGCCCGGGGGGTTGTATCGATATGTGATACCACATTCACCTCCCCCAAACCTCCTCACCATCGTCATTTAAAGTGGATGACTGAATATTGTTGATGAGGAGGGGGGGGGGGGGGGGTGAGGATGGATGGATGCATGTGGCAATGAGGAGACAGGTGTCGAAACTGAGAACAGTGCCGAGCTCCCGCCTGCACTCAGGCATATGCCCTGAGCCCATCTGGGAACACTTGCTCAAAAATGGGGCAGAGGGCACACGCCCACATCCAGGGGGAGAGCAGAAAATGAAGACAGAGCCTCTTGAGGATGAGTCCCTTGTCGTAGGAGACTATCAAGAATCTTATCATTTATTAAGCTGTCCCACTTGATGGATGTTCTATTGTATCTGAATATAAGTTATATTAAATACTTAAACATAATTTGATTGTAAAGTAGTCACTGATTTACATATGCAGACTGGTTTCGCACAGTTGATGACTGCAGAGGGCTCGATAGCAAATGGGACAGTTGCTGCAAAGAAAGACTCATCCCCAGATGATGGTGACTATTGAGAGAGTGACAACTGTGAAATGGTATCGACTTCCATCATCTCCAGGACCAGCACCAATGGCAGGCATCTGTGGGAGCCAGATGCAGTGAGAACTGCTACATACAGGCAGGCATGGAATCTGAAAGCACAACACCTGTGGCAGGATCATGCAATTCACATGGACGAATTTGATTCTGATGATGTTGCAGCAATTCTTTCAGTCCCTACAGGAGAAACATAGAAAGTGCAAGAAAATATACAATGGTGCCTTGCCCCCAGTGCCCCCATTCACCATACAATCAATAAAAGACCAAATTGTTAGTGTGACATTTTGCCTGTCTGGATAGAGTGGGCACCACCCGCCATGGCGGGTCAGCAATTAAAGCAAGGTGCAGTGGCGCCATCCATGTAACAACTACACCACCAATAGTCCATCATGTGTTTGGGAGTGGTAGGAAGACAAGAATAGCAACAGAGCTTCATCCCATGTGTGGGAGACATGAAGTTTGTCCATCCATTGTTTAAATGTTCATAAATGCATCTATCTTCACCGTTGGATTGAGGGTGGAATGGTGCACTAAAGATGTGGAGGTGGTGAAAAACTGTTTAGACTCAGTGGCAACAAATTGAGGTCTGTTGTCTGTCACAATCACTTCAGGTGATTCTTGAGGCAAAAGATCGACAACAAGGTCTGGATTGTGGAATGAGCCATAGTAGAGTGTCACAAAGGTAAATTTCCTGGAAGTGTCAATGACAATGAACCAATACGTATTCCAGTGAGGACTCACAAAATCGAATTGCAAACATTGTTAAGGTGCCTGAGGTTTTGGCCCATTCATAGAACTACTGATGTTCAGTACAGATTTGGCACTGAGAATTCAACTGTTCAATTTGACCACCTCACTAACACAAAGTGAAATGATGTCATGATGACTGCTTTGTGTGAATGACCTTGGAACCTTAGTGAACTGCAATGGCATGCCAATGGACAAAATATCAGTGAACGATCTCCCTATGAATCAGTCTAGCTGAATGCAGCCAACCAGTGTGGATACAGTGCAACAGAATCTGCAAATCAGGATTCATTACTGTGGCTTGAGCAATTTTCCTGTATTAAGCAGCAAAGCATGTATGTCTTGTGCATAATTGTAGCAACAAGAATCAGAGGACTCATCGAATACAGACTCTGGGCCAACAGGGAAATGAACAGGAGCACCTGCATTAGCATGCCTAGAAATCGGCTGATACACAATCTCATATTGATAATTTGACAAAAGAAGATACTAACATTGCAGGTTCTGCACTGTTCGAGTAGGGACTGACTGAGAAGGGCTAAATAAAGATTGTAGAGGTTTATGGTCAGTCATCAAGTAAAACTTTCTGCCAAAATGATGCTCGCGAAACTTAGCGACACAACAGACAGTGACAAGAGCCTCCTTTTCAGTTTGCAAATAATTACACTGAACCTTGTTCAAGAACTTTGAAGCAAAGGCAGTTGGCTTGTCAACAGAGTTAACTTCATGTGATAAAACTGAACTGATCCAAGGAGAGCAAACCTCCACAACCAAGACAACAGATTTGGCTGGATCTAAATGAACAAAGCATCAATCACAAAGCAAAGCATCTTTCGACTTCTGGAAAGTAAACCGCCACTCTTGTGACCAAACAAAAGGAACATTCTTCCTGCACAAGCAATGTAAAGGAGCCATAATTTCAGCAGTGTTAGGAATAAATCAGATCTAATACGTGTGTTCCCCTAACAGACTGCAATTCCCACTCACTGCATATGGGTGGAAGGTCATAGATAGCAAGCAAATGAGATTTCAGTAGGTGAACACTCTGACTGTTAATGACATATCCTAACTACTCAAGTTTAGTCTGACAAAACACGCATTTTTCTCTATTACATCTGAAACCAGTTGCAGACAACACTTAAAAGAGAGTGCAAGGATTACTATTATGTTCTTCAGGAGTATGACCTGAGGTGACAATATCATCTAAATAATTCAAGAAAAAAGAAATTTTTGTAGTCAGCTGCTGCAGAAAGTGCTGAAATGTGGTGGGTACAGAAGCACGGCCAAAGGACAATCTCAAAATTTTTTGAGGAGACCCAAATGACTATTAGTGAAAAAGACCTCTTGCTACGTTATGTGCCAAATCCCAGGATTTGTTTTGTGTCAGTTTAGGCAAAAACAATAATTTTCTTGCCCATATCACAATGAAGGACAATGCACAGCCATGTTTTGTTAGAGCTCATCCTCTCTCTCAGGCTCTTCAAGAACAAGTGGCTTAGGAACTTACTGCTCTGCAAGACAGTCAGTGGGTGTCCCCTCTCGTTATTCTAAAGAAGCCATCCAGCAGATTCTGATTGGGCACCAACTTTAAGAAAACTATGAATTCCCAGTCAGTCATTGCCAGTTATCCCAAGATTGTCTTGAGGGACTTGCAAACATGCATCGTGCAAATCAATTTTGGAAAAGTAATGAGTGGTGCTTAATATATCCATCAGTTCTTTCAGGCATGGCAAGGGATAACTGGCAATGACTGACTGGGAATTCATAGTTTTCTTAAAGTTGGTGCCCAATCAGAATCTGCTGGATGGCTTCTTTAGAATAATGAGAGGGGACACCCACTGACTGTCTTGCAGAGCAGTAAGTTCCTAAGCCACTTGTTCTTGAAGAGCCTGAGAGAGAGGATGAGCTCTAACAAAACATGGCTGTGCATTGTCCTTCATTGTGATATGGGCAAGAAAATTATTGTTTTTGCCTAAACTGACACAAAACAAATCCTGGGATTTGGCACATAACGTAGCAACACTGTGCCAATGATCAAAGGAAAAAACAGAAAGTATGTTTCCCGAATGCTTATTTCAAACAAATAAAAAGAGTCTAGACCAAAAATATTAGCACTATCTCAGAAGGAAATCACTGTAAATGTCACTGTCTTTGTCAACTCTCAGAAAGTTGCAAGAAAGCTGCAAGTGCTGAAGACAAGTATGTCTTGGCTGTTATATGCCATCAGTGTATGGCATGATGTGCACAACTTAGGTTTGCCAAGCAATTTGTAAGTGCTATAATTGAGCAAAGTCATTGAAGCTCAGTGTCAAGCTGCAATCAGATTGATTTACCAGCAATAGTAAGAGACACAAAAAGTTTCTTGTCTTCAAGAAGCACTGCAGACAAGTTGGAACCATTTTACGAGCAGCTATTACACTGTTGTTTTGCACTAGTTACAAAGTGAGGCTTTAAAAGCACATTACAGACTGTTTGTGACTTAGACTTGCAGGAAGGAGTAGCATAAGGAGGTGCGTTATGTTTCTGTAAGCACACAGACTGTACATGTCCCCATTTACTGCAAAAGAAGCAAGTCACTTCACAGGCGGGGCAAGATCAGTGAGCATTTGTCATATTACAGCAAGGGCATGCCTTCATACCTTGTGCCACATGTGACTCATGTTTATGTGAGTGCTGTGACTGTGGCTGGCAAGGCCGCTGTTTGCAAGCTGGCTGCAAGGCCTGTTTACTGTGTCTGTCCATTGAACAAACGGGTGCTACCTCAAAACTGTCTGCTGTGCTTTTGTAGGAATCTTTATAGTCTAGAATCTGAAGAACCTATTGCAAGGAGGGACCCAGGTATTTAAGAATCTGTTCCCAAATTTGTAAGTCATCTACACTGAGCATGATAACACCAGAAACTATTGCATCCCTGTAATATTTGTTTGAAACTTCACTGTCTAGTAAGGCCTTGCAGTTCAGTCACCCACGGACCGTATGTCTGTCCTTGTTGCCTATGCAACCTGAAGAATTTGTAATGGACAGCTGCCACTTGACTTGCCCCTGGCCCTCTTAATACTTTGTAGGGTCCTGCAGTAGGTCCTCGCATGGTACTAGTTCAGGGAGGAATGTGGTAAACAATTTTGCACATGAGTGATAAACAGTCACTCCTGCCATGGGCAAGAAACAAGAATGTTTATCAGTATGTCATGTGCCACGATGTGCACGCATTGAACTGTGCGAGGAGCTCTGTGCATTCTTCCCTATCTCATCATGAAATGGTGGCACATATGCAGGTGGTGCAGGCAGTGGTGCTACCATTGGGTCCAGCACCTTGTTTGGAGCTGTCTGCACCATCCTGAAGCAATTCATTTCGTGTGTCATTTGTTGACTGTGAAATTGAATAAACTGAGTTAGGTCAACTGCAGACAGCACAGCAAGCGATTGCAATGTAGTATCCACTATCTACGCAATGAGCAAAACAACAAGAGAGCACAAGCAAGGCAAACACTGAGGACACAGAGGAGAAGTAACTGAAAAAAAAAAAATGAACCAAAAAGTGTTTCGCAAATGATATAATATACTATCCATTTGGTTTTCTTGCTGTGTGTAGAGATAGTTTAGTGAGAGGAATCTCAGAAGAAGGCAGAAATTAAATTAGTTACAAGACATCTTGATGGCATTCGCAATCATGGGAAAATTTAATGAGTGCTTCATTTACTTCCTAAGAAGTTTCTCAGATTTGTTTGGTTCTTGAGTGAAGTAAAACAAATGTGACTTCAGAATGAGTTCTTAAGTGGACCAAATCTCGAACATGGAAATGGGTCTATGCGAATTTTGTGTGCATGAACTGCCTAACAGATTACAATGCTCAAGAGACACTTACTGGAATTTGTACAATAGGATCTCGTACAAAATCCAACAAATTCCATTGACGAGTTTTTACATTTCATTGCAAAACTTGAACAGGTTTTTAAATTCAAGCCACATAATGGGAACAGCAGACAGGGAAATGTGTATCAGAATTGGAATTACAATAAACACTAAAATAATTATCATTGTAACAATAATTTTCACAGGGGGAATGGAAAAAGAAACTTTCATAATGAAAATCAAAATTGGGAATGAAGATTTGAGGGGCAGGAGCCTCACAAAATGCAATGCCAGAATACGGGGTCAGGTAATTAGAGATCTCCACAACTCAGGTGCAGAGGTGGCAAAATAAACTACTGTTGAAAAGGACATGTTATTTTAAAAATTCTGTGAGTGTCAAAAATTCAGCAAAAAAGCCTCAACTGTTGGAGATAGAAGTTACAACAAATAAGAATAAAGTAGGGAATAATTTTAAGCAGTGCAAGTCAAAGAAGGCACAAGAAAGACTGTAAAATGTGTGGATAAATCTGATGATGAGGATATGGGGCTGAAAAATGTACTTTTTGAAAGGGAAGTTAGTGATGGTGTGAATATGTGTTTGTAGAAAGATCCTGTGATCCGAAGAGAGGCTGAAATGGATCTGAATTTGGTAGAGGTGGAATGTATGACAATCACAACAATTATAGTAATGTAGGTGAAAGTAGATGAAGCTATCTGTAAAAGTGGCAAAGCCGTAGTCTCATCAGCTGGAAATGAATTTTGTGTCATATTAACAGAAATATGTGAAGGTATTTTTGAAGGTGGCATAGCAACAGTCTTGTCAGCTGGTGATGAATTTCATTATGTATCAGCAGATGTGGGTAATATGTTGTTAAAGGGAGATGAAGATGATATTTTAGGTGCTGATGTTCTAAAGGTTGAAGCTACTGATTGAGATACTCAGAGGAAGGCATTTGTGCATTTATTTTGATTGATGGAAGTCACCCAGTGGCTCCTGATGAAAGCATGAATTATTGTTGGATGTGGAATATGAATGTGAAGGTATTGTGTTAGGTAGTGGATCAGAACACAAAGTGTCGGAGAAATCTGAGAATAGAAAAAATGAAAGGAGAAAGGGTTAGATCCGAGTTTGGCAAAATTCATGTATACTGTGAGTCTAATGTGGGACACTGCATTAGCAACAATTTATATGGGGTATCAGTAGAAGTTGGTTTCCATAGCGAATAGATGGATGTAATGGATGTTGTAAGTAAAGAAGGGTCAAAATAAATGAGGATTTGATTAATATAGAGGAAGTTTTAAGTTGTGTGGTTAATTATGAGAATGTTGCAGCTTCTGATATGGTTAATTCTGAGGAAGCAAGCAGTATATTGAGGCTTACAAAGATGATGAAATGACAGTTTTTGAGGATGATTTAAATCTTTCAGATGAGTTGGAAGTAGATCAGGAGACTCTAGGAATGGATGATAAGACTGAAGGTTATTCTGAAATTATAATGTGTATCATAAGTATGGAGGAAAAAGGAAGGGACTTTCAAACTGATCACTCAAGGGTGTAGTGTTTAGAGAAGGGTGAAATTAAAAATGTGCAACCAGTAAATGAAATAAATGATGCTGATGAAGAAAGAAAGCGTGCATTTCTCGAACAAAAAAGTCAGGAAATTGAGCTGCAAATGTAAGAGTCTCTTGGTGAACGAGGAAAGAGGCTTAAGTTGAGCAGTTAAAAAAATGCAAAAAGCTGAGATTTAACCAGTATTCATTCTGGCGAGAAAAATGCTATAAGAGGTAATGGTAGCAGAGTTGCACCTTATGCATGAAAAATGTGATGATTATTAGTGTAAGTGAGTAAATAAGTGTAATTTCATCTGTAGTTTTCTTAAAAATTTTTGGGGCTACTTCCATTTTGTGCAAGTGGTAATTTGGTAAATTTAAGATGTGAATGGTAAATGGTGCAATGAGGTCAGCAGAACAAAAATTAATTTCATTATTTATGTGAGAGGGGAATGAGTTGTACTGTACATAAGATTTGGGGATCAAATTTCGATTTTGGATGGGTTTTTCATGTAATATGTGCAGTTTATTTGTAATTAATGTTTGCACAAAATTTGGTGCATGGAGGTCATCAGACCTCAGTAAAATTTTAATTGCTTGTGGGAGTAAAACATGTAGTTATGTGCAAAGTATAAGTTAAGTTTTTCAGGGTATATCATGTGAATTAGTTCTATGATGTACATTATTTTGGAAGGATTCTCAATAGATATGCATGTAAAAGTAGTAGAACAAAATGGGAGTAAAGTGGACACTGGAACTTTTCGAGTGGAGAACTCAAGAGAGCAATTCAGAACACTTTGTGGCAATTTCTGGAGGAAAACAGACCTGTCTAGAGTAACATTTGCATTTCAGTTGTATAGGTGATTGTTTCTGGGCAATGAATGGCTGCTGCAATACTCTAACTTTTGAAGGGGCTTTATATTTGAAAAGGTTTGAATGTGCTCCAGACTGGGGCTCTAATTATTGCTGCTTGATTTATGGAACTGAGAATAGACAGGGTATGAGTTACTATTCTGTTTATAAAGTTTTTTAATTTGTGAATCATCATGTTGAACCTGGAACTGTTTTAAGCTGGAGAATCTTTTGGGTATTGTGATCATGGAATGGACTTAGTTTTCATGAGTCTTTGGTGACAATTTAGTTTCAGGAGTTTGTTACCATTCTCGTATTGCTCTCAGCATAACATTACTGCATTTGATAAGGATATTTTCTGTCTACATTTTAACTGAATATTGTAGGACCACATCCCTTTTATGTGAGATGTCCTTTCTTGAATAAACATTATTCAACATAATTCTCTGATGTCTTCATCAATTACAGATATTAGAACAGAACCCTTTTTATTAAATTATTTGCATATACTTAATTTTATATTTCTGTGCATTTTATTAACTTGCAATTCTAGCCAGTGCATAGACTATTTGACTGCAGGAAAACAGCTACAAGTTATTATTGCAGTGAATTATCTGCAGGGCATGAAAGCAGATGTGTATAGATCATGCCTATGACTACATCATGTATTCTTTTTAAACAGAGCTGTGCATGCCCCCAGTACCTAAAGTACAAGTAACTGAAGATGAAGATATAACTGGATTGCTTGCATGGGATGCTGTTTAGGAAGAGCAATTACACTAGCAGTAACTGTTAGGTACCATCACAGTAGCCACCAGAGAGGTGAAGGTTAATGGTCAGGAAGCTGGCACATTGGATTGAGGAGGACCAGGTGAAGTGAGTTAGAGAGAAGGTGTTGAGGTTGTGGAAGAGTGAGGATAGGGTGTCTTTGCTTCAGGTGTCATGAATCTATCATCAGTGAACCTGTACTAGACAGGGGGTTTGGGGTTCTGGAAGACTTGATAGGTTTCAATTATATGAATGTGCGGTGTCTGTTATTTTGGACATGTTCAAGAGGATCAGGCACCATGTGGTTAATTTCCTCTAGATGGCCCATAAAAAGGTCAGTGTAGGTGACTGTCATGTGGATGCCCATGGTTTTGCTGTGGACTTGTTTATATATTTCCTGTTAAAGAAGGAGTAATTGTGTGTCAGGATATATAGGACATGATTTTTATGTTGCATGGGGAATGAGGCAGCGGGTTTGTAATCTGAAGGACAATGGGAGAAGTAGTGTTTGATAGTAGCAAGGCTGTGGGCATGAGGGGTGTTGGTGTATAGGGAGGTGGCATCAACAGTGATGATTAGAGATCCAGGAGGCAAAGGGGTGGGGATGGTACAGAGTCAGTGATGAAAGTGGTTAATATCTTTGATGTGAGATGCTAGGGCAATTGGTTGGAGTTGTTGGTCAATAAAAGTGGAAATTATTTCAGCAAGAGCACAATAGCCAGCTACAAAGGGGCGACTAAGATTGTTGGGTTTGTGGATTTTGGGAGGCATGTAGAAGGTGGGTGTGCAGGGTGTCACTGGGGTGATGAGGAAGATGTAGTCATGGGAGAGGATCTAGGATGGGCCTGCAGATTTCAGTAGGCGTTGAAGTTTATGTTGGATTTCTGGAATAGGATAACCATAGCAGAGTTTTTATGTGTAGGAGTCAGATTGTTGGCAGAAGCCTTCTGTTGGGTAATCACTACAATTAATTATGACAGTAGTGGAGCCTTTGTCTGTATGGAGGATGATTAGTTCTGGATCTGTTTTGAGGTCATGTACAGCTCTCCTTTCTTCTTAGGAAGCGTTCTTCAGAAATACGGTGAGGCTACGTTGGAGAGAAGGAATTGCAGGAATGTGACCAAGGGGTGATTAGATGGGAGAGTAGGAGTGTCATGGGTGGATGGTGGTATGAACTGGGAGAGGCAAGCTCCAGTGTTGGGATTAGGTTGACTTTGGTTCTGCTCTTGGGCTTCAGGTTTCATCTCAGCTACTGATCCCTTTTCTACCCCCTCAACTTTAATAATAATTCTCACTACAATTTTTACATTATTTTCAATTTCTGTGAGACTATCCTCTAGCCACTCTCACCTCTCCAAATTCAGGTTTCATAGGGTTTAAAAGTAAAGAAAGTCGATCTGGTGTCAACCATTGCCCTTCTGCACCTATTTCTTCTCTCGGAATTTTAGGGCTGCCTGCAACACTACCAATACCATCTGACCCGCATCACTCTAGGATATCTTGATTTCAGCGGCCATGGTTATAAACACAAATTTACTACGCACCTGCTGACTGTAATTAACTTAAATGTGTTATATGCCCTCTCTGCTGCTCTGGATCCACTGATTGGGATGTGGACTGCTGTCTGGAGATGCTGCCTACTCCATGTGGACTTTTGCGTGCTGCTTGGAGGCACTGTTTGGTGCTGTGTGAATTGCCACCTGCTGCTTAGAGTGCTGCACACTGCCACACTAGGATGAGATGCCACCTCTGTAGACAGCTCACCAGCTGTGGAGCAAAGCCAAGTGTGCCTGGCACCATATGAGTTGACACTCGCACACTGCTACCTTTGCAGAAATGCTGCTGCTTCCAGCTGCACTGGCGATGCATTGAGAAGTCACCATGGAGCAAAGCGCAGTGTGCCTGGCACCATATGAGTTGACACTCGCACACTGCTACCTTTGCAAAATGCTGCTGCTTTCAGTTGCACTGGTGATGAATTGAGAAGCCGCTGTCTGCTGCTGCCTCATGATCAGGTGCCATGTGCTGGCAGTGCTACTAACATGTGCAACTGCACTTAACTACTGGACTGCATGTGCTGCTGTTGCTGCTGCACTACACAAATCTCTTGAGCCCGCAAGCTAACTGACTTCTTCTGAGATTTGAAAAAAAAAAAAAAAATTACTGTGATGCACAATCCCAAAAAAATCTCAAATGGTCCAATTCTGGACAAGATGCCACAGTTACAATGATAAAAAATTATCATGGATTAATCAATATAATTGAGACTTTACCAGAAACAAGCATTCCAATAATGACTTCACCTGACAGTTTGCTGTGGGCAATGTATGACCCAGAACCTTAGCATTGCTTGCTTAAGTCAGTACTGGATGTTCGTGCAATTACTTTGCAAGACCACATCCTAAAACAGTTAAATATTCCTTGACCTTTTATTAGCAAAGACAATTTTTTTTAAATGAACATATGTAATTGAAATAATGAACTTTTTTTTATGCAAACAGTCCTTCTGAGGAACACCTGCAATTGAGCATTATAGTAGACATTGAAAATATTGCTTCAGTTGTAACTTTTTTTTTCAATGCTTAGTCCATAACTGGTTCTGGCCTGCTACATGCCCATCATCAGGTGTGATAATTATTTTGTACTGCAATCCTGAGTAACGCGGCTGAAAATATAGGACACAGTTTACCACCACCTAGCATGCTCTCCATCATGGTACTTGGGGTCGCAGCACAAAATTGTCAAACCTGATGGTGGGAATTTAATAGTCTAAAGAAGAGTTTTGTTAACATCAAATATGCATTTTAAGTGTTAGGAAGTCTTTTCTGAAAATATTTGTATGGATTATAGGCATGCATAGAAGTGAAATGTGGATGATAAACAGTTTAGACAAGAAGGGAATACAAGCTTTTGAAATTTGGTGTTTTGCTGCTACTGAAGAATGCTAAAGATAAGGTGGGGAGGTCAAAAAGCTGATGAGGAGCTACTGAATAGAATTGAGGAGAAAAGAAATTTATGGCACAGTGTGACTAGAAGATGGGATCAGTTGATAGGACACATTCTGAGACACATTCTGAGACCTCAAGGGATCACCAATTTTGTACTGGAGGGAAGTGTGGATGGTAAAAATTAAAGAGGTAGACCAAGAGTTGATACATTATGCAGATTGAGAAGGATGCAGGTTGCAGTACTTATTTTGAGATGAACAGGCTGCCACAGGATATAGTAGTATGGACAGCTGCATCAAACCAGTCTTCAGACTGAAGACCACCACAACAACAACAGTGTCCATTTGGTTACAGAGAAAACAATTACTGAAAGTCACATGAAGATCTCTAAGACCAACAGAATTTAAGTTCAAAACTCACTCCCACAGAAGTATTCTAACTCTCAAAATTCTTCTAATTGCTCAGCTCCTGATAACCCGAAATTTACTGAGCCCAATGAACACTGTCATAAGCCAACTGGTGTGCTGCCTGCCCTGTTACTTTATCAGCCTCTCATCCTGAATGCTCACCAGTGCAAGACTGTCACTGAAGACCCTGATCAAAAGACCACAAGCACTGCTCCTCATGCACTTTTAAGCTTTTAGTCACATGACTACTACTGAATTCGGTACATGTAGTTACAAATAACTACCATTTAATTATGAACAATAATTTCAGATTAAATTGTTACAGTCATTTTTTGACCTCATATCGAAATATTTGTACATTATTTCAATGGATATGAATAACACTACCTCTTAACATACTGTGCTGTAATGTGTTTAAATTTAAATTAAAGTAGCTGCAAATACATCTTAAAATGTCAAACTATGGTTGGCTAAACATAAGGATTTGTTGCATAATTGACTGGGGTACTCATGCTATTTTTGTACTATGTTTGTATGTAGAGAAATTATAGCACAATTTCCATATAAATTTTGTAAATGGTTTATTAGTCTGTGTGATTGTAAAATTAACATATTAGCATAATTGCTACATTGTCAGCTTTCATATGACAAATCTTCAGTGTATGTTGCATGTTTAGTTCACTTGCTATAATTTTTATAAACTATAATAATTAAAAAACCAAAAACTCATAACATGCTATTTTTTAGAAACAAGGTTAAATTTTTAACGAGCTTGACTCATTACTGCAATTTGTTTGGTGTATCTGCTTTTGTCATAGGATGCCTGTGAAGCATTTTTTGTAGAATAATATAGTTTGTTGTCTTTACACCAACTGCAGCCACTGGCTGCCTACCTCCTCGTGCTTTATGCTGCCTCAACTGCCTCTGCCCACATGCTCAGCCTTGGCCCTCTGGCCACACCTCAACAAGTACTTACCTTATGGTGAAGGTAAAACAGGCAAAGGAATAAAAGAACTGTTCCTGTTGCTTGCTTGCCTTGTGTGGGAGGCCTCAGCAACTGTCTAGGCAAGATCTTGTGCTACGGAGGCATTAAACCAATATTCGAGAGTGCCCATAAGATCCAAGATGTGTTGAGGCTCATGAAGGATTCTGTAGGTTCTCTCCACACTGCAGCCATCTATCAGCTTTGATGTTAATGTGATGAAGTCTACCTAGATGAAATTGGGAGACTAATTATCACTTGCTTGCCAGAGCACAAATGCTATGTACAGCTGAGGCAACAATAAAATCACTTACAACTGAGCACCACAAGGACTGTGGCCAAACTATTATTTTTCAAGAACCTCATGTGCCTGCTTAGCAGCTGTTGATACAGCAGTGAAAAATAAGAGAGAGACTATTAAAATAATTAAACACTCTAACAGCATGAACAGGAAGTATGGCTACAAGTTCCTGGTGTCTCGGCTACCAGCAATTCCAATCCATCAAGCCCCATGTGTTCACCAGCCAGCTGTTCCACATGACCTGGCTTCAGCTGTGTAAACAAGTGGCCACAAGAGAAAAGTCATGTAGCATCAGCATCTCACTGCAGGAAAATCAGTACCTCTGGATACGAGATACTGATTCACTATTACCTACCACTCACCTGCCAGAATAGCTACCTGATACACAAAATGAGGACACCATAATCTAGAAGTCAGTTTCCTTGGAAAGGACCCCTGAAAAGTCAGTCAAAACATTGGCATTTTATTTGTTTTAGTGTTTCATAATGACACAGTTTAATAATAAAATGATTTTATTAAAATTGACACTGGTTATGGAAGTCTATGAACTTTTGTTGGTGACGAGTATGGGCAAGAAATTTATAGACGTACCCACAAGTTGTAACAGCTGAAATGACAAAGAAGAAACTGCTGAATGATCTTGTGTTCCTGAAAAGATACTGGGACCACTAAAATTCCTTTGTTTGCTACCACATTTTGGGACTAGAAAGACAAGTAATATCTTCAAATGTGTTTGCCTTTCATTTCTGAGGGAAATACCACTACCTCCTTTCCATCTTGGATTTTAACAACAAGATGCTACTCAAATTATTGACAATCAACTGAGAAAATGTTGAAAAATAATGCACAAGCCAGGACAAGCATAAAAAAGCAGTAAGAAGCCATCAGCAGAGGAAATTTATAGAGCACACAGAGTTGAAAAGAAATGCTAAGCTGAAAAGAAATACTAAGCTGAAATTGAATCCTTGTCACACTGTGTGAATCTTTCAATGCATACCATCAGCAAGGCAGCTGTAGATGTGCTGTCTAAGGGTTTAAACCATTCAGTGACACCCCAGTGCATGCCATCAGAGGACTTTGTAAAAACCATTAAAGTGTTGTTCCAGGAATTGCCTCAAGCAGAAGCAGAGGACATCTGACAGGGAACAGTTACGGCAGCATGTAAAGCCTTGGATGCAGAATACATCTGTTGAAGATACAGTCACCTAAAGTGAACTCAGGAATAACAATATCATAATTTTACATGTGGACATTAGAAATGGCACAGTAATAGAGGACACTATGTTGTATGAAGCCAAAATAATTGAGTTACTGAGTGATCCCATGCATAAAGAATTGAAAAGTGACATCACAGCAAAGATAGTAGCAAAGATAGAAGCTCTAATTAAGTGTCATAGAATTAATGCTGATAGAGCAAATGGGCTCATGTTGAAAGTTCCAAAGCCACCAATAATATGTTGGGTAAAAGGTGCATATGGAAGGCCATCCTGTAAGACTGATCATCTGTGGGACCAGTTCACCCATGTGATGAGGATGAGGATGATGATGAAGTCCCACACTCCTTGACAGAGCATAGGGGAACGATATGGGAGACCCACACCGCCATACTAGGCAAGGTCTATATTGTCTGACAAAACATCTGGCCCACAAGTTATGCCACCTGGTTGGCGACACAAAGTCTTATGTTAATGATTCCACACATTTCCCCAGATTAATATGAAAACAGCAAGCACTGGATAAGGATCTAATTGTCAGCTTTGACACAAGTGGCTATATTTGAAACCATTAACATCTTACAGGAGCAAATACCACTAGATACATGAGACTTGGTGCAGCTGTGCTTGTCAACAACATATTTTAGTTGGCAGGGCAAGTTGTATGAGCAGACAAACAGAGTGGCTATGGGCTCACCCCTTTCACCTGTATCAGCTGATGTATTCATGGAAATGTCTGAATGGACAACAGGATGTTCCATGCTGCTGGGCCCGCATTGTTGACTGAGGTATGTGGATGACATATTCATCATATGGCTGCACAGGAAAACATAACTATGCAAATTTCATCAGCACATCAACAGCTTACATAAAAACATACTATTCACACTAGAAAAAGAAAATAATGGAGTGATTCCTTTTCTGGATATGAAAGTGTACAGAACATCTAGCAACACATGAAATGATCAGGAAAGTGACACACATCAACAGATATCTGAGTGCAGAGTTGCACCACCTTCTAGCACAAAAAAAAAGTCACACTATATATGCTGACGGCCCATATTCGCCAGATTAATGATGCTGACAACCTTCAACATGAAATAAATGGCCTCCAGACAATATTCTGCGCAAATGGATATACCAACCAGAACATACAATGAGCTAGGAGGTACAGCAAAATAAAACAGACAAAGGATCAGAATAAGCTGTAGCTGTTGCTCGCTTACCATATGTAAGAGGCCTCAACAACCATGTAGGGAAGATGCTGTACTGTGGAGGAATTAAGGCAATATTCCAGAGCACCACAAGATCTGAAGATTGTTGAGGTCCATGATTTATTTTGTTGAAGTACTATTTTTGGATAACTTTGTATTCTTTCTTGGCAGCTGTGGACATAGCAACAAAAAGTAAAAGAAGCTATCAAATTAATTAAACACTCTAATAGCATGAACAGGGAGGATGGCTACAAGTTCATGATGGTCTGGCTGCCGGTGATAATAGCCACTGAGCTGCATGTGTTGCCCAGCCAGCAGTTTCACATTATCCAGTTTCAATAATATAAATGAGCAGGTACAACAGGACTGCCATGCAGCATCAATGTCTCGTTACAGGAAAATCATTACCTCTGGTTTCAAGATTATGATTCATTACAATCTACCAGTCACATGCCAGCACAGGTCTATAGAGTTACTATACAGCCACTCCCCACCCAGTAGCAACCCCTTGGAATTTTCCCATGGCATCGCAGAATGTGACTCCAGTAGCTACCTGACAACCAAAACAAATTAGTATACAGTGGAAAACCATAATCAGAATCCAGCATTTCATTGCCTTTGAAAAGGCCACACTGAAGTCCATTGAAATATTAGCATTTTACTTGTTTCAGTGTTTCATAATGACAAAGCCTAATTCACAAAAGATTTAACTCAAGCTGAATGCCTAGTCTGTGTAAGCCTTCATGTTCACTTTTGATGAATAAAAGTGTATTTCTTTTAGGCACATTGCCCTGGAAGATAACTCAACACTCAAACAGAGAGTGAAAGTACAAATTCTCTCGTGGTAAAACAGACTCAGCAGATAATAAGGACTTTTCTTCAGATTAAAATATTGGCTTAGAAAGGAAAACTTTTACAAATAAGAATGAGCTGATACTACTGAGTTTTGGATTTATGACACAAATGATACTGTAAAAATGAAACAACATCCTGAAAAATAAACTAATACTGCTTGCTTTCAAAAACAACCAACAGCTACTTCATCTAAACTGGACCTTATTAGGCTTGAGACAAAGTCATTAGCTGTGATACATGTGGAAAATCTGAAACTACTATTCACATGTTTCAATACATTGTTTTTTCACTTTAGCAGAAAGCACTGACTGGTTATGACCAAGTTCTTAGAGACATAGTGGTATGACGTAAGTAGATACTGTAATTTTCAAAGATCGTATTGTATTGTATTGTATATTTGTATTGTATATTTATTGGTCCTGTGAATCATACACTGTACAGGGGTACATAATGATATAGGACAAGTCAAATAATTTGCAATAAAGTTTAACAGAAAAAAGCTGTTGTATGGTTTTCAGTATATAGCAATATAACTCTAACATATGGGAATACCATTTCACAAGTAAATTTTACACACATACATTTCATACTTTTGGCTTTGATTATACAGACACACACATATATGTACTAGACCACATATAATACACAGATAAATCTAATGTACACATTTCTTATTTTGGCCTTAATTGTATAAACTATTTAAATTTTTCACATATTTACATTGTAGATAAAAATTCATCAGCACTATAGTAACAATTCTGTAGCAAGTAGTCACTCACTGCAGTTTTGAATTTATGCATGCCAGTTATTGCCTTAATTTCTTTAGGTAGTTTGTTATACAGTTTTTTTCCTGCTTGCAAGGGTCCTTTTTGTTTTAGTGTTGTATGTGAAAACTGCATATGTAAGTCTTGATTATTTCTTGTGTTGTATGAATGGATAATTTGGTTTTTTGGAGCAATCTTGTTATTTTCATCTACAATTTTCCTTATAAACATTATTGTTTCTAGGATATATAGGCATGGTAATGGAGGGTTTGCATGAAGATCGAGGTGCTAAGCCTTCCATGGCTCTTATAATTCTTTTTTGTGCAATAAAACAGCTTTTGCTGGGTGGTGAATTTCCCCAGCAAATTAAACCATATCTTAGTAATGATTCTGCTTGGGCATAATACACATTTTTTATGGCTTGCTTAGATGTGCATCCAGCAAGAATTTTTATACTATAACAAATGGTATTTAATTTACTATATAGGTGTTGTGTGTGTTTCTGCCATCTTAGGTCATCTTGGATCCAAACTCCCAAAAATTTGGTGCTATTTACTATTTTGAGTCTTTTACCTAACAGTTCTATGGTTGCAGTTAAAGGCTGTTTATTCTGCACTGTGATCTAAACATATAATCAAAATTAAATCTGAAAATTTATCAAACTGCTTATGTATGCAAGTCATTCCCATAGCACACATTTAAAAAAGTAAATCACTGATACTGGGTGTATTTATAGTTAAAATATGTAGGTATGATAACATTTAATAACTGTGAACCTACATCACTACCTTCCATATGAAACAGTGTAGCCCATATTTCTCATAACAATGTTCTTCATAGTCTGCTGAAGCTGCTTTCCAAGATAAGTCTTGAGAAGTGACTGAATGCCTTTTAGAAACACTTGTTCCATTTCCTGTGTTGTATCTTCAGTAGCACGGTTTTTTGCTGAATTTTGCTTTTCTCCTATAACTGACTCCTCACGATGCTCTCGGCCTGGAGGATGACAGCCGTAAACATATACACTCACAAATTCAGGTTGCAAAAACTGACTGTCCATAGCTATATCTGCAATACCTCTGTTGCTACTGGACAATACACGTGGCTGAGCAGCAATCTGCAGTCCAGCTCGTTTCATGCGCATCGTTACATTACAGACATCAGTTGGCAATGGATGTGGTGTGTTTTTTATGAAATCTCCTTCATATAATTTCACTGCACCTGTAACACTGAGCTCCAAAAAACCTAGACGAGTTTCTAGTGTATGTTTACGAGGCTCCCAGTGGCAATGTTCAACCTCAAACCAAACTGCTTGAGCTGGCATTTTTATGCGCATTTCAGTCACATACATATCATATGGAGCTGAACGGAGTGGCTGATGAAGAGCATAACCAGCAAGATCTAGAAAGCTTCCATTAAAATTAGGTTGTTGTATGTTCCGCTTGCTAATCAAATCCATTGCTGATTCAATTGCTGACCTACAATTCTCTCTTGGTTTTCGTGCTGTTCTTCCATCTAAATAGAAAGGAAAAAAATGTATCTTAAAAACAGTTTTTACAGTATTTGAAACTGTAAATAAAACAATTTTCACAGTGACTTTATAGTTAATGTAAGAATATTTACTGTAATGGGATGATAGTGTGAAAGAAATATCTGGGAAGAATAAAATTGAGATATAAACTTGTGCATAAAAAATGGGAGAGCAATCAATAGCTGTACTGATTTGAAGAATAACGTTCAACCAGTTCTAATAGAAATTATTTTATTATGCAGGGCCATTTCAATATGAGGCTATTTTCGTATAAAACAGGGAACACTGTACTGGTGCTATTAACTATGAGGACTGGTTATTCTTCTTGTCTTCTTATGGCCTTCAATTGTATAGATTATAAAATAATATAAAATTCAATGAAATCATCACCAGACTTTGATTAAAGTAACTATGTGTGATTGCCTTACATCTGGGTCTGGGGAGCAGAGTGCTCATGCGATCATCAATGGTGTGTATGAGAAAGAAAGAGAGAGAGAGAGAGAGAGAGAGAGAGAGAGAGAGAGAGAGAGAGAGAGAGAGAGAGAGAGATTGGCTAATGCCCAGCCCCACCACTCAAGTTGCTAAAAGATCAACCATAAAGTTATTTTAATTGAAGTAGCCTATATTGCTGATACCATTATCACTCATCAGTCAACCGAATGAGCTAAACACTTTGTACTTTAATCTTTGCAAAATAACTTTTCATATAGAGCTAACAACCGGATACCAGACTTGATGCAGCTGACAGTGTTAACATTCATTCCATGTTTCTGCCTTGATATTTTACAATTATAGATACTGAAGGATTTACATACTGCTTATTTTCCACCTTTAACCGTTCTTAAAAGATACAGTTTTTGCAATGACTGAAGAACTATTCACTTGAATGTTCCATGCCACAGTCAAATGCTTCTCCCTCATGACTGAATAGTAATATGGGTACCTCCTGTTTTCAGTTCACTAATTTCTCACCTTTTGTACTTCTTATGGTAGTCATCCATACTTATGGGATAACATTTTATACAGTTGGCTCATAATCCATTCCTGAATATCCACAAACATTTCAGATCTGGTGTTTTTTTTCCTAAGAATTCTAATATATCTGCATCATAGGTTACTTGCGGTAATTTTTGACAAGCCTCTCACAGCAGTTTCACAAGAAGTTTTAGTCCTATTTTTTACTCCTGTTACTTACTTTTCCAGTCTATAAAGACTGGCTAAAACTGCTTCCAATATGGCACTGTAGAGAAACATTTTTACTAGTTAACTAAGGTTTTCTCTAAATGTTTTGACCACTTTTCTGGTCATGTCTGGCAGTTAATAATTAGATTATTGCACCCCACTTTCTCTGTAACCTGTCAATTTGGTGAACACTTTTCTTCATCTTGATGGTCTCACTACTATTGGTTTTAGATAGACAACTTTAAGAATATGCTATCATGTGAATTCCACTGCTTACTTGTTTCAAACTATCACTTTTTTTAATACTTTTATGATGTATCACCAATATTTTAATATTTAAATTTGTTTGGATAATTTAGAATCAAGAACCTTTATTGGATGTTGGCTTCTTGCAATGTTTGGATAATTTAGAATCAAGAACCTTTATTGGATGTTGGCTTCTTGCAATGAAATAGGCTTTGTCAGTGATGCTTTTCATAATAATGCGTGCAAGTATCATGAAATTGATTTATGCAGGTACAGTGAAGGAAAATTCTTAAATACTCTATAATTCTTAGAATATAATGTCACCATTCATAAAGTACATAGTAATGAACACAAGAATACTGTCATTTAGGAAAACTATAAAATTCTCATCAACTAGTGTTACCACTGCTGGAGTACATATTAATGTAATGCACAAGTATACTATAACACAATAAAAATCCTAAATGTCACTATATGGCATATCAAAAATTCTTTGAAGTTATAAAATGGGCCATGTGATAGCAAGTTACACTATTTCATTTTAAAAATGCATAAGAGATGAGACCAAGCAGAGAGTGACAATTTGTTGAATGTTCTGACTGGCTATAATTTGTGTAAGTAACCCATATTTGCTTATCTCTACCTAGGAAAATCCAAATTTGTTTTAGCTCTGGTGTCATAATGATGAATTTCTTCCCTGACTGTAAGTTCTCTATTATGCTTTTGATCTAAACAGCACAAACATAAATTTATAACTGATAACTGTTACTTCTCTCAACTTTGTAAAGAAAGGACGACAGTGCTCCACAGGACCCTTCAGAGACACTACACTACACAATTATTATTATTATTATTATTTTAATGATGGTGACATGAGAAGAATGTCCTTACACAATCATGTCATAAGAAATATGTTACTGACAGAGTCCAAAGTAAATCACATGAAAATAAATAGTGTTCACCATGATGATTAAAATTCTTCAGGGTGTTGTACCTTGCCACTGTACAAAATACTTGAAATACAAACTATAAAACCAACATTTTGGCTATATTACAATGGCCTTCCTTAGGACAAGACTTTTTACTGGATACAACATTGCAGTGGGTTCAGAAATAATATGCAAAACTCCTTCAGACATGCATGTGTGTCTGAAGGAACAGGCACTGTGGGACTACAATCATTATGAAGTATATGAGATGCATTCATATTTGCAAATGTGGACAACCATTAGCTACTTAACAAAATGATGGCAATGAAAACTTGTCATGGACTGGGACTCGAACTCAGATTTCCTGCTTATTGTGAACAGCCACTTTACCATTAGGTTATATGCTATACGGGCATGACTCACACCAGACCCAAACTTCCATATGTTGTCAACCATGTGTCAACAACCTGTACTAATACATTCATGAACAGGTGAGATATTTTAATTGAAAGTTGCTTCTCTGGTGTTGGCAGATAAGTACAATATTGCAGTGCCTGTTTTGTTCAGAAATATGATGCAAAATTCCTTGTCATGCATGCATGGCACTGCAACATTGTATTTGTCCACTAACACCAGGCAACTGACTTTCAATTACAATATCTCCCCTGTGTGGGAATATTCATATGAATGTACAAGTACAGGTTGTTAACACATGGTTGATGACAAATGGAAGTTTGGGTCTGGCCATGAGTCATGCTTGGATAGCCTAATGGTAAAATGATTGCTCACAATAAGAACGAAACCTGGGTTCAAGTCCCAGTCTGGCACAAATTTTCCTGTTGTCATTACATTATACAGCTGATAGTTGTCCATATTCACAACTGTGAACACATTTCATGTATATTTTTACTGGAGGAAAGGTGCCCTGCTTATTACAAACTATCAGTGTCAATATGTCATTTTTCCTGAACTTTGTTTGACCTGGAATACAATAGGTCATTCATGATGAGAGGGAGAGGGTAGCCTGTATGCTATTCATGGACTATCTGGTTTATAGATGACTGATTCCAGCCTGCAAAGCAGCACCTCACTTCTCATGGGTATGTTTTCTTCCTGGTGCGCACAGATATACACTGATAGTTCCTCTATAGCTGTTTGTTTAGGCTGTCACATCCACACTCAGTGACACTTCTGCCTCATGACTGCTTGTGGCAGAGGGTAGCAGGAGCCCTGGAAGTCTGTAGCCTCTCTTATAATGTTGTCAGACTGCTTAATAATTTCAGTCCCCTCTCGTATTTTCTGTTGCCACATCCTTGACTATTTTGCCAGTACACAGGCTTCCTGGAACATGACAGGCTATCTAAAATCATGGTGGTGTTCTGCTGTCACTGGTTTATGGTGCTTTTCTAATTGCAAGTAGCATTCGTGTCCCACTACTCATGTGCTGACTGGTCTCCCTGCCTCACCTATGTAGGCAGCTTCACACTCACAATGTAGCTCACATACTTCTGCAGTATCAAGATAGTTCATTGTATCCTTGGTGGAGACTATCGTGGATCCTGTGGTTGCTGTGGAAAGTCAGTTTGGAACCTCTTTGGGGGTGGATGTTGCCTTACTGTTCTAATGCCCTTCACATATGGTAAGTGCACTATCAAGCTTTTCTTCATGGCCTCCTTCTCTTATTTGATTCTGGTTGGCATTGGCTGCCTTCTTATAATGTTGTTATCATACCTACTGGCATGAAAGGTATAGTGTAAGTCCCACAATTCTTCTTTGATATTATTAGTATCACTTATCCGACAGACACAGGCCATCAGCAGATGCAAAACAGAATACTTCTGGGCTGGATGATGGTGGCTCTCCACATGCTGGTACCCATTTCTGTGGATTGGGTTCTGGTACACTTTGTGTCCCAGTCTTCTATCAGTGGTTCTACCTACCTCCACATAAAAAAAATGGTAACATGCCAGTGTTTTCAGTTTTGTGTGTGAACTGTATATTCTTATGTTGGCAGTTTAAATGCTGAAGGAAGCTTCCCACCTCCAATTCTCTGTGTAGTCAGATAATGAATGAGTTGTCTACATACTGTAGCCAATAAGGGGGGAGTAATGATGCAGAAGCTAGGATGTTATGCTCAAAAGCTTCCCTGAACATGTTGGCAGGAACTGGGTAGACCAAGGAGCCCATTGCCACTACATCTACCTGATAGAATACGAGGGCTGTTCAGTAAAGAATGATCTTAACTTTGATGGTCCTTCTCAAAGGAGTCTCCCATGAATGCAATACACTTGTCCCAGCATTTCTGTCAGTCTTCAAGTACATCCTGGTAATCGTTTTTTGAGATGTCCTTTCAAATCGCCTCAGCAGTCTTCACCACTGCTTCTGATGATTTATAATGCCTCCCACAAAGGTGTTTCTTCATAGGGATAGAAAAAAGTCACATGGGGCTAAATCTGGACTATAGGAAAGGTGAGGGATGCACTTCATGTTGATTTTTGCAAGATATTCAGCAATAACATTGGCAATGTGTGGCCACGCATTATCATGGTGCAGCATTCAGCCTGCTTCATGGAACTGGGTCTTTTGCACCTGATATGGACTTGCATTGTTTTCAGGACATCCCTATAGCATTGTCAAGTTACCAATGTGTGTGCAAGTACAACATGCTGATAAACCATTCCATGAATATCAAAGAATGAGATGACCATAACTTTCCCAACAGAAGCAACCACTTTTGCTTTTTTGGGGGTTGGTGATGAAGGAGATTTCCACACTGAGCTTTACTGTTTGGTCTCAGGATTAAAATGATGTAGCCAAGTTTCATCAGCAGTGATTACATTTGAGAGAAACTCCAGATCTTCCTCTAACATCAACTTTAACTGCCTGCAGTCCTGCACATGAATGTCCTTTTGTTCAGGGATCAACCGTCTTGGAACCCATCGCGCACAAACACGTGTCATTTGTAATTTTTCTGTCACCAACATGTGGGTGGCACCCAATGAAATGTTCAGTATTTCAGATAGTGGTCCTAAGGTAATTCATCAATCCTCTCACAATGACAGCAGAAGTGTTGATGTTTTCTTCCGTGACAGCAGTAACTGAAGCACCGGATCTACCTGCCTTTGAAATTGATTGTCTCCCCTCTTTAGATATTTTAAACCCCTTCGAGCTGTGCTGTAGGGAAGATCAGACTCTCCACAGTCCTCCTGTAACATTGTATAGGCCTCAGCTGAAGATTTTTTGAGATGAAAGCAGAATTTCAGAGCTGCATATTGTTCCTCACATGTTACCTCCATTGCAGTGATAGGCAATACTGAACGTGTCTGACCTTGCCTGCCTATCACAGGTGACAACCAAGAGTCCCAACAATGAAACTACTATGGCGTGTGTGTTGCACATTAAGCTAACAGAGTATCACAAGATTAAATTTTAGCGTGAGAAATTATGACCATAAAAAACTATGATTATTCTTTATTGAACAGCACTTGTATCAAAGATGAAGTCTTGGAGCTACACCATACCTTTGACACCAAGGAGGATGATAATGACATTATAAGAAAGACAGCCAAGGCCAACTGGAATCAAGTAAGAGAAGAAGGCAAGGATGGGAAGCTTCCATTAGAGCATTTACCATGTTTGAAGGGCATTAGAGAACAGTTAGGCAATGCCTGCCCCATGAGGTTTCAAACAAATTTTCCGCAACATCCACAGGATCCTCAACATGATAGGTTCCTCCAATGATGCAGTAATCAACCCTAATACTGCAGGAGCATGGGAGCTATATTGTGAGTGAGGAGCTACCTACATATTGGAGAATGGGAGACCTGTCAGCACACAAAGAGTGAAACATGAACGCTATATGCAATTAGAAAAGCACCATAAATCAGCAGTAGAGAACACTGCCATGACTGTGGACAACTTAACATATTTGAGGAAGCCCATGTACTGGCAAAAGAATCATGATTATAGCAACACAAAATATGAGAGGACACTGAAAGTATTAAGCAGCCTGACAACATTAACAGAGACGATAGCTAAAAACTTTTAGGGTCCTAGCTGCCTGTTATCCTAGTCTGATGAGCCACAACTTGTTACAGGACTGAAGCCTTGCCTGGCACAGATGTGACAGCCCAAGTAAACAGCTATAGAGGAACTGTCAGTACATATGTGTGCACACCCAAGAAGAAAACATACCACAAGAAGCCAAGCATTGCTTTGCAGATCAGTATGAATCATCAATAAATTGAATAGACCTTCTTGCTAATTTCTCCCTCTCATCATGACTGGACTGTTATATTCCAGGTCCAATAAAGTCTTGTCAAAATAATGTAATGACACCAATAGTTTGCAGTAAATTAAGGGCACCTTTCCTCCAGTAAAACCAGTCTTGCCCTGAGGAAGGCTGTTGTAATATGGGTGAAACATTGGTTTTATAGTTTGCAATCTAAATATTTTGTACAGTGACTTGGTACAAATCCAGAAGAATTTTAATCATCTTGACACTGACTATGGTAGTCTATATAGTTATGACTGTTCACCATATTTCTTTATTTGCACAGGAGGTAAGTTACCTGGGGCACCTTTCACAAGCATCATTGATATGATCCTCTCAATGGAATTTTGGATCAATGTGGACACCTAAGCTAAGAGTTTTAACATTTTTAGTTACAGAACTCTTTGATAACCTCAAAAGGAGGTGTTGAGTTTTATCTCACTCTAGAGGAATTTTTTAGCAGTAAACCATTTCAGTGTGAAATCAAGTGATTCCCTTGCTATCTGATTCAGAGTTGCAATGTCCCAATGTGTGGTAAGAAACGTCATGTCATCAGCATAGCATATAACACACTGAGCTACATTATGGGGCACAACATCAATTGCAGTACTGAGGAAGAATGATTCAAGGATAGAACACTGTGAGACTCCAGTGTTACTATAAAATTATGGGGAACATCTATTTCTGATTGAGACAAATTGTTTTCTGTTATCAAAACAGGGAGCAATTACTACCATTGTGAGATTACTTACACTGCAGAACTCCAGTTTTGTTAACACAATATCAGATGGAGTGCAATCAATGCTTTGTTTACATTACACTAAGCAAGTGACATCAAGTTCTTACTTTCAAGCACTTTAGTACTTGACTGACAATTTCTACAGCAGCTGTTGTAGTATTTCTACCCTTTCAGAAGTCAAACTGATTCTCATACAACATGATGTAGTGCTCAGAACCATTACTTAATTGGCTGTAAATTAATGACTCAAATATCTTTGAAAACACTGGCACAACTGAGAGTGGACAGGGGCCTTGTGGCAGTTATTTATCACCGTTTTTTTTAATATTACGATAACTTTTGAGATTTTTAGCTGATTAGGAAAGGACTCCAGTCACTATTTTTTTCTTTTAAATAATAGCTACTCGTTCAGAAATTAGGTTTATTGTTTTTATACCATAACTGGACAACCACTAACAGTCCATAACTTGGGATTTTGGACACCATTTTTATAATTTCAGGGACAGTAAGTGTAATCCAGTAGAAGATATTATATAACTGGTAGTGGAGCACTAAGCAAGTCCTTTGTAGATCGGCCTGATCCTTGTGTGCTATATCTTTGACTGAATTTACAAAGTACTCATTTAATGCCCTAGGGTCAAACAGTTTTTCTCTAGTGTCACTAACAGATTTCATGCATTCTGTGACTTCCCATGTTGCCTTACACTTATTGGAAGCTGCTTCTATGAATTTTTCCAGACAGGTTTTTCTCTTTTTATCTAGAGAAGAGTAGATTTATCACAATTTTTAAGGTTCTGATATGAATTATAATAAGTCTCCTACTGTTTAGTGTCTTGTATGCTTGAATTTTTATGTATGCTATAAAGTAGGAGCTTGGGTTTTTCCTAACTTCACCCATACTTTTTACTTTTTGGCCTAACTGAAGAGCTAATTTTAATTAACAGTGAACAGCCATGCACACTATTAAAAAACTGTCAAAGACACTTTCATCTACTGGCTTTCCATCTGCATTTTTTAAAATTAATTTTGAATCACCAACGAGAGTTCCTTCCTTTTGTCCTCTTACTGACAGCACAGTAAGTCCAGTGAAACCAACTAGTAACTTATTAACACAAAGTATGAGTAGCAACAGATCATGATCTGCAAACTCTCCTTTTGCTAGTATGATTATATAATCATCTCCATGACAATAATATGATCTATACATGCATCATTGCATGTCACAGAATTGTTTGTGCAGTAGAGGTTTGGGGGTCTTAAACTGTTCCTGGAATGTCTCGTGTGTATTTTAAGGCCTTCTTTACATAGTTTGTACTGACTGGGGTTCTTAAAGATTCGTGTAAAAATTTCTTTTATTTTTATTTATTTATTAAACCTGGTCTCATTAGGGACATCAGGCACTGATTTACATTGGAACAGGGTTTCACACATAAACAGTACCTTTTTTGCATCATAGTTACCTAAAACATGACAAATTCAATATGACAAATAGTAGTAAAATGATTTGAGTGTCTATAGTGACAATGTGAGTAAATAATACTAACTATGAACTAATGAAATTAATACTGGCAGTACTTGTACTACTACTATTACTACTACTCCTACTCCTACTACTGCTACTACTCCTACTCCTACTCCTACTACTGCTTAGTATCAGTAGTTACTGATACTGCCACTAATAGTGATAATAGTAATAATAATAATAATAATAATAATAATGACAATAACAATAATGATAGTGGCAGATATAAAAAGAGCTTATAGGTGTAAAAAATAGACATTTTTCTGATACAGTGAGTTCTGGAGAAAGGGAATTTAAGGAGCCTGCACCAGTTAAGAACACTGGAAAATGAGAAAGGTCTGGTTCAGAAGAAGGATGTACAAGGGTAATGACTGTGTGCAGGGACAATAGTAATCATTATAGTTGGTTTGGTAGATATGTCATTAGCTGTCTTCTGAAGCTGGAGATATTATTCAGTTCTCTAATATGATGTGGGAGGTTATTGCAGAATTGGCTTCTTCCTACTGAAAAGGGAATGACCCAGTCCATCCTGTCAAAACCTACGCTGAAATCTTTCACACAAGAAGAATACCGCAAAAGAAATGCACTGTTAAAATTTTAGCTGGTAAGATGCACTACAAGTATTCTTGAAAAAGTGTCAAAATTACACATTTATGCTGCATGAAAAATGGCTTCTAAAAGCGGTTTGTACAGCCCTTCCCGTCTAATACCGAATATGTGAATAAGCAGAGGCAGCTGTGACAAGAGGACATAGTGCCACGTAGCTCAAAGTGCACATACATGAATTTAAACACTCAACCTTACCAAAAATGCCTCAAATCATTAATTTTTTGAATTACCTGAAGTTCATATTGACAGCTAAACTGTTTCATAAATAATTGTTATGCAAACAGTGTATGATGTTATATTACATATGACTTCCATCAATCAGGACTTTAATTTGTTGGCATTGAATATTTTATAACAATTCCAGAAGGACAGTTCTTATGATAATGTTAGAATAATGCATATTTTGCTAACAATGAAACAGTTTCTTGTTTATGCAAAGTGCCTATTGGACAATGAAAACAAACATTTTCCTTACACCAGGCACACCAGGTGAAAGTAAAATTAATGCATTCAGGCACTTCACAGTAATTACTAATTTTAATTACACAGAACTGGAATGGAATAAGTCATGGACAAATCGTCATGGCTGCTGTTCTGCATATTGTGCTGTGTACCAATCATCTGACAGTGTGGAAATGACTGAAGTTTAACAATACTGTTCCACAGACAAACCTAAAATGACAAAGAGCTAATGGAAATTATATTGCCTGACAATTTTCTGACAAATGCTTTAGACTATTGAAAATTTTTTTTCTTGAGAGGTTGAATTACACTATTAGTTATGGCTGGAATCTGAATTATATTAACAGTCTCTATCATCATCCTCTTAAAGACAGAGCTGTCAGTATGTCCACGCCAAGAGTCCAATGAAAGCAGTGAACTATTTTCTGCAAATGGTAAGAAGACGTTTTGGGTGTAACATTGAAAATTATTGTCTCCCATTTATCAAGATTTTTCTATGGCAATTACAAGAAATTTGTGCGTAAAGAGTCCTCTTTTTTACTTTTGGTCCTGATTTGCCTTGATATTCCTGAGGACAGATATAAAGGAATGTGTCATAGCATTCGTCAATTCCACAACCTACTCCGTCGTTTTTTGCTCGAAACGACAAAGTACAGTTTGCACAAAACCTGACTGATTGGCTTTATATGCAGCATTTATAGGCTAACAAGAAGCGTTGTCTTTGCATCAGCTCAGAATTTCATTGTAGTAATACCTATAAATGATATCTGCTCTATGTGTTTACTTGACATAAACTTTGTAATTTTGCAACTTCCGTTTCCATATAATTTCCTGAATCTGTTTAACCAGGTCAAAGAAACCTTGTAATAAGTAATATTTATCTTAGTTTTAATTCAGAATGCCCACTTTTGGAGATCTACTTTGAAAGTCATTCATTGACTCTCATGTGCAGTTCTAAAACTTTTGAATAATTTTTCTTTCTCACTTTTATGAGTTTCATTTTGGTGCATATTTTGTACTTGGTGTAAATCTTTCTTCCGTTTACACAATTTATGTTCAGATTTTATGAAATGAAACCAGGTTTGCACTCTGTTTATGTTTAAGTGTTTTCTCCCTCCTTCATTTAACTAAAAAATTTAGAGCCTTTCCTTTTTCACTGAAAGCTATTACTGTACCTATTTGCTTTGGCCTTGGAAGGTACTATCTTTCTGTTCTGGACTTTATCCATCACAACAATTAGTTAGTTACTTAGTTATAATTCAAGGCACAATTTACAGAAGTGTCTGTTTCTTATGATGTTTCCACTATTTTTAATGAAACATTGGCATTGTTGGAATGATTGCCCAAGAAATTAACTGATAAATAATGCACATGTAGGTCTTCAGGAAAAGCACATGGTTTCATTTATGTACCATGTTCTTCATATTTCATTTTGCCAGGTTGAAAACACTAATTGGATTCCACATTACTCTGAGACTCTGGGACATGCACAAAGACAGATGCTATTAGCAAGCATATATGAAGAAATCACAAAGAAAATTAAATCATTTTATGTCTATTGTTAACATTTACTGATACTGCAAAAGCAACTGCTAATTATTACTGAGGTGATCTGTGGTAGATAGCAGCAATAACTTCCTTAAGTGCAAGATTTGCCTCACTGAGAGGGGCATGTGGTGCTGCAGAGGTATGAAGAGCACTCATATATTGTCTCAACACAGTGTATGTACCCAGACCACCAAGTGAGCACAAAGGTGGTTTTTCTGGTAGAGAACTTTTGTGTGGTGATACATGCTATGGACAATGCTATGTGGAATGGGATATGTGATTAGCAGTGCTAGTGAAGTTACTCGAACCTGTTGCAGGTTACCTTTTGTAATGACAAGTGACCACAGTCGTTGGTCAGCTATGTCTGGTGTCTGTGCATTTGTACAGAAGCAAACATCAGTCTGCCTAATTGGGGATAGCCTTGCTGTATTGCTGTAGAAAAGGTGCTGTTCTGTGGAGGTTATAGCACTGTATATTTCACCTTGGCTTCAGAATAGGTGTAGAGAGAGATTGGTGGAGTCATTTGAGTTGTATTTCACGACATAATTGATCACGGTGACCACCTGTCCTTACATACTGACAGAATGCAAGTATCAGGTTTACTGGCACTGGGAATGTTTTGGTGGAGTCATTTGAGTTGGATTTCATGACATAATTGATCACGGTGACCTCCTGTCCTTACATACTGACAGAATGCAAGTATCAGGCTTACTGGCACTGGGAATGTTTTGGTGGCTCCTGTCTGAGTAGTCATATTAAGTGATTGCTAATGGCATTAATTTGGATGTTTTAAGGTTTTCAATTGTTTTTAAATTTTAAGCTCAAAATATTTAAATATGGTGGGCCTTTGTAGTTGTTAAGTGAATACCTGCTATCTAAATCTAATCTTTAGTTTGTGCTACTGTGTAAATTTGATTTCTGTTATAAAATTATAAATATGAAACATGAATTGATTTAACTGTTTCCAGTGTTTAAGCTTAGTGGGACTTTGCAGTTCTCAAGTGAATTACTGTTACCTAAATGTAATCTGCAGTTTGTGGTACTGTGTAAATTTGATTTCTGTTGCATAGTCATAAACATGAAACATTCATTGATTTAACTGATCTTCCAGGTGTCTTCTGGTGTTATTTAAAATTTATCATGGTTTGAAATTTCTTTCTTTTTTAAATAAGTTACCTTGCAATGATATGGATGGTGTAAGTGTTTTATAATTGTCTGGGTGCTAACGTTCTGTTTATTCTGTTGTAGATAGCCAGATAGTTAGTGTTTTCAATGTTATTTGCCTGAGGGTGACCGCTGTTGGTGTCATCTTTGCACTGGAGATGTTGCACCCATTTGTAAGAAAAGAGATACTTGGATTTGAAAAATAATTCTTACATACATGTGAATGTGGACTGTTTATTGATTGTATTACAGCTTTGTAATAAAGGGTGTAATTTGTTAAACTTGTGGCCTCTGGGTTGTGGTCCTGGCACCTCTTGATTTGAACAATTTGTCCCATATTTTTTAAAATTGTCTACCGAAATGCCTTTAAAATCTTCAGCAGCTGCTATATAACTATACGGTTAAAGTATTAAGGGTTGTTTTACTCTATTTATCAGAAAATATAGTGAGGTTGGATATCAATTACTGGTATGTATATTAAATGAGTTGCAAATTCAAGCAAATAGTAACTGTACAAGCTGACCTTGAGGAAGATCGTTTTTGATTCTGGAGAAATGTAGGAACACGGGAGGCAATACTGACTCTACGACTTCTCATAGAAGGTAGGTTAAGGAAAGGCAAACCTGCATTTATAGCAATGGACTGAATGGAATACTCTCTTTCAAATTCTAAAGGTGGCAGGGGTAAAATACAGGGAGAGAAAGGCTGTTTACAATTTGTACCGAAACCAGATGGCAATTATATGAGTTGAGGGGCATGAAAGGGAAGCATGGTTGGGAAGGGAGTGAGACAGGATTGTCGTCTATCCGCAATGTTATTCAATCTGTATATTAATCAAGCAGTAAAGGAAACATAGGAAAAATTTGGAGTAGGAATTAAAATCCAGGGAGAAGAAATAAAAACCTTGATGTTTGCCAATGACATTGTAATTCTGTCAGAGACAGCAAAGAAATTGGAAGAGCAGTTGAATGGAATGGAACAGCGTCTTGAAAGGAGGATGTAGGATGAAGGTCAATAAAAGCAGAATGAGGGTAATGGAATGTAGTCAAATTAAATCAGGTCATGTTGAAGGAGTTAGATTAAGAAATGAGACACTTAAAGTACTAGATGAGTTTTGCTACTTGGGGAGCAAAATAACTGATGATGCTCGAAGTAGAGAGGATATAAAATGTAGACTGGCAATGGCAAGGAAAGTGTTTCTGGAGAAGAGAAATTTGTTAACACTGAGTATTTATTTACTTTATTTATTTATTTGGTCCTGTTGATTACATATTATACAGCCAGTGTACGAGTAATATAGGACAAGTCAATTGATGCAATTACAGTAGTACATTAACATTTATACATCACATTGCACAGACATTTAAGTGTCAGGAAGTCTTTTCTGAAAGTATTTGTATGGAGTGTAGCCAAGTATGGAAGTGAAACATGGACAATAAATAGTTTAGACAAGATGAGAATAGAAGCTTTTGAAATGTGGTGCTACAGAAGAATGCTGAAGATTAGATGGGTAGATCACATAACTAATGAGGAGATATTGAATAGAATTGGGGAGAAGAGAAATTTGTGGCACAACTTGACTAGAAGAAGGGATCAGTTGGTAGGACATAATCTGAGGCATCTAGGGTTCACCAATTTAGTATTGGAGGGCAGCGTGGAGGGTAAAAATCGCAGAGGGAGACCAAGGGATGAATACACTAAGCAGATTCAGAAGGATGTAGGTTGCAGGAGGTACTGGAATATGAAGAGGCTTGCACAGGATAGAGTAGCACAGAGAGCTGCAGCAAACTAGTCTTTGGACTCAAGACAACAACAACAACAACAACAACAACAACAACAATAGTAACTGTGAACATCTATCAGAGAAAATTCACTTAACGAATTACAGTTACATTGTGCCATTTAATCAGTTTAGAGATGTGCCATCACCAAAGGATATGTGCCTGCCATGTTGCACATGCACTGTCTGCTACAAGTACAGCAGGGGTATACGTTTCTCCAGCTGCCTTGTGAGCCACAAATTTGGCAAATTTCAGCATTTTTCTAAAAGTAATTTCAAGGGGTCTCAGCCGTAAAATTTTTGCCATTGTGTTTCTTTTTGTGTACTCTTCTTATATAAAATATTTTGGGGTAAGTTTTGACATGTCAGACAGGGCAGTTCCCTCAGGAGAAGGATTTCGAGAAAGTGGCTGAATGATGGAGTAGGACAGGAAGGATTACGCTCTGATGGCAATGGGTGCTTCTGCAATGTTGTTCAGACAAGAACATTAAGGTGAGGAGAGATATGAGGGACAGTATATTTTGATAAGACAGTGGAATACAGAGCTTATGGAAATCTCTGCACTTTTCTGCATGCAGCCAAAGCATCTGTGCATGTGATGGTGAAATATGGCCAAAGAGTCAAACATCACAGGTATAATGAACAAAGGCATTCAGAATCGGTTCCAGGTGCTGTACACTTTCTTGAGAAAGGCCTTTCAGGATAACATTGCAGTAGTCTGTGATTGGATGTGTAAGTTATTGAGTGCAGTTGCCCATGATACAAACTTCAAGAGGTCTTGGTATTACTGTGAGAGTTATTGGAATCTATTGCATTTGTGCATAAGTTGTTACATTTTTCTGTAAGTTTTATAAATGCAACAGATACACATAAAAGAGACTTTAATCATCAGTAATATATTTCATTCACCATTTACAACAGACTGCCAATGCTGGGGTAACTTTTTGATTCTTCAACTGTAGAAATCAAGTAGTGTTGAGGAAAAGAACTTGTTGAGCCATGTTCAGAATGCATTTTCATCTTGAAAGGAAGTTTCTTGAAGGTTGTTTGACAGATAGCAGAAAAGGGTGCATGATCAGGTAAATAATATGGGTGTGTAATGAATTCCAAACCCAACTCCTTTACAGTGTTTTTTGTCAATCTAACAGAATGTGGGGAGATGTTATCAAGGAGTAGCATCACTTCATCCAGTCTTCCTGGTCATAGTTCTTGGATTGCAGCTGCAAGATGTCTTAGTTGTTGACAATAAATGTCAGCAGTGATGGTTACTCCTCGAGGAAGCAATTTGTAGTACATTACACTGTCGCTGTTCCATCAGATGCATAACATTATCTTTTGTGAATGTGTGCAGGTCTTTGTACAAGGAGTTGGTGCTTTGTTCGTGCTCAGCCATTCCTTTCTTTTTCTTGTGTTAGCATAAAGACACCATTTCCTGTCAATGGTAACAATATGGTGTAGGAATGATCATGTTGTTCATGAGGCAACTGATGTTGAGCAAGCAATGATGCACATATGGCCAAGCCACCTGCTGATTTTTGTGACTTTGTCTTAGACCCATACACTCAATTTTTGAACCTCCGTGCTTGCTAATGTTGCATGATGATGGAATGATCACGGTTCATCACATTTTACAGTTGTCAAGTGGATCATTGTAGATTGATGCGTTTAAATGACCTCCTTCAAACCACAAAGGTGTTCCTGAACATAGAGAGCCACTAATGTCAAAATGATCCTCCCTAAAATGAGAAAACCATTTTCTTGCTGTGCTTTGTCCAATGGCATTATCCCCATACATGGCACAAATGCTGCCACTGCTGCTATAATCCCTCTGTTGATCTCAAACAGAAAAATATATTGGAGATTTTCCAATTGCTCCACTTGGCACTCCATTTTCTAGCATCCATAGCTCCCACTCACTATCACCGAAGGACAAAATGACAATATGTAAACTCAAATAGCAACAGTGAACTACAAATAAAAAAATGACAATCAATAAACAAACCCATAGCAGCTGAAATACCAACATGCAAAACAAAAACACTCCAAACTTATCCTCCAACCTAATAGTTAAAGGTACATAATAACTATTGCACAGAATTGATTGTAGGATAAAGTGAGCAGCAGACATTTATTATTAATACTTGGTACATGTACTTTACACAGCTAGTGATGTATGTGAAGTTTAAAACTCACATACCAGATGTTCACTGAGTAGCAAAGATATCATACTGATTACACTCACTCTGTTCAAAATTGATGTATCGAACGCTGAGGTCTCTACACCAGTCTGACGCCCCCCCCCCCCCCCCCGCCCCCTCCTCCCCCTTTATGAAATAAGGAGAACTGAGAATGTGAGGGAACAGGTACTTCATGGCTCTACCAGCCCACGTGACAACTGCTGTGTGTAGTGGCAATGGTGTTGGCTGCCTCCACCAAGTCTGTGGAATGAACAAAACTTCACCCTGTTCTTCGAGTCAGAGGACATTTGAGGTTGGTAGGGATATAGCCTCTCAGTGCTGGGATGAGTCAGCACTGAGACTTTGGTATTTGGTCTGCGGCTGCCTGTTCTATGTGTGTCAGTTTGATTTGTTCAATTGACACAGGCTCTTCTCCACTGTTTCACTCTATTTTGAAGGTATTTACACCACTTTGGAGAACCTTGTAGAACCTCGTGTATGCTGGCTACAGTTTACATTCTATCATCTCTCAGCCAGACTCATGGTGTTGACTGTACCTCTTTGTGTACAAAGACTTTCTTGTCCCTATGATTCTGCAGCTCAGTGGGATGCATTTGTGCCATCCGTTTTTACAGCAGTTGATTGAATTATGTCATGAGCTTCAGAGTGAGGTTGCTGTGACTTAGTAGAGACAATCTTGGTGGGAAGTTGTAATTGTTGCCTGTAAACTACCTGTGGTGTGCAGCAGTACAGTTTCTCTTTTACTGCTGTCCTTAGTCCTAACAGTGCTAATGGTAGTGATTCAGTCCACTGGCTGTTGTTGCACACTAGGACCACTTTGATGTTTCTGTGGAACCTGTCTAACATCTCACTATTTGCAGAATGGCAGCTGATGGTTTTGAGTTGGCTGCAGTCACATTTATGTATGAGCTTTTTGTGGAACGACCAAGACTCGAATTATCTCCCACAATTGGTTGTTATGGTTTGAGGCACTACAAATCTCGGAACACAGATCATGATAAGGGCTCTGGTGAATGTTTTGGCTGAGATGTCCATGATGGGAATGGCCTCTGGTTGATGCTAAGACTGTCAATATGTCCTTGTGTTTGCCTGAGATTGGTATCAGACATACCAGGCCCACATACAAGTGCATAAAACAAGCCATGGGCGTTTCAGTGGTACCTTATGGTGCTGAGATGTGCCTGCTGATTTTGCTCTGGTGACAGTTCTTGCAGGATTGTGTCCATTGGCAGATTTTTTAAAAGAATACATTATTGGGAGGCAAGGCCCACTGACTGTCGGAAGGTGCCACAAATCAGTCCTTCTTTGATGATTTATGTCATCTTTAGTTGCTAAAACATTTTGTTGTGAGTTGGCAAGATTTTGCTGCCACTGGTGATTTGGACAACACCCTGTTGTGCATGCATGTCCTCTTTAACACTGATGGCTGTGTTAGTTCTGGGAAGTCTTGTAAAATGCCGTGGAAAGAAAGGTACCCATGCAGTGAAGCCACCTCCATTAGTGGCAGAAGCCACCTGTTGTTGCCTTAAAACTATGTTGAGGCAATGCAATGAGGTCTGACTCCATGTCCACCAAGAATGTGGTTCCTGATGTGTTGTCAGTCATAAAAAAACTGGTGTAAGTCACCCTCTTCCACTTGCACGAAACTAACTCCGTGAGTTGTTTAGTATCTGCAGTAGCTGTGTCATCAACCGTGATTGCTTGGGCATTGGTAGGTGATCATTACAATGAATGTTTTACAGACTTCTTCATGCATGGTGCAACCAGCTACATTCTGTAGGTGTGTACATGAGAAAATGTCTCCTTTCAAACTGACACAGTAGCCGCGAGAGGAGGGACACTTACTTTGGTGTTGATGGTGGTCACTGGTGTCCTTTAGTGGCTGTCTGTAGCATTTGGGTGCTAGCATTGTATCACACATATTTCTTCCATTTTACTGTATTTTTGGTGTGGTCAGCAGTGTTTGCTACTTCTTGCAGCCATTGTTTGCAGTGAGAGTAGTTGAAGTCATTGTTGACAGAATGCTCCAAATTTATGTTGTATTCTCTTCATTAGATCACCACTATTAGAATTTAGTTATAGGTACATCACAACTTCCATGCATAATTGATTGGAGTATAAACCAAACACCAGACATTTATTAACAACTTTCTAGACACATTCCTTTTTTCCCCATCTCCCTGCCAAACAACATCCTGATATTGTGCCTGTTGGCAGTCCAGTCCCTGCACACTGCACCAGACAGTATTTGTTTCTCTCCCCACTCGTATAATACTATCCCTTCCCCTTGCCCACCCCCTCCCGATTGCTGCTTGCATCCCACATGATGTTGCATTCTGGTCCAAGATGCTGGAGTTGGTGCCGTGTGTGCGTGTGCATGTGCGTGTGTGTGTGTGTGTGTGTGTGTGTGTGTGTGTGTGTGTGTGTGTGTGTGTGTGTGTGTGTGTGTGTGTGTGTGTGTTTTAATAATATTAAATAGGAGGCACTTCCTAATGTTCTGAAAAATTATTATTGTGTTTACAAATTTCTATTGCCTTTCTATACAAGCATGGATGACAGTGGCTAAACATCAAACTCATCAAATTTTATTTCTTGGTCTCTACACAGTAAAGCATTTTCCACTATGACTGATTTATCAGCTTGTCCACATCAAGAGTTTCTCTTGTGTTTATCTAAATGGGTGTTAGTCTTTCTTCCTTGTTTCCAGTATATGCTTAGTGACAATTACATGGGATCCTATACACATCAGTTATAACAAATGACTGATATACATCTTTTACATATCTATCAAATTCATCTATTTTCCTAATGATTTCATTTTCAGTCCCTGCTTTGCCATGTTCTAAAAGTATCAGTAATTTTGTTTGTAGAGAGGAGGAAAACTTTCTCCGTAGGCATCTGTTGTTCTTCATTAGTCCTGTAAATCTTTTTGGTCACAGTGTTATTACATTTAGAGTAAACATTTTCCTTGAAAGTCGTCTGTAAGTGCTGAATCTCTGGATGATGGCTTAATTTCTTATGTAAGTGTTAATCTGTTGTTGTTGACATTTTGTACACTTTATAGATGACAGTTCCTTCACACATTTAATTATTGATACATCCAGGAAAAGCAGCTGCATGTTGTTCTCTTTCTTCATTGCAGTACTTGGCTTGATACTATTCAAATGTATGAGGAAGGCATGTGACTCCTCTTTGCCATAGGTCCATGCTCACTCCCTTCAGAGAGCACGCTGGCCATATTGACCTGTTGCAAATGGTGTAGCACTTGTACCAGGTGGCCCACAGATGTAAATCATTGTAGTCAAATGTTGTGAAATTAATTCAGTTGTGTAGAATCAGCACAGTAAAGTGGGTTGATATGGAGATGTGACAGGATGGCAGAGAGGAGCTATCATGTCCATGACCACACTATGAATAAAGTTTCCCAATCAACACACTCCTTCAAACATAGTTCTCCAGTCAACACACTCAGTCCAACATGACAAGCTGGAGATGGTTCTCTGATGTTTCTTGGGTGTTTTTCACACCATAACTTGACCCCACTCATTCAGATTATCAAGGAAATGAACCAGAATGTTTAGTTTAACATTCTTAGTGAGCAAATCTTAGCCCTTCTACCATGTGTTTATGATGAGTATGCTGTGAAAATTTCTGGTTTCTCTTAATACCACCATAATTTTCTTTTGATTTATTTGCAATTCTCATCTCTTGTTTACAAGCTGCAGTTTTATCCAGGAGCATACAGTAACCATTGAACTATGCAGCCGACATCCTTGAGAAATGTAATGCCTGAAGTTTTCTCTTGCTTTCAACTGTGCCACATTAACAAGAATGTGTGGCCTTGTTGGATAATGTTACAAGGCCATACCAGTAATTATCTAAATTGTTGTCCCTGCAGCTAATAAAAAGGCTGCTAACCCGTACCAAGAACCATATGTTATGCTGGTCTTCCCGCAGATACATTCTGATGTAGTTGCACATAAGACAGGAACATCTGTATTGTAAAAACACTCCAGTCATCCCATTACAGCAAAGTCTATGGTTCATAAGAGGTAGAGAGGGAGAGGGAGGGGAGGGGAGATTTGGAGCAGCTGTGAATTACATAATTAACTAGATCTGTAATCTATCTTTCACACAACTCAGAGGAATGGTAGCTCACAAGTGGATCTAAAGATTTTGTTTGCGGCTAGTGAGTGAATCATATGTTAGATTACTCTAAATAATGTAAAGAATGGAAGCTTCTGAATGACAGTGCCATGGAAGCGTATCATTTACACCAAAGCTACATTTCAAGAAAAGCCCATTTGAAGGTTTTGTATGCACCTCTTGATTTCATGAAGTTCATGTGTGTTTTCGAAGTGATTACTTTTGTGCCTCTATTTCTGCATGTGACATGCTTTTCACATTCACTGATGTAATGTGAGATACAGGAATTCCAAATAAATAAAACAATAATAAGATGTGAAATGACAGAAGTGTGGAAAAGCATTGTTATATAGGTGCCCATTATTGTAAGATAGTTTCTTTGTTGGCGAATTTTCAAAATTGGTACCTAATCCTTGGCTGTGAAATATGTTCACTTGCTTTCCCTAAATATCTGCTAATTTTAAAAACTTACTACAAAAATGTACAGTTTTGATCATATTCTTTTATAATTCACATCCCATCAGATTCCATCAGAGTATTTGAAAAAAGCTGCACAAATATCTGATCAACAAATTATCTTTCATTAGGAATGTGGGTGCACTCAATGACCGTGATATGACTTTCAATTGGTAGAGCACAGCAATCAGTCATCTTTTTCTTTCAGTTTTTAATAGGAAAATGTAGATTTCGGCTAGCCATTATCAATGTCCTATTTTATGGTATCAATGCATGTCCTAATACATCAGTCTTGTACTAGGACATGCATTGATACCATGAAATAGTGCATTAATAATGGCTAGGCACTAGCCACAATCTAGATTTGTCTAATAAAACCTGAAAGAAAAGGATGACAGACTGCTGTGCTCTGTCATTTGAAAATAAAATCTGATCAGTTCTTGACAAGATTTTAATGTGATGCAAAGCTATATTAGCTGTTTTAAATGTTCAAAAATGTAAAGTTTTGCTCTTCACAGAAAGCAAAAATGGAGTAGCTATACTGCAAGTGTAATATCAATGAATCAAATCTGCAATCTGTTCTCTCATACAAATACTTGGGATACACAATATGTTGGGATGTGAAATAGGAAGATCACAAAGGCTCAGTCTCAGGTAAAGCAGGTTGCAGACTTCAGTTCATTGCTAGGATTCTGGGAAAATGCAATGATTCTAAAAAGAGATGGCTCACAAAACACTCACACAACCCATCCTAGAATTTTGTGTAAGGGCATTTATACAAGACAGGGTTAAAAGTGACATTGATCATATACAAAGAATGGTAGCTTGAATTGTCACAGGAGAGCATCAAAGAAATGCTGAAAAGCTTAAAATGACATATGTTTGAGACTGATGACAACTACCTATGAAAGCCTGATTACACAATTTCAAGAGCTAATATTAAGCAAGGGATATGGGAATATAAAGTCCCTTGATATAAGTCCATAAATTATCATGAAGGTATTTAAGAAGTCATTTTTCCTGCACTCCATATGGAAATGGAACAGGAAGAAATGCTTATATTTGGTACAATGGGAGGTAACCTCTGTCGTGCACTTCACAGTGGTTTCCCTAGTATGGGTGAAAATGATGAAGTAGATGTAGGCCTATGAAGATGAAAAACTTATTTCTAAAGGATGTACTATTTTGTATATTATACATTTAAATGTACCATAACAAACAATGGACAGTCCAAATGGAATAACAATATGGAAAGGATTGATTGCTTCTCACCATATGGAGGAGTTGTTGAGTTACAGAGAGGTGAAATTAAGAAGACTGCTAAAATATTAAACCTTTCACACAAAGTCCATCTTGTACAGTAGAAAACACACAAATATTCACACAAGCACAACTCACGCACACATGGCCAATGTCTCAGGGCCCTGACACAGTAACCATGTGTGTCTGATTTGTGCTTGTTTGAATGTGTGTGTGTGTGTGTGTGTGTGTGTGGTGTGTGTGTGTGTGTGTGTGTGTGTGTGTGTGTGTGTTTTCTACTGCAGAAGAATGACTTTATCCAAGAAATTTAATACTGTAGCAGTGTTTTTCACTGTACCTCTCCATGACACATTGGCCCATTTATATGGTGACAAGCAATCTATCCTTTCCATATTGTTGTTAAATGTACCATACTTTATAAACATATTTTACACAAATAAATGTACCATTTCTGAAATCCATAACTAGTTAACAACCACTGAAATATTTTACCTTTTGATGAAGCAGTTACTGCTGAAAAACTCTGCTGAGATGTTGTGATTCCCAGGATGGCATCAGGAAGTGTCATAGCAAGTAGGAAAAGTATCCATGCTTCAAAAAGCATTTTCTACCCCTGCAAATGATCATTGCAATTTGCTTAGACAGAACTCTTGGCATATGAGAATATTAAAGTGTCAAATTAAAGTGTTGAAATTGGTTAGTATCTGACAAGGGGAAGGCCTCAGACACGGCCAAACTATTCGGCTAAAATTTGGCAGGTCGCTTGTGTACAGCTTAAAACAAAGGACTCTAAGATATTTTGGGTCAACACCCCCACAATTTTGAGAAAATCGCCCCTAAAGGTTATCACGAGCAATCGACTCAAAATTGAAGGGATCAATAGATAATTGTAAATAGAGCATTTTTCATCATCATGTATGGGGCCCACAAACGCAAACTTTTCCAGAAATCAAGGAAAGAAACTTTTACAACTGCCGCTTCTGCATCCACATGGTAAACGTCTTACGCCGACAGTGCCAATAGCGCAGCGGCCAAGGTAACTGGCTGTGAATCAGAAAACCCAGGTTGGAATCTCGAAGAAACCTAGTGGATGTTATTCTTTTCGTTTGTATTTTTACATATCTCAATTGATAGGGATAGGAGGCTTAATAAGGTAAGTAAATCAATAAGGAATGATAATAATAAGGTAGGTAAATTAATTTACCAAACGCTGCTAGTTAGTAAAGTATTAAAGTTTTAAGCCTTGTCACATGAAAACACCTCAGAGTAAGAGTGCTGAGAATTCCTCATGAGGGATCACAGATAGCCAACCGCGTGATGCTTGTTTACAGCGAGGCACGGGACAGAATGCACGCGGGGAGAGTTATGTTGACCCAGTTGCCTCTTCGTCATATCATAGTTGTGCACCTGGAAGAGTGAAGGTGTCCAGCACAAGCCTAATAGAAGTCAATCAGAAAGAATTGTTTTCCGTCATTAGGCTGCCACGAACCTCGCGGATACATATAGTGATTTTTCCATCGTTAATGCGCCGAATGAAATACGTTTTGTGAATGAATACAGTGCTCTTCCGTAAGTAACATATGACGAGTATTGTATGTAGTTTGTAGTAATTAGCTTTTCTGTTTATGCCGTAGTAACTAGTTATTGTTTGTTGTGTCATATCTTTCAGGTGCATAATCTGAATAATGGAGGATGTACACCCTTCCCACTAGCACTGTAATATATAGTTGGGAGCCTGTCACAGACGATGGCAGGCAGGAAGTTACTGACGCTGTGTTTTGGCTTGTAAAAGTGTTGCAAGACAGATACACTCCTGGAAATGGAAAAAAGAACACATTGACACCGGTGTCTCAGACCCACCATACTTGCTCTGGACACTGCGAGAGGGCTGTACAAGCAATGATCACACGCACGGCACAGCGGACACACCAGGAACCGCGGTGTTGGCCGTCGAATGGCGCTAGCTGCGCAGCATTTGTGCACTGCCGCCGTCAGTGTCAGCCAGTTTGCCGTGGCATACGGAGCTCCATCGCAGTCTTTAACACTGGTAGCATGCCGCGACAGCGTGGACGTGAACCGTATGTGCAGTTGACGGACTTTGAGCGAGGGCGTATAGTGGGCATGCGGGAGGCCGGGTGGACGTACCGCGAAATTGCTCAACACGTGGGGCATGAGGTCTCCACAGTACATCGATGTTGTCGCCAGTGGTTGGCGGAAGGTGCACGTGCCCATCGACCTGGGACCGGACCGCAGCGACGCACGGATGCACGCCAAGACCGTAGGATCCTACGCAGTGCCGTAGGGGACCGCACCGCCACTTCCCAGCAAATTAGGGACACTGTTGCTCCTAGGGTATCGGCGAGCACCATTCGCAACCATCTCCATGAAGCTGGGCTATGGTCCCACACACCGTTAGGCCGTCTTCCGCTCACGCCCCAACATCGTGCAGCCCGCCTCCAGTGGTGTTGCGACAGGTGTGAATGGAGGGACGAATGGAGACGTGTCGTCTTCAGCGATGAGAGTCGCTTCTGCCTTGGTGCCAATGATGGTCGTATGCGTATTTGGCGCCGTGCAGGTGAGCGCCACAATCAGGACTGCATACGACCGAGGCACACAGGGCCAACACCCGGCATCATGGTGTGGGGAGCGATCTCCTACACTGGCCGTACACCACTGGTGATCGTTGAGGGGACACTGAATAGTGCACGGTACATCCAAACCGTCATTGAAACCATCGTTCTACCATTCCTAGACCGGCAAGGGAACTTGCTGTTCCAACAGGACAATGCACGTCCGCATGTATCCCGTGCCACCCAACGTGCTCTAGAAGGTGTAAGTCAACTACCCTGGCCAGCAAGATCTCCGGATCTGTCCCCCATTGAGCATGTTTGGGACTGGATGAAGCGTCGTCCCACGCGGTCTGCACGTCCAGCATGAACGCTGGTCCAACTGAGGCACCAGGTGGAAATGGCATGGCAAGCTGTTCCACAGGACTACATCCAGCATCTCTACGATCGTCTCCATGGGAGAATAGCAGCCTGCATTGCTGCGAAAGGTGGATATACACTGTACTAGTGCCGACATTGTGCATGCTCTGTTGCCTGTGTCTATGTGCCTGTGGTTCTGTCAGTGTGATCATGTGATGTATCTGACCCCAGGAATGTGTCAATAAAGTTTCCCTTTCCTGGGACAATGAATTCATGGTGTTCTTATTTCAATTTCCAGGAGTGTACATTATCAACGCACTACCGGAAGCAGGCAGTTCTGTTCCTCGGCGTTTGAGAAATTTATTTGCCTATCTTAATATCATCATTCCTTTTTGATTTACTTACCTTATTAACCCTCCTATCCCTATTAATTGAGATATGGAAAAATACAAACGAAAAGAAGAACATCTGCTAGGTTTCTTCGAGATTTAGGTTTCTTCGAGATTCAAACCGTGTTCTCCAAATCCCAGACAGTTACCTTGGCCGTTGCGCTACTTTTTTTTTGTTCTTGTTTTGTTCAATTTACTTGTTTGGTGCGGATGTCCCGTGACACCCGTTCAAGGTCAGTGTTGAGCCGTTAACTCAGTTTTTTATTAGAGAGGGCAGCTAACCCTCTGACCGAACACGCTGAGCTACCGTGCCGATGACTATCGCTGCTGTCAGCGAAAAGCGTTTACCATGTGGGTACAGAAGCGGCAGTTGTAAAAGTTTCTTTCCTCTATTTCTGGAAAAGTATGCATTTTCGGACCCCATACCTGATGATGAAAAATGCTTTATTTACAATTATCTATCTATCCCGCCAATTTTGGGTCAATTGCTCATCATAACCTTTAGGGGTGATTTTCTCAAAAACGTGGGGGTATTGACCCAAAATATCTTAGGTTCCTTCGTTTTGGGTTGTATACAAGTGATCTGCCAAATTTGAGCCGAATCGGTTGGCCGTGTCTGAGATTCAGGATTTTGGTCAGAGTGTGGGGACTGATCTCATAGAAACTTGGTATAATTTTTGAATCACTATTCCCTAAAATAAACAAAAGAGTTTTCCTACTCTATTAAATTACCAACTATAATAGTGAGAAATTTTTGAGCCTGTTAAGTCTGAAAGCTACTTTGTAAAGTATTTTTTATTAAGAAGAAATATGTGTAGTTCCAGGGGATGGGAGTGGCTGCAGATCCATGGCCCCAACCCCAACCCCCTGTATTCACCTCTGGATAGTGTAAAAAGTTTTAAGTTCAATGGTGGATAATTTAGTTATATTTTGAATGCAAAATATCACCAAATGTGTATAAACTATAGATAGTGAATTTTGTGTTGAAAAACAGCACTATGAAAAGGGCAGATGCTGAGAAGCAGACAGGCATAACAAAATGACTGACATACAACTGAGCTTTCAGCCAAAAGGCCTTCTTCAAAAACAGGAAACATTCGCACACATATATTCACACAAGCACAACTCATGCCCACATCACCACTGTCACTGCCCACAGAGGCCAGACCAGAACAAATGTTTTTGGATCAGATTTTTACATAATTGTCATAATTGTAGGTCTCATAGTTTCATAGTTATGAATGTGTGAAGGCTATCAATGGATATTTTTTATTTAATCAAAAGCTTCAGAGAGCAAAAATTAAATATTTCAGATTTATCTGAAGAGTCTTCATCCACAGGTCCTGTAATGTGTAATGTTGTTTTTCTGTCAGAGAGTATTAATCAAGGAAACTCAGTTCTGATCTCTAATGTTCAATTATTTTCTGATCTTTAATGTCTGATTATTTTCCACAGTAATGTCCCTGCTTATGAAATTGAAATATTGCACCATTAATAACATCTCTTGTGCATTAGACTTTCCTTCACACTGCAAAACAGAGGATCACTTTGCACTACAGGAGTGACAGTAATTCTGAATAGGGAAACACATAATATGAAATTCCAAAAAGATCATTACTACATTTGCTTCTGTTCCAAACATGCAGCAATGTCCAACAAACCCACACCACAACTCAGGTGACAGACAGCCAGTCCTAGAGTGATTCAAAGCAAACAGTATTTTAGTCTTGGAAAGACTTTTACTAAACAATTTCACAAAATCATAAATAATGTGCTGGTATCACAAATCAACATTGTTGATCACACACTAAATGAAACACTATGTTTAATATAACTTGTATTCTAAGTGGATAGCAAGCTAAAACATAGTCACCACGTTGATAAACTAATCAAGAAGTTTGATATATTTTGCGCTCACATATCTCCTGTAAACCAGAGTGTTAGTAGCTTATTTTGCATACTTTAATTCCCTGTTCA